>NW_019211458.1:20829181-21566931 GCF_002443255.2 Varroa destructor | reverse complement strand
ACCAAGTTAACGCTTGTCTCATCACGTGTGCTATTCTATGGCTGTTTCTTGCAGCCATCTTACATAACCAACAAGCATTATCCAAAGGTAATTACTTGACGTATCCTGACTTGAAACGTCAAGTAGTGTCTAAAAACCAAAGGACAAATCATTTATCAGCAGATTCGTAAGTATAAGTTTGATAATTTGCTGTGAAAGGAAGGATTTCCTCTAGGATTTATGACATCATGAGCAGACATCTATCTGGCGGTATGTAAGTTACCCCTGTTACCATCGGGATCATTTACACACAGACAAGCCAGGCAAACAGACAAAAATCAACAAATTCAATACACAACACAACTATTAGACGAAGGTCCTTATGAATCAAGAACGTCGTTTATGTCCTCCAAAATTTATCGCCAAGAACTTAAATAGCATCCACGACGCTTATGTCCAGCGGCCATTTCATATACAGACATATATATATATATATATATAGAGATGACTCGGCCCATATGTAAATACGAGAACGATACAGTTGATTCCATGTCAGATACAATAGAGACATAAGATTCACACATAACTAACTAGGACGATATACCCCACACATACGAATACACATACAGAGACACACTTCTGCACAGTCAATAACAACCAACAAACGACCCGCCGAATGTGATGAGCGCCACTATAGTGCAAGCCACTACAAAACACATACACGATAGCGACGAATAGACACGAAAATAACACACCGATGATAACGAAAACTGAGAGAGACAACAAATTGTCCTAATGGAGCTCGCATTCAACATGACCTAACACCAGTTCACCATTCACAGAACCGCCAATAAACTGCAGTGATTAAACTATACGATCACGATCTCTATCATAACTCCTTAGACAAAGATCATGACAGACAGAGCATAAGCATAAAAAAAAATAGCAGCAGAAGCTAAAAAGCTAGACAGCCGAGTTAGCTAAACCGTTCGTTACATTCATCCCGCAACAGAACAGATAACTGATGTGCGTATGTACAGCCAGCGTTCAAAACAGGGCTAGGCAAACACAACAGTGAAGATGAGCCAAGAAACGAAAAAGACCTTTTCAGCGACCCCCGCTTTCGTCCATAAAGAAGAAAATCAAATAGCAGCGACAGTTCATACTGGCCATTAACCGTATACCATGCCAATAATGGGTAAGAAAAGACTGCGATTTATGTCCAGCGTAGGCGGTATTTCGTGCCACGACCCCCCTTCAGTCAGCTAGCTAACGAAAGCGAACTGACGAATAGCGGCCGACAAGGACATCGCAACAAGGCAAACAATTCAGTAATCGAAACAGATGACAGAGCATAACGACCGCAAAAACACTTACATCCCTATCAGTAAACATTAACTGCTATCCAGCTATTACACGTGAGATCCCCCTTAACGAACCGGCCTTTCATGTTAACTAACACAGTATCAAATGCCAGACGCAGATAAATTCCAGCCTGTGCGCCATGCGTAACGCGCAACGTAGTGGACGCCAGGCTGCCTTGATGGATCTCCTTAACCTGCTCCAGCACTGACGCGTGATTATTACAGTGGATTGCATTGGAGAGGAGAATTGCTAATGGCACCCGATATAGTACTTTAAGCAGACTACCATCACAGACAGCAAACCCCAGACAGAAACAAAAAGCTAGCTTAGTAAACGTTGGCGTATCAGTAGAAGACAGTGCTATAGATGCGTAGATCCTGTAACATACCATGATATAGAATCCGTATATATCCGTAGACATCTGTCATCTATGGACACAATGTGTTACTTACTGACTGTTTGTACTACTAACGCATTCTGTAACTATTAACACCTGAAATACAATCGTTTGTTACTACGAATGAATGTAGGATCGGGTTAATTTTGCAGTGATTAAGTTTTTCCTTATCAGCAAAAAACAAAATTACGAATTGTCTTCTTCTAACAGAAAAGCTGTTAACCCTAACACCTAGAAAAGGGTTAACAAAAATAGTGATGAATGCAGCCAATCTGAAATGAACAGACTTTAGCAGACATCCCTAAAACCTAGTAGCGAACCGAGCGAGCTAATACGTGCACCATCCGAAGAGCGGCACGTTTTTACCAACCGAAGAGCGACTTCTATGAACTCAGCTTGATCACTCAACAAGCAAACAGCTTGTGCCATTTTAACACACGCCAGTCCGGTCCTGATGGCGTCGATGAGCGGCAACAGGAGACGTACAACTGTTGTTAACTTTACTCAGTGAATAATGGATGAACGAATAAGAGCCTGAACAGAATCGTAAGTATCATAACAGATAGCCAGCAAGGACGAGGTGTACAAATATACCTTTATACAACATATATGCATACAATGGAGAAAACGAAATAGTGAGGACTTGTTTTGGGATGATGTTCCAACAAGCCTTTCCAATATACCTTGATTTTAGCGCCATGAGCCGCATCTAGTTCTCGCTAATGTTGCACACACGGTTTTTCCTCTCTTCGATCATATTTTCGTTTGTGCACATCTTTGTTCAGCCACAAGCGTATATCTATCTTATTGGATATCTTTGCTTTTGTTTTTAGAGCTACTTGGCAAACGGGCAGATCAAATCATGTAAAAATCTATAAAATAATTCAATAAAGATGGTCGGCACAGCTTATCGACAGTATCCCCGTCGCTTAATCGTACGTTCAAGTGCCAATCTTTCTCCCAGGGTGAAAAATTGTTTTTTCCCTTACGTTAAATGACCTCCACTAACCATTTGCCTGCTACATTGTTAACATTGGTAGCACGCTGATATGTGCTGCCGGTCAAAATGTGATCGGTAAGGATGAACGAATATATATGAACGTCACCTCGAACGATAAAAAAGGAGACTATTATATTAAGTAGCGGCAAAGGAAGCATCCTGGCGCCGTGGTCTCAATTCAGCTATGGTTATTGCCCCCCAACGATTGACAACATCAGAATCAACTGCCTAAGCAACACGAGGAACAAGGACACCACCATCACCAACAACAACGGCAACAAAAATTCACTCGTGTCTAACGCGAAACCATTAAACATCGGCCTTCGTCTACCAAAACCTTTCTGACCGTTTACTGCTACAGTTACCATCTGAAGACAGCTTCTGCCAGCAGCTAAAACTAACAGAAACCTGTGCACCTTCCCTATAATGGGAACGTTTGATATACACGCCTGCCATATGGTACAAAAAAGTCTACACGTTCTTACCATGAAAAGGTACGATGAATAAAAGAACTAGATATACAGTAGAATAACAAGTTCTGACGCGAGCATGCTGTCCAATTCTCTGAAGACCCGATACACAAAAAGGAAATCCCGAAAGCAGACCACTAAATAAGAACATCAGACGAAAACATGTAAATAATGTATCCGGGGTAGGTGTTCAAACCAGGTGCAGTAGTTTGACCGATACGTATCTGGCCAATGTTATGGCGTGCGTGAGAATCTCCATCGATGAACATTTATCAGTTAAGCGTTAAGCAACACCAAAAAAAAGCTACAATAATATATAAATGAGGTGAAAAGCAAAAACGCGACAAGCATTATGAAGATATAGATTATTACATCCACAACAACACAGTAACTCTCCAATATAATGTAAAAGCATTAACACAGAAGGATCGATACTTATGTAAACAAGGTAACATTACATACGCGTGTGACACATCTTATTGAAAGCCAGTACATACTTATATTTAAAAAGCTGATTAGTTCCCTACTGTCGAATATGAACGTAATTCTCTTATTATCTAAACACTAACAGAGTCCGAGTTAACTAACTATCCCGCCTTCGATCTGCTGAAGAACTACTCCAATATCTACTGTAACTAACTGTTTCTTTTGTCATTACTCTACCATCAGCAGAAGCTGAAAGCATGCGTTAGTGCATATTCACAGTGCGTCTTACGCATTAGAATGAAAACTGTGACCTGTAATTTTCTTGTTACGTGCCCTGACACGCTGATAGGCTCGTGCCATCTATGTATGGTCATCGTCAGACGTTAGTTTGTTCGGCTTTATGCGTTAAAGCCGTCAACTAATTTTCTGTATCTCAGCTATATGGGGCTATACACTGCGTTTAACTATGGCTTCTCTATTCTGTCTACTAACAGACTTAGCCCACGCCAGCGGAGCGATATCGGCTGCCTTTGACCAGACCGACCGTCATAGAATTAGCTCGAGCGGTGGCCTGCGTTTAGGGCGCCGCTCGAAACGAGGCAAACACTATACTACCAATCACGCAATCATTCGATTAATCGGCCACCGTTGATTAAATAATCCATTGCTGCTAATAATAGATTTGTTAATAATATAGCGGGTGACATTATTCGATGTAATGAGATACATAGTACCAATGGCTTCTAAATCGCTCAGTTCTATTGTTCTATATATATATACATATATATAGATATGTATGAACTAGGCAAAACCAGTCTCTACATGCATATGTAGTCTGTGGCGATAGACAATAGCTTGGAAAAGCAGAAAAAAAGCAATTTGTAACCGAAATCTCTTTATGTTGCACAACTTTGCTTCTATGGCATTTTCGTCCATTTTGAAATGTTGTCATTGTACGGAGTCCTGAATCTCCCGCATGTCTCGGCAAGGCTCACGTTGAAGGTCCTACTTTGATTGCGTGGCGAAAACGAGTCGCCCGAGACTTGTTCTAACAAATCTATCCGACAAATCGGAGATTGGTGGCCATTTTGCTCATGCCATCGCCTTAACCGAGTCCACCCTTTTTCCCTAACGACGTACGTATACTTGAGATTTAGCGTAATTGAGTAATACAGTTTAGACTAATTACAATTAGCATTGTCCCCTCCATCCGAAACCAAAATTAGCCTTCAGAGAGGTTCCATCAGTAGGGACTGACCACGCAAATCCAAAAGCCCCCGACCTTTCACATTGTTCGACTAGTGCTCTGTCTATCGAAACTAGCCTATAATAGTAATAATATTTGAGTTCTGGCATAACGTAAACAAAATTAGTTAACTTATAATAATGTCTAAAGTGAAAAGTTGGCCCTACCGATACCAACGATTCGATTGATAGCCTTATGCGGGGTTTGACTATTTTGGCCCCTTTAAGTGTAAAATATAGTTACGATGGAGCCCTAGATCGATGCGTCACGACAGACTCAATCGGACTCGTAATACAATGTTTTCCTACAACGGGTGGGGGAGCGAACCTCAGCCGCTCTGTAAACTGAAGCGAACCCCGCATGACCCGCCGTTGTAGGCCCTCTTCTCACTAACAGGAATGAGGATCTTGCAGTTGCTATGAACTATCGTGGCCAGCCGATCCGAGTGTCTATGTAGTCGCCACTTGGAAATCGGCTGCCACCTGATAAGGAAACATGCAAGAGGGAAAAGAGAGACGCGTCTCGTCACGTGTAGACGATCCCAAGATGAATTCCCGCCTTAGCCCTAGCCAGGAAATATGAAATAAGCCGTACATATAAGAGAAATGTTTAACCTCCCGAGAGAAACTGGCAAACCTCGAGTGATGAACCCCTGTAAAGTACAGGTTACCCACGCACGCCCCAATTACAAGATCGTTTATTTCTTCCTTCCCCACTTTCGGTAGAACTTAGAAGTCGCTTGGATCGGTTGATCGTGATGTAATGATAACTCAGCGTCATCGCTGATTACCATTGCGTCATTTTCGATACACATTACCATACAATGTCCCGTTCTCTTAAGGAACGTATCGTACCAAGCTACCCATAGCCCTTCGATGCCCAGGCCTCACACGTCCAGGCTGGCTTAGCTCTGCGTACTACCAGTACAACTACGAACCCACGGCATAGCTAGCAGCCATCGGCGTACGTAGAGATACATTGAAAAAATAAAAGACAAATATCTGTATGTGTGTCAATACGCTCAACTATTAAACACACTCTTTAAAGACTAAACAGGTATGCCTCTACCACAAGCACTCCTAAATAATAGCGCAGCTCCAAGACAGGTCATTGGCAAAAACAACAACAACAGCAGTGACATGAACATCAATCAACTGTCAAAGAAAGGAAGCTGTGTATAAACTCCGTTTCACGCGAAACGCCGGACGTTCTGCAGTAGTAGCTATCGCAGAAAAAAGCACAGAGGCAATTTCAGCAACGGGCTTCAGCCTACACATCAGACGCCACCCTAAGCCAAGCCAGTATAAGCCAAACTCGCCTGCTTGCTTGCAGCCTTACACGTCCGGCGTACCCCTTACCCCTGGCAAGCACAGACAAACAGAGAAGGAGCAAAAGCAAGAAGGAGACAAAAAACAAACAAACACACACGCAGACACACACACACACACACACACGACACACGCAGACACACACATATACAGACACACTTATATATATAGAATGAAAACTCAAATCGATCACCCTATATACAAGCGCGCACTCGATGCTCTAAAGCGGATGCGTGGCCAAAAATTGATCCCTTGACGTTGTGCTGTACCTCACTACTGACCTTCACTAGCGATCTAAGTTCACTCGTGTGTGTAATTATAAACACTGAAGTAGCTTCTTAAAGCTGTACTCCACTTTTACAAACAGCACAACGAGTCTACGACTTGTAGGAACAGCCACAGCGCCGGCAATCTCGGGCATCATACCGCTCACGGCCAGCATAGATATATATACATTGATGGGTTCACATTTCTGCCGCACTAGGATGAATATTATTTCTATGTGCGAAATGTGACTGATTCAACATGATACTAATGTTATTAATAGGAAGAATAGTAAGTCTGATCGATATTATTATGAGAAATATTTAGAGTGTTGGTAATTTGCCGTGAAGCAACTTCAACAAAGCACAAGCGACATACATTTAGGTTATGGTAAAACCAACACAACGGCTGCTCTAACTGTAAATGGACTATTATAATTAGATTCTACATGGTACACGTTACAACACAGTTGGGACAGGTCAGTTCCGCCAGATTAACCCAAATGATACACACATACACACAGACCTCTTACGAAACTGGTCCTTAATTGTTATATAGCATATAGTAACGATGGTAACATACTGATAATAAATAATTATATGTACATAACTATTTCTATGAAACTACCATCCGCGTTATCAAGAGCTGGAGGTGAAGCTTTTGCGATATAGAACTTAATCCGTACAGCCGTCATCTACAGGGATGACAGCGTCCTAACTTACAATTGGTAAGCGACTAATAGTACCGTGACAGTTACCATGGTACGATCGCAGTTAGACCGAATTGAATCTATCAAGTTACTAATGACTGCGACTAGCATTATTACAGATCTATTACTGCAACAATATATATATATACACACTGTAAGTAACTATGTTGAATCGTCGCTACTCAAAAAAAGAAACAATAATATTCCTTCTATCAACCTATCTACAGGTACGAACCTCCAACATCTCTGATAAGTTAACATACAACAGACGACTAGTTCGAGCGTTACTACCCATATATAAAATAGGACACTGAACGAGGCAACAAAAAGCGACAACGGCGTTACAGACATCGTTAACACAAACGGTTATACCGTGTTGTTATAATTGTTAATATTATCGATATAAAAATATAATCGTCCTTGTGTATAATCGATAATAAACTACCAGCTGTGAGGTAACGTAACCCCTTTACAAATGTGCAGTAAATGGCTGAGGAACGAGTTCTTAATAGTGAAGCTGCACACGAACTCGGTTGGCGTTCGTAAAATCGGCGGAGCTTGTAATCTGTTGCGAAGGTGCTTTGAAACGCAAATGCTATCTCCATAGCTAGGAGCGATTTTCGGACGTTAAAGGAACAAGACGTCGATTTTACGTTTGAATGAGTAAACTGAATGTTTTATTTACTAACACCATTAGTTGTCTTACGTATATTGTCTAATCTTTTCTACTCAGCTATATATGTGGATATATCCGTAGTAAATGGTGATCATTTAAGAGTATCCTCTCTACATTATCCATAGTGCGTATATAGATCAGTCGGTCTGACGCCGATGATCCAGTGAAATTCAGAACTAACGATGGCAACTCTAACCATTAACGAAAACGCTTCTATAAAAAACAATATCCATAATAGTAGTAATAACAGTAACGTTTATCAACATACGATTACGCAAATACACGTGGCTATGATGCCGAAAATGACAACGCGCAGTGAAACCACGTCACAAGAGTAATTACTGATAAGTGATGATGAATGACTAGATGTTGAAATGGATTACGATAGTAGATATGACCGATGATAATACGATAAAGAGACGACGTTGTCTACATTTGCTAGAAAATCAAGCCTATAAAGGTTATGGAGCTAATGAGGCTAGCGGCGAAGATCGTAGTGAATGAAGAAATAACAATAGTATGATAATAAACAGTACTAAAACTATTCATATTATTGATGACGATATTAATTACTGCAATGAAGATAATGATGATGCTAAAAATCACGATACTAATGGCGGTAAATGATCATAGGAACACTAATAATCGTATAATACATACGATGATTATATAAAGATGTTGATTTTTCGTTCTGTTACTTCAAAGTTGTCTTTAGACACTTTTTACTCTACATGCCTAGTGCATCACCATCTAGATGCAACCAGAAAAATTAAAACAGTGCTGATCAATACATATAAATAGTAATAGAAATAAAATATGACGAAAAGAACGACAACAGTCGTTGAAAAATGCGCTTGTTGATGATGTACACGACGACAAAGTAGAGACAAAGTGATGCCACCATTCAGCTGCCAATTTAATCACCAGGAGGGCTGCCCCGAGCTCTGGCGACCCACTCATATAACCTTCCTGCCAGCCATGTTCCCATTCCTAGAGACCCGTCTTTACTTTGGCCCTTAATGCCAGCACTACTTAAAAGCCACCTTTAGAAACCCTGTTCTCCTTTTATTCAGCCCCATACAAACTCCTCCGTTCCTATTCCAACCTGCCGCTCTTCCCACAGACAATACTCTTACGCTAGTCATATTTGTTCAGCAACAAAATTTCGAGACAAAACCTCATTGTGAAGAATGATTGTCAGCGCATACGTATCAAATGCATATACCCATACGAGTTCTTATGTTGGTACGATATTGTTGTTGTTATTATTATAGGATTGTACGATGATATGGTAAACAAATCGCGACGAAAGGTACCACGATAACCGTAACGAAGAGACATACGAGCGCATCAAGCACATCCCCAATTGACTCATCCGGTCCCAGTGATTTTGGCAGAGTGATCTCACACGAAACAGAGCAAAACGATATAAGTCGACACGTAAAATTCAATAATGCCGCAAGGAGAGGACAGCGGGCAAAGACAGAGAGCGAAAGAATGAACATTGAATGGAAAAGATATGGGACGATAGATCGAGAAAGCGCGCATAAGTATTCAGGAAAAAGACGTAGAACATAGAGAGAGAGAGAGAGAGAGAGAGAGAGCTGTGACGACGTTACCGAAGGTGATGATCGATCGCCATTAACTCGGGAACCGTCAGATTCCGCAGCCGCTGATATCCCGACAGGGGATCAACAGAGAAAGGGCACGAAACCGTCACCACTAGCACCACTACAGCTAAAGCTACTATTGCTAAGAAAGAAAAAGACATTCCCCCCAACCTTCCCGTACCCTATATCCCGAAGAATACTTTCCAGTCTATCACATAAGCAACACAAATCGAAAAGCTACAATTATAAGTACTATGGCATTCAACGTTGACATAATCTTCCATGTGATGACTTTGGTACGATTCTAAATCATTCGTTATCTTGTTGCTACTATCATCGTCGCTGTTTTATTCTCGCTATAATACGAAAATTGCAAAATGGCGCTGATGAAGACAAAAAATCTTACGGTAAATCATTACTAATACGAATGATTAAAATAACAATTACGGTAAATACGTGTAGTAAGTAACACGATGAGTAGATAATAGACAGTGAAAATATGGCGATGACAGCGGATGATAAAAACACACATCGACGAAAGAAGATCGCCAAGATGGCTGATTGATGGTAAAAAATTAGCGAGGAGTATCGACTGTTAAAATAATGGTTGAGCATTAACGATAAAAATCTGATACTAACATATTCTACCACTGCAGCAGTAATTCCACGCTCTACAGTAGGTACTATACGAATATAATGGTTCAATGTTTATAGACGATGATGACAAGCGAAGAATCATCAAAGAGTTCAAATTACATAATAATTAATTACTATTATTAATACAATAAATATTTTATTGTTGTCATTACAAAAATAATGTGTTTACTTTTTTTTTGTTATTAAAAATTCAGCTTTTTGTTATAAGCCATTCAATATATGTTTGAATAGAATTTTTTTGTTTGCATTGATCGGATTTCCAGCCGATTAGAAGAATCTAGACGATCTAATTGTCTTATATCTTCATTGCCTCGCAGCTTGCATCATGTTTGTACGTTGCCTGTTTATGTAGTGTAGCACTTCGGATATTGACAGTCTAGTAACGTCTTTCCGGTCGCCTCGATAACGGTCAATTGAACGAAAATGGCTGCCATATCCTTGGAAAAACTATCATTGATGGCTTTATTGTGTATTCTAAACCTTGCTGCTGGCAATTCTGTTTCAAACGGAAAGTTATAAAAACGTTGTTCGTAGATTTTCAAAATCTGAAACCACTTAACTTACGAGCAGAGGCGCTCAGTCGAACGCCGTATTCTCTATTCGCTTCGATTCTGTCCTGCGTTTATGCGAATTTTCTAGAGTAATCCTTGTTCAGCAGTCACACAATTAATAGCAATTTTTAATAAAAAAAAAATCTCATTTACGTAGGTGTAAATGATTAACGAGCGTGGAACGTACAGCGAAATTCAATAACTGGACATTTTCCCGCCGGGTGTCCCGCAACGCTTGCCGAGCTCAGCGCCAGTAATTTCTTGCAACCCGTCATCAGCAAATAGCCTTTTTTAATTAATTTTTGCCTTCTCGAAGTACTTTTATTATGGAGGCTTCACCACAGTTCCATCTGACAATGTTGTTAGTATTTCTACTGCATAACACCGTAGCAGTGCATGTCTACATATTGCTGTTGTCTACTTCTGGTTACCCTTTGTATAAAACAGTTTTATCGATTTATTTAGTCACGGCTCACATGGATAATGGGAAAGCATAAGTCGTAGAAATAACCCAAAAAAGTCAATTTTCAATCCTGGCATTTGAAGCAATATTTTTCGAAAAGTTTGATTGACTAGAGAAGTGCTCTAAATCTTGACAAGTTCAATAAACGTTCCGGAACTGTCCCATCATTGTATGGACGGAGAATCATATAAATCTGTAAGAAGGTTTGAGATGGATCACTGCTAAGTACCGTATTTTGTTTACTATAACCCTTCTTCATTAGGCATCTAATGAAGATTCTAAAAGCTAGTACAGTTTAAACTGCTAGTACGCAAAAAATGTAAAAGTGCCGGTCGCGTAATACTGGATTGTTTCAGTTAATTTCTTTTTCCTGTAGTACCCTCTCAAAGCTTACCGTCATTTTGAGATTTCCAGCACGGCGCGGAGCCAGCTGGTAAACCAACTTATTATACCCGTTAATATTGGAGGCCTCACCAGACTTGAATCACGGCTCCAATGCAGACTGTTTCGACCGATTTACCATTACAATAGCCCGTTATACCATGCATACGGTGCAATTTATTTGTTTTGCCTTGTGCTGTTTGACTAGCTCCCAACCATTTCGAGTGACGCCTAGAACTGGGTTAGATACGTATCAGGACTTTTTAAGCATTAATACCAGAAGCTTTAAATTTTTTTTTAAAAACGACAATTTTCGGCCAGCTGGATAAACTGTAAAATCTTTCACTATATAGAATGCGAAACTTAAATCCGGACTTTTGTTCACAAGTTGTCCCTAAGAAAGGTAACTATCAAAAACACAAGACTGTATCTGCTAAAAGTACCGCTTCAGACGGTAGTGCCTATTCAATGTGACTTCAATTATGGCTTCGACTAAGGACCTAAATCACGGATTTGTCATTTTCCTTCTCTAATTTTCAAGCAGCTTTTTAATTGTGGCCATGCGTCAAATCATACTCGTAGGCGTAGGTTTGCTAAGCGTCGGTCACATACGTTGCATATAAAAAAAAAAAAAGGTATAGTGAAATTTTTGGCTGATAAAAGATCATACGTTTCAAACGTACAAAGATTTAGAAAAGCTAAATAATCTCAAAGAACTAAGCTTTAGAATCTACCTGAACGATCTAATTAACAGTCGATACATTCCTTTTAAAAAGACCCACCAATTTTTATAGAAATATTCCAAAATTATGAAAAATAGCACTCTTCACCATTCCGATGAATTTTCCGACCTTCTTCTGATTTTCGCTAGCCAGAGGACTTTAAAAACACTGTCGATCTGAGACAAACAACAAAAAAAAGATCGTTTTACGAGAAAAGATGGAATAATGGCTGATCTTCATTTAAATTCTTATAGAGTTTACGATCACCTTAGAACAAACTTGTCATTGTCTGACACTCGTCCTGGATAAAGGCGTTTCTAGCGACCAATCGAAAAGTCCGTATTTAAGCCTATTAGTGTTTGTTTTTTTACGAGTCGCAAGTAGTCCTGTCATGGGTAAAAATAAAAAAACAAAGGCAAAAATCTCGTGATATGACTGACTTACTAGTGCAAGGAAATTGAAGCTACGGATTCTCTGCTGAATTAATATAAACATCTGCACAATTGCTTCATGTTTACCTGAAATAACAGTGATAACAATAGGTGAGAGATGAGAAAACGGACAAAAATGAGATTCCATTGAATGACTTTTAGTATAAAGGGTGCCAATGAGATCGAATCAACCCCTTCCACAGCAGCCGAAGTGAACTAATTCGATAATAACTCAACGGAACAATATTACTTGCCACCGATTGTAGCAATCGAGTACCAGCAAACGCGAGGCCCACTGCGAGGTATTCTCCAGGCTGAAAAGTAACAATGGAAAATGTCATTATACTACGCCATGGTGTGAGTACACAGACGGTTCCAACTACTAACCCTTATTATATAGTACGCGTCAATTGATTTATTTCAATTTCTAAAGAAGCACCAGAAATAGCTCTACAAACGTAATTAAAGTAGCAGTGAACTGTTGAAAATGATTTGTCTCACGTTCAAGAGTATATATATATATATATATATATATGGCAAAATGTTGTCGTACAACAAAAACTTTTGTTTCTGAAAAGGATATGACGAACCTGTAACGCCTCCACTGCATCTTTCTAAATCTCATCTGTTCTAACAAAGGTATCGTTGACATGTCTATCTGTCTTGTGCTTATTTCGTTTTCTAGAGAGCTATCTTCGTTTTCTATGATATAGCACATGATTTAGTCACCTGGCCATTTTTTTCTCATTGAGGAAATATTTTTCTTCTAGAAACATTCTTAGGTGATCCTTTTTACTTGACTAAATATCCATTCTTTTTGTTACTATTTCAAGAACTGTGTCATTTCCAGTGGAAAGAGCAAATGCGTTTTCAGATAGGCACAAAAGCGGGACGCATTGTCTGTAAAAAAAAAAAATGATTTTTTAGTTAACCACTCCAGCTACAATGACAAGGCAGCGATTTAGTTCTTCAAGCTAGATAGTTTATAGGATAAGCGACAATACTATCATTATTTCTCTAACAAGCGAGCTTCGTTCCTACCTAGATTCTTATTTCTTAAAACTATATTTAGAATGGGCGTCCAAAATCAATTCGGATATACCTTATTCAATAGAAATATCTGCGAAATGTATCTAACGTTTTTTAAATTGACAAAAAAATCGTTTAGTTATTAATTTTGTTAACAAAACACGGCCGAACGCTCCTGCGCTTTTGTTTGTCTATGCTATTTTCGTATCTCATGTATGACGAAAGACTTGAACTTGAAAAACACGCTTTGAAGGACCTAACTATATTTGACGGTATAAGTATTTTAACAATATGTGTCGCTTGCCCTCGTCCTTATCCTACCTATATGGTCTACCATTTCGAGAACCTAATTCTGCTTTAAGGTACCGCTTCCACCGAATTTGCTCATACCAGAGGTTACGTTAAACTAACTCCATCCTCTTACGCACGCAAGGATGAATAGAAAATGAAAACACATATTTATTACGTTCTTTTTTTTTGTTTATTGACACGCACAGCTTTTTCTGGCAATACCCGCCCGCTACACGAGCATAAGTTGTGCGACATGTCTAGAAATTTTAATACAAATGGTCATCGTCATCGTCATCACTGCTATTAGCATTGCATGGCAATATACAGAACTTCAATTTTATCGCTTTCGCGCGCCCTTTTTGTATTTCTCTATTTCTGCTTGATTTCCTTTATTGTCGCGTTTTTCTCCTGGTTTGCCCTTATAACCAACGATGACGCGTGGCCTTACGGACAATCTACCGGCTGTAACCTTATATAATTTGTATCATCACCTGATATTCTGCCTGTCTGTTTGTGTGTCGGTGCGCCGTGGTCCTGTTACGACGTTCAGCGTTTGTCCCGCTGCGTTGTCTCGACTACTTCTGCACGTGTCTGTTCAAACTCTCCTAATTTGTATTTTCAGCTTCCCGCTCTTCTTGTCCAGACTTTTCCTTCTCTATCGCGAACGAATGATCGCTGCCATTACTATCGCCAGCGTAATTTCATTATCATCAATGTAATTGCCGTATTCATTTATTCGTCTATATTTCTCCTTATTATTCTGACGATCATCTCGCGTCATTGCTGTCACCGGTCCATACTCATTGTTGTCACAGCATCAGTGGTTTGTATCCATTGGTTATTTTAATTATTATTATTACTGGAACCATCATTATTATGGGTAATATTTATCATCAGCACGTGAGTTTTACTTATTTCCCTCTCGCTCCCGCTCTCGCTCTCGTTCTCTCTCGCTCTCTCTCTCAGTCTTTTCTCGCTAAAGCTTTCATTCTGATTATATATATAAGTTCTCACTCTCTTGCTCTGTGTGTGTGTGTTTGTGTGTGTGTGTGTGTTTGTGTGTGGGTGTGTGATTGTGTGTGTGTGTGTGTGTGTGTGTGTGTGTGTACGTGCACGTGCACGTGCACGTATGCGTATCTGGTGCATCGTGTTCACTTTATGTAGCTATCTTCCCTGTCTGATCTGTGTACCGTACGACATTAGTGGACTTCTGTCTCTATCTATGTACTCCATTATGTCAAAATATTTTACTAAGCGTGTTTATCTAGTATGCTGTTTAGACAAATGAAAATTGTCAAATACTTTAGTTTGTATTATCGTTAGAATATCATCAACGGCAACGGTGCGGCTGTGATTCCTGCACGCCTGAACAAAATCGATGTACATGTTTCATGGTTCATGTATCATGTAATACAGTCTTTTGCTTGTCGTAAATATCTATTTGTTTTCCTGTTAGTTCTACACTCAGCTCATTATTATTAGGGTCAGTAAATCGACCTGTCATGGATTCTGTCTGTAAGGTTTTTCCTCGATTTTTCACTATTGTAATATGCATTGAAAGGCATATTACAATGGTGGGTATTGGTTCTCTTACGCATTCTGTTCTATGCATGTTGATCGCTGGTACTCCGCCGTTATCCACTACGTCCAGATAGTATCCATGTATTAAAGTATAGGCGTCTCTAGCGAGACGTCCGACATTCGCAGGTTTTCTTAAATTACGTTACCTTACGTTTCTTATATCTATATAATATTTAGCTGACTTATGTTATATATCCAACAGGTACAGCTGACATCTTGATAACATGGCTATTCGCTAAGGCATTGTTGGAACAATATGACCGGTGCGGTTATCGAGTTTGACACATAAATAACGTTTATATTACAAAAGGCCCAGTTAGCTGTTTAATTGGAGAATGAAACAGGATCCGGGCAAAAGGGCAAAATGTGGTCTTATTCGCTACGACACCGGACATGAAGTTCTATGGAGGGGAACTCACAAAGTCCTATCGACGTCGTTGGCCGGTTAGTCGACTGGCTTTTCACAATTTATGAAATCGTGGCCTGTGAAGTGAATCCGTTTTCTATTAACACAAGCATAAAACCATAACAAAAAAACCAACAGATACTTAAATACATAGCTGTATTGTTTCGCCTTTGCAGGCGTGAATTTCCTACATTTACAGTCAATCACGTTCTATTTTTATCTTCAGTCATTTATCTACTTCTTATTATACGACCGGTACCTCGTCGTAACTCGTGGTGAGCTTCTGCTGTTAACAATCAGTCATTGCCTACCCATCAATTGCCAACAGCCACCCGAGCCTACTATCCCAATCGATTGGAAAAAATTTTCTCGTCTCTTTCTTATCCTGCCGCTAACTGGGCATTACTGCGCCTGAGATAATTAATGCCCCAAAGAAGATGGTCACGCACTGTTCTTCATCTAATCTGCCTGGCAGTCGAAGAAGTCACTTTTTTGGCTGTCATCTAGTGTCTATATGTAAAGTCGACGGTGAACTCGATTAAGCTAGATCAGGTCAAATCGAAAATATCAAGCTAACAGAAAGAAACCTTTCCCAATCCAATTTCGCTCACACACGACCGCCCGTCCACCCGCCATTCAACCGCCAACGGCCCGTGATTTGACATTTTACACTGAAACAAAAATAAATCATACGTTGTCGCCATCTGATTAACATTTCTAATAGAATTATTCCCACTACCGTTTATATTATCTTGTTACTGTTTTCGTAGGATCTTCAACACCATGATCCAGTGCTTTCTGTTTTTCTTCTTTTTCCCTTTTCATATCCATGTTTTTTGCCCGCTTTTAGCTGCTCTCTATGCTCATTCCTTTCGCTTTTCATGTATGAACAATGACGTCCAGGGGGTGGGCCCAGGGGCTGCACCCACTTTGTACAGAGTATTATACACCTAGCAGGCACCTGGTTACTAGGCGAAGGTATAGCCTGAGCATCGTAACGTTTTTTCTTTCTATTTGTTCTGCCCTCTCTCTTCCACTCGGCTTTTCTTGTTCTTATCACGAATTGACTGGTATTGCCGCCATTACGGGGCCCGGCGTAGAATCATCTTTGCATTAGAGAGAAGTACCGAACGATAAATAGCTCATTATCATTCTGTCGTTTTTGTCCGCCTTCGCCTGGTCGTTTTAGGAGGTGGCCTGGATGATTGAATATGATGAATTGGGTGTGAATCTGGTGACGAAGGAATGACTCTAAATGTTCAGTCGGTATCAATCAATCAGCCCAGTACTATAGTGTTATCCACAGTTAAGTCCAATAGTGAATGATCGTTCTAGTTATTGAAATGTTTATATAGAAACCAGCCCAACTGAATCCATAAATTAATTTAGCTTGTTGTTTACTCATAGTGATCTATTTCCCCTTCGGCCGGCACCCGATAAATGTAAAAAAAGATCAGTAAAATCTTGCGGATACAGATCTACCTGAATGACGCGCCTCAGTGTGTACATGTTGACACGTGAGCGTGGGCATACGTGTGTGCATATTTTTAGTATGCATCGAGCTTTCAACACTGATCACAAATAACCATTAATCACAGGATTAGAAGTGTCAGTGTCGATTTATATATCTAACATGAATTTATTTAAAATTTTCGTGTATCCATGGGTGAAGGGATCCAATGTATGGCAACCAATTTGCTCGGGCTTTCACCATGCTGGAAGCTGAATTTTTTCCGCAGCCCCTTTATGTACCTTTGCTGCTATTGCGTTTAAGCCAAAAGTGCTCTTATATAAGGAAAAGTAGGTGGAAATAAAGAAAGTTTGTTTCAAGTTTGCAAGGATAATACATGGTACACATATACAAAGAGTATGCTATTGCATCAAAAACTGTTGCTTGCTATATATAATATATATATAGCAACTTCTTCTCGCGTGATTCCCATTTGGTTTCGGCTAATCGTTATACTTTTATATATTATTTACCTGTAAATTTCCACTTTTTGTCTGTTTTTGCGTATTACTGACTGGTCTGTTTGTAATCGTTACTATATATATATTATCAATTGGTGAATTGGAAAAGGGGCACTTTATAGACCATTAATGGGGAAATGAACGATTGGTGAGGGTTGGTTTGTGTCCCGCCCCCGCGCGGAGGAGGCAGGACTGTCAGATATCAACAACAATTATTAGCCTAGCTTATAATTATCAGTATATATGTACTAGTAACAATAATCATTTTAACTCTGATTATCCTCTATTATATAATATTATTACATTGCACTGTAATTGTCGTCATAATTATAATTGTAGTTATTCATAGTATTACTACCAGTGTCATTTAATCGTAGTTACCGCCAGCACTCGCGTCGTACTCTTACAGAGGGACTCTGGTCGATGAAGGGAGAGATCGTAAATGCCAACGTTGCAAGAATAACGCTGCCGATCGGGGGTTCGTTCGGCTCGTCGATTATAATTACGTTGAAATCATCGAGGCCAGTTATTATATGTTTTCAGCAATTCTTTACGTATCTGCGTTACTCTGTTCGCTGGCACTTTCTAATTGCATTAGCCAAAAACATTCTCATTTCATATGCCGTCTTAACATTCTAACTTGTATCAAGTTCGCGTGAAATTATTACTCTTCCATTTCGTTGGTATTATGGGAGTCTGCAAACAGGAGTGCGTCCAAGGGAGGAGCATGCGCGAGTTTGTTGTCCTTGTTTAGCTAGTTCTTTTTAGACGAACCGTCTTATCACCGTTTCGTTGTAGTTGTACGTCCGGTAGTACAAATGTGTTGATACTCATCGTAGATATTTGTCGCATACAATTGGATTAATCTGCCATTCCCTGATCCAAGCAGCTGCCGCAGGCAACAAATCGTCGGACCTTGTATTATTATTGCGATTACCATTCTGAGACTGTTGCTTATAACGCTTCCGGCCAGATCGTCGTAGCCGGTCTGCGGTTCGAAAAGTCCCGCTCGAATCGCTTTCTTTCTTTTCTCCTAGCAGTACACCCCGCGCAGTTTCCCACGTTTTCGTAAACAGGGGGTGAAACTGTTTTATAAAATCTGTCTTTTGCTAATCAAGCTGCACCATCTGCACACTTTAGCTTCATATTATCTAATATAAGCTCTACGTATCGGTTATGTTTGTCGTCCGCACCTAATATTGTCATTGGTGTTGATTAAACCCGTTATCATTTTCTCGCGTACCTCATTTGTTTTTGCATAATGCTAGCCAAACAATCGGTTCAATAACTAAATAAATATATATATGTGTGTATATATATATATATATATATATATATATATGTATATATATATATGTAAAGGAAAAATAAATAATAAACAAAAGCAATGAGCAATCGAACAGTCTTTGGCTTACGCTTCGTTATGACCATTATAATTGGCTCGCTTTCGCACAGACTTGTAGCAACATGAGACTACTTACCACGAAAGGGGTAGTCCCAAACGAGACATCACGATTCGTTAGTTCATCTTTTTCCTTCGATTTTATTCCTTTGATTGCTAACCGGTTCCTTTGTAATGTCACTGAGTTCCCTTTCATCTTCTTCATTGTATCTATAGACCATATGCCCTTTAATTAGCGCCTTCTTTTTCATCCATGTATGCCTTCTTACCGGACCGTGAGTCACTCAACAAAGTAAGTAGTACGTTTTTGACGTACGCCCCATCAGTTATTTTGATCCCTTTATTTCCATCTAGTTCGCCCCCATTCGCTGTTTCGCGTGGCGGTGCCCTCGTCACTATTATAGCCATTGCATCATCACGGATTATTTATTCACTGTCAGCCAATCTTTGCTTTCTATTTTTTCCTTGTTCCCCTGTACTGACGAAACATTCGCGCACAGCATCAGCTCTCCGCAGCTGATTATTTCGTCGGCCTCACAAGAAGTACAAATCTCATGTGCGACTCTTGAATGGATTCATTTCAGTGGCATCTCATGCGGTCACCAGCTTGACCTAAACCTGCAAGGCTAGGCCAACGGTCGACGGTGCGAAACAAGCAGTCTCGGCGTACATAGTACGTTGATTCAACAGCCATCGTTTTCGCCTTGTACCTAAACTAGCCCAGTGTACTTCTCTCCGTTTTCGAGTCCGTTCTTTGTGTTTTGTTTAGGCTCTTGTTGCTTATATATTTGTCTTTATTGTACGGTTTGGGAAAGAATAATATTAGATCAAAGGCCTGAGGCTTTTCGAATCGCCGCCGTAAGTATTGTACTATTGTTATTATCGTTACTATTGTTATTACTATATCATCTTTATTTCGCATTACTAATCATAATATTATTATTATTATCAGTGTTATTAGACCGCTTCTATCTCTTCCTATGAATTTTCATCCATTTCTCCATGTTATTATTATAACATATAATTATTATCCTTATGCACTCTTTTCGGCAGTTTCCTTGCGCATGTCTTTCCTTGATATTATAATTACGTTACATTATTACTGTTATTATCCTCGTTGTCAGCATTGTTGGGCACTCGAATTATTATTATCAAGTTATTACGACCTCTTATCATTAGTTCTTGTTACGAATATTATTATCATTATAAGTAGTATCTTTAATTATTGCTAGTAGACTGCCTGACAGGTTCGATATTTCAGTCCGAACAAAAGCTGTTTTGCGTGTCGTTTCTTTGTCATTCTGGCGCCGTACCCCTTCTATTCTTTTCAATTTGCCTTAGGTTTTGCTGTTCTATTGTCACTATTAGTAGTAGCTGATATCCCGACAAATGTAGGTTTATTTGGAACGTCAAGATAAGACGCGACACTTGCCCATCAGCGTTGCAACGCAGTCAGGTCTTGGGCTTTGATACCTATTTTCCACACGATTCCCTTGACCGCCGGCCATTTCTCGTGGATGATTTTCCTGCATCCCTTTCCCCAGTCTCGTTACGAGCCTGCGGTCTCGTATTGACTCCTGTAGCAGGCTGTTCGACACTTTGTTTCCTCCCTCCCTTAAACGTACACTGCACCAGCGTCATGTCGTTTCAGCTTGCAGCGTAGCCACCTTGCATATGTCTCCCCTTTACCTTAGCACGACCAATTCCTTTCTTACATCCCGTTTCCCCTCCATTGACCATATTTTTCGGCTTGAACGAACGCTTGCTTTGCGTTCCCATCCTTGTTCCTGTTTGGTTCCTCGTCTTTGGTCGTCCTTTGTTTGATCCGCTAATCGTGTCGAACTCGATAATGTAATCCTGGTCTCGGTCACCGGTAAGAACCTTTGTTAATTTAGTACTGACAACAATATTATCATGTGTGTTTGCATTGGCATTGCCTCGACCTTAGTAAACGCGAGATGATGATCCTTACTATTATCAACTATTACCATTGTTATCAGTATTGTTCTGGTTAAATCCAAATGTATTTCCTACACTGTCGCTATACAACGTTTGCAATTACATTATCATCGCTGTCGTCACCACTACCATCACCATTATATTAGCAATTAGCATGTTTTTTTATTGTTGTTGTTATTATTAATGTTATTTTTCGTCTCCTTGTCGCATCAGTTCTATCATTAGAATTGTTCTTATGGTCATCGCGAGTTTATTGACGACGTATCCGTGGGCGTGATTAGGTTTCTTCTAATTATTCTTCCGTTAGGTCGTTTTGACGGCCTTTTTTATGGCGCTACTCTGCACCGGCCGATCCATCCGACCGCTGAATTTGATTCCGTCGTCAATTGCTCTTAGCTTTGCTGTTGCCGCTTCTTCAGCTTCTCTCTTTCGACTTCTGTTTCTTTCCTTTCTTCTATCTTTTCTCGGGTGAGCCATTTATCATCATTACCGTTGCAAGCATCGTCTTCATTCTCTTCCCCTTTAAGGATCATTTCTACAGGACGGTTCGTCACACTTTACTTTCACAAATCTTATCTGAAACAAAAGGAGCCCTTAGTTAGTAGTGCCATCAAACAGCAAACAGACATCAACGAAAGGGTGTGGAAAACGACGGATAGGAAGTCGATAGTGATAAGCCGTCCTTCTTACCTAATCGGAATCCAAGCTTGTCGTATGCGACTGAAGGTGGCTTGGCATCATATATATATATATACGTATGTATAGGTTTATATATAGCTTCCTTTGCTCACATAAATTGGGTAGCATGCGTCGTTGACACAACAGTTAATATATGAAATAGCTATATATATATATATAAGCTTATTTTATATGATCGTTCTTCATTATCTAATGTAACCTACAGCCTAATCGATTCATACATGAGTACATATGGCTAATACTGGGTTAGATGTATATAATCTGAATCGAAGAGATTTCAGGCCTTATATATATATATATGATATAATGCGTTTAGTATAGGAGCCCTAACGGAAGCGTATTCTACCGAAAATGAAGTAACGATATCATTACCGATGAGGCAGGACCACCTACGTACGACCCGACAACAGTGTCTGCGCACCGAAAGTACTGTCTACGACACCATAGGTTGCCTTGGTTAGTTTAAACACATGGAACACGTAATTGTTAGTCGCCGTGCGACTTTTGAGAAATAGGGCCTCAGAAATTAACAACACAAGATACCGAGAGACAATATTTTATGATTCCACAGCCCATGGGCTGAAACTAATTACTGCCTTTGAAAATGATACCGTCCGTCCTATAGACCCGTTTTCCTACAACGTTTGAAATTTCTAGACCTTTTAAAAAATTCATTCGCTTAGCCTGACTCGACGTTTGATGCCTTAGGCCTTCAATCGCATAAATCGAAGTGCTAAACATCTTCATATCAGACGCACCTAGACGAGATCCCGACGGGCCTAGACAACCAAATGTCGCTCACACCCGAAGATTACCAAACGTCGTTTGCAGATTAGAGAGGAAATTTTTCCTTGCAAGCGGCTTCGGAAACAAATCGAAGACAAATATATTAAGTATAATGCTGTTCCGTAAAATCAAAATATTTTTAAACAGAGTTGTAGTTTTTTAGCATAATTGCTAGTTATGCAAAATGGTGACATATTTCCCCGTTCATCTGGCACATTTTCCGTGGCATGACAGCCCGTTTTTAGAAATAGTAATATATATATATATATAGTTGTGAATCAAGCTGCCATACGTTTCAGCTTTGACAATACGAATCATTACCTAAGTCATTATCTAAACCCTATTTACTTAGAGAGAATACTTAAAGCTTCAGTAGTCCCATAGCTTCCGGTAGAGATATTCTGTGTCGTATTTACGCATGCGCTTGAAAACTTTGTCTCGTCCAATTATAGATAAAATTATAAACGTCATTGTATCAATAAAGAGCTTTTAATAAGTGCTTTCATTTCAAGCTTCTATATTTTATGTGCGTCCGCGCCTGATCCGTGAGCATAGGAAGTTCTACCAAATTAGACAGTCAAGTAGCCACCAGCGCAACGACAAATCGTTTTGATGCGCTTTGGCTTATCAGAAAATTTGTCTGATTACGCCAATGCTTAGGCAGCTCTGCAGGAATGATTGCATTAGCAAGGACGACCTGTACAGCATAAAGTTACCCATGAAAAGTTCTCACTGGAAATGACTCTCTGCTCCCCTAGAAAGTCATTCACAACGTTCCATGTTCTATGCGAGATTTTTCGTCTAACAGACTATTCCGTAGTCAGCTTTTGTTTAGTATATACATTTTAGCTGGACTGTAATTGTCAGCCATAGGAGAAACGTCCCACAGAGGCTAGGATAGGCTGGAGCTATGCTCATTATAAGAATTTAGGCAGCTTTACCTAGAATTCGTAGAACTGCCCGTGCAAATTAGGCCATTTGCGTTGCGGCGTATAGCTGATGTATACAAACAAGTATGCCATTTAAGCCCAAAAGATGATTTCTAACGTTGATATTTTCTCGCTTTTGATATACGCTTACCCATTGCATAAACTAATGCACTAGGGTCATACAAGAACACTAGACATTGAGGAAATGGTGATGTGAATTATATTTGGCCACAATGGCTGTCTTTCAAAGATTCCTAACGTCGATTTATATTTAAGTAGATAAAAAAAAAAAACACATTCTCTCGTATGCGCTCTGCCGTTGTAACACTTGTCACGCTGATGATACTTGACTAAGAAAAAAATGCAAACATTTTCGAAAACAAAATATTACACTGGGTAGAGCGTCTCAATCGAAACCTTTGCTTCAGTCCAGACTCAGAGTCTACCGCATCTAGCAACATCTCAGAGGAAACGGATGTCTAAGGGATTAGCGACAAGTTGAGTTCAGTGGAATTCTAGCTCGTGTACCTCTGAAAGCGTTCCAAGAAGCCCTTCTGAGGATTCTTCAATGGTTACTCTTCAATGGCAGAGTGTTACTCGACAAGGCCAGAATGATCTCGTTATACGAAAGCCAGTACATACTTGGGAAGTGCCGCCCAATGCGGTCGTCTGCTGACTCAGATACGCTCATAAGTCGTTTTGTCTGCGTGTTGTATAGATTGCTATGCCTATTTACCCAGAACAGCCAGAGGCAGCGAAGTTCGGAGCGTGACTTGGGTACTCCTTGTCGCTTTCCGAATGCATCTAGATCACGCGCTCGCCGAAGGAAGCAATTGAACTTGTTTCAATGATAGGCATACATTTATGTGTCGTGTCCAGCAGCCTCAAATATGGTTTTATCTTTAATAATCAAGCTATATTAATAGTGACCTTAGTGTGAATTAGACACAGCTGTTTTCTATGGAAGTCCTGTAAAAGGTGTGCGTCCATTTGTTTCTTTGGTTAGGTGATGACGAGGTGCTGTGTAGTCGGTATTATCAGATTTAAACAGGCGAGCTCAACTTGAATTGGGCAGTCAAACGGACTGATTTTCGGCGTACTTCAATGAGTTATTAGTAATATATTGCGCTTTTCAGTTATACTGTGATGCCCCAAAGCACTAGCCTGAGTACAAGGCGATTATAGTTTGTGCCCCGTAGATTCGTTTTCGCCAGACCAGTCTTGAACAGATTTGATTGTATATCTAAACTATCGACTGTATGGACGTCTATAAAAGAAGTTTTGCGGCAAACTGGCAACGATCTACCAGCCGTTGATGACTTTCCGTTCTGTTCGGTACGTGGTCATTTCAAAAATGAATTCTGTTGGATGCATCAATGAAATTAATTTCGTTCTTCGCGAACACTCTAACTGAATATGCACACAATGCTTAGGGAAAGGTTTGAACAGCTACCTTATTTGCATAACGCATATTGTCACGATCGATGTTA
This sequence comes from Varroa destructor, assembly GCF_002443255.2. Classification (NCBI taxonomy): domain Eukaryota; kingdom Metazoa; phylum Arthropoda; class Arachnida; order Mesostigmata; family Varroidae; genus Varroa; species Varroa destructor. The sequence goes on along the minus strand of NW_019211458.1, from coordinate 21,541,713 downwards.
ATTTCCTAAAACTAAATACAGGAGAGGATGCTGTTACTATAAATGGAATGTTAAGTCTGCTCTCGGTGTTTTTTCTTCGAGTACGAAGTAAAGGAATTGTTCATATCAAATTTGGATGCAGTAGGTCGCGATTTGCTTCCTTAACCACCAATGGTTCTCAAATGAATATGTCAAACAAGGCGGGTTTCGTGCCAATAGCAGATCAACTAGGATCAATAGAGGCTTAAATAGATTCTCTATTTATGTTAAATACGCATGAAAATACAATGCAATCGATTTAAGAAATGGCACTAGCAGTAGCCAGCAGTGATATACAGACATTAGTGCCGAACTTGCCTTTTGACCTTTCGTCAACACTTGTTGGTACCGAGCACTCGCTGCTACATGTACATATATATATCTGTGTCGCATAGAGGACCGAATTAGCCTTTCTTTCATTCATTACTAGTAACGGCTTTGTAACTATGCGTATTGCCTCGCTGGGGCGTGTAAGGTACTAAGCTTGCACAGAGTTGCAATTGATAATCAAGTACAGCTTTCTAAGGCGCGTCGTCAGCCTTGGTCGCTTCGGCGGAGTTTTTTCGAAATATGGCAACAAGTTTTTCGAAATTATTCATATTCTAAAATAGCAATATCGATCGTAAAGATCTTTGATATAAAGATCCGAAATACTTCTGCTCTTGTCTACACAGATAACATGGAAATTATTTGTACCATGTTTTTGTCTACGTAACGAATTATCAAATAATTCAAATGCTTCAGTGATTCAAATCAGATCAAGCTGAATCTGCACACCATCCACATTCAAAGCTTTACCGACACAGTAACTTGTAATCACATTTAATTATAGGTTTCATACCGGAATCATTATAGGGGAAAAGTGTTTAGTTCGGAACTGTGATTTTTGTACAGATTATTCAAGTATAGCCCTGCTAAATATGGATCATGTACATAAATAGCAGTGTGGTTAGATAGGCAACGGCATCGCGGGTCTATAATTGAGTCAATATATTTGGTGTAAGAGCGTGGCCTGATTAAGCTCCGTTAGCTTTATTTCGTTATTAAGTTACACCTATCGTGTAGGGTTTATCATCGACGGGGCTGGATTATGAGGTGTAGTTAAATTTTAAATATCCTTTACGTTTGTCTACATACGGCTTAACCGATTGAGTCATCGAGAAACAGCATGAAATTTGTCCCCAATGTGTGTAAGAACTACTACAACTTGCTTTAATACATTACCTACTATTGAACTACGACAAATGCTAACTGATCGTTGTTATTGCTGTTGCTACTTTTGTTTATAACTCGATGAAGGGGCCATTGTTACGTATTTTTTTCAAATTAAGTAACTCTGACCACTTATGCTTTTGCTCTAACAGTTACTTTGGACGACGCGTACCTTTCTAATGTCTAGCCTCTGTGTTTCAAATTTTACGCCTGTATCGCCGTTAGGCATTCTATCAGACGGCTAGCTGCCTCTCAGCACGAAACGAAGTCTGTATATGTCCGGCTTTGAACCCAGATTATGTTTAGCCTGCAGCGACCCTACGTCCCTTCTGATCTTCACTGCCGAAGTCTGACGGCGTATTCACTGACGCTGCTGGCCATTTGCCACGCAACAACAGGTCTCATCGTACTTGTAGTCTTGACGTCTTGCTTTAAACGGCGTTGGCCATAATGCCAGATGCTAATGCTAGCGACAATGAAAGGTCATATTATCAAACTAGAGGCCGAAAGTCGTTCGCCATTATTTTATCTCTAGCCTTTGAAAATCTTCAACGTTTTTTTTGCTTGTTTCGGGTCCCATTTGCTAACCGCAGCGTTGTCTAGCATATTTTCATAATCACAAGTATCTCAAAGGCAGATGGTCAACGCATCGCCTTTTCCTGCGGTCGCGTTCGTGTGTGTGTAACTCAACATTCATTCCTGTTTTGCATCTACCACTTCCTTTCAAATAACGCGGCGGCCTGAATTCTGCGCAGGTCCTTGTACTTGTAGTGGTTCACGTTTTTTCGCTTACTCTGCATATAGCTGTCACCGCCTGACAGCATCGACATCTACCACCGTTATCATCCTTTCAAATGGGCAGGTTTAGAAAACTGTAGCGCCAATGGCGACCATGTTACCAGGAGCCTGACTTTCACATGCGCACAGCCATTACATGCGTGTATCCATAAAAAGAAAATGGGCTATTGAATTGTCACCCATTGGATCGACGACATTTGCTGCTTCCTGCAAAGCGTCACTGCCGGGCTGAATTCCACCTGCGGCTACTCCCATTGGTTATCATTCATCCATTGGCTGACAAGGTCATCGTGTAGTCGAGCCGAATGAAACCAGACAATCAACGAGCCAAGCCTGCCGACATTTTCTTTCATGGAGCCACCAGCGACGACGGGGGTATGCTAGTATGGCCTCACTCGTTGCTAAGTTGGACTGCTTCTAGAGACCGCCAGTTCGGAGCAATAGGTGGAGTGGCACAGAGTAAAAGGGTACGCTGAGTACTGGCATCGGCACCTAGTGGCGGTATTTGTAAGCGGCGGTGACTGAGCCAGAAATAGTATGGGGTTCCGGTTCCGCGTCCTGGCCGGGATCGCCTCGGGTCTACAGGGCGATAGGCGCCACCCAGTCGCGAAGTTCGAAAAAGAATGTGTCAACATATAGGCCCACTACAAACTCACTGCCTATGTTAGGCTGTAAACGTCGTGTGCTCAGAACGTTTACGCGATATCAGTCAAATTGGACCTGTGCCGTCTTGAGTGAGACCATTCTTCTATATTTGCTGGGGAGCACTTAGAGTTTAACGTTAAAGGAATAACAGGATGCATGGGCACGTGAAGATGAAAGGAAGAACATAACAACCACCAGAGCTTTTTCTCGATCGATATGGTCGCCCTTTAGCTAGTACCATCTTGTGAGTATAGTGAGGTCCGTCGGCTTCAGCGGCCATTGCTAGCTCAAAAAAGAAGAACTTACGTCACTAAAATGAAAAATAGCTAAAAATTTACACCGCTAATATACGCTATGCTTCAAAAACACTTGTTTGTCTAAAAACTACACCTTGCAGCTTAATTCGATCGGCTTTTAATATCAGAGATAATTATCGCTTTCCACTCGGATATTCGATTGTTAAAAAAACCTTAGCTGACTTTCTTATTCTACTACGGATTGTGAATCATTTATTTTACGAGACGAACCATTGACGAGATTCTAACGGGTAAAGGATAGATTTAGAGTTATAGAGGATAGACTTTGAAACTTAGAGTTCCAACATATAGTACATCCTATAGTACATCGAAAACTGCTGATCGATACATTAAGTCTCTGTGGATAAACATATGAGCTTAAGCAAACATACACGATAAAATTCGACTTTGCTTTGTCCTACGTAGGCTATACATACTGGTACCATCAATACGATGAAAAAAACGCACCTCAATAGAGAGAGATTAACTCGTGGACGTGGATGTAGTCGTTGTTGAAGACTGAGAGGTTCGTTTCAGTTTCAACCACAAGTGGTTTGCCTGCATTCGTTTTACCATAGCTTTTCTACTATGATTTTGTTACAAAGCCTTGTCCGAAATGGATTGTGTAATCAGTGTGTGCGACTAACATTAACCTTTTCTGACGCAAGTGACATTACGCAGTGAATTCGAAGGGGGCAACAAAGCAATTTAGCTACCTTGAATAGGGGTTCTCGAGATTTCCTCTTTTTTTTTCCCTTTAATTGTATACTAACACTGGCCAGCAGTGTCATTACGCGCGACAATCAAAACGCTCAGACTACCTCTTCCTTTAATGCTTTACAGCGTTGTTCTCTTGTATTTCTGTTTACAAAGTCTTGAACCACTGGCAGAAACTTATCTACCGTCAGATCGGTCAATTGCCTAGGCTATTGCTTACCCAAAAACTTATCGTGGCCATCCTCAAGTAAAACTCTCGTTTTAGCGGGTGCTTTCCACGCTGTCTCTCTCGGCCCCAATGGGGCAAAAGGCCATTGTTACTAGAAGTCACGATATTCATTATGGACCGCTGCGTTTAGCGCCCGCAGTGGCTAATTCTCGGTACACGCGCGATCACTGGCGTCGGCATTGATGCTCCGGCATACAAACAAAGGCAGCGCAGATAACAACTGATGTCCATGCGGACCAATGCACGGCCATCTAAGGCCTCCTCTAAGGCATAGATGTAGACAGCGAGCGAGCCACTCATCATGCCGAGTTTAGTTTACGAGCCTATAGCGGCTAGTGACTGGCCTCTGCTGGCGCTTGCTGGTTTATGTGCTAGCCTTTTGCAGAAAGGTAGGACCTAGGCACAGACGAAAAGAGCCATAGGAATATTGCCCTCGGCACCTTTTAAACGCTTAGTCGAGTCAACTAAAAGAGCCCTGTTCCACTTGCCAGTTATCGTCGTTTCATTAGCCGAACGCTAACAAGATTTTGGCAACAGCAAAAACATTGGTAAGGCATTGTTGATAGTTAACGTATCTGCTCGCACGTTTGCCCCTTAGTTCCCAAGTAGGCTTGCTCGCCTGCTTACTCAGTAAATTGTTAGTAATTTCTAAGAACGGGGCCTGAGTAGAGACAGGCAGCCAATTACCCACAGAGACATAAACGGTAGCAATGAAGTTACAACATACGAAAGAATGATTAATACGCTCGAAGCTATGCTGGATCGCTGTTTATTTCTACCATTGAAGCTTACTGCTGCATAATTCACGTTCAAAGTACTCAGCGTAGGGGCTGTGCACTGGTGCGGAGTTACTTCTGTCTTCACTCCTCCGTCGTTCTCAGCACGCCGCCGCCATTGTCGTCACGACGTACACTAGCACCCGCTTAGGTATCGCTATGGGCAGTTTGTGAAGAGCCCAAATGCCATAAATACGTCGTTCTTTTTGAGTAAGGCCTGCTTTTTACTTTGTCGACGTATTGATGTGTTTAGTTCGTGTTGAGTAACCTTTTTATTTGATTTGATAACGTTTAAAGGAAGGCACCCACACAGATGCCCGATGCCTTCGTTTCTTCACACAGCTGCCATAACTACCTGGGTTATTTGCATTAGGAAGTATCCAATGACTCTGGCAACAGCATTGTTGGCTGGCACTTGAGACCCTTCTGCAATTTTTAGTTCTTGCTATCTAGCTAGTTCTTCTGTCTCTAGGAGTTGTGGGCTTCACGAGTACCGTCGACTGAACAAACAGGTTTATCTGGGTCACCAGTTACATTAACCAGCCGTGAGCTGTCGCGTCAGAATCTATCGAGAATCATTCTAATAGCGGTTGCTTTGGACAACCTCGAAACAGCTTTGAAATATAGCTTTTTCTATTCGGACTTCCGGATCCTTCATTCAACGTAGTTCGGTGGCGCTAGGCATGTGATACAGCCGTAAGCGCCGATATTTCTCGTGTTTAGTCCGTTTGCGTCGTTCAGTCTCGTCAACTCGACAAATAACGAGTATCTTAACATATATACTATGTTAGTTCTGTATTCAGTCCCGGTTGCACTGGAGATGAAGAATAAGAAGGCTCATATGATCACAGGCTGCACAAACTCACTTCTGCGGCTGAGTGCATAAATTTAGTTCAACAATCACCATAAAAACGTACTAGAATGTCACGATATAGTAGAACGCTATCATCTTAACCATGGTATTATAAAATGGAATTGGCACCCCAGCTAGCTGCTAGAAGTGTGGCGCAGAAAGATAACGTTATAGCGGGTGTAGTTTTTAGATCTCCAAAAGCCCTGTCATTTGACTCTTCAACAAAAAGAGACCCCGATTAGTAAAGTTTTGCTATCTGCACATATCCTTGCTTGCCGCGGCTTGCAATAGGACTACAACTCTACGAAGGACCACAGCTGAACACTCCATAGAGAACCTCGACACAATAGCGAGTCTACCACTATTGCCGAGAGCAGATTAATGCGTATGCGTCAACATCTTACCACCGTCGTTGACCAACAAAAATTCTCGATGAACGATCAGCAACAGCCGATAATAAAGTAATTTTTAATATACCATACTCTGTAGACGTGCTGAAAATGAACCTTTATTGTCATATCTGTTGAATAACCGGCCATGGCTGGCCTGACGGCCACACCAGTCTTGACCATGCCCTCGGAAAATAACGGAAATATCGATGATTTGTTCTTTTTCCTTGTCTTCTCTTCGTATTTTAGACTGTCAAGTAGACGGCACCCAAATGGTACATATGGCTGTGTGCGTGTTGTATTTATATGTATGGATAAAAAGGATTTTGCTGGAAAAGTCTCAAGAGTCTACACGTAAATCAGTCGGATACCACTACTATTCCTAGGACTATCCACTCCAATTCGCTTTGGAGATTAATCGAGTGTTACTGCAAGCTCATTAGGAGCTGCATACTGTATCCATGCGCATAGTCACGCTTATCATTTACCACCCTTTTCACGATTCCTGGAACAAATGTCAGAGAGAAAACAATGCTAGTGGTGTTAGAGAGCCGACCTGCTTTCTTCTTCAAGCCTGCTTACTATCAGTAAGCGTGCTTGCTTACTCGACTTGAAGCTCTCTCCACTGCTTTGCTCGGCTCGTCTAGCTGTTCTTTGCTAAAAGCACAGGTAGTGAGTGAGGGTGCCTAGGTGGGAAGGTCTAAGGCCCATCCACTTACTCCCTTCTTTATCCTCTTTGGAGTTGTTTCTTTTCAAGAGGCAACACGCCCTGTGGCAGGTGTTAGGCGCTCGACAGGGAACAGTCGGAGATCAGCCATTTCCCGGAGCCACCTCGGGATCGCCTCCTCATTGGGGAGAGTCAGAACCCGGTAAGTCGGCGGCGGGAGGCACCGACGGGGCGACAGCAAAGGGAGAGGAAATTTCCCAAGGCGAAGGTGCAAAAAGCAAGGTTTGCTGATACGTGTTAGGACTGCCATCTACCACTACCACGAGGCGGTTACAGGAGTGAACAATCGAGCCTTCAAATGAAACGAATCGACAATCGATGGAAAAAAACCGTCACAATTTGAACTTCACTCCTCTTGAGCTGGGTACGAGAACATGGAGAGCAGGCGAGATGCAGAGATAAAACGGTCCAAGGTAACAGTGACAGTAAGCGAAATACAGTCAGAAGCAGCACAGAAGAACAGTGGCAGTCCCATTTTTTATTTAAAAAAGAAAATAGCAGCAGGCACGCAGGTGCAGATGATATGGGCTATTTGCGCTCGTCTGCCTGCCTTTTCATTCCTTGCCGCTTTGCTTTTCATCAGTCCAAAGTGAATTTCGAATTCGTCTTAGGTAAGGTCAATGGGCTGTTTGTGGTGACAAGGAAAAACAGGCCAAGTACGTTCCGGTTGGGAGAATTTGCCGAAGTCATTGTTGTACATGCTTTTGACAGCGTTGTCACAATGATGGTGCTGTTCCCAGCGCCTGGTGTTTGCCTAGGGTTTGGAAAGGAGAATTTTTTGAGAGGGGCAATGAGAGTGAGCCGATAATAAGTCTAACAGCTCTACTAATCAGAGCGAACGTAGCGGAGCGCGTGGAAGCGTGACTTCTTCATCTTAAACAAATAGTGCAGCGGTGTCGTTCGATTATTTCTTTTCTCTTCTCTCCCTGCTCTTGTTCTCCGGTCGAGCAAAGCTGGTCATAGCTCAGACTAAAAAGATTTTTTCAATACGAGATTTTTGATCAAATTGCGATAGAGCCAGTCACTGTAGCCAATGCAAACGTTTCCTTGTTCTTGCTCGTTTTCTTTTGCTTTTGATAGGAAAAAGCCATGACAAATCGAGCGATCGATCAAAGTAGACATACACAGCGAGATAGAGGGAAAGATGGGGAGAGGGAGGGAAAAGTTTAGTTTGTACCTCCCTGGTTCCATATGCTCCTGCTGTTGACGATGCTGCTATTATCTCTGGGCAACTCGTTGGGTTTTTATTTCGGCCGCATTGCTCTTTCGCGTACCTTCTTAATCAACTTGCACACCCCTATCTCTGTTGCAAGCATCTTCCAACGCTGCTATTGGTTCGTTTAAGCAGCTAGAGGAGTAGCAACCCGATGTTAATGAAAGCGAAAGCTAAAAGGCTTTCGCAGCTGCCATGAGGCTAGATGAATACGTCGGCTGTAGTCCGACGACGAAACGAAGTGAAAACCAGGAAGATGTAAAGTATAAAGAGGTTTTCGCTTGCCTTCGATCTAGTGGCCGCGCCTTGGTCGAAGAGAGTGGAGCCAGCTATCTGGAGCCAGGGAAGCACGCAGATGCCGTCTGGTGCGCTTGACAATGTAACTTAGCTGAAGAATCTGGCAAACTGCCATATACGCTATGAGAGTGCTCGAGCGATGCTGCTCATCACGAGGTTCTGACAGTGGGGATGGCAATGGCGGACGACGTCGAGTCGACGACAGCTTAAAGAGTAGATACCGATTCCGATGCCGTAGTTAGGTTGGAGAAATGCAACTCTTTTTGCCCTCCGTGGCAGTTTGACCCTGCTCGTTCCTATTGATTACCTAGTGTGTCCAAAGTTGAGGGGCCAACACCAACTGTCAAGAAAAGCGCAAACGTGTTCTGTCTTAGTGTTCTGCGCAGAAAAACTGAACGTGTGATTATAATCTAGAGAGGCCTCGGTAACTGCAGGAAGAAGAGGGCTGCAGGAAGAAGAAAACTAAACACGGTAAATACAAAAAGATATTATGTATCTTTGAAACGATTGCAGTTGTGCCCCGATGTGGGCGAGCATGCCCGCTAGCTACCTGAAACGAATCGGCATCAATGAAAGAATTATTATCCTTGCATTACCTTAATCAGGACCGTCGAAATAACTAATAGTCCGTCGTCTGCTTTCTATACTTGATAGCACCTCGTAGAGTGATTTGGGGAATCTTAGAGAGCCTTCTGTATTATTCGGTGACAATCTTCACGGTCTTCATAAATGTAATACATCGTACAAAACAATGTCCCAATGTAAGATGTATACAAATATATTGATCAGACAAAAAATATATATCTAAATATATGCAATGATACCACAAACGTTTTATAACGACACCTGTAAGCGGCAATCATTACTGTAGTAGGCGGCAAACAAGCCCTACTCAGGGCTTCTTTTTTTTTTGTTAATACCCTAATATCCCTCAGTCACATCGGTTGCCCATCATAGAGGGACAATTGGCCTTCCTCTATGGTCGTTTCTGACGCTGCTATGTTAGAGATTACGAATGCGTTGGCTGTTTATTGGTAGCTCTGTGGATTGGTATGCTAGCACTTCAAGACACCACATGTACTGGCATCTGTTTAGAATATTTACAGGTATTAAAGTGTCTACGAGAGTATACAAAAGACTTAGCAAGCAAGTAAGCAATGCTTCCGTCGGCCAGACAGTCAGTTCGCGCTCATGCACAATCAACGAATTAAATGTAATATTGTATTATAGAGCGAGACGAGGTAAAGGTCCAGTAATAGGGAGAACAAGGTTGTACAGGTACCGGTGACCGACGTTTGCGGCATGTTGTTTCACCATGTGCTGGTTCGCCACAAGGAAGTCGTTGCAAGCGGACATGAAAACAAACATAATAATAATAGTTCTTTTAAGGAGAGAATACAGGTAACCAAAAAGTAGCTAAAATACCATCATCAATTCAGACTATCGCCCGGTTGCCTCTAGCCAAGTTGCAAAATGCATTATGTCCTTCCACAATGTGTGACCCGCAGAAGCCCACTAGAAGAATAGATACGTGTTTATGGGCATACGAATAGGCGGGAATGGGCCTCAGGACACTACACCTGAATGAGTCAGTAGCAACTGACCGCCTTTCTTAAAATGTTTGCTCAGCCAAACCTGAACTAACGTTCCACAGAGGTACGGGTCTAGTTTTTAGCCAGAGGCTGTAAGTAGAGAAATTGGTGAACACGAATAGCTTTTTTATTGCAGTGTGATATGTTGAAAACGTGGGGAGAGGACTCACAAAGGTGAAGACAAAACTTTGATGTGGCGCTTATCGGCAATCCCTATATTGCATCTAGAAACACTACATACCTAACGTTAAATTTAGGCTAGAGACGGGGGCTCCTTCTAATACACGGTCTACGTACACGGTAAACGGTCTATTGTGACGAGTGGAAAAAATGAGCTAAATCAAAGGGCATATCGATATTTGAAGACTTTTATTTTTTGTGAGTCCTGTGCGTGTTGCTAGGTTGCAGGTAAGACGCAGATACAGCCCACAAATTTATAACATCGAGGCAAATGAACTACAGGACGGGAATTTTTGATTCGACTCCAAAATCACTTCGGGTTAGGTCCAGTGTAGAATGGTCTCTGATGAGAGCCGATTAATTATTTTAACTAATTTAAAATTAGACACATTTGTGAAGTTAACAGCGTCGACCTTTCTGTACAACTGAATACTTCGAGTTTTGTTCCTGATACTGGGTGGAGGGCGTCTGATAGTCGGCTTCCAGCACGAAACAAAGTATGGGTGCGTCTGAACTATCAGATGTCCCTAAGTTTAGAGCTAAATATGTTACCACGGCACCATCACGGTACTTCTTCATAAACTTGTGACATATGTAAATGTCAGAAGCACTGCCTAATATGCATATCTACGTTTCTAGTGCCTTGTGCCTTACGCTTTTCACAGACGTCCGTGTATTCCACTTACTCGATTTATTTACAGCGACCACCCCTTTTTCCGTTTGCAACTTACCTGAAATATGAGTTAAGAGTAGCCAGTTAAATTAGGTTTAAATAAAGGAACTAGTTTAGTATATAGATTCCTCCAAGGTACTTGAACCTTCTGTTATATTTACCTCAAACTAATAACACACACGATTAATAAATCTGACGTTTCTATTGAAACAGAGCTAATCTGATAAATTAGGATGCGTCGTTTAACGAGTTTGCGACAATTCTCTTACAGGACGCACATACAAAGCATTTTATAAACGAAGTTGAATATTACAATAGGCTGTATCAAGTCAATGTAGATGTACTCTGACCAACGAAACAACTCTTAAGTGGATAGATTTATTATATTACCAGTAAACAAAAAACATACACTTGTCATGTAGTATAGAGGCAAAAAGGTCTCTCCTTCTACGGTGTTCAGACGGCTTTCGGATTCTCTCTGTACTCTACGGTGTCTACATAAGACAAGTTGTACGGCTACGTCGAGCAGGTAGCTCTACCTAATTGTCTCCTACAATAGATAGTCTCGTATCGTAGGTATCCGTTTGATCGTGAATTACTATGTAATCGTACATCACGTACGACGTCAACATATGTAGGTGAAAGGCAGTCCATAAGGCTTCTAAGCAGTAGACTGTCTAGTAGTATTATTACTATTGACTGGGAAGCCAGTGAAACAAGTAGCCATCGCAAGTATCATAGTATAACAAAAACTTAGATTTATTGGGGTACAGGCTTGAGGCCACTTGGATGCCTTAGCTTATTTATGACCTAAACTGAACGCCTCCAATTTATGGTATTCGGAAACCTCACTTGCGGCTTATCCTTTAAGGGTTCCCGGTTTCATAATGAAATCCAGATTTCAATGTTTGTCACCTGCCGTTCTGTTGCAGTGGACAGGAGCTTTTTCCCAGCACCTGGCCAACTTACATACTACTCTCCTCGTCGTGTTCGCTTGACTATCCGTAGAGACCTCCACGCCTGTTGCTTATAACTAGTTAGTGGGATTCTGCCGGATATGAACTGATACGTTCCCTCAGTAGCCTGCCGCCTAGGTAGCCAATCTTCATAGCACCTTCCTTTTTTGTGTGGGCAACTTGACGAGCCCGCTACTACCAGGGTTGCGACTTTTCCGACCGCTGATACTATGGTTCCTGTTAACAGCGTTTCTATCTTCTGCAAAGCAGCGACCTACCTATCCAAGTTATAACAGGCTGTATGTACAGATAGAAGACTGTAAAGGAAAGAATTTATCGCTGGGATGACATCACAATGTCATCGCCAGCTGGTAGCTTTGACTGGCAGAAGTAGATGCGGAAGGTTGTCGTCTACCCATTCCACCTGTATAGCACAAATCAACACACTCCACCGAACTTCAGTAACCTCATCCAAAGCGCAACATATTGCGAAGCCGTTCTGTTCTTGAAATTTGAGGCATTGTCTCTAACCTTTGGTTGTTTCTACTATTGTGTGAAAAATGCCACTATTTATACTGTCGCGACTATGCCTGTTATTGCATAAAGTAGACCGAATTGACGGTGGATTCGCAGCTGGTACTGCGCGATGTTAGTGCTTGGCATTCATGCCCTGGGGTATAACGTTCCCTGTGCGGAGGATTCCTTGTAAGGACAACTGAAACATATAGAGAGAGATTGGTACGAGCGCAAAATGAACGAATGGGTAGGCATACAATAATAAGTTATACCGGCCGTCATAATAATAACTTGCCATAATAGGTTAGTCGCTTGTTACGTATTACAGAAGGCCGGACACGAAGGTATCTACGTATGAATATACATGGCCTTGCTAAATGTAAACCCTTTTCACTGACAACGTCAGTGACAGTCGAATGCTGCCGCATCAGCCGCGGCCGTAGCCATTTCTCATCTCTGCATTTAAGCCTTAGCGGTCCCGTCTCGAAGGTGAGTACCGAATACAAGATACATAGCAGCGCCTGCACTGATATTGCAAGTAATTGCTAGTCCTTCCTAGGCTGCTACACATACCCGTATTGTAGTTCCTACAGTTGAGGGAATAGCTAAAGACACAAACGCAAACAGTACGGAAAATACACGGCATCCACTGTATACAGATAGATACTATGTGTCTGTGCGTGTGTGTCATAGTATTTTATGTGGTAGCGAAAAATGTATCCGAGTACTGCTATATCAATATAATCAGCAGCTGAAAGCCCGACGTTGTGGCAAGATTAAAAAACGATGAAGCGTACAGGTTTCGTTCACTGCCTAAGGCTTTCACCGACTGAATTACAGGTGACCCCTATTTGATCCCTGTTTACTTTTGCAATTCGTACGACTTAGCTTCTAATGTTTGTTATTATTGATACAATATAGAATGCACTAGCTTAAATGTATTTGCCTTTGAGTTCTAATTACACGGCAGCTACACTTATATATGTATGAACAAAAGAAAAGAAGCTACATTTTTTGAAAGTCAAACAGATAGGTCAAACACTCGTTAGATTTCTTCCAAAAAAAAAGTCTCTTTCTTTTTTTGAGCACCTTATAGGTGCAATAATGTTCCCATGCTTTATTGGCTTTAGGGCTTCATCACTAATCGTCGTTAGTCATTGCATTCTGCAAGCTTTGATTGTCAGCGCGCCCTAGTCATCACAATCAGTATAAATTGGTCTTTCTAGCCACAACGAGCTCCCCTATTTTCCAGCCAGCTAGTGTACTCTCGTGTATCTAGTTAGGTAGGAAAAAAAAATTAGGTTTGCTTTTCAAAATTCACGTTTTCTCATTAATTGTTCGTATGCTGAAAGCTATTCTAAGCATTGTAATCAAGGGTGCAATAACTTACTCCGAAATAGGCTAAGACTGCGATATTCAAGTCGAGTCTAGTATGGTAGTTGATGTTTGCCTATTAACAAGGCCCGTTCACTTTGCGCGATCCCTGTCGATGCTGGACGGCAACCGCCAGTCAATTTTTGTTGCCGTCGGTTTTGCTGGAATTGAAGCGTCGTAACGGGTATACAAAAATGAAGTACCGGACGGGCCTGTTTTAAATTGTCTATAATTTCTATTTCCTTGTTCCCCTTTTCCCTATATGCCTTCTGTCTGTCGGCAGCCATTGTTTCACTTACCAACCAAACAACTACCCTTTTGCGGGGTAGCATTTTGTCCTCCATACTATGCCCCCGTTCCCAGACCGACCTGCTCTGGCTAGGTTACCCGTTTCCTGAGTCAAACCCTTCAAATATAGGCTAGATGCTCTAGGATAGGGTGTCGACCGATACGGGTTGTAGTTGATTTTTGAAGCAGCCAGCTAAAAGAAAAATGCCATAATAGCCAACGTTTCTGTTAGAACGGTTTCGACAGTCGACGCTGCAAATGTCCTAGCGTTAGAGGGTCTGCATCAGCCAACGTAGCAAGTAATAACGTGGGTAAAAACATCAATAGGATCGCGCTAATCGCACACCATGACCTATTAGGCACAGGGACTTACCTAACTTCATTCGTGGCGGCCGGACTTAAGGTATCCGTTCAACGAAGACGCGATGGCGGCGCCAGTCAGGCCGACTGTCGGTTGATAGCTGTAGGCAAGCCTCTATTTTTTGCCTTTTGCGGTGAATAGCAAAATGAAAAAAAAGGCGGTAAGAGCACTGCGAGAATTTTTAATAAAGATCCCATTCAAACGCTTCGTTTTACCCTGAATTCCTCTTTGCAATGGTAGACTATCGCCACAAGGGTTTCTTCCTCTTTATTAGGGTGCCCCTTAAGGCTTCGTGTGTTGCGGTGCATGCCAGGTGTCTGCGCGGGCTTTGCTATGTATTTAGTCATTTACTATGCATCAGGGCATTGCCGTACTAATGGTTGTCGTTATATTCATGTGAACGCTCTTGAAAATCTAAATGTCTGATAATTATAATATTTGATATTACTCCTAATCAAAGGGACGAGTAAGTATATCCATTCACTATTAATACACGATGAACATTTGGATGTCAGGTTAATAAGTTTATTCACAAATATGTGATCGTGGCGTGATAAACTACTTTATAAATGTAATTTAACTTGGTGTTTCAAGATTTACTGTATTAGAACAATGTACATATCTGGATGGGACGTTTGTGTGTGTGTGAGGCAAGACCTTGAACAGCTAACGATTAGCGCCGATTCTCCGTCTCAAACTACACACAGATCGCTTTTAAGGAGTTTTAGGACCTTTAGGACTACCAGCCTTTGTTACTTCGACGAACAGCTTAGTAGGCGGCCGTGGCAGACGGCAGACGAAAAGTTCCCAAACCGATACTGTGTCTTCGTAGCCATCCTGTGTTGTTTCTCTGTGGTCTCGGAACCAACCGTATCACAGCCCCTATTCGCACATGACCCAGGTCATGTGCTCTGCCTGGTAACCTCTTCTAGTTCCTTAGTGGGCTTGGCCAAATAGAAATCCGTCTCGATCATTTTACAAGGCCATTAAAAAAAATGCACTAGGTGCACATTGTCGAGCTACCGACTACTTTTCGCGCTTGGTAATGTCGCTGGTTTTTGTTCGGTTTCATATCGATGTATAGTTTTTGTAAGAGTTGCGACGTTTTCAGTCATTTTCTGATAAGCGCAAATGATAACAACCCATACACAAGATGATCGCATGTCGGAAATGCGCATGATTGTAAATTGAAATCAGACTACGGAAGAATAGTGTGAGATCAGACAAAAAAACTTCAGGAAGACAAGATGTGCAAGAAAGATATGTCGACTTAAAGCTGCGAAAACGAATATCTGTAATAATAACTATTATTCTAACTATCATCATCAGAATATATTATATTTTGTCTGTATGCATCAGCCCAGGAACTTTCTGAACGATATCAGAAGTAAACAAATGTACTACAGGAAGCTTTCTTTCTGCGGAATAGAAACTGCCTGACCAAAAAGTTTGGTATGATTTTCCGTTACGTATTGCTATCATTTTAGTCGACTATTGTATTTGTGTCTCATAGCGGGGACTGCTTGGTAACTATGGATCGTAGAAGACACTATTCCTATCATGCTAGAGTCTGCCCTGTTTTATCTTCATCCAATAAGAAATGACGATAGTGCGATAATATTTATGCCCGCTTCGTTTTTGTCTGTATATGTAAGTTCTACTTCCGTCTGAACGGTGGATTTATTATAATTATGTCTGCCCGTTGTCTGGATAGGGATCGGTAGGATGGTTGACTATAGTGGCTCCTCGGCGAGCTTCAGACGCAAGGCCATCCGTAGCTTTATCTCCAGACACCCACAGTGTACAAATGGCTTGTATAATAACAATAAAGTTGACAAGCGGAAGTTGTATGAGTTGATCAGGTAGTCTCCGCGTGAAATATTCTAGCTATAGGGCTATAGCCGATAGATTTCGAGCTGCATGTTGATCTAATCGGTGGTATTTCACAAAATACTGTTTTTATTGAGTTGAACCAATGACTAAATAATAAATCGTAAATATTTTTTTATTAAGTAAAAATAGCCTAGTTACAATTCGCCAAAAAATAGATCCACCGTGATTAAAGAATTTTTTCAAAAAAATAAAGCTTCCAATACTCCATTGTCCCAGGGCGTTCTGAGCTTGTACATTCTCCTTTGTGGCTACGATTTTATATTAGATAACACATACCATTTGCAACGGCACCAATTACAATAACAGCAACATAGGCTGCATTACCACTTCAGCTCTACGATTCTTTAGTATTATCAGCAACAATCTCGATCGTTTAGAGCTCAATGTCCAAGGGAATAAGTTTGGACATCTCAGATCTATTTCCGTCGTCTGTTGGTGTACGGTGCCCGTTATTGATGCTGCTATCGCTGGAAGAGTTGCCGTTCCTCTCCCTTGCTAACCTGGCTAAAAGTCGTCCATCTTCGAATTACGCAAGCGGCTTGCAGCGTCAGCAGAAGACTTTGATCGTGGGCACAGCTGCTTCTGACGCCATTGCCGCTGAAGCCGAAACTGGATGTGAGCACGTCTACTCGAATAGGAGAGGCCTGATATGGGATTAGGTTAGAACGAAGCCAGCATTGGACCGAGCGTAGCTAATACGACCAATCCAGGCCGACACATTGGAAGTACTTGGAGAGCAAGCCGCTAATCCAAAAAGCACGATTCGTGGCAGCAGCACCAGCAGAAGCGAGACGAAGTTAATTTAGCTTTTTTTTTCCACAACGAGGTTGTTTTGTAGGCTGCTCATCGTTCTCTTGGCTTTCGTTCATTCTGGCAGTGTTTGTCGACTTTACCCTTGCCTCCTCGTGTGCTGCTTCGAGCCATACTTGCCCTGCTGTCCGCTCTTCCTGCTACCGGATCTTTTTTCCAGCAAAAACAGTAGAACATAGTAGCACCCCGACCCAACTCTGATTACGTTAACCTAGAGTTCACCCGTCGGTAGGTGGTTGGTTCTACAGACAACCGGACCTATGTCTAAAGAAATTCTCCATTTCCTATTTAGATACTGGTACTACTACAACGGTCGGTGCATCCCTCTCATCACACCTTCTTCCCGCCAGCGTGAAGTTGGCCAGCTTGCCTGCTTTCTTCTATTTTTCTTCTTGCTTCTCTTGCTAGTCTCCTAGATGAGCACAGTTAAAAAAGCAGCTGGCTACGGCTGCTTCATATCTTATTCCTTCGTACCGTAGGCTGCCTGACACATCTTATTCTATGCCATCGTCTCCATGCCACTACCACCACTGCTGCGACTCAGTCAACGAGCGTCATTCCCCGAGCCCTACAAGTCGCTTCATCCATCGTTGCTGATGTCGCTGCATACGTTTCTACGATTTTGCCTAACGGCCACTCGTTCCACTCTGGTGTCTCCGCGATTTCGCAGGCACAAATGTAATCACACCTTCAGTGTTTTCACTGATTTCACCTCAAGTGCTCTGCTTTGGCGCTAGGTCGCTCATCATAAAGGGAACAACGACAAGAATGAGGGCGTAATAAAGACATTTTCCCGGTATATATATCGTGTTCCGCGAAGAGAGCCAGCAACCGATGACTAGTTATAAAAGACTAAAACGGAATGAAATTTATGTAGCCACCCAGTAAATAGACACTATATAATGCCATAGTACGTCCCATTAAGCGCTGTTTACGTGTCAGTGAATTAGTCTCTTAACGTAAGTTTAGCTAAAACCTCCAGTTGGTCAGTTCACAAGTTTCTGAATATATATAGAAATGTATATAGGTACACACATTTCTGTATTGTGCCTCTCTTTCGCACTAGAGCTATTGACCATTTATTTATTCAACTCATGTAAGTATCATGGCCAGTTCTGAGAATTATCGGACAACCTTTTATTTCTGCGTCCGACATAGGGTCGTCCTGGAGATCATCAATAACCAAGGTTTTTCCTAACCTCTTCTGTTCTAGTATTGCTGAGCCGCCTGCTCTCTACGCCACGTCGGCGTTACCCTGCCGTCCTCACTTCACTAAGACCCTTCCCCTTCCCCTCTGCACCCCATTCTCTTCCCTCCATCTTTCATCCCTCGCCTCATGTTTAGCTGCCATAAGCTGTCGCAGCTCCTCTTGCTCAAGGACTGGTTCCGCCTTCTCTGTCGTCAATCAGGAATGTTAGAAAGAAAAGCTTTCTGAACAGCTACACACTCCTTCTTTCCCCTTCTGCCTCCTGGTCGGTTGGTAAAGCCGGAGTTTATGGCCACTCTGCGCCTGCTCTGAGAAGCGTTTGGCCCTTTCTCGGTCCTCACTCACCGGCCACTCGGCTCTCGGCTCACCACTTCCTCCATATAATCCCTATATTAGTCGAATCAACTTGGATTGGGAGTCTGGTCTTATAGAAGCTGCCGTTGCTATAACTGCAGTTCCCGTGAATGCTGTGATTTTACCCTACGTCTACTCCTACCATTTTGGCGGCGCGCTGGTCCTGGCTGGTTAGGACCTATTGGTGGAACTTGACAATGAGACCTCTTTCTAACACGTAACGCTACGGAAAATTATTAGGCAGTAGCGACATTGCCAAGCGGAACTATGTTAGCTACAAACTTAGACCTTAAAAGGTCTGTGGCTATTTAGCCAGTGTTCCTCACGCGCCTAACTACCGCATCTAGCCCGTTCGATCCTATCATAGGAAGTACCCGGCATCCTGCTGAGGTACAGCGAAAACTTGATGGGAAGCGTAAACTCCTTTTACCACATAACCACGCATGACGATACTAACATACTACGAGGCTTATTTATTTTACCTCAGTCCGACGAGTATATATATAGTATTCTACATACTCAGTGTAACTTATGGGGTAACCTGCAAGCGCCGCATCGACTGCAAACTCTTTAGCATGAATCTTCAGAATGTGGTTTCGTTCACATTTTGTTTTTTTGCTGACTGAAGTCAAGAAGTATGACACGTCAAAAATACGATGTACATTCTTCGACGCATATGCTTTAGCAAAGCTACCTATATCAGTCTGTCGTTTTCAACGAGGGAAAACTGCCTATTGTACATTCCTGCGCTCATAAATAACTGTACAGCAAAGCTGGATTGTAAAATGGTATATGTTAATTTTGTGTGCAATCACGTCAGCGTATCCTGTATTATACATATGCGTGTTGTCCTGAAGTAGGCACCAGCTATTTTATAGAGAAATTATTGATAGCATTAGGTTGACGACTGCTGCAAGTTACTGTTAAATAGATTTTAGAGTAGCTTGGGTAACTCTGATGGTAGAGGGACCGATTATTCGTTTTACTCAGTAATTCAGTTTACTCGTCCGGATGGCGACATTCCAGTATACAATAGAACGCTCACTTTTTCACTCTACGGAAATTCTGCCTTTTGCAAACTTGTTGCAATGCAGAGCTTGCTCAAGCTATAATGGCGGCAGGGGCTTTAGTGCCCACGTTTGAACTGTTGATGAACTTGGATGACAGCGGCTATAACAAATATGTTGTCCATTCGCCCTGCCAACTACGCTCACGGTGCCTCGACACTTACCTACTGAACGGAACAGACTTTCGAACGTGAGCGATTGCCAATATCCAAGAGTTTGGTCCATGTTTCTGCTAACTGGCCCTCGTCTAAGTGCTTTGTGTTCAAAAGTAACAGTCGATCAACTAAGCCTAATGTTCTGGCCATTTTCCAATTTGATCAAACACCTCGGGGACATCTGTAAACTATAGCGGGAATATCATTAATACACGGCTTGTAATCAGTTTTTTCCATTCGGTGTATTCAGAATAATTATTACAAGCTTTCTTAGTCTATATCCGTTATTTTTCGAGCTTCTGCTTTTTCTAACTTTGTCACCGAAGCTGGTAATTGTTTACACTGTATAATAATCTCCTGCTATTTTCACTGGTTTAAGCAGGTTACTGATTCTGTACGTAGTGTAACTCGCGAAAAGGGCTCCTCGCAGGCTCTTGACAGCTTTGGCTGTCCAATTTCGCTGATAAATTCTGTTGTTGAACAGGTCCTTTGTCTCTAGTCTTCGTCTTCAGAAATCGCATAGGCCTGAGGGGGCTGCGACCTCATGTGTGTCCCAAAAGACCTTTTACCCCGCGTAACCCTTGGTTGACTTGTTGAGGCTTACAAGCTCGCATGACTCAGTGCAAATTCTAAAACCGGATAGGTTTTTGCCTTTTAGATCTTGTGGCTTGCGATCCCGCTTCCCAGTGACGGAACGTAATAAGCTGTTACGTTTTATTACCCCTGGGAGTGGGGTAATGTTCGCTCTTGTTTAGGAGCGACTTTTCGTTTCTTCGGAGAGAAAGATCTAGACCGTACTAGATATTGGGACACATTTTTGTCCTTGGAAAAATTCCTTTCAGCGGCAGTGTCTGTCGCTATGCGCGCTACTTTATAGTTTGTATTCAACACCTTATTGGCGTCGCGTTTTCAAATTTCTCAGCGAAACAATGAGCGGACCTTACAGCGTAGTTTGAATATATTTATTTGAGCAAGTAATAAATAGTTTTTCTACGTGTTTTGACTTTCTTCCTCGATAACTTACTGTGAAACCATACAAAGCTACTTTATTTCACAGAAACATGTAGTAATACAATTTACTGTTAGATATGAAGACAAAGTTTATGTACTCTATGCGTGTTGCAGACCATTGGGCTTCATATACACACAATTAAATAACGAAATCATCTAGTAGAATGAAAGAAAGCTTTTTCTATTTAGGATATTAAATGTACAATTATTAAACAATGTATGTTCTGTATGAGATCTCCATTCGTCTGCCCTTATCGCTCCTGGGGCAACTTGTGTAGACTATTTTGAATCTGTCCTTGAACAGCGTTTAAAGTAGGAGCAAAAAATGTATTAATCTAATGGCTTTAAGGTTTGCATCTGGCCAAGGTGTGAGATTATGGTCTCGACCTTTCCGTCTAAATGATGATGAAAAAAGTTGCGAAGAAGATATATGCTAAGCACACGCACGTTAAGCGTACGTCTCTAGGAATTGCATGAGATAATCTGTCCGTGAGTACCAGATTATTTGGTAATATTAGATTGAAGAACAGGTCGCTTTATACCTCAAATAACAGGGTATGTCGTTCTCTTTCTAAATCTACCTAGAGAGAAATTTTGCATTGGCTGGCAGTTCGACGCAAACAGAGCGTCGACTAAATTATCATCATTAAAGGAATTAATGCTTAAAGTTTAGCCGCACCATACGTCTTTACCATGGCGGCAGATCGCTGGAGGTGGCCCCACACACGTACCTAGCTAGATAATCACGAGGCGACGTTTTACCAAGAGGGCATCTCTCTTTTGTCACCTGAGGTCACGTTGTTGAGTTTTGCAGCAGGGTTTCGCTTCGTCAAGGGAGAAAGATAGTAGCTCGTACGGAAATGGGCCGTGTTTCTACTCCCTGTGCCACGTAGTCAGCAAGTACATCATCACGAAATGCGTTCCCCAGTGCGCAGCTACTGAATTCAATTGAACTAAACTTCAACGCACGCGACACTGAAGGCATGCGCCGCTATGATTCAGACGGCTGCGATTTGAAAATTCAACGGTCGGTCTTTTGTTTAGACTTTTCGCCGCCATCTTCATGCTGAACACTTCGTTTACCTTTTTACATATAAGACCAGTACATTAAATCCATCCTCTATACATATATATATTGCAGCTACAATATTTGTAGGTATAGCTCGATTGACGGATCCTCACTGCTTAGGCTGGCGGCTACCCAATGAAAGTTAGAATTTGCCAGAAAAGCAATGGCTGCAGCCTAATCACGCTGAAACGTCTGACCGATAAGAACCGCGCTTTGTAGGGAAGTTCACGCATGCATCCGGACCCATCCGAGGAATCGAACTCATGTAACCTTATGACACAATAGCGTTTAATAAAATCATAAAAAAACATCATGTTGCGTTGGTTCTTGTAGTCGGGAATATTATAGCTTCATTTATAAGATAAACCGGGAATTTGCTTTTGATAAAGCCCACCAGCTTCGTATTCAGTTGTGAACCGCCAGGAATCGATGTACGTTTGACTGATCCAATTTGCTTTACAGAACCAAGAACGTATCACACTTGATAAAACAACAAATACTATCTTAGGGCATACGGTGAAAGGCAGAACAGTCGTACCGACGATGCGTATGTATCTTTGTTGTATGTAGCTTGACACTTTGAATAGACATGTCAACACTATTTGGAAGGGGAGCAGCTGTCGAACGAAACAACTGTGGCCGGAAAAACCTACAAAGTCTATGATAATTCAAGGACGACTTCACTGAACTTAAATAAAAACTAAGTTTTATTTTTTCTTCTTTTTTAGAGCACGATCTTTTCTGTAAGGTGTTCCGCAGCAGCGGAATCGGGCAGGGGTATACAAGAGGTCAAACTGGGAGAGCTCTTCCGCTAGAGTATTTTGGATTCCCGAAGCGAATCCAAGCTGCGTTCATTCTTAAAACTGTTCGATCTGGCATCACATCGACTTAGAAAATAGCCTTTAACCGGCCAAACGATAAGAGAAAAATACAAACATATTCGAAGAGGTAACGAGCTTTATATATGGAGCCGGCTTCGGCCTAGATTTCGCTAGAAATACCGTGAGGCGGTATTTATGCTGAGTAAATTCAATTGATAGAGGCTTCCTCAGTCTCATTGGCTTGTTAAGAAGTACAAAATGCGCTCTGTATATTATAGGTGTGTAGCCATATAAGATGCTCCTTGCTGTATAGTACGCAGTAGTAATTGTTTTTACGCATCCTGCTGTTACTTCACGCATGTATTACGTAGAGTCATAGACTAGTTTGTGGAAGGAGTGTTACCGTGAGATAAAACAATGATTGATGGCCTAATGTAAATGAAGACAACACAAAACTCACATGGTTTCTAGATAGAAAATGGGTAGTACATCCATCTCGAAACTAATCGAACTATTAACTTCACCCTCATTTCTCGACAAACGGCATCACCCCTATTCATATATGTCGGCCACATGAGCACTTGTTTTTTTTTCCGGAAAGAGCCATTCAGCTTTCGTTTTTCATTTCATGGTTGGAATATAGAGGTAATATTCTCTGACCTACAGTAGCGCCGTCACAAAGCGACAAGCTATAAATAGCCATCGAGCTGACCTAATATGAGTTCCGAATCGAGAACATATCGTAACAGCTATGCGTGAAGCCCACGATGGCAGCGCTTCAAATATCAAAACATGGCTGATTTTGCCACATAAAAAGTATATTGAAGAGCTATTATTTTTAAACCGATCAAATTATTATTAAACTGTTTGATGAAATAATATTAATGGCGACAACGAAACCATGACAAATATCGAAATCATAATTTCAATTAGATTCTAGATTTTTGCCTACACCAACGAGCCGATTGCACATAACGGTATAAGGGTCCTATTGGTCCTTGAAGCTATAGGAATAGGGATAACATCAGTTCTTTCATTTAAGGCCGCTGACGATGGTACCTGATTAATTAAAGCATAGCTCATCAATCCCGGAACCAAATGAAGACATGGACAAGGAAAATTAACCATCTGTTGTCAAGCTTAGTTGAAATAATTAATTGCCGACGAGCGGCCAGCACCTCTTCTATAGTCCTGTAGGCCACCTCTTACCTTGACAGCTTTCTACCCGCCGGGCATATTCTCCTATTAAGGTTGTTATGAACATCGAAAGCAGTCAGCAGTATCACGGCCAATCATCCCCCGTCATCTTTATCCCACAATTGCAACAGCTGGCCAAGTAGCGCTACGCTCAAACATAGATAGGACGGATTTCCAGAGGCCTCATGGGCTAAATAAGTACAGAAGGAATAAAATGAGGAGAGCGAGAAGGCTTAAATTACACAATTCAGGTTTCGATTGCTGCTGCTGCTGCTGCTGCTCTTTAATTGGGCGATCAGTAGCTTCGCTTGGTCGATAAATCGGACAACAAGAAAAAGGTCCAAGACACTAGAGGCTGCTGTGGAGGAGGAGGCCATATTGGTGGAGCCTGATAGCTCGGCATAACCTTTCGGCGACGGTTGCTCGCCTCTCCACGCGTCTAATCGATTCGGTGTTTTTCGGTAATGCCCTAACAGTAGATGCTCGAATAAGAACTAGTTTACATGTTTAAACACATCGATTTGAAGGTGGGTGGAATAAACTGACACCTTGCGCCACAGGCGGAAAGCAAGCGATAGGCTTCACTGGAACAGATATTGCTGCGTAGGGAAACTAAGAGGGAAATTGTCTCATAAAACCTTTCTAGATTTCAGATCACGACACTTGGCTTGCAGCGCTGGGTTCTTTATTCATTTACTACCCGCACTTATACATAGGCATAAAAGC
Organism: Varroa destructor; assembly: GCF_002443255.2. Classification (NCBI taxonomy): domain Eukaryota; kingdom Metazoa; phylum Arthropoda; class Arachnida; order Mesostigmata; family Varroidae; genus Varroa; species Varroa destructor. Next base: position 21,517,293 of record NW_019211458.1, on the reverse strand, counting down.
TTTGTTCGGCTTATAAAAAACAATCTGTTTTCTAATCAACAGGAACATTCTAATCAATGTAGTGATATGGGAAAATTAATTTTTAATTAAATACATATATCATAATGTGCTTGGGTTTTATTTTGAAAAAAGTTGCTTTCGTTAGTGGATATGAACCGGTTTGCCTATATGAATTCACCCAGTGGTTTTCTAGTACTTGTTGAGATAATCATGATACCCTTTATTTTTAGTATCGACTGGGATTGCAGTTCCCTTCTACAGGCGCAACAGCGAAGTGTTCAAGCGGCACGGAGCATGGACGTTGCGTCCAGCGATGTTCGGTGAATAGCGCTTAACACTGAAAGGTTTGCGTCTTCGACGGATGGGTGTCTTATTATTAAAAAAATCCCATTATTGGAACAGCGTTAATATTTAATGCAGTTGTTTGAACAAGTTTTGAGTTGTAGCGGGTCAAAGTTGCAAAGAGCGGCTCATTTTCGAGTCTGGCCTCTAATCCTCTGAAAACCCTGGTAATGGGCGGTCCTAACTCAAGTACAGTAAATACGGCTGCGATCAAACGGATCGGCTGGGTAGTTGAATATGCAGAAGTACGGCCAGCACGTTATATTTTTCCAGAAAGCTTTCTACATATATGAACTGCTAAGGTTTAATACCATAAAATGGTACGCAATCCAGCTTTTTCTCTTCAAAGTAAGCGTACAAGAAAACAGCACCACAAGGCACGATGTGGTCGCTGTGTGGAGGCAAGGTGGCTAGCCCATCAGGGTAATGGTTTTTCGTCCACATTTGGACTACCGGAGTTTTTGCCCCTGTCGCTACTTATCGAGACGTTTGCTCGATGTCTTTCTTCTATTCCCGTGGGAAGTTGATTTCTGCGGATACGTGTAAACATGCATAGGACACGCTGTGAGATAGCTGGTACTGCGTCGAGCAATCTGTTCGTAGCTTTACGTGTAACGTTTGAACGCTGGAGCAATAAGCACCATTTTAAGCTTAAACTACAATGGAACGAACATTTCATATACTTTGTGTAGAGGCCATCGTTCGTTGTACTGTTCTGGTTTTTTTATGAGTCGTCTCTTTGGTGCCACTTGCAGGCAGAACAACAACTAGTATACAAGTCATACTATTAAGTGGTAAAATAAGTTGCCAAGTAAACGTATTCTACATAATATCACAGATAGTGAATCAGCAAAAACCTAAGCAATATGCCCCCACCGACACAGGCAATTATAAAAGCCTAGGTCACGCTTATATACATAGTATTCTTCGTCAGTTATATGTGCATTGAAGGGCAACCCTGATGAGCCGATGCTTATGTAGTAGCCGTCCAAATGCAGTGTACTGGATCGGTGGTTTTGGATGAATGACTCGACCCCTCGTTAAGTCGCCTGAATGGTAAGCTTGCCCACGGTGGTAAGCTTGTCTCAAAGATGGGTTGCAACATGTGCGAACAAGCAGCGTGCGATTTCTACCTATGCAGCAGACAACAGCATATTAGTCAAGGCGGCTAAGTCCAGGCAAAACATATATCATATATATAAACCTGGCCACCACTGGAAAAGGAAAACGCGAGCGCGACAGAGATTTACTTGCATAAGAAAACGACAGGCGACGGATGTAACACTGGGAGCAGTACTATGTGTTTATAACACGTGTTTTCTATAGTCAATAAACCTATTAAACTGCGTGATTGGGTACAAGCAAGCATCAAGGAACGCAATATAATACGTGTTTCTGTTTGATTTGAGCAGTCTGCAGCGTAGCACAACGAGCAGCAACCGTAGTTGTTTGATATGCGACGACTAGATACAATAATCTGTTAGTAATTAGTTTTTTTTTTATAATCATCACCCCTTTTATTATACTTCTTATTTTACCTACGATTCACGTTCGTAACTTTTTCAATCATTTGGTGACATATTCATTACTATTAGCAGCTTACAGCATCAAGGGCTCTTGATACGCGTTGTTTTTTTGTTGTTAGACGGGCCTTTTCTTGCTGCTTATCAGTCTGTTACTTAATAGAAAGCTATTTGGGCCTATGCTTGATCTCTCGTCCATTTAGTTACCTCTGTATACGTTGGCAACATGCCCGACGCCTTCACAACAGTATCCGCAACACACGACGACTCAGCTCGAAGCCGATATTTAGGACGGAGTCATGTGGGCTATTTATTTTACCCCCATTTCGGCCCTTCTCGTGCCCTTGATAATAGTCATGATGACAATGGCTGTTAGACCTTTCTATTTCTTTCGTATCCCATAGCTAAGCTTTTGCTTTCGCTACTGTTTAATTACCAAAAAAAGATGGTGTTGTTATTAACTTAATTAGCTCCGATTCGGCGCTATTATACTTGTGCTTAACACTAACTTTTCTACAGTGTGCCGACTGTGGAACTTTCGCTTCTGCTGCGGTGTCTTTATTCTCTTTCTTTTCTCTGTTTGGCTTGGCAAGGAGTGGTTGTATTTTCCAGTCCAAACAAACTTATCGGAAGTTCCTAACCATATTCAAAGGTAAGCATATTCCTCGTTCTATTCAACCCGGCCCTGTCTGATGAAGCCATATTGCATATATTTCATTTTTTTTTCCCTCGATATCAGACCCTTTTTCCTCGACACCCTTTTACTACCACCTTTCCACCATTGGCGCCTTCGTGTACATAACTTTGCCGATCTCTTTCCAGCTATCCGCAGTTGGTGCTATCGAAGTCCGGCTTCTCGCGCACTATCATCCCCTGACTGTTTCGTCTTTTGAATCTGGTACGATTTGAAATCTCCCAGGAACGTTCCACGGTTAGCGCTTTCATCACGACAACTGGTACTTCCGGACGTCACCGTTGCTTACTTGCATCGGCGTCGTCACATACAGTTGAAATTCGCTTATAGTGCTGCCTTGCATATTCGCTCTGCTACATTGCTCGTAGTTGCTTCGCTGCCTGCAGAAGGCTGGAAATGGCCTGCGAGGGCTTATAGGCCCAGCTAAAATCCGATTGGTCGTACCCCCTCCCCCCATGGGGTTCAGCGGAAAGGAGCAAAGGCACTGGCGCTACATTAACAGCGACCAACCCCCGCCAGCCAGCCAGCCAGCCAGTCGGGAACTCAGGTTCCTCACTTGGTGTCACCTATATTGCTACGGCGTCGTTGCAGCTGTTTCGATACGTAGTTACCAACCCGTGGCGGGCGCGAAATGTACATGAGCCTGACTTTGTCACCAAAAAGGGGGCGGTGACGAGCCATCGCTGGTTTTTTCAATATCACGATCACAACAACAATAACAACAGTAGGATCTCTTCATATAAACGATTGTATAATAATGACGACACATGTATCCAGTGCATATACTAGTAGGATTTACTGCCATCGTCAGCTTGTATTGTCCTGTCTGTTTCGCACGTGCATTCTTTTCTTGACACGGTACGTGACCGTGCCCGCCGCGCATCCTTATACGTCTACATAATCTATAAGCAGTCACAAGCAAACGAGCATAGCAATTTACACAGCCCTAAACAAACATCCATCAGCTTACTGATCAGCTTGATATTAAAGTGTGTAAATAATTGTTTTTTGCTGTTAAAGATGAGCAATGATAGCTTCGTATACTTTCCCACAACCCAGCACGGTTGTAAGCTAGAGCTGGTCAAGAAGGAGAAAAGCAAAGCGAAAAAGGGGCGTAAGACAAACAACAGAAGCAGAAAGCAAAATTGTAGACATGAGACGAAGATAGCATTTGCGAACATAGCTTGTCACTGTAACTAAGGCGCCTGTAGACGCGCCTCACTGTTTTCTGCTAAGCGATTGTGCTGGCTGCAAGCGAAAATAAGGAGCTATATGAACTGGTGAAGATAGAAGTAATTGCTGGATCCGATTGATTATAATTAAGCGCAGGAAACCACCATGGGAAACGTTTGTACGTTTTTCTATGGTTTGTATCTAACAGCAAAACAACGCTGTAGACTCACAGATGTGTTTGTCTATGAAACAGAGTATAATACGCTCAATCTATAGCGCTTATCCTATATCATCATGTCAACATTGATTATTTAATTAATCAGTTAATTTCGTACACTTTAGTGCGGAGTGTGTTAGCATGCGGTGATGGGACATAAGTGTGGAAAATATTACTAGGCAAGGATAAGGCAATTTCAAGCTGGCACATTGAACATATATCTAATTATGAAAATGGTTCGTTTCCCCGACCATGAAATATACAGGGACCTCATTACATGTTATTGTATAGCGTATATCCACCATAACATTTCGTCATTCGATGAGACAGATAGGCTAGCGCCGCTTTTCTGCCGCCTACTCGTCCGACTTCCTGTCCTTGTACGTCAATAGCCGATTCGGAGATAATAAAAAATTGTTGCGCTAACAATTATGCTCTTCAAGGTCGGTGTATCGTAACCTGAAATTGACCGTCACATAACTCGGAGTGCGTCGTGAAGGAACGGACAGACAGATCGAACAGATCAAGTCTCAATACATAAGTGCTTGTCTAGCTGTTTCAGCTGCCATGGACGATCCTTTCCGCTCTTTTTTGTGTGCCTTTTTTTGTCTTTGTTTTTGCGACAATCATCCCGGAGCCGGCGCCATCGGAGGCCGTGCCCCCGTCAACGGGAGGGCGATTCTTCAATACCTGCTTTTACCGGCTCGGCTTGATTAAATGTTGCTATGAGACTTAGATAACGAACTTATTACGAAACTACCATTACCGGCCTCGGGCAGACGTCGAAGACGCTGACATTTACATCTTAGGACGAAGGGAACGAGGAGATTGTCAGCCCCTTACGGTGGGGTGAGGAGGGGATGCGCATCGGTGGGGCGTCATTTCACAACTAATTGTTGATTGTCTGTATGCACCGTCCGCTTGGTTGTTTAGCAGTGGACGCTTCACTGCAGACCTATGTTTCCAGTCGTTTTGGCGGTGGTGGCAATGAGAATAGCGGCGAGAAGGATCGACCGTCAGAGATCGCTTCGGTCATATGTCGATATGGCCTCATGCGCCAAAAAAGTTTCGCACCTGATTAGGTGTGAATTATCTAGTAAAATAGTTCCCCACGTAACATTGAACTATCGCTGCAAACCAAAGTAATGTATGAGTATTCCAGAATCATTAATGTGACATTGACACGTGCCATTTGCCCCGCCTGGTATTATTCCAACTGCTCAAGATCAGCAAATGGGCTCAGAGCTGCTGTCGATGTTCCTCCCAAGGAATTAGCATAGTATAATACTGTTCATACGACTACTTATTCAAGTTTTCCATTAGCATAGGGTTTGGTTGCGTAGCTGCTTTTGCTTATCGTTGTCGTTGGTGTTCTGAGGGGTAGCAGTTGTCTTATGCCTATTATCTTTACCTTTCTCTATAACTATTTGGGTTTATCGGTTATCTTGATATCTTAAACAACAGAAAAGGATCACACTGTTTTAGCATAGATTCCAGAGCTCCTATTACTGATATGTAAAACGCGTACGGCTAAGCTCGATAGGGGCACAATCTCAACAGGAACTAAAGGGCTTCGAATATAGAACAAATTTAATATAATTCAATTGTCGCTCAGCAGTCAACTTAACAAAATACATGCCTCATTCCATGTCGCACTACCGTTTAGCTCACTGAAATTATAGATAATGCGACTTCAAGTACGCAACAAGTACGTACATCAGATGATTCACTCTGCCACTATTGTTAACGAGTGGCCGAATTTGGTGTGCCTCCATATCTGTACGCCTGAGACCTGAAAGCTGTTGCTGAATGAATGCTCTATTATTAATTACCTGTATCGGTCTGTCATCGTCCACTACGGTACAGTCCTACGCTGTGCTCCACTGCCAACCCCAGTACCCCCGACCCGGCTGGCTCTCGTTAAGATTGATCTCCATCTTAATGACATTGACAGAACACAATATCATATAATTTGATCAGTGGACAAACGGTTCAGCATACACTTCTTATTTCCGACGGAGTAAATCGTTGATATTCTCAGATTTGTTTCGACCCTCACAACACGCGACGTATCGAAAGGAAACAGGCCATTGTCAGGAAATAGCTTTTGTGGCTCCCTGTGCTATAATGTGCGTCGGGCCCTCATGGATATGAGCTTGATTAATTAATTGAATATATATAGGGGGACAGAGAGATAACGGATGTTGTCATCAGTAGCAGCAGCAATAGCAAGCAAACCGCTGCTAAAGGCAGTGATGATAATGATCATTGTATTGATAGACAGTCTACACCATCACACGCACGGTCAGCTGACTGTGCTGACTAATAGCGGCAACTATAAGTATACGTGTATACAGTCTACCGTATGTACTTTACGGTACGAAGAACCGCTCGCGAGAAACGCTGAGGAGCCGACGGCAAAAGGGGCAAGCATAACGAGACAAAGACGCCGCAATGGTATTGCATAGAGGACGCAGCGTTGGCAACTACAAGAAGCAACCCATTCTACTTTGTTGAGCCGTCCATCCATTCTCCCCATTGCTTAATCTTATTTTTCTCCTCTTAGAAACTATGGTTGCAATAGCTTGAGCAGCAAAACAGTTGCCGTATTTATCCGCACACAACACCACTCCAAACTTTATCATAGTCATGAACAGCTGTTAGGGAGCTCACTGATTCCTTTTTTCAGAATTTTCGAATAGGGTCAGTCCTTAAAGGTTCTTCGTCTTCGTTTGTCCCACTGGACGTCGCACATAAAAGGAACTTCTGTATTTTCAAGTGAAACTATTTCTGTTTGTTCAAAGCCTATATCCCTATCGAGCACCAATTTTTAAATCTGTAAAAGTTGTATTGAATGCTTTTTTCAGTGAAACGAAGTCACATAATCTGTTTAGCTTAGTTCATTACTCCCGCTGTCATCGTGGCTGTTTCCAATGGGCGATGTTGGTGACGTCGTTATGGTCCTTATGTCCATTGCGTGATAATGATATTGTCGTTTTCGACGACGGTGCCTTCAATGGAGATGTGTGGTTATAATGCGGACATTGAAAAAAACAAAGAATGGTACAAGCGAACGTCCAGAACACCTAATCCCGTAGCATTTTGCTGTAAACAACACTCACGGCCGGTAAGAGTACTAAAATGGCTTCAAAATAAGATTGTGGCTACACGGGGAGTAGATGAATGCTATTTATGTCTTTTAGCGAGTTAAAATAAAGGAGGCCCTTGCTAGTTTAAGCCAGACAACCCTGAGCTCCCTTTTTTCCGAAAGACCAGTTAAAGGAACGGGGAGCGGACGAACCTTCATTTATTCGGTACATTACTACAGTAGCATTAGCATATATGTTTTACACAGTTTGTAGAGAGTATATCATTTCCGATTAGTATGCTCAATTAACCCGAATAAGTAAAGCTCTTTACACGCCTCCAGTCAGTGTCTAGACTGACAGTTCTTTGTGAGCTTTGGCATGTTTTATCCTGCACGATTATAGAACAGAGACATGCAATGGATGCCCGTACACATACGGAGCCTGTACAGGTATGAGGCCTGTTATTCAAATGGCGCGCTTGATGCGTCCCCGTGAGATCTTAGCCGGTAACGTGTTCGTTGTGACGTACGTTCGAATTTGAGCGTAGATACACTCCGTTTTCGGGAAAACACCCGGTCTGATGAAATGCCTAACCGTCACACCGGACGTAAAATTCTGCGCTGTAGTGATATTCAAATAACGACCGTTAACTCGTTTCTATCGTCTTTTTTGGGTTTAGCCTTTGCAACTCCCTGTATACTGCGAGAAATCAACTAGTGAGGACGAGCACGCTATGGTAACCCACGCCGAACTGTCTACCGATAATACCTAATGCAACTCCTGTTGAGTGTTTTGTCTCAGCTGACTTTGAATAGATAGAATGACACACTTGAAATAGTAAGCGGCTGAAGTGATTGTGACTGCCCCCATCAATACACATTATTATAGATCGGGTGTTGTATCTACATTCACACTACCCGTATGGTACCAATATGATACCTCACGTAGACCGCTGCTGTCAAAACAACGGAGATAATTAAACAAGATAAATAAACAGGAAGGGCTCGTCTCGTCGCGTTCACACGGAACGATTCGAGACCCGGGTTACTATAACAGGTCGCGAAGTTGTGCCAAGCAGTGATTTGTTTGCTACTGTTCATTAGATAGCAAGCGATCAGTAGTAAAGCGAGTTATCTTTACTGATTCAGTTACAACGTGGCCCTCAATGGCGGTGCTGTGAATTCTACCTTTTGCCCAAACACAAACGTCACACGAGGATCATTGAGAAAGGATAAAGGAAGGCATTGGCAAAATAAAGAAAACAGCCCCCGTTAGAGGCGCACAGCCTCGGATTGATAAATCACCTGAAAGGTCAACGGGTCAAATCGCCCTTCGTTCGTGGACGACAATTCTTCCAAAACGATTGTTTTGTATGCGCTGAATTTGATTTCATGAGTACTCCTCTAGCCTTTCCAGCCCCTATAGTTTAGCATGTTGCTATTACTTTTGACCCCTAATCAAAAATCGGCATTTTTTACACAAAAAACATTCGTGTTTTGTCTTCACCAAACTCATAAAACAATAACGTTCTTCGTAACAAAGAAAACTCAATACACATTCAAAAAATATTATTCTATAACACCATAAATTATCGAGGCTTAATTAAGTATTGGTTCAGGTTAGCGCTCTCAGCAGATACAACAAGAAAGCAGTCAACTTAGATGATGGTGAAAGGTCTGCAAGCAAAATCAATCCACGACCACAACCGCCATCTATCATCGTGTTCGTTATTTTTTGCTCACTACTGGTGCCGTCAATCAATTCTGGTGCCACGGCACTCGTCGCATGAGCCCTTTTTCTAACCTCTTGCCGCCTACCAGCGGTAGACGCTCGGCACTTGCGCCTAATTACGTCGCATCTGACCACACTTTTTCATAGCTCCTAGAGGGACAGTCGTCGATGGCTATAAACGCGCCACTTGCTGAGCTGCTGAAAGCCCTTTTACTCGAACTACTCTGACTCGGGATGCTGTCTGAGCTGCTGCCAAGCTGCCCGTAGAAGGATCAACAGACCAACAAACGTTTGTATGCCAGAAGAGCTGGCCTGGCTTGCCGGCCTCATCGGCGGCCATAGCGACTCTTTGTTAAAAAGTTTTATAATTTTCGCCGGCTGGCTGTAAGGTTGCAAATTTGCTGGCCTTCACTGCCTAGCTAAGTGGATCCCGCACGTTGCCCGCTCATTTGCTTCTGTCCAAAGCGCCTTCGGCCCTGCTGCTTTTCTCTCGTACATCTGCCGATAGATATGTTAAATCTGCCCAGTTTGCAAATTCTACTGGTCTCCGCTAGACCTTAGTAAGTCCTTGGTTGGTTGCAAAAAAAGCGGAGCGGCCGGCCTGAGTGGCCTGTAGTAACGTGTACCTAAAGACCCGTAACAACAAGCAGTCCATTTTTTCTACGCCTCGACCCTTTGCTTTTTTCACCGGCCTCCCGCGGGCCTTATTTTCAAAAACCTGGAAGATTTTCAGCGGACATCAGGTCAGATGTGCACTCACAATAAGTGTTGTCACTAACAATCCCGCTACTGGTTGTCGCCGCGTTCCCGCGATTTAGCCATCGTCGTTGCCAGGCTGACTCTCCCTAGTGGGACCGACTAGCATTGACGCCGGTTACTTTTCCCTCTTCGGTCTATGAACAGATTTGTACAGTTGCAGATCTGTAAGGCAGGTCGAAAGAGAGTGAGCGAGTGTGTACTTTTGACGACAACGGCAACTGGACTGAATAATACGGAAAAATGCGCGGAAGTAAGTTACAAGGGCAATGAATGGCAGGCGTAGACACAGTAGGGTCAGCTGAAGAAGACACACAAGGCCATAGCAACAAAATTAGCACTGCAACAAATGATCCAAGTTTCTGCTGCGGAAGTTTCCGTATAGTACTATAGTTTTCTGAGAAATGTCTGTTTAGTCGTCGTCGTCATTGTTATCAGGATTGATCGTGTTTTTGAATTGTGAACTATGCTCTTTGTTTATTTGTACGATCTTCATTCAGCTAATCTACGCCAGTTGTTATGGGAATCGATTATGGCGTAGAGTAAGGTCTTATGGTTCTCGTCAATTGTGTAAAATCGCTCTAGCTAAGTACGCTGACGTTTCGCCACCAGGCAGCTGCCTACAAAAACGCGTGTTACGTTTTAGGGCCGCTTAAGCAACTTGGACCGGCAGAAGGGCAACGCTAACGCTTACTGGATAGATAGGATCAATAAAAGGCGGAAAGTGTGCAGGTTTACCTTTGGCCAGTGGCGGAAATCTATGAATCGATGATTTCGAATAGTGCAATACAACTCTATACCGGTGAAACCGCTGAACTCTAGTAATGTACAACTATGAGGCTATTATATATTGGGTGCGTCATTCTATACGTATTGTATCTCGATAATTCGTTCTATGGGTAGTCATGTTAATACAGTCTTATATATATAGAGCTCTATGTAGTCCCGTAATGAAATGTTTGATCTAGTAATGGAATTCGTTCATCGTACTTGTCTCGTATGATATATGAGTAAAGACGACCCCCTGAAACCGTTCACCAATCGGCACAAATATATAAATATTTTCTATCGAACTAGTCGACGAAACGTTAAGCACAGCATTTGTCTCTGTGACTATAATATAGCGTTCTAGCGGCGGTGATGTTCATTAAATAGAATCGTTATCAAACATCGAACGGTAATAGCTATAGCTCTACTCGTCAGTCTGTTCTGTATACCGTTTGTTTATCGCAACTGTATATTACTATACGTACCTACACGTACAATTAATAATAGTGGGGATCAAAGCAGTCAGATTTCGTCCGCACAACGACGACGGTAAGGACACCCCCGCAGGGTCTAGGGTTAGCCCGAGCCCCTGTCCTTCGGTTGCACTAAGGGCATTAGGAGCGTCGATCAGTGCGGCTACCCATCTACCTAGTCCACGATCTATAAGTGACTTATAAGTAGCAGCCATAATGTAATTGGAACGCTTTCCCGTGGACAAGTTCGAGCTGTAACGGCGCACTGCACTGGCTCCATTGCGTAGCATTCAAAGGCAGGCAGGCAGGCAGGCCGGCAGTCGGCCCGGCATTCTGGCGTAACTGCTTCAGAGCCTTGTCGATCTGGCCTTGTGCTGACCGGCTATATTGCCTTCGTTTTGTCGCTTTGCTTAACTTACGCAGCGGCTTAGCCAGATTTACTCATTTGATTGACAATGATACTGGCGGCTAACTGGTGGCGATCGCCATAGGACAGAGACAGGACACAAAAAAGACCAATCCAGGAAGGACTAGACCCAACTTACTCCAACCCTAAAAAGCAAGAGCCTGGTTAGACCGAGGAGCTGGTCTAACCGATCTTACCCCGTCACCGTTTCTGCAGATAGGCAAGTAGGCCATGAATAGGGCCAACGATATTCCGTTGCTGGCCACTTCAAGCGCGAAGCGGGCAAACGGACTAAGAGGGTCTTCGTATCTTAATGGTCCCCTGCCATCAGCCGATCGTCATCGTCAACATGTCTGCGTTCTTGCCTTGACGCATACACAACAGCAAGAGTAACATTATCGCTGCCATTATAACCAGTATTATTGCAACAACTATAGTGCTACCAGAAGGGCCTCTAGTTAATTTCTAATCATTTTAATAACGAAGGCACGAACGCGCGCTAGCCAGCATCATTCAAACCTATTCTTTATCGCAGCAGCGACGCTAGCAGAGCGGCGGCTGCAGTTCAATCGTGTTTCTCTTCAGCGTCGGCTAAGTCTTACTTCGTCGACTTTTGGCCGTAAGTCATCTTGCATCATCTATCCATTTTGTAATATTAGGGTGCATCAGGAGCTTGTCGGAGGCCATTATTATTTACTCCTTTTAACGTCGATACTTAGATGCTCTGCTGCTGTTGCCGATTCTTTGCGGTATTACTTTTGGTTTGTCAAGCTCCGTGTGTACCCTTCTTCCCCCTTTTCACTTACCTTTCGCCCACTCAGCTTCGCCCCGAAGTCATTGGCATCTCATTTCGTTACTACAGCTGGCCTAGCCATGAGAAATAATTTTGGAAAACAGTTCAGTATAGGTATAAAGACGGAGAGCTAACGATAGGGTGGCGGCCCTACGTGAAATACACCCTGAAATCTCTACATGATAGAGATAGTAATCATAACGTACGTATACTGTTAGGGTTAATTAATTATATGTTTTATGAGCGTTCAGATGTATAATATGATGCATGAATCAGATCATGGAACAGACTACTGGCTCACTTGAGCACCCGTAAATTTCTTCATTTTCCAAAATAGCTGCCGAAGCAAGACTCTCGAGATTATATAGCATATCTCGTACGTTCGAGACTAAATTAGGCCTATTTAGACCCATAAGTGTATACGGTTGAAGGTTGCTAAGGTATGATACAATTCCAGATATGCTGCGTTAACTAAATGTTTACCAATCAACAAGCCTCTAGAGATTTCTCTGATACAGACTATATTGAAAGTTGACGGCCATGCATACGGTTCCTCTTAATTAAATATAATGTCAACAAACTGTAAGAAGATTCGACCCGTAGGGAATGTTAGCATTTGAAGTATCTGCAACCGTACGAAGCACCGTTAAGCGTCTCTTGGATGCTCGTTGCCTGAATTAGACTTTGAGAAATTTGTCCAAGATGTATATGCCGCTCGGCGGCTCCTCATCGCCAAGCGAATATTATTAATATGTTTATATCGTTTTATATCAAAACTCCCTTGTCCGTGTACACAAATGATGGACGTGACACGTTTTTCTAAGATGAGAATTTCGTAGGATCAAACGCTGTTTCTGAGTGTATTATGTAGGTAACTGTGTTCTAATGCTGGAACTCACTTATGGAGTTTATAAGTAATTTTCTCCTGTTATTTGAAATGATGCGTTCAGTTTAATATGTGTGATTGTTTGTAGATATTTAGTCTTGGTTATAAAGTTAGTCGTACGCAAGATACATTCGTTCCAAACAGCCAACCGTATTAGGATAGACATGCAGGCGTTCAAATAGCCAATCGAGCAAATAAAAGAATCATCAATGTTATAGCTACTTTGCTACGACAAGATTCTTACATAACTTCAGTACGCTTTTCCATTTTATGGTTTCCATTTTTCCATCATTCATTCTACCTTTATTGCGTCGTTGTACGTATACGCCTAATTAAACTCTAATCGCAAAAGTATCTGGTAATCGCGGCCGTATTCAGACTCATCTATTCGTCCTTCATCCGAACATTTTAGTTGGATCTCAATCTGATCTTTCTGCTTGCTTCGCATAATTTCAAAGTTCACTCCGAATGCCTGTACGACTTAGTGACCCGAGCGCCACCCTGCTCTTTTTTGTACCATAGCTTTTTTGCTCCTATACACATTCAGATTCTAGTTATTTAGTACCATATTTTCTACTATATGTGCTTACATAGCTTATACGAATTTTAGAGACACAACAACACTATACATGTACACACAAGAACACACAATGTGCAGTATATTACAGCATTAATAAGGTGGAAATCTTTTTTTAAAGTATTTTCTAGTATACTGAAACAGACCTAAAAGGGATAGCGCAGGCTATTTCTGAATGAACAGCTGTTGCCTAAATGGCCTGGTGCGTCCGATGAGGGTCTTGCTGCCAAACTATCAAACCATACTATCAGCTCAGTTCTGACCGGTGCTACGCCTCCCACGCTGGTAATGCTACTTTCAACCTAAACCCTGTACCTAGGGCCTGATGGTTAACCGAACAAGACACACGGATGCATTGTACGTCACTGATTTATGCGTATTGGAATTGCCGCTAGGTTAGTGAAGGCAGAACCACAAACAACGAGGGACGGGACCAATAACGGGGTCTACACAAGAAGGCAATCAATAATCTAGCCAGTGTTGGCTCTCGCTAGTATGAACCCACTACAGCGGACAGCATGCGACACCCAATGGTAGTGGGATGTATTGTGAGGGTGTCGTAAGGCTGTCGTATCGGTGTGGGCTCGAGGGCCATACAACACATGTACTGGTTAGACATGCGCGTTATTGAAACTGCCGCCACTGGGTCAGGTTTGGCTGTGCCAGGATCTCATAAGTATCAGAGACACCTAATGTTGCCTAATGATGGTGTTCCGCTAAAGAAAAGAAGGATATAGTATTCGCTTACTACCATTCCTTTTTTACTGCTATAACAGCATTATAAAGCATAGCTTTACTTGCCTCTAGCCCTTCTGTCTGCTTGCTTATTCGATTTGACAAAATATTTGTTGTCTCATGGTCCTAGCCGCCACTGTCGCCGTTGTCGTCACCGCTAAATTTAACGTCCGCGTGTGTCTGTTGCTCATCCGATAGTTACGCCTGTACCTGGCTCTTCTGCCTTTCGGATAAAACCTAACCTTTATGGCATGGGGGTAGAAACTAGCAAATGTTTAGATAGCTTGTTGGTGAACGGCCGGGCCTGACAGGCTTCTTATTAAGAAAAGAAGGCCATAGTAGCACACATAGTGCTCTTACAGGGGTCTGCAGCTTGCGCGCGAGGAGCAGCTCTGTTCGTATGCATTTGACAACGGTCACTCAATAAAAATAGCTCATGTTTTGTAGACACACTCACAGATGCTCCAATTGAAACACCTTATAAGCCCAGAAGTGCGGCGGATACATTTTTCTTCCAACGAATTCCATGGTGCTCAATTCTCGACTGAGACAAATCAAGAGAGAGGCTTTGTACTTGGAGGAGTGCCAGCGTGTACATGTTTCGTAGAATTCGAACAGCACTCAAATGGGCAGCTAAAGCTGTATTGTAATGTGCAGACGTACAGGCGATTCTACGCTTGTCTAACCGTATGGTGGGAAAGAGCGACGAAGAGAAAACGGGGCTGACAATTCATTTTCTGTTAAAACCAATAGAACACATTAGTTCGGGTGTTTTTTTGGAGCCAATGTAACACAATAGAATCAAAAAATACAAAAGTGGCTTTTTTCTCCCGCGTAGCATCATTCTCTTCGATACTATTCTATACGATTAATAACGTGCTCCTCGACATGAAAGCAATAGCGGTTAAACAAAAACTGACTATGCCATTCTTACAGTCGTCATTGGTCTAGACCTCAGCTTCGATCTCGACGTTTTCGGCTTTATTCTAATGGCCGGCGTCCGCCTTCTTTTCGACTAACGAGAGGTAAAGCCACTTGAACTATCGCACGGCACGAAAAAGACTATACTGCGACAGAGTGACCACCGATTCCGCTCGCCTTTGCAAAGCTCCTACTCTTGTGTCTGTAGTAGTGCCAGCTGCAGCAGTGAAACACCTCAACGGATCATCGTTCTGGCCCCTTAACTGAATGCAATGCCAGAGGCATCATTGAAAGAAGACTGACACACTGAGTTCCATTTGCAAAGATCCGTCAGAAACGAAAAAAGACCAACGGCTACGACAACGAACAAAAGGGGTGCTAGCTCAAGGACCGACCCGCAGGCTGGCCGGCCATTGATATAAAAATCATCTACAAGGAAACGATGACGTGATGTTTCACTCGCTCTAGCTAGGGGATGCGAGGGGCGAGCCTCAAGGATTACATAAATTACCAATACCCCGTTGCAAACTACTACAAAAGGCAGTGCCATCCAGCGGTTTTCTGTCTAGGAAAATGGGGCCTTGAGTTTTTGATACGGTACTTTAGTACTGTTTACAATGGGGTATTGGTAATGTATTTAAAGCATCGCCATTGCTACATTTATCCTCTTCGCGATTCTCGCTTGCAGTGGCAGAGAACTTTGAGCGACAAGGGTCAGAAGTTGTTCCTGTTATACTAACGTGACGCGTAAGCTGTATGACGTGCTACGAGTCAAAGTACGTAAGTGACGGCAAAAAAAAATGTTGCTTCGTATGATAATTTGTATCATGCATATTGAAAACAAATATATACCTGTACATATACTTTGTTACAATTAGTCTCGCCGGTAACGTGTACAGTATGGCAGACGTCATTAAGTAAAAAAAAAAAAACCAAAACAAAAAAAAAACAAATATTACGTTTTGGGACTCCGACTAGAAAGCTGCAGGAGATTTTATTTCGTTAATACCGCCTTTTCTATGCAGAGCGCTACGTAACTATAAGCGGTCTGCGATTCATAAGCATGAGAACGAGCTCGCATGCTTATGTACGCACGAAGAAACGTACGAGTTCGCTTGCGCAATTGGAATGGGCACAAAAGTACATCGTAATAATATATTTTCCTTTTACTTTTAAATACCGCAGTCGCTGATTCTCAATAGTGTCATTCGTTGGACGCCTGCCGCTCTAACGATCGGCAGCCGGGTTGTGTCATTGGGTCGTAGACTGGGTCAGTATCTCTAGCTAGTATGCCAGTTTAATGTTATGTAATATACTAGAAGTGAGATCTGAAAGTCGGTGCGTTCCGTGTACGCAAATAGTTTCCCCGATCGTGTTAGTCAGCGGCCTGCATCGCTACCGTCCCTCTTACTGTTGCCGCAGCCGCTGCTGCCAAATCGACGCTTGTGATTGCATACACCCATTGGTTAATAATAGCCATGAAGACAACGATGATGACGCGGCAATCGTTCGCCTTCATTGGGTCATGGATTTCGTTTCGTTCCTTGTTTCTCATATGGTTTGACGCATTCTCCATCAAGACGCCAGTAAAAACATATGACAGCATGCAGCATGTACTGACTTCAATGCGCTACATGTTAGGCGAAAGCAGGCGTATTCCCGACAAATAAATACGGATCGATAAAAATAGAAAAGCAAAGATTTCGTGAAAAAGAGCGCTATTGTTATTAATTCTGCTATACGCCGATAGCGACGCCGTGTGTCGACAAGCAAGCACGCGGTTTGTTTGTATGCGTATTCCTATGAATGGATATCTGTAATAACGGCCTAAAATGGCACTTAACGCGGATATGGTTAACTTCGTAAGAGTTTATAATTATATAGCCGATTGTTAGACAGTTACTAACTCTAACTTAGCGCGCGAGAAGCAACGTATATATTAGGTACTCAGCCTCACGCTAAGCATAGGAAATCGGTGGAGCGTTATTTGTACGTATCTAGGATGACGCCAGCGCCGATCGCGTTGTCTGCGCGTCCTATGGCGTACACGCAACGTAGGGATCGTCATTGTCGTTGCGAGCATATACAGCATTGTCTTTCCAGGAAGGTGAGAGGAAACAACAAATCGTAATATAGAAAGTATCTTTTCACTCAAAGCAAACTTCAACCAGCAGCAACTGTCGTTGAAGTATACATATATGCACTCAACTCTATTCGAGAACGAGCTTTACTGACTGCACATTCTGTATTGATCGCTAATATTATTATGCTTTCGAGGCGTTAAAATAAAATTTGTGAGAAAATAATATATATATATATATATATATATATATATATTCGTTAAACAGAGATAATTACTGCCCAGCTGCATACATACACATATATGTTTGGGCAATAAAATTAGAAAAAAGACGTTTGAATTAATTTCTATAGCAGTTACAGATCTTCCCGTTCGGAACGCAGAGTCTGACCTCAGGTTACGTCTTCTTACACCTCAAAACCTGGTGAGCGTGTAATTGAGAGGGATGACTTAATCAGCCGGTCGGATCGCCCAAGCTACTTAGCTATATGCAAGAAGCTGGCGCCTCTGACAATGCGACGTCTTTGCCGGACAATGGGCGCCAAGCCCATGAATGTAGTCGGAGGCTACAAAAATACACGAGCTATAGACGGTCTAAAGAATTATTGCACTGGCCACCTATATTGTCTATATACCTATCCATATATTGTCTCACCTTTGGTTTGTTCGTTCGATAAACTATGCATGTCCTTTCTGCACTGTTGTTGCCTTAGTTAAAGCTAAGCAGTAGGATGCGATTAGCTCTGTTTAAAAGACAAATGAATGTAGCGACCATTTTGATAAGCCTAGCTTGACAGTTGCAGCTAATCAATCATCAACTAACTGAAGAAAAAAACACCTCCCTCGTACTGCGCCATGTCCGTATGGGTCGTACAGTTAAGGCACCAATGCTACGTTATACCTTTAGCATCAATAAACTTTAATGTGGCTCTCGTCTACACAACGGGCGAGAGTTCGCACATGATAATGTAATTACGTTTTCGTTTCTTACGTCCTGTACTCAAACCGTTAAGCATTGTCTCAAACGGCCGATCCCTCCCAGCGAATCGAACACACTGTTTCATAGTGGAAACGGCCAACGGCTGCAAGCTGCAGCTAAATTAAAGGGGATGGTGAAGCTCCCTTACATCATGTACAATGCACAGGTCCTCAGGGAGCAGTGGCTACATGGACAAAGCTGAAACCCAGCAGCTGGCTTGACGTTAGTTGCGGGTTACAGGCTATATATACGTTCGCTATTCTACTATTCTTATGTAGGCTGGCCGGTCGAGCCCATTGATCGATCTGGACGGGGTGTTGAATATAGTACCAATAAAGCCTTGTCATTGTCGCTGGGAGAACTTCCCTTGCCAGGTCTGTCTGCGTCGTCGATCCAACGGACTTGGATAAAACTTTATATAACGGCCGCCAGTCGTCCTGCACGCCTCTGCTACTTCCATTCGATTCAACGAGTTTAGGCTGAGTCTGACGATTTGACAGACTGGCTGGGGCAAAGCCAAAAGAGCCGCGCTGAACAACCGAGACAAACAATTAGTATAAATTCGATATACGCCGAGGATAGTGAAGAAAGTTCATCGAAATCGTTGACGTGACGTGCGGAGACTCGGGAAATAGAAACGATGTGCTATGGCTAATAGCTAATAAAAAATAATAATTAAAATTGATTCTGCTTTTCGTGATCTAAATAAATCACGCAAACCTTATTAGATTTTTCAGCCGGTTTGATTCATCATCAAAATGTACGTATTTCACCGAAAACCACATGGGCAACTTCCAGCAGTGATAAAAGCGGACAAAATGGCCTACTTTCATTCAAACCAGCAAAGTATCCCGCAAAATTTTAAATTCAATTGATAATTTACTGTATCGTAATCGCTAAGTTAACAGTTATTGGGCATCGATCATTCGAAAGTACGATACCTTATTAAACTGTGAGTTATGTATTGTTGATTTCTAGCCAAACTGGGGGTAGCCGTGAGGTAGTAATAGTACAGTGCTCCTCCCTCTCTATATTTATATGGATAAATCAATAGATCCACCAGATGATAACGTCTACTTTTACCGTGTAACCTCTCTGAAAAGTTAGCTTTATAGTTGTAAATGAAGGTTAGCAAAAATCCATTGAAACTTATGTATTGATGACACTTACGTCGTATAATTGTTGCAGTACGAGGCTTTAGCCAGTTCTAACTTGTTTCGTATCTGCAATCTGTTTCGAACTAATTCTTCAGATGCATTTATCGAAAACCAGTTGTGGAAAACACATTTATCTACACGTCTCTACTTATCTCGTACGAGTGTACGTAGAGTACGTATACCAAACGGATAATGACTTTCTACGAACGTAAATTCGCAGAAATTGGAACGCCAAGGAAAATCCTCACGACGTAATAGCAAAAGAACGGTACGTTCTACTTGGTTCCGTCACGGATTATAAAAGCCACGTTCTCTTCATCAGCCATAGACATGAGGCGGCGGAACATCCGGTCGAATGGCAATTTTAAGTGGGCAAACGGAACCTGATACTATTTATCTTCCTCTAATCAATATGTTCACAAGGTATTCGGTCCATTTTGCACTAGCACTTAGCTAAGCGGACGCCTATAGCTTTATTGAAAATGTTACTGATAGCGGAAAGTAGTGATTGTAAAGTGTCACAGGGTATTACCAGGCTTGGAGATCACACACTTTTTACTAATGGCAATCCTTTTTCCTAGCCGTCGCATTCGAGGACGGTGTAATTGATTAGCTAAGCTGAATGTTAACGCTGAGGGCAACTATAACGTCAATAATAAACGGAAATAATGATCACTGTCTTCACGTGTCATGGCACCGGTGGACATGCCTCGTAATCAAATCTAGGGGCAAACCGAGCTCAGCTCTCCTGCTCACTGTCTTTCTAGCAATTTGAACCGTGTCATTTATACGAAGGTTGCCGCAGCGAAGAGCCATCTGTTCGTACTTTAATTAGCAATTGATTAGGACTAGAAAACAATATATATAGCGAACAAAGCCGAGCCCCACACCCGCCTCGCCGTTGCCCAACGAACTCTATTAGCTGTTCCCAAACGTCGGCGGAACTATGATGAACAACCACAGTAAAGGGCAGCCGATAGGTAGGCGATCCAAGAAGGGAACGACAAGTTCGTTGGAAACAAAGAACAGTTGTAACACAACCAACGTTAGACTATTTATTGATATTTAGTATAGACATACAAAGTATAGAGTAATGTACGATAAAGCTTTCTTGGTTATGGTGTTCCATGTAACGTTTGACGGAGAATTCCGCCAGGCTTCCTTTACCTGGTTTCCGGCCTGGATCACGTGTCTTTGAGTCCAGTAGGCAAACACGTTACCGCTTTTTGCGGGGAGCCATTAACGAGCCACTTTTAGAAATAGCTGCCTGCATATGGACTTCGCTTCATAACTCTTCTTTTCTTAACTTTATTGATTTTCTTGTTGCAAAAGCACACTCGAAAGCATGTGTTGGCCTACTGATAGATAAATACTAGGATGGTGCTTGAAACAAATGGTCTACCAGCCGCACGAGCAACAGCAGCAGCTGTTGATCGACAATTCTGTGATAAACTGGACATAGAAAATCTCGAAAGCAGAACTAATATTATTATTAAGAAGTAGGCTGATTGATTTTAGCCGAAATTACTTTACATTCTCAGATCTGTTCTTCGTCGAGCGATATCGTGAAACGGTGGGCCTGATTTGATTAGCTAGCTCTGAGCCTATATCCTTGCGTTATTAGATTTGAGAGTTTCTCGTAATCAATGCCTATTCAAATTTAAGCCAATAGCTGGCATAATGACAAAGGCACACAAATGCACAAAGAAAATGGCTACTTTCTTTAATATTTTCCCGTTGCTCCATTTTGCTTATTGTTGCTTTTTTTTTTTTTTTTTTTTTACAGGTCAGCTATTTTCGAACTCAGCAATTTAGTTTTATCGATGTTTGATTGGGCTATCTCGTAATAATTTCCCGACAGGTCCTAGTAAAAGGTGACTATTCTGAATACTCGACTCAGTTTTCCTATGTCCATCTGACGTCACTCGTGACCAAACCATTTCAGTACGAGATCTCGCGCGTATGTATAATCGTCCGTTAGTTGAAACGTTTCAAATAATAAATGTGCAATTCCCTTCGCCAGAGATACGGGCGCGCACTTCACGATAATTAATCACCTTCTGCTCCCCCAATATGACGGGCAAAATCAAAGCTACATATATCTTTTATGTGTACCTATCCATATGTTACTATCGAAAAAAACCATCTTTTATGAGAACTATCTTATCAGTATAAGTATTCACAATTCACTCTTGCCGTTTAAGCTCTTCACAGGCAACCGAACTGTCGCTAAACGGAAGCAACATCTGTGGTGATCAGTGGGGCTATCGGAGGGACTAGGCATCACCCGGTCTTTGACGATGACCCACCCCTTCCCTTACCAAGTAACGTGGAGGTGTACCACTCCGAAGGAATGACCATACGTAATAAAACCAAGTCAATTGGTGGCGCGTTTGTGTCCATGATTACAATAGATTACTATTTATTACCATATAATTTGACGGTTTTTGTGAGTGTCTAGTGTACGCTGCAGAGGACTGAAGTCAAGAATTATATGGCCTCGTCGACATATCAACGGGTTGCTCAATTAACTAGCCGTCCGCCTCGTCTACGGCTGGTTGCTATTAAATTCGCGCCGTAAAAAGACTCATCTATTCTTCGAGCAGCAAGCGCAGGGTCGCTACGTAAAGGGGTAAATTGTTAGACAATAGATTGCGTGAAGATGAGATACACCCTACTTCTTCGCCTTCCTGAAAATTGGCACCTAGCTATTTATCTGCTAATAACCAGTATTTTTCGTTTGGGCGCTGAAATCATGTACTTCCAATCTTCGTTTCGATACCGTCTTTTAATTAGCCGTTCAACCTTTACTGATTAAAGGCATCGTCGGGCTACAACATCTCCACACAGACAATTAGACGCCGAAACGAAATCTGTCTGAAAAAAGTACTCTGACAGGTAGGCTGATTAGCTCACTGTTATTTTCTGTCAGCGATTGTACAATAGTTATTGTGACAGTGATCACCAATTAACTGTGGCAATATCAAGGCGTAGGAAGGCACACTATTCAAATAAGCACTTACCTTTTATGGAATGACGGGTAAGTATTGTTTAAAGTTATGTTGGCATAGCCAGTTCTTTTCTCTATTCTTGCTGGCAATAGATAGATTGCTCCATCGTTGTTAGCTTGTTGATTCTTTATGTCGTTTCACATATCAATGTGTGTGTCTTGTACTAGTAATGTCCAGGTCGCGTATGGCATATTTGCTCCTATCGGCGCCCGGCAACAGGGCTAACGTTAAAAGATATGGATAGCGCTCGACGACCAATTCGACCGTATGTCATTGTCACCGCGCAGGCAAGTGTACAAACATACAGGCAGACGGGCGGACTTCCAAATATGCCAGTGACGAAAAAACCGACATAACAAAAAATATACATATATATATATATATGGACACCGCGCGGTGTCAAGATTAGATAAACTCGACAGCTAAACAAAGTTGAAACAGATAGGGTAGATCAGTTTTCTAGTCATGAAAACACATCACAGAAGCTGGCCATGTATATATTACCGGCTTCTATGTGCAGCCAGAAGCCAACACTAAGATAATTGAACGCATTGAATATTGTGATAATGTAGTCACAATAATAGCCGGACATGTAGTAGTAATATCCGACAATACTGCGATTCGCGTACGCGCGTACTAACAGCAGCTATGCGTACTCGTGCCTCCGTGCTACGTGGTCGGCGTACGATCGTTCGGTAAGATGAGTCCGTTTTAAAATTCGTCACAAGAGAATGATTTCAAGACTCTTGTTCCAGTTTGTGGAGACTATTGCGAATCAATCAATGCAGTATGACCTCGCATTATTATAGAAGAGAATGGAAAACCAGATCCCATACGATGATCGAGGAAGACGACCGTTGCCCTAGCGTAACAGTCAAATTAAGACAATTGCTCTTGTTATTGTCTCGTCGTAAAGAGTTGTCCAGAAATATAGAGTATGTGTAGCATTCGCACTCAATATGTAACCTGTGTATATATGGCTTTTATCTACAAGTGTCGAAGGCTGTACAACTAAGGAGCCTGTACTTATAGGGTAGTAATGTTTTGCTTGCGTTAGTTCTGTCTGCGTTGCGGCTACTGTTGGGAACTCTGGCGTTCGCCAGCTAGCGCTCCGCTTGCGCCCACAGTCCGACCGATAGTACCACAGAGACGTCAGTCGAAAATAGGAAAAAACTGGTATTATCTTCTGTCGGTCTATCTACATTGGTGTCTCTCTCTCTCTCTCTTCGTCCTCCCTGAGCACGGTGTTCATTCCGCCAGAACACATGATTCCATGGAACGTGCTGAAGGCTAGCTTCTTTCAGGCTAACATGGACCCAGTCTGATGCGTCCGACTTGAGACTCATTGCGCAGGCTAAATTCGTTCGTTTCTGTTCATGTAACGACGGAGTACAGCTTAATCAGATCGTAACTGTTAATGACCTCAACGCTGACTCGCGTAGGTGGCGAATGATAACCTGGGCTGCAGGAGGGGTTTTCTACAGGCATTAATGTCGAGTTAGGTACGGACATATATGTAAGCATTTTTCCATATTTCAACTATCGTAGCTGGGAAGTTGATGGAAAGCAATGCGTGTACGCCCGTCCGCGCATAGCATTGAATGTTGGATACGTTTAGCGGCAAAATGAGATTTTCTCTACTAATAGTAGAGTGTTTAAGCCATTAACGTGGACCAGAATTATTTTGTAGCGTATCTGCTACGGACGTATGACCCTGCCACACTGAAAAGCACCATCTAGAAACGCGCTTGTTCGAATATTGGAACGGATAGTTCGTTATACGTTTGCGATTATTTAAAGACAGTAGAAACTCGACCCTCGGCCGACTCTAGGTGAACCTTTTTCAGCATATTATATATTTCAGCTTAGTCTACTAAAAGCAGAAGTTTCTGCATCAGTGTTGATCTCTAATGCTTGAAGATATTTGCTTTAGAAATTTTCAGTAAATTAAATGCCTCCTTATATAATGGATTCCACGGGTTCATCGATGCTCGCAATATGAATTAGCTTATCTAGCCATTGATTTATTGGCACCCGTTGTTGTTGTTAGCACCCGTTGCCTATGCGCGCTCATCACGGCCAATCTCTTCCATAAATCATGACAAATTTTTGCCATTTCTGCAATCAGATTAAGTGCACAGATCACTAGCATTCGTCAGTGTTGCATTATCTTGTTTTTAGCCATCTCTGACCGCGTTGCTACCCCTGCCCTGATCCTTGCCCTCGGATAAACCATATTTGAAAAATCGCCTTCCAAAACATCACACCGCAGCAATGGCTATAGCAGCTATTGCTGAACTACTAACGCCACCAGGACGGCTAAATTTAGAGTCTACGGGGAACGAAAAAGCTCGCGTACAGGGCAGCTTTCACCGGTGCGCGTGGTAGTATATTGGTCCACTCGGCAGCCTCTTTCAAGGCCACATTGTCTGCTGTTCCGATAGAGCCCTTGTAGCTGAACTCGACTAAAAAAGTTCTGTTTGTGTCCGTGTGTATTGGTTCCAGTCGTAGTGAGTCTCACATGCTGTGAAACCCGTGTGGCTCGCCGCCTGTGTCCACGGCATCATTTGCATTTAGCCCCGGAGCTAATGAAGTGAGAGGGGGGGGGGGGGAGAACGCAAGGAATTGAGACTACTAGATACTCTGCGACAAGATCTCGACAAGAGCAATACAGATATCACCGCCAAATTGCTACAGGTCTGACATCATAACCTGGCGCGATTTGCTACGCGATCGAACAGTGTAGCATTTGGCACTGGCCATCCAAACGGATATACGAAGGGACAACCTGATCTGCACCAGCCCCATGAGGCTTCCCATGATGCTGGCCTGTTGGTTTCCTTGGATACCATCAGAATCAAACGGACGACTGCAGTACCAGCAGCGGCGGAGCCTAGACACTGGTATATTTACTGTTGTCAAGGCGCTATCCTAATACTAGGCGCAGTGCAAATGGTTTAAATCAGCACTTCGACCAGGCAAGAAGACACAAAACCATAAGATATCACATGGGCCCGAACGGTGAATTTATACAACCAGAGTGTAGCGGGTAGGCACGTTTAATACTGCGCGTAATATGTTCAGACGAACAGTTAGGCCAACGCCGTCAAGGGCAAGGGGGGCCGGTTGCCATAGCCAACCAAAGTCCGCCCATTGTAGTTCCAAAGGTCAAATCGAGCACTAGGGGGTTTATAGCAGCATTCATTCTTCGTTACCTTGATGTTAATCAACGAATACACTTGTACACGAGGAAAGACGCATCAGTGTTGATTCCATTGCGGTTTATTTTTTTGTTCTGTTATTCAACGTTGAAATTGTGGTAATTAACAACTCTGTCGCGGAACTATATGGACCGCCACGCGTGCAGTTACAAACCGTTAAAATAAAAGTCCAGTAAGCGTTTAGGCGTTAAGCCGTGAAAAGCGACCTTTCAAGGGCAGGCCGGACAAATAAGGACCTCGTTGCAGCTCAATCAATGACGAACTGATATTCGATGCGAACTAAAGACTTTCAATGCCGTTACGACTAAAGTATGTACGCTTTCGAAAACGTATACCAACTTAGTATTAATTATGTTAACTTGGGGCAGAGCAACAACGACATGACAAGTTTTGTGAAATCAAATCAACTTAGTAGCTGATGATTTTTATATATATATTTAGCCTTTATACAGATAACTGTTCGATAGTTGTTTGTGCTACCTAGCGCTTTGCGCCTGAAGTTAAACACTAAAATGTTGTACTACTTTTGTATAAATTACTTCCTTTATAATTTGCAGCCTAACTTTGCCGAAGCCTGCTTGTCTAGTCGAAAGGGCGTATTATGCTTCACCATTCTGAGTAAATAATTTCCGCGCCTAACACTTGCTTGAATCCCCTAGGACCCATCATAGCACTCAAACTAGGTGAAGAAGAGAGCAACATAACTCGAACGGAGTACATTTTTGATGTCATGAAAAATGGACGGACGACAAATACGTTCGTATAGCAAAACAATAGATATTCGGCTTTACACATAAACATTTGCAGGAAGCGAAATCATTATCACTACTAATTAGATTACGAAGGTCTGTAGGCCAACCTGATTGATAGCATCTTCCAAATCGCCGTTACATGAGTGCCCCTGGATTGTTAAGCAATTGGTGATGGTAGGTCGGGACGGCTACTTGACAGTTTCCTTAATTTCGAAACAAATAGCCTTGAGACGTATTCGAAGTGGTGTGAAGTAGTGAAAAAGGCAACCATTGCAATTCTCAGGCCTCCGACCTGCGATAGCCGTAATAAGTATTTACTACCTTCACTTACGCACCACATAGCTAAATTAATTGCGTTTATATGTTTATACAGTTTCATTAAAAAATTCATTCCTATAGGACAGGTCTTATATTAGTAGTTAATCATACTAATAGACGCATGCCTCCCTCCGTGTCTCGGTGCAGTGCGTAAAATCAATGGGCATTTTACAGCCCCGTTATTCCAGCCACTTTGGGTTTGGTTCATTCCTTGATTCCATCGACTACGAAGGTAAACAACAACAGTTCGACCTATCTAGAAACGGGTAAATTATGGTCATGTATTGTTCTAATAAAGCCTTATTCGTTAGAATACTTCTAACGTAGAAACCAATTCTGTCCAATAGCCCACTAACTCAGATATAAAAAGACCCTCGAAAAAGATGAGATCACGATATACAGATCCGCGTTTCTGTATCTTTTCAATCTGAGAACGTTGCACTTGTGACGTTGCTTTTGAGAGCGGAAACGGGTCATGTGCGGTGTTTTGATATCGACTGCGACACGGCGGTCACCCCTTCACTGGCCATACCTATAAACAAACACAAAAAAACACAAAAACATGATCAGAACTTAGATTGTTCTGACTGTACGCGTTCTAGATAATATTATACAGAGTACAAAGCAATTCTGCGAGTTGTTCGCTCTATGGATAGTTGACTGAAGTATATTGAACATCGCTCATGAAAAGAGATTGTTAGAAGGCATGGGACGTCGCTTCATCTGCAATAACTTCGCTTTGTCACTCAAGATTGTTGGTCTTGAGCGCTATCGAAAGACTATATGTATTACTTTAGAAATACAGTATGGATTATTACAGGTTAATCAATTGTTTATCGGTTGGTCTTGGCAAAATGAATTTTAAGTCCTATATATATATATATATATATTGTGGCTGGCTGTAAACGTTATGAGCGCTTTACTAATGGATCGTTAGGGAAACTGATTGAATGCGTGCGTAAAATCGTAGATGTTCTTAATTTAAGACTGGTGTTGATAGCGGTATCTTACAGTTAAATGAAAAAAAGGAGTTCTCACTGTGCACCATAGGCTGTGAGTCGTTTGGCCGTTAATAGGTGAAAAGGTAGCGGTAGTTGAACGTACAAAGTTATTGCTGGGTTTTGCATTTATATCGCTGTTAGGAGCAGTAGGTTCGCCCCTCAGTTATGCAGAGCTGTTTGGCAGTTGGACCTGTCGAGCTGGATTCAGGTCGGATTTTTTTTTGCCTTTCCTAGTAGCTCCTACCACAGACAAGGATGACATGAAGGCTTAACTCGTATCCAAAATTTAGTCAAGATCACAGCTTACCTTCGTCATAAACTCAGATGGTACGTTGCAAGTTTGATAATGTGTAGATCTCATCGGCGAGACAAATTTTTATATTTTCTGGAGTAAAGGAACGGAATGATGGGTCGCCGCTCGTTTTGCGTTAACCCACTCGAATGTCGCTTTAGTTATGTATCAAGTTCCAGTTCCACTTATGTATAAATTATATGTACGTAGGTATGTGATTGCTGTATTCGTTTCAACACACCATGTACGCGCATACACAAATGGGTATGGGGCTCTTGTCGAACTTGAGGTGTACCCTACGTTTGATATTTCAGGATATCAAACAGAGAGATATGCCTCTGTAAGGCAGACGTTGCTGGCAAACCCGAGGATCACTCAAGGTAGTTTAAAATCAATACGAATTTGTTTAATCATGGTGATAAGATTTTCAGTAGAATGTAATAAGTGTTTATCTGCTATTATCAGGTATCAGCGTATTCTATGAGTAAACGGCTCCTAATGTTTTTCGATTATGAGAACTTCCGAGCGTCCTTATTTTTGTCCTTCATACGACAACGACTGACACGAAGCTACCGAACCTGTCTATGAAGTACACAACTGAACAGCTTACGATACTACCCACGAAGTTACCATAGTCAAATGAAAATTCGAGAATACCTTCGACCGGCTAGAGATTGGTGCGAAGTCGTAGCTTTATATCAATAAAAGCATGCATGCATACAATTTCGTCGAGCTGACCTTTGCGCCGCACAAATTAAGTGCTACTAGGTATTAACAGATACGAACTGCCCCAAAAACAGTACATGCCAAGTGAAGATCCCGCTGCTAAGCTTCGTTATATATCCGGTCTTCGCTCAGTTTTCTTGTTACCCTCTGAGGTCACTGAACAAATTGACGTACTCACAACAGCCATTCTCGTTCATTAACACGCGTATTCTGCCTTAAATACTGCCCTGCTTTCCATTATCCACAAACAAGATAACGCGTAGTGATATTACCCGTGCTATCTTTGACCTAACACCATTTTGTCCATAAAATTCTAAATAATTTAACTATATTGAAAGAAAATAATTTCCCGCATTGAGCCTGTCCTATTTTGGCGTTGTCTTAGGAACTATCTATTTCCATACATTTTATTTTTACACGACATCCCTATGCCGGATCTGATGCGTATTTGGCATTAAACAGTTTCTAAACCTGACATGAAGCATCAGCTAGGTACAGCTTTTGCCATATAGATTTCGAACAAATCGCCTCTTTTCCCGGCTTCCTGCTTTCTTTTTAGTTTTTATAATTACATCTGAACTAAGACTAGTGTAGTAGAACAGGTTCGAGAAGCGAAATCTGACAGCCATTTCAGGCCACGAGTCGGCCGAAGTTGTTTTACGTAATTGGCAAAATATCGCAGAACCGCGTCATGTTTGATAAGACCACTTGATTATTGATAATGATGATAACCGTACGATTCCATCATTAGCCCATTGAGCAGTGTTTGTCATTGGGTAGTGCGCTTGTAATATAACAACTACGATTTGTAAATTAGCGTGAGAGATGTTTTTAAAAACAACCTGTCGGATTGTGTACCGCAGACTCGAGGGACTACATTACCCAGAGTTAAATAACTAAAAGCATGCGGCTTTTTTTTTCTTCTTAGATACAAACAATTCAATAATAATTTTTTCTCGTTTGTTTTTCTCTAACTATTGTACCTGCATTGTCAATGAAAGCTGATTATCGTATCTACCCATATATACCTTAGTCAGGCTTTGTGCAGCGTTTAAACTATTATTAAGTTACCCACTGCCCGCCTTGTACCGCCTTTGGACGTTACTTCAACTGCGAAATAATAATAATAACGGTCTCTGTGTCGTCTATCATAGGTGTAAAGTGAATAATAGTTATCATAGTTAGAAACACGGTAGAACGAAGCAGCGAAAACAAAGGAAAATGCCTCAGTGAAGTCGATGTCGCCAATAGATTTGACTCGCACATTATTCATCAAAGACCATTGTACGATGCTACATCTTAAGAGTGTGACCAACTTCTCTGGTCGGCGAGTCATGAAGTCTCTGTCGCACTCAAGTAAAACAGCTAGCCACATGTCAAGGTTGCCAAAAGCAGTACATCGGCAACATATCGAGCGGATCCTTAGGGTAATGTTAGCCATTTGCAAGGGCTCAACCTGAAAAACTATTTTAACGAAAGAGCCGAAATCAATACTCCATTAGTTCTGAGTCACGGGTATTTTCTGAATATTATTAATGCCCTCTTAATGTCACAGAAAGGTCACAACACCGGCTATTCTAAGGGCTCACACCTTTCGTGTGGAAGGTTCTAAACCTATTTCAATACGTATTGTGAGCACAAAAATGAGATTTTCTGAACTCAATTTAAACATGCAGGCCAGCTCCACCGACAACCATATACATTCGTATGGCTATGTGGACATTGCGAGTCCGATATTACTCAATTGCGAAACGTTATCCAAAATGATCAGACTCCGTTTTCTACTGTAGCATGAAGTCGCCCCTTTTTTCATATAGCTCGCGTTTTTTTTTTTTTTTATGTCTTCGACGACTACGAGTTTTTCGATGTCTTCTTGCTGCTAACGATGTCTCTTGTTGCCATGACGACACCGCTGTTCTTACTACAACAACAACAACTGACACTCACACAATATGCATATGTGTACATATATATGGGCGTGAGTGTATGTTTACGTTAATCGAACGGGTAGGAGGACTGACTATTGGCAGGAGGGTAGCTATATGAATACGTAGAAAGTCGCCATGTTTTCTTATACACGTAAGATTACTGCTGCAATGAAAACTGTCTAATACGACCCTTGTTTCCATACTGCTTTCTAATCCTGCTACCAGCGTAGGCGACGAGGGAACCTTTCGCCGACACACCATATATGTGCTGATGTTTGGACACAAAACAGGTATAAAATCACACAGGACGCAGAAATTTTGTACCTTTAGCTAAACACCTTTCGACCCACTGGGAAATGATAGTAGAGAAATCAAAGGTTCCAGTATATATGTGCATCAAACTATATATGCTAACAACAATAATGATTATCCTGCTATCGGGCTAATGATGTTAGGCGCAGCCATAACATAACCAGCTCTCCCAGGGGCTCGTTCTGCTCGGTCGCCTTTTCTCTATATATCCTTCTTCTATATCGTTATAACTTTACCTTTTCTATAGATTATTTTCTAAATGAATAACGGCATCCCGACACGTACCGTCTGATAGAGTCCCTTCTAACGTCTCCAGCCGTCCGCACATACCGCGGGTTACTCTCAGTTGGCTTCACTTCGACCTCGGATACGCAACACTGTACTGAGTAGTTTGTGGGTAGCAGCTGGATCTCCTTGAGACAACGTCGGGAACCTGCCGTCGGTCTGACCTAACCTAACTAATACGCTCAGTCATTGCTGACCATCTGCTTTCGCAGTCAAATCACTGCTGGTGGTATTTTATCCATATTACTTAGTTTTCTCCTGTTTCCATGTGCAGATCTGTGGTCGAGCGGCGTATCGACGAAATGGGCGATGACTGGAGTAATCAGCCGGGGTCCTCGGCGGAAAATGAGTTGCACAACGGGTAGTCGTTCCATGTGAGTTTCATTTCGTAAGTAGATGGTGAAAATTTTATGCGGCGTGCACAGATCACAGAAAAATGTCACAAAAATCCCGTTTTGTACTCTGGACAGAGAGAATTAATATGAGTTTTTAAAGAAATGAGACCGCACATTCGTTATTACTAGGGGTATGTTAATCGAACAGTTTTTAATGTTACGATCCTCAGGTCGACTTTAATCAACCACGTTCCCCATTTCGATGCGTAACTCATCTTTAAAAGAAAGTTTGTTTCACATTTATTTGATGTCGCTTGAACGCAGAACTAGCAATCATAGATTTTAAGCAAGTTCTTTATAAAAAGAGAGCACATACTGCCTTGGATGCGTGTTAAACCTCACATACCTTTTGCTCCTATTCTCATCGCATTCACTCTGACGGATGAACGGATTTAAACGCCTAAATGAAAATCTGGAACACGGATAGTAATCCTGTCCTATTCGCCTACATTATAAAACTCTCTTAAGCTTCTTACTACAATTATTGTCAAGTGTATCTGTCTGAAAGTGTACTATCTCCATATAAACACATCCGTTTTCCGGTTATTAATTTTGGCCACAAGAATGAACCATTTCCAGCGATTTCTTCGATTTTCTGCCGGATGCCGAAATTTTTATTTGAAAAATAGCATTCGTTGCCCATTCATTTAGCGTCGGGCATGGATCTCTGCCATACAACCGTTCTGGACAACAGTGCCAAAAGAGACATAGAATTGCTTGCATTATATAATTAGCTAATTTAGATAACCGTTTTGGCCCGTATCGCGTATTACCTATCGAGACGGTTTTCAAGAAAAAGACTTATGAACGAAAACATACTGCATCCATCGGATTTGGCCATCTGCACTTTAATCCAAAGCGACGTTACTAGGTTGTCCTTATCGACATGATCGTCAACAGGAAGCCTTCAGATCTGCTGTACAGCGAGTTCTTGCGTGGCTATCACGGCCTGCGACTCTACGCCGATAGCTTTGGTCCTCCCCATAACCCGCCCGCTCTACTGACATACCCAGCAATAAAAATACTGATATACCCAAAAATATGGCTATTTTTTTGGCGACTAGCGTGATAGTACGGCATGAGTTTTTGTCGAGAGGTTTGCATAAAGTGTCATCCTGCAGTCATTCAAGCATTGTTTTCGTTTCGGTTTCAACTTATCTCGACTGATATCTTATTACTTTCGCGTTAGTACTGCTTGGCGATTGTCGCTCAGGTATATCTTCAGCGTTTCATATTTTTACAGACAGACCTCTACGTTTCGAGTTTTACATCCACGATCGCCGTTAGGTATTCCGTCAGACGGCTGGATATAACCACGGATCTGCCAATGCCCGAGTTCGAATCTAGACCACAACGCGTCCCTGAAATTAACACATTACCCACTGAGACAAAGTATTATTGCTTCTGTAGTCGACGATAGCTATCGGCAAGTATGGCGTATATAGTCTCTTACGTACGGCACGATCACTGGTACATGCAATATCAATGATGTTACCATCTCTGTATGAAATAAAAGTGTATAATATATTTTTGTGTTAGCATAAAATTCAACTTAGAAGTTAGATATGGGAAAAGAGTTTTGAACGAAAAGCAACATTTACTACAACCTCACGAGTCATCTTACGTAAAAACTTGCCCAACTACTACAGAAGTCAGCACTCAGTGTCGTAATATGTCATCATATGCATTTAAATGTGAAATATTCCGAACAAAGGTATATAATAAGCAAATCTAGCTAGACTATCTCGATAAAAGAGCGCACTGTGAGTGCAGTCTTGTATAAGTGTCGGATCCAAAGGGTACATGACTAAAGTAAGCAGAGTTTGTCGAAAATATATATATTTTAGATGACTTTGGAGAAAGTTCATCGTAATTTGGGTGGGAAACAGGCCTAAAATGCTATAATTGTAATAAACGTATTTTCGGTTTCAGCGGACCGCGGATCATCGTAATAACCCCTTGCCGCCCGGTGAATCGCCAGACCTCGCCCTTGCTGCATGGCATCATCGATCTACTGATACGAAGGGCACCTCCACCTTAAAAGCGGCCTTGTTGTTAATAACAGAACCGGACAGCGTAATAAAAATCATGATGTCGCCTTCCCTTCCGTTCGTAAACGTTAAAGGAAAGGGGAAGAAAATATGGACGAGACCCGGAGGAAGAATAAGAAGCATCAAAAGGATTCAGCATGACTCAACAGCGGGCTGTGCATCGCGGCTTGAACTGGGAACAATCATTGCAGAAACCGAGATTTGTTTTTAGAAAGTGTGTTTTTCTCTCCAGCGTATAATGGATAAGGCATTGAAATCAAAACGCAAAGGGTGTCTACCTTACAGCTTGCACATTGGACTGCCTGATAGTAGCGTCGAGCAATTCGTGGAGAATCGGCATCCGAAGCGTGCCTTACCTATGCGTAAAGCAAAATAGTTCTTAAATGTGCTCGAGCAGCTTCGTTACAATAGATTATTGTGCTTACAGCTCAATTGGAGTTTTCAGCCGGTCAAAACTTCGTATTTATGTCTGTTTGTAGAGGCACATTTTTGAAAAGTAAAAAAGACTGCGGCCCTCTGAAAAGAATAAGAACACTTAAAGTAAGCCGTTTGCAGGAGATATCGACAAAACAGTAGCGGGTAAGGCCATTGCTAGCCTTTGTAATGGGCTAACGCGCAGTGATATGTAAGAAAACCATCAATTTGAAAACGGTAAAGGAATGCCTTGTGTACATCTTAATTTTGTATAGAAAGATATAGATTACACACCTATCGTGGATTACATTGAAGTCTAAAAGTCACAACAGGATATATATATATATATATATATATATAGCATAAATATATATACAGATTATGGTGAAAATGTATAGTAATCAATAAATATGTATTATTGTTGTTACTGGTTCATGTTAACGACTCTGAGCAACCTAAATCATATTTAAGACGACCTGAATATATAATTCGAATGGCGATTGCACTAAATAAATACCGACGAAAGTATATCAGCTCCCTTTAAACTTAATCAACTCGTTAATGTCTTCGATAACCTTGACCGCCAACGGAACCTGCCCACCAACCATTACAATAAACAACGTACTCATCATAACGTTCGCCTATAAATACATCTATAAGTCACTGTTATTTATTAAAGGCGCACTATAGGCCTTTTTTTTTAATAGTGATAACATTTCCAAATAGTTTCGTTTATTGCCTTGTGTTGTTCAAGGAGGATGAAATCGTTGTGTCTAAAGTGTCTTCAGGTACGCTGACCGTCGCTGATACCAGCCTATCAGCATAACTTTTGCCGCAGTTAACACCCAGGACTTTGAGTCGTGGCCTATCAGAAAAATAGTATCGAAGGGGAGCAGCCGATGGCCACCACTCCTGGTGCCAACATCTCGCATAGCAATATGAATAGTGTTAGTCTGGACCTTTGTTTCTACGAACGTAACGCCATGTGCCTGACCTAGCTATCAAAGTAGACTAGTTTTGTAAAGGTTTTTGCTATTCCAGTTGGCGTTATCATTAAACAAGATGCTTGCTATCCTTCCGCAGACTTCTGTCAGACAGCAAAAAGGCGGGCCGTCTAGCTAAATCTTTTACAACCTTTAAATAAGTCATAGTTAATATCGCGAATGTGATCCTGTTGGGGAGACCCATGGTGGATAGAAGAGGCGTTTGAGGGATGGGAATATTTTTCCTTTTATCGGCCTTTTCTGTTTGTTCCTTTTTCTCCATTGCTAGTGACGTTGTAATTGACACACAGGGGCTAGTTTTGCCCGAAGACCAATCTTACTAGACAAGTAACTGCCAAAGCCTAAGCTGTCTTTGTATAAGTCGGACACTCGTCTATCGTTCTTCAGCTAAGCACCGATTCCCAACCGACATTTACGTCTTAGTTTTACGATGTCTTATATATGGCCGCTTGCCTATGTAGACTGGTATTGAATCATGCATATCTAAAGGTAAATGACCAAATTTGATTGACAGAGGTGACTGCGGGACCTAAATGAGCTAAACAGCGTAATGTCCAAAAAAGCCATGTAAAAACTTCATAGTTGTTCTGAAAGGATACTTATGCAGATAAAGTGCACAGAATTAAATTCCCCGGCTCCGACGAAAGTACGACAGATGTTACCCTGTCTTAAGTTCTTTAGTGGGTCGGAAGACTTGGCTAGCTTTAAAATTATGTTCGACCCAGAATTAGCTCATGGTGAATCCATTGCTTGTTTCACCGTCTTTTCAGTTTTGATGATAAAGTCATAACACGTATTTGAAAGAACCTTACGTTGAGTCGATAAGACGTGCACTCTCTACGCTCTATGTCGTTTGAAAGTTTCCGCGATGGCAACCACTCATCTTACCATCTGAGGTCCTTGGACGTAGCAATTTCCATCGTGCACCGGTGTTCCGCTGAAGGCCTACTTGTTTAATGTCTTTATTAATTTTCCATTCTTCTCACATTCGACAGATAAAATCCTAACTATTTAACGTTTTGTTTTTTTTAGCATTCAGCGATACCGGTGTATCAAACTCATTATTCTGCAGCAATATCCAATCGGCTTATAATTGTAGGTAGCTGAATATTTGGTGTAAAAAATATCAAGTTCTGTCAGCTAATGGTCTGTAGTTTAGAAGTTATTCCAAAGCTTCGTTCCGCTAAACAGCTACAGCCAACCTAAGGAGAACATCGATGTGCAAATAGGTTTTTATTAGCCGTTGAAGTTTTTTGCACAAACATATAACATTATATATTTTTAAAACAACAAACGTATGTTTGTTGTTTTTAAAAAAAAAAGTTTATATTTCAAATTAATTATATGAATAAATATGAAAATTAAGCAGCGATCCTTTGTTTTTCGACTAATCGCGTTTAAATTAACAAAGGGTGTTTGGAGTTGATGGAAGTCATTGCAGTGGGCACTGCTTAGGTGTTTCATCTTTTAAACAAGGAAAATGCCGCCGAAGGGAAGTGGTCAATGTGATGGATGATCCATGTTTGAGCAACTATACGAGTAAAACATTCGCATAGGGACGAGGAGTAAGACTACAGGATATAGCGTTCGAATTATCTTGGATAATTCATACTGGTACAAAGAGCTGAATGTCAATATGACTATTTCCAGTCTGGACACTTCGAGTCTCGGATAGACAACCCCAGCTGTCTTTATCAATAGTGCATTGTAGTTGATTTTTACGCCAAGTAATAGCCACAGAAAACTCGATGTACTTTATTTGAACCCCAGTGTAATAAATATTACTGAACACACTAACATGACTATTAAGATATTCATAGCATTTAGGTAATAACCAAAGAAGAACGGTTTTGCTCGTTCCACGGCTGGAATGTTAAACGACAGCCTATAAATATATAAGTATGCAATGAAAAGAAGTAAGCCAAAAGAGTCAAGGTCCTGAACGATCCTAAGGCGTCGTAGTATGTCCTTATTAGGTGAGCAGACATTTTCGGGATGTTTTTACTATGACACGCCTCTGATAAAAAAAAAAAGGCCAGCCAGGGGTCTATTATTCGGCGGGGGGCTTAAAGATACTTGATTGAGATAAAATGCACGGTGCTCCTTCCTGCTGGACAATGGAGCACCGTGAAAGGGGCAGGAACAGAAATCTGTGGTCACTATCCGTGACCTCTTATAACGTTCTTAATGACATTGCTAGCCCCTCACCGTCTGTCTCCATAACTTTTAAAGTCACCCTCAACTGAGCCTTTCAGGCTCTTTTCAGACGGTTCAACATTGTAGACGAACGCTGCGCTACCCAGTTTTTCATTTAGGTATGCCCGGGAGTGGGCACCCCCCCCAGACTCTGCACTATCAATCTAAGATACTTTGCGCTAAGGACATGAACGTGATTAGCGTGCAGTGTTAATAAGTCTAGCCACATTATCCGGATACAGCATGGATGTTGTTGAAGCATCGATATTTTTCTATAGCTAACGTCAATTATCCAGAGGTTCTATAAACTATCTGCTAAACTTCAATTAAGGTTTCTTTGTCTATTAGACATATATATCACACATGTATGGTAATGTCTAAAAATGATCGAATAACACCTATTATAAGACTTGTTCATTGGTTCTAAAGAAGACACAGCCGAATAGGTCTATAGATGGTGCTTGTAATTGGCCTCACTTAACTTACGAATGTATATGAATCAGTCGTTCCCCTTGTGAATAGACTCGACTATTACCGTGTTCAGTCCTTTTAGCGTCAGGGTGTCTCTTCTCCTCGAACTTAATCGGTCAATATTAAGCTGATAGTTTTTGCTTGGCAAACTACGATATATCGTCTTGACGTAGATGGGTGGCCTAATACACCACATCTACGGCGCTTAGTCTTTGTTCAAGGCAGATAAGTAAAGGCCCTACGGAACAGCGCCAGCAGTAGCAGGCAGTGCCGATCTTTTGTCACAGTTGATCGTTTAACTCCTGCAGCAGGAATAGCTGTTAAGAACGCATGACGAACCGAAAATATTGAAAAGCTAGGGCAGTTTCGCGTGCGTAAATTATCAACATCTAAAATTATTTACGATTATTTTTTATCTAGATATTTTCTTACTATCTACTCACACGCACAATTCTAACATACAAAATTCAGTACGACGCGACGTAATTAATTAATGGGAACCATTAACAAGTGTTGCAGCTAAAATAGGTTTCAATAACAATTCAGGTATCGCTTGACTATCTAGACACATTTTGCTCGAACCGGCCTTTAGAAGGTGGGCCCTTTAACCACAATGCTCAAGTGTGATCGGTCGTTCAGATCAGTTCGCAAAGACAGATACTTGCGAAGCGTTCGACTACGCGAAGGGAACACATTCGTCATTCTCTAAATTAGTATAGATAGTCCTTCACTAAAAGTACTATACATATAGAGATCTTGCAAAGTGTGCCCAAAGAATCCAATGTTTTCGCTTCTATCTGTTGTGAAATAAACTAGACATATTACAAATTGAAGAGGGCTGGTTCGGATAGGTGGCGCTGGAGACTGTCTGTTCTCAGGTCAACCGGTCGGAGATGTTGATAATGGAAAGGACATATCGATGCAGACGGCCGGAAGTAGATCTCTGACAAATCTTCATTCACTCACTAATTGACTTTTTCTCTAGATGTTTCAGCTGCCTGTTATCTTAATAGCATCACTGTTCTCTCCGCAAATGGCCTTAATCGAATGACTCTCATTTGGCAGGATAGATACTATCTAATGATTGATCACTTACTGCCGTTTTTTTTTTTCGTTCGAGTGGCGCGATTAGCGCCATCGTAGATTCGTAATCATCGTAATTCAGTTCCACTACTTATAGCCGTGTAATGGGCCACGCTACCACAACTTCGAAACGCTCACGGCGACAAGATATCGAAAAAAATTGGTATTCAATCTTTTGCCGATTTACCCGATGACGGTCAAACGCCGCAGCTGGTGGCTGCGTCTTGTCGTCATACGTTCATATCCCGTATGCCGCCTGTCGTCAAACTATGTATCTGTAGCTGCTGCCCGACGTTGACTTAAGATCCTAAGCTGTCGCCTTTTACTAGTGAGCAAACTTCTGCCCACAGTGACGCTTACCGACTGACATCCAGCTGACCAGTCAGACAATTTTGTCAAATCTGACGAGAACAGGGTAGACAATCAGATCAACAATGAGTACCACTCAGTATAGAAAAGTCAGATATTTTTGTTCGGCGGCCAACTTGCACGGTCCAACTGACCTTGTTCCGGCATGACTCGATGCAAATAATCGACACGAACGACTGTGCTGGTAGTAATGAACAAAGGTTTATTTTAACACACACGTATCAAAGACGAACATGCAGGAAGGAAGGAACATATTCTAAGAAGGTAAACAGGACTCTAAAGACATTAATTGCCGCAATGGCACATTGCTTGATGAGTGTTGTGTGAGAACGACGCGTGTAACCGGGCGTGGTTCAGAATATCGCTAAGCTGACGCCTTAATATTGCAGAAGGACAGCCACTATGTGGAAAATGAAGTCCAGAGAAAGTTCGATTGAATAAAAAAAAGCCGACACTTATCTGCCGATTCGTACGTTGATTGCGCTCTAATTGGTACTATTATTATATAGCATGAAGTTGTGCTCGTATTTGGCAATGACGATTCAATAGAATAGTAGAATTTTTTAGTTTAGAAGAATGAAGTAGTTGTCTTTTGGTTATTTTCGCCTGATCAGCTAGTCACTCCTCTCTATAATGCATAATCAAAATCTTCAGATGTGAAGCATGGCTATCACCACATACACAGGTGTCAACAAACGCCTTGTCTGGCCAAGCGGCCTAACAAACAACGTCTGCGCCCGCAGGGCATTTCTACTGACAAACACGTCTAAAGAGCAATAAACATTTGCATTGCTATCAGCTTCGACGGGGTGAGTTGGACCTTCGAAGGACGGAGAAAGCCTGATAGCGTTTGGCTCGTAACCTATGTTAAGCGCAGCGACAACAGGAGCCATGACACATTTGGCATCTTGGCTTTACGTCGCTCTTGATTCACATCGCCCTTCTAGCTGCTTTTCGATGCTGTTCCGTCGACGCGGCCTACTGTTGACTCTAATTCGGTAGCTGTTCTTGGCGATTCAACTGCCATTAACTCTCTGAAAAAGGACCAGGGCCAGCGGAATCTCTCTCAAGCAGTTCCGCTCCAGCAGATTCCGCTCCCCACGCGTTATCCTCTACATTTTCTGCTGCAGTGATTTCGCTATAGCTCTGCTAGTGCTCAATGCAGCTTCGTCTACGTGTCACTTTTTGCTTGTTCGCCTGCTATTAGTACCTCGCTTACCGTTCCTGTTTACGCGAGGTTTGCAAACGTATATTAGTGGGCCAGTTTCGAAACTAATGAAAAGTACGTGCCACCCAAGTGGGGCGTCAGACGACAGTCAATGGTTGGGTATATATGGTTGGATCGACCATGTACGGTAGGACAAAGCAAATGAAGCGTGAACTGAGATAGGTTACCATTAATTGGAGTACAGCGAATTCATAAACGACAGAGACAATAAGGGGGTTGGCAGAATCGTCGAACTCCGGGCTATGGTAGAGAGAGAGAGAGAACTAACTGGCGCGTCTTACGTCAACTCATCGGGTCGGTCATATTTGCTAGTCTAATTAGCGAGATGATGTAAGCTACGCAAAAACAAAGATGACACCCGTTGAATGCTTTTCGCCAGTAAACATGTGTGGTCCGTTCTTACCTGACGGTAGATATTTAGCTGTCGTCGACGAACTCGTATATTAAACTGGGTTCAAGTTTGAATTATGATCATATGCAACGCTGTTTTGTGTATTGTTATACATGGGATTCACTGTAGAAAATTTACACCTAAACAGAGTCTATGTGATGATCTACGTGGACTCAAACACAAGCTCTTCACGTGTACGTACTTCTTTTATGTGTACGTCTTCTTGGTGGACGTATTGTACAGTCAGCTCATCTGTGCAAATCTGATTGAACTCCAGATTTTCAGTTGCCCATTTAATGTGAATTTACGTCCTTACGTCATTTTACTTAAACGACTGAGTCACTTGACGGAAAAGACGCAGTCGTGTGATTTCACCGAATGCTTGTCGATTTAACTGCATGCAACTACATGAACCGTGCCTGCGGGGTCCTTGCATTCAGTGACGATGACGGAAATCGCGATGATAAGATGCGAAAACACTAGCTTTCAACAGCCTTAGCCAGCCATCACTCCAACAGAATGGTTTTTACATGGACAAAAATTGCTGTGAAACGCAAATCGTAAGTAATAGTATGGACGACAACTAGTATTTAGTTTATGCTGACCCACTAAGTGTTAGCTGTTACCCGAAGTCCCACCTCTCTCAGAGTGGCATTCTCCAATAGCACCAGCCTCGACTCGATATGTACGTACGCATGCTTTAAAATACTCTGCGACAATACGGCGGCGGAATCAGGATTCTTTATCAAAAGGATTTTTTACCCTTGACGCGAAGACTTCGAGTCGTCCTAGAACCATTTGCTTTATATATCGGCGAAAAAGCGTTTCCACAGTTATTCTCACAGTTATACCATATACTGCTTTCTCAATAGACGCATTTTTTAAAAATTAACTTGTCGGACCAGCAGTGACACCCTGAAGTTCGATCGATCTTATCACTCCTGTAACGCCACATGAATGGTACCGCGCATATGCGCAACCCGATGCCATAGATAGCTGATTCGCAGTTTACAGAGGTTACTGTCAGATGAACGCTTCTCGCTTAGGCTTAAGTTACAGTTGCCTAGAACGACAACGATGGCAAGAAGCAGTTTTTGACTATATAATATAAGAATGATTGCCATCCCGTCGTTATCTTGATTCCATCTGTTTCGTTTGACGGATCAGCTCTACCTTTCTCTGTTGTGTTCGGCTCCGATCAGTACAAGCTACCGCTTCACTTTAACATAAATGGCAAACGCGTGGCTCGTTCATGCAATAGACAATGAAAAATTAAACATATACGGTTGGTATTCGGATTAGTACCATTACTAGTATGACGGCAACGAACGGCATTGCTGATTCATCTTCAGTGATACGACATATACGTTCTAGCAAGTGCAGTTGTGTACGAAGATGCTGTATCAGCCAGTGGGATCTGTTCGGTTATTATTTCTTAGGTTGCCAATTTTATGCGTTAATTTTTATCCGGGAAAGGTGTCACCTAAGGTACGGCTGAATTAGGCTTTCCGTCGCACGTACGTATCATCAAGTCGG
The DNA here is from genome assembly GCF_002443255.2 of Varroa destructor. Classification (NCBI taxonomy): domain Eukaryota; kingdom Metazoa; phylum Arthropoda; class Arachnida; order Mesostigmata; family Varroidae; genus Varroa; species Varroa destructor. Next base: position 21,475,009 of record NW_019211458.1, on the reverse strand, counting down.
TAATTCTATCGTCTCGCTAATTTACCATTAGATATACGTTGCTCACAGTCACCCGCCTGATTCGAGGACGCAACTATCTGCGACGCTGTCGCCTCTTCCATAGATAATAAATAGTAACCTTCACTGTTTCTGTATGGCGTTCAGTAACAGAGGCATGGTCGACGACGGCGCAACGGCCAGGGGCCTCTATCTTAATTTTCACCCTTACTTTCCGTCGATTCTTCCATGTTCGTTCCATGGGCCGCCAAACACTGTCTAACAGTTGTTACTTAATCGCTGCATTTCTACGATCCGAAGTTAACAGGACTAGCTATAGTTGTGGCCATCAATAGTAGCGATCGAAGGTGGAATGATCGGATCGGCGATTGGATGGACGAACACTGAACAGGGAGATCGGCTGACTGATCGACCTACCAGGACACTAAGGAGCACCGTGCACAAGTAGGACCTGTACGCACCTATACGGTCCTAAGAATTATGATCGCTGCTGTTCTGCCTCCTTGGCTCCAAAGGTCATGGTCTTTGCCGTACACAAAGAGACTAGCAGGACGACGAACGAGTCAGAGAGTGTTGGCGGGCAGCGATCAAGCGAACGGGTCGAACCAAACAGATGGCAAAGGTGGTTTGCCGCTTGTCTTCGAGCCACCGCGGAGAAGCCAAAAGACGTGTATTACAAGTAGACCACAAAGCTAACCAGCTGTAGGTAAAGATAGATTGTGGAAAATATACCTGTGTTGATATCTTTGAAATATTAGCAGAAACTTTGATGGGTCTATTACTGGCAATCGCCGGTCTAGTAGGCTGTACCTACTGTGCTATGTCACAGTATTTTACGGAGTTTCGGCAAGCATTGTGAAATCCCATATTGATGATCCCTGTCCCCTTATCCATTTAAGTCTATTGGAGATGAAGCTGATGGCGGAAATTTCGACTTTGCTTAAAAGCATAGCCCAACAAATGCTTCATATTAGCTGCTTTCTAATGGCTAGCTCTAAATGGCTAATCAATCGGTTTGTATTATATTCTAAAAATATACTCTTTTCTTCAGAACACTGTTACTTAGTTTCCACCTGATGCTTTGTTGCTAACCTTTCTGCTTAGTCATGTTTGACAGTCTCCTCACAACTTCACGTATAATACATACACAGTTAAGTTTCAGATGGCCCACGGTCAGCTTCACGTGGCTCCTAGACAGTGGCAATACCCTTAGCGGATCAGAATTTTGTTCTTTTCAAACTTCATAGTTTTCATTTTTCTCTCCGTCCTTATTATTTCCCGTACGTCTATTGTATTATCATTAATCTGCCCTTTACGCTGTCCTGAACTAATCTGCTATAGGTCGTCGTTCTTCTCGAGACCGCCTACGTGTTTTTCTTTTTGCCACTGCTGCAATCGATCATAAAAAACGCGCATCGAACTGGCAGCTCCCGTGAGTATATCCCCTATCAATGGGGCACAGACAGCCGCGACTCTCACTGGGAAGATGATGACAACGAACGGCTGTCTGATAATTAGCCGGCGTATCATTGCTCTTGTTTATATGTCTTTGCAGCTTTATCTGAATGGATAGGCTTAGTACGTGAACAAGGAAGTGTTTTTCAGACACTACTAATTTACGCTATTTTCTCTCTAACTAGATAGGTACTTCGTTACATTTTCCGGTATAGGACGCTTGACCGCGTACGTCAAATAGACTATTCGATAAAGTGTGGCTCAATCCCAAGGACCACATATTCGACAAAAACCCGTCAAGGGTAAATTCCACAGGCAAATATCTGTTATCAAATAGAGCGTGCATATTTTTGGGCGATACGATATTGTTAGATTGAATTATAGGTCTTTTTTTTTTTGTTTTTATTCTATTCTACTATTATATTTACGTTATGCTTCCTACGAACTACGTGTAATGTGCGCATTTACGCTTTGACGCAAAAAGCACGAAGTTCTGATAAACGTTTGTTCTGCTCTGCAAATATTTAGGAAATTCGTTATATCAGTATTGTTTCATACAACATGTCTTAGAGTTTATGTTTGCCGGTTGCCTAGCTCTCGTGCTGCTTCCTCTGAAGTCAGCACATAATGTCGCTTAATATATAAAGAGCTCAGGTTGTTCGTCACATACTGCACGTGCCTGTCTCAGACATGTCTTTTCGTAGAATATATCAGATATGTCTAAAGCTTTGTTCAGGCATTTGGCGATTATTTCTCGAGAATTTCCAGCTGAAACCTTTTTGTCTCTATGTGTTATTTCCAGGTTTGTCTCACGGTAGAGTTTCTTTTGTAGTGTTCAACTACCAATTCCTTCGTGCCGTTTTGTCACTGTCATTCGTGTTTGATATCTTCACTACCGTAACCTTGCGCACGATACCGCCATCACCAGCAGCTGACTAGAATTTTCAAATGACTTATGAAAGAGCCTGAAGATTTCCGTGGAAGCGACACCGTCAATTCTTATCGCCAACGACGCCATAACAAGAACGCCTACCCAATCTGCTCTGAGCTTACTAACACCTGAGTCTGCCGCTGATGCCTTTTCCGTTCAGACTGGCCTGTGTCCGCGCGTTTCGGTGCCATACAACGCCCATGTCGTCGTCACTCGTAGCAACAGGGTTCATTTACAAGCGGCAGGCCCAAGAGGCAAAGATGATTCTTGGTGCCAGCGACTGCTATTAGGATAAGCATTTCCACCAGCGTCAATAATGTGGAAGAAGTGTTACCGCCTTGTACACTGCTGCTGTTATGTTTGTACTAAAAAATATTCGTGGCCTTTCGCTTGTTTGTCCCTCGTCTTTGTCGCACTAATTGCCAAGGCCATGAGGCTTGATTTGCCTTCTTTTTCCCGGTTGCTAAAATGAAAAGAGGGTTGAACGTAAAGCACTGGCACTTCGTTAATGTGCTTCTCTCTCTATTGCTAGCTCGACGCAGTAATACGGTCTTATCAACGTGTAGCCATCGAGTGATTCGGTTTCTGATACGCACACTATTCAAAGTCCCCTCAGCTATTTTTTCGCTAGGGACAGCTCAGACAAGAGCCAGGACTGACTCATACATCCACAGTATGGCGTAGAGCAAGCACGACGTCGCTCGGAACAAATTGAGCCCTTGACGCATCGCACAAGCTGTTTTTGTTGTTATCGTTGTTACCGTCGCTGATTATGGTGCTATATAAATGCTGAACATCGCCGCAACACAAAGCCACCAGCCGGTAAACACTTTCCGGCGAACGCAGATTCCTGTTCCCCATCAGGTTAATATCTTACTGGAGTTACAGGAGCAACCATTTAGCGATAGTGGGCAAACGTCTGCTACCGCTACCGCCGTTGCCATCATCATCGTCGGCGTTCTTCGTCTTTACGTAAATGTAATCATTACACCATGCGATACTATGTTTAGTATACTCAATTGCCTCCGAAAGCCGCGTTGTTTATCTCGCCGCCCCCGCTCTTGCTGCCGCTGTACTGTTATACGTATCGTCACATATAGAAATATGAAATTTATTTATTTGATTTTTATGAAAAAATTGACGATTTCTATGGAAAGCTGCTAGCGTAGTCGAAGAAGAAGTGTCAGTAAACATGATCGGCCATTGGCTGTTGACAACTGGTGTCATACACAGAACAGGACACAATAAACACGACATGGCTATTGAAGTGTCCCGTCGGATCCTATGTAGTTATACGATGACATTGAATGTAACAGTAGCAAACAGTGATTGAGTGATACAGATTGTAATATGGCGCCCATATCCATATGGACTATGTTAATGTGTTTTGTTGTCGTTTCTCGCTGCTCTCATCAGCTCTGACAGCTGGGCACCCGAAAAACGTGCAAGCATAATTTTTTAATCGGCATTTAACAAATTCAAACAAGAAGAAAGCTATGAATCAATGCTAGTATATTTCTATGTTGTCATATGTAATAGTACAGAGTCACAAATGTTCAGACCTCGAGAAAGCTCAGGAGAATTTTCGTTGTGACCTTTTAATCTTATGGGTCCCAAGCTAGATCTGCTTCTCGGACAAGCAACTGTTCTACCACGTCGAGTTGGGCCACTTCTGCTCGTCGGTCCGGCGCTGGCGACAAGAATTAATCGCGGCGTTGTACAGTGACTAACATTGGACGGGATCGAGTCTTGTTGAAGGTCATATCTATCAATATTTAGCCAGCTGCATGACATGAAGCTGGTTCGAATCACTTCGGAGCATCTTGCAAGTCTGTCATAGTCAGGCCAGCTCACAAATCCACGAGAATGAGTCGGACAACCAGAGGCCTGTGACCAGGCCCAGCTCGACCAAGCTTACCGAGCTGAGCCTATTCGTACTATTCGAATACATAAAAACGAGGAGTGCTACCTCATAGCTCCGAAGCTGCTGCCCGGTCCGCTTAAGAATAGGCGGTCTTGAGCACGTTATGAATTCGGCGCACACTCAGGCGTATAGATATAAGGGCGTGTCACCCCCTATGGCCGATATCCTCTGACAACAGCGCGTAAACTTTCGGATTCGTACGAGACAGAGCCTCTGTTAGCCCCTACTTATGCGTGAACCAATATCACCATCGGGCGATGAACAAGTAGTATACACGGTGGTAGGTAGACTGAAGGACGTTCTATTAGAATAGAGGGAGCACAAAATAAGTGCGAGCAGTGATCTGCCGTTCATGCAAATGCTGAAACAGAAAATAACACAGCTTGAACCTTATCCGTGTCTCGAATTTTGCCAACATCCAGTGGTGAGTCGGCATCAATGAATGCGTTAAATAGGGCTAGAGGGCCCATATGCTGAAATAAACTTCTAAACTCTGACAAAATGAATGCAGTTCAAAATGGACTAAACATTTGACATTAGTTCTTTTCACTTAATTAATCGTTCAGCGTAATTTATATAATAATAATCACAGTATCCCGGTATTTTGCAAGGTATCTCCTAAAAAAATAGTATGCCCAATTAATTATAGATTAACTTCATGAGATGATGCGTCACTCTATTTTATATAGACATAATAGACATTCCCTATTCTAACATTATCATGCACTGGTTACTAATAATGTGGCGTCCTTCTCCAGCCTACTAGACTCTCAAAAAACAAGAAACTTTCATACAATGCGCGAGTTGTAAACGACCGATATTCAGCCACTTCGAGATTATTGATGATAACACTAGAGGCAATGATGGTTCCGCAATTTGCGCCTACAACCTCACGCAGTGACAAGCTGGCAAGATGGACGACAGATATTGGCTACTCTGCAAGCACTTCGTTTGTTTCCTCCGTTGCTGTCTTCTGATATAGCCGTAATACGTTAACGACACGGTCAAGGATCCCGGGATCATGGGCGAGGACGCAACGCTCCGGCAACGGTTAACGAGATGAGGCCAAATTCGACCTTTCCATGAGGGGTGCTTCACAACTGTTTTTTTCGGGACGACTGCTACTACTTCGATGTCGCCATCATACCTATAACAATAGCTGCTGCTGTACCCGGTGCACAAGATCATCCTCGACATACGAAGGTTATTAAGTCGACAGCAGCGCAGGGGTACGGAGTTTGCTGGGTGCGTGAAGCAAACAAATGAAGCCAACGGTGGAGTATCGAGGTTTAAAATGAGAAACTACTTAGAGTTATGAAATGTGCAAGTGAACGAGAGGCCGCTGCAGTGGATGGAACTGATCGACCAACCTGATTCTAGTATGTAGACTTAAGTTATATTAACTTCTAGCTAGGCAGACTAAGTAAGAAGCCAGCCGAAGAGGTCAAGGGTGGATTCAACAGCTGTTTTGCCGTCGAAAAAGGTCGTGGTAAAGGTGAAGCAAAGAGCTGCGCTCGTCAGAAAACCGGTTTATCTTTCATCCATCTCAACCTGTAATTGACTCCTGCGCGCATTCCGTATGGGGACGTGAAACACTGCCCATTCACTGGGTTCACTTTATAGCCAAAACGAACAAAGTTGCCCGTCCGATCTCGACTAAAGCAATAAAAAGCCCAGCCAGCCCCTTCTCAACGTGTTTGGTTCTAATTTAACCGCTTACTTTCTATTTTTTCAATATATTTCTCGTTTTATTGGCCATTCGATAGCCTCCGCAACCACGACCATTACGACCCCGAATTAAGCCACTGCGAAACGGCGAGTACGCTTGTTAAAATATCCATAACTACTGGCGGTGCCTGTTTGCTAAAACGAACGCCACCTGAAATTCCAGGTAGGTCATGTTCTGCATATGATGAAACCCATTGTCAATTAATAGTCGTCAGCTGGTGTATTTAAAGGTAAAAGTGTGATAAACAAATTCTTAATTGTATTTATCTCTTATTATTCAAACTGCCTAGGCCACACACCAAAAACTCTTTTCGCTGTGTCTGTTTCTTTAATTACTGCATCGCTCTTAATTCCGTTTACAGAATACCATCCAGTAACTTAATGGCTCATCCAGTCCCATTTTAATATATGTTTAAAGCAACAGGGAGCTGGTTAAGTCTAAGCAATTTAGGCTGGATGGGTCTGAGGAGGTCAGCCAGCTGGCAGCCTCTCACTACACAGATTCGCTTGCCACGTGGCTCTGCTCGATCGACTGCATAGCCATGCCACTCTATACGCAGCAGAAGCATCGTTTAAAAAAATAACCCAGTCTTCGCCTCAGCCTCATCAACCGTCAGATATAAGTACATCTACGGGGAATGTGGGTGGATTCTCTGCTTCTGTTCAGATTCTTGCGCCTTTATGTATGACCTTCCGCGCTTCGCTTCTATGTCAAACAGAAATGATGATTGCTATTGTCTGAGGTGGAGGTTGTTTGGGAGAAGTAGCTCATAGCGTTGGTCGGTCCCTTTAGTTGCTGCTCACTATAACACCGTCGGCTGGGTTGCCTCCGAGATGTCCAGCCGAGGCAGGAGTCATCGTGTCCCTCCCACTGTTGGCCTATTCAAGTAAAGGCCCGCAGAGCTCATGAAGAATACGACGGGAGAAATGGAGCAATGCGGTTTACAAAGTTAGCTCATCCCTGACTCGCCTTGTCTTTTACTTGCTAGGACACACAGGCATCAGCGTTACGGCCAAGACGAATCAGCCTCTGTCTTTAACCAAAGACCAATTAACCAAGGTCACGTACCAGCATCATGGCTCTGCGCTGGTACCAGCAGCCGAGAATTAAGCACGGAATGGAGTATTGTAGGCGGCCATAATTATTGCTTACCGTACGCACGCACATATACACTGGCCAATCCTTCACATACAGGACCGTCGCTACATGCCATATTGACGCCGTATGTTCGGCTCGATATGAAGCAAATATAGCCTAGAAGAGTAAGAAAATAAAGCATGATAGTAAGAGAATAACGGCATACCGTTAACAGCAAGGTGGTTGAAAACAAGAAACGGAAGATGCGTCTGTGTACGTTATGCCCTTCAATTCGCGTTGTCGAACCGTCTCTGCCCTAAAAACGTCACTTTTCGGGAACCGTAGCATGTACAGTGCAACCCGATTTTTTTGTCTATCCCGTAACCTGTCTCACATTCCGATAATGGCGACTAGAACCAGCGCTCGCCGAATACTAGTCACGACAGCAAGCAGGTTCACTTGTCGATCGGGCTTAAACGTACAGATATATACACTCAGAGCTGAGAACGGGCATTTATGGACACCTTTTGGCACCGGGTTAGGCGATCTATTTTAGGAACAACAGCGATCCGTTCACTCCCATATAATGTACTTCTATTGACTACAGTTTCTGCTGCTTCGCTAGACCTGCTGCGGAGATTCTGTTCGAAAAGTTAGCCGTCGGATGCTATTGTATTGTGTCTCAAATGTGAAGATTTGTACCCTTTGGTTTGAGCTTATTGATAATGGCAGTCTGCTTTTCCTTTTCGGCAGCGGCTGCCTATGCTGCAGCGACCTTTGCTACTTTCCGATACTTATCCTCTTTCGTTGTTGTGCCGACGTTATCGCAGCGGAACGGATTGGGTGCGAATGACGAGCAAAAACTCTAGGGGCTCATAAAGGCAGGGCTAGCGTTAGGCAGTACGTAACATGTTACGAGCGTGCCATAGTGTTGCAGCAATGCACTTGTAGCTCAAATAGCAGTACGTTATTCTGTCCTGCTGCGTTGTTTTTCTCCCTATGCCCTTACTTTGTCTTGCCTACCCACTCGACAAGGACAAAGCGCTGGCGAACGACAACGAAAAAGATGATCGGCGGCGTTAGGAGTTGACTACAGGCCGAGGCTGCTGGTGCTGGTGCTGATGTTGATAATGGTGATGACCATCATAAATATGATTGCTGTCCAGCTAGGGGCCAGCAGCGATCGGTCCGGCAACGTCGGCCCATGGCGTCCATCGTCTACTATAGATCTGCCATCTCTACCATTACTGTCGTCGGCACTCGGCTGAGCATAGTTGCTAACGCTATGACGCTACCTATAAGCTTGCCTAGGTCACGCTAATCTAGATCAGTATTATGCACTCCAGTAGAGTTCAGCTAAGTCGTTTTCTCAGATAAATAGTGTACCGTCCTCCCCATGGGCATCGTTTTTCTAGCTTGTATTTCGACGGTGGGGGCATCCGCGTGAGCTGTTGCATCGTTCTACTAGTACTGCAGCTTTCCGTAAAATTATAACGTTCGTATGTACTTGTGTGGACTGACATTTGGCAGCAAGCGGGGGTAACTGGAAGAACTACTGGCCACTTGATCTTGCTGAGTAGTCAGCAAATCTACATTTTACCGAATGATGGCCCCCTTAATTTTGTAGCCTTCTCGAAAGAAAACGTACGGAAAATAGAATGTCTGCCATCGACCAAGGAATTGTTGTTATTGCCGTCAGTAATGTCACAGCTAGAGACAGAGAAGAAACGTTAGCGCGGAGCCAAATCCTTGTTGCAAAGCAAGGCAGGCTGAGAAGGAATACCACGGGGGACAAAAAAGGGAAAAAGAACGAACTTTTTTCTAACTACTCCCCCGAGACTGACACAAGCGGACAATCTTCCGATCCTGCTTTGCTCTCGTAGTCTGTGTCGTTCATTACGGTTACTTCTATTCCAGACTTCGACCTTTTATCCTGGCCATTATAAATATGATCATTGCCATCATTCAAAAGATGAAGGGAACACGTTGGGCACTAGGGCACCACAGAAACTGGAAGACGAGGGCAAAGTATAGCTTTAGCGGGGTTTGTCAAGTAGTACAACAAATTGTAAACCCGACCTATTGTATGAAGGGTACCAAGAACACTCAAGTCGAGGCAAAACAGTCAATAGCCAGCTAATGTTACTTCAGTGGAATGGCAAGGGCTGCTTCTTGCGACCGTGCTATGTACAGCAGCAGCCAAGGACGACATGAGTAAATTTAGGGAGTCAGCTAGAGGACTAAAGAGTCCTACTGGTCTCAATCGTTGTCCTTTCTTGTGGCCTGTCGTTAGAATCGTCATGCACAATCAAATGTAATATTAACACTCAGCCATCACCCGACAAGCTGGCGCTCCGGCGATGGTGGAAGCTGCTGGAATAGTAACAAAGATAACAACGTCAACGACATCCACTCTAGGAATCAACAATCTTCAGCTTCGTTCTGTCTATCAGTGGACAACTATAGGGTCGGAGACATCTGACTTGTCATCTGCCAACGGGTTCTGACATTACTGTTTTTGTTAGCTGCTGACTCCGGCCCCAACTGCAGAACCCCCGCCATGTCGCCTGTTCCAGGTGAAGTAATATTCGATTGGCTATATATTTATGGATAGCGGGCTTGTCACCGGATTATTAAGAAGTATATGTTGCACAGCATGGCCTGGACATCATGTGGAAGCAGCTATGGCACCATTCACGATCATGAGCTTGACGCGAGAAAACAGCCTGCTTGAGCCTGCTTGTTTCTCGGTCACCCTTCCCCTCGGATGTATGAGCAATGGTGAGGCAGGGTAAAAATACAAGACGTGTAGCTCCTCATTATCAGCACGCGGAAAAATGTATAAAAGTTCCCGTAAAAGTTTTTTTTGCTAATAGATATCATTATTATTCAGGGTAGTGTACGCAGCAAAGCGATATAAAGGGGGCACGGAAGGCTTGACAACTCTTATCTGTTTCTAGAAGTTCTACGACGCCGGAAAATAATGAGTACTTTGGCGCCTGCTGCTCGAGAAGCAAGCGCATCATTCATCTCATTTACATTTTTGCTCAAGCAAGGAATATGGGGGGTTGAGGAGTAGCCCATTTGTGGCGGGAATTGCGGTAGCGGGTTTTTGCCAGTGACTCAGTCTGACCTTCTGGCATGCATCTGTGTCGAAGAGCTGTACGGCGCCGGCGGTAGAGGGCCGGCTAGTTTGCTATTATAGATTTCCGTCTGTAAAATACTATGGCGTTCGCCTAGAACCAATGATATCTATGCATATACATATACGTGTGTAACTATATGCATGTTTACGTGTGACTTTGATCGTGTTGTGTGCATCCGGTGCTTAAGACACAAGTGATCGCAAATGGGGAGATCGGCCGTAGATGTATACGAGTTAAGAGTCCTCCACCGGCTTTTTACGATATGCTGCTCTTGGCGATCTCTTCTTTCCACACAATAAACTGACTTTTTTTACCAGCGGCAGCAGCGCTACTGGCAGCTACAAGGGCCAAAAAGGTCTAGTACAACACGGCAAGCTGGCCGGTCCTGGGCCGCCGATATGTGCACCGTTTTGCCTTCTAAAACTGCTACACTTTGCGTGACACCCAGCTTCAGGCCTTCACTTATTTCTTCTTTAACAGTGCCACTTCATGGTCACTCTGTGTTGGTCCGACAGATACCCTCTTGCTGTGCATCTACTCGCGCACACTTTATGATGGCTGGTTAAGTTATCGTTTTGCTTGGCACACTTTAACTTACACTGCCTTTAGTGGAACCGTTAGTCGGGTGTCTGGCCAACTGGAGCCAGCCTCTGATCCTCGCGCCGCTATCTGCCAGGTTGTTTGCTCTCTCTATCGTCGGCGGTGAGCCTGACGCTAACGCAGTCAGCAGGCGCCCTATTGTGATTCTGGTTCCCTGGCCTGCCGCCTTCTCCACCAGACCCTGTGGAACCGATGAGTGCTTTTACTGCTTCTTTTTGCGGCCACTAGGGTGACGGAGCCAATAAAGACGGTAGGCGTCGTGGTGATATCGCCGTTCAGCAAAATAGCTATTGTCGGACCAACTTGCGCACTCACACGGATAACAGTCGGCGAATATTCGGAGTGACCAGGTATCCCAAAAGTATCTTTCTATCGCTCCGTATGTCTGTCGGTATGTGTAAATACCGTTTCTAATATGGCAATATTATGTAGTACGTAAGATGATAGGGGAGAAGCAGTTATTAGTCACCGCAATGTTAGCCTAGCTAACTGAGGTTGAAGGAAAATCAGTAGGCTTCGTAAGAAGGAGCTATTTCGATCCAATTAACCGTACAAAGAGGTAGCTTTGTAAGCAACATATATAAGTGTTTTTAGGTACTTGGGTGTTCATTTATTTTGACGTAAAACGATCTGACGATTCAGCATTGATATGGTACTGAATTTTACTACACTCGTGGTTTACTTATCCAGTACATATATATTCAAGAAACATGGCGGTCCCGGCAGGACGCAGGGCTTTTCTGAATCTGGAAGCCTTTTCCGTAAAATCATCGCATTCTGTTTTCGTGTTGGTCAGCGACAGATGATCAAAATAATGCCAAGAATTCACACCCATGCATCAGAAAATACTGAATAGTGACACTTCTGTTATATGCCCACATCGCACGAAGCGGGCATAAGCGTCCGCCCATGTAACGAGAGTTTCGTGCACTTTAGAATGGTGGATTTGCTCATGGCGGAAATTTCGCGATTCCGTTTGATCCTGTAAAGAGATTGCTTACAGATTCTTTTTAAAGAGAAATACGGTTAAATATTCATATAAGATTGTCTTTCAGTCTTCCGGTATCATTCCGCCCCATTCCCTTCTGCATCCCCACACACAACAGTCATAGATACTTCGAGACAACATACCATTCTACCAGGTGCCTCTGCATGCACACATATATGAATATATAATGTGAGCATATGCCGATCTTGTCCGACTGTCTATTTTGAATAATAATATAAATTCTTGATCTATGCTTCTGCTGTCGCTACTTGGGCAACTTCGTCGACTGGCCATTCCCAGCTGCTATATTCTGCAATTTCAGGTCTAAGCGACGAATCGGTCAGCCAGCGGGTGAGTAACGATTTAACTGGACGCGAGGCGACGTTTTAGCGGTGGTAGTGTCCGTGGTACGGTTGTTTCTGTGGTTCTGCCGCCATTTTGGGTTGCTCTGCAGATGTTGCATGCAGCAGCTGCTGGTATTGCCTTCTAGTTAAGGGGCGGTAGTTACGGACTCTGCTGCTGTCAGTAGCTAAGAGTTCTCGCTGATTGCAGAATCGGGTTGATCCCGAGCCTGTTAGTGGTGTATCTGTATAACGGTCTTGTGTGTAGTAAATTTGTTGGGTTCGGGAAGAAGAAGCAATGGGAGGTTGGGGAAGGGTGAGCGCCAGTCGAGGGCATTCAACAATACGACGCATTCGCGTGAGTTGCTGGCTCTGCTGTGGCCTCTGCAATGGTCAACGGCATCTCAGGGGTCGGCAATGGCCTACTGCTGCTGCTGCTGCTGCCGCTGCTGTGGTGGCCAGTGATAAAGTACATAAGCCTCTGCCACTCTTCGACTGCAGACGGCTACAGGCTTTATGCATTTCACTTAGGGCTAACAAGCATCCCTTACCGCAATGCTGTCGGTCCCCTTACATTGAACAGCGCTGTCTCGTTAGTTTAGTTGGACGAAATCGAAAATCACGATCCAGAGCCCCGGTCGAAATCGGAAGGCCGCGCAGCATCGACCGACCGGTAACAATGACTGAACCTATAGAGCCACCAGCGGTGGACGTGATCCTGAAAGTTGCGCGAATCCGATCGTGTGTATTTGCCCATTACATATAGTTGTGGTAATGGTTTCTAATGTGTATATTTATTTTTTATCGGATTTTATAGCATATTAGGTATAAGAATATGGGCTACATTACAATCAACTGTAGGAACTTACGAGCTGAAATAGTCCGGTTCAATTGCACTATAAACTACCAATATGTTATATCCTTTATTCGAAACTTTTTGATTTAAGAATATTATGATTGTATTCACACAAGCTTTATTATATGGCGGACGACCAATTATACGATTGGCAAGGTGATGAGTGGAAAGTCAAGCTGGCGGCGATAGGTGAAGTACGACTAGATAAATCATTATTATAACAGCAACTTCTAGTTATTTCTTGCATGAGCTCTAAGTTAACTTTTTGTATATAAATTATAACTAGATGGGGTGGGGGAAAGCAGCGCAGTGCTACCGGTATATGCAAGAATAAATGAAACAGCGGTACGGCAACATCGATATACGCACATATGTCATATATTATCTTATGTGCACAATAGACTCAAAGCTCTAGAGGGCTTCCAATGTGGCAAAGCCAAAATGGCTGGCTCCAATCTGATTCCCTTGTCTGCCTCCTAGTCTGTTTCCTACCATCATTAGATTGTTATTTCCATGTGATTTCATTACATAGGCTGGCCATTTTCTCTCCTCACAATAACGTGTCGTACTGCTGTGCACCATTTGTGTATGCGGGCATGTGCAAGCCTGTTGTTTAAACAGTTGCTGTCACTAATCTAGCGTAGAACGATTTGTTTTATGCGTCTTGTCTTCTATATCTAGCTATTGAGTGTTCGTAATCTTACGGTGCTTTACGTGACAGCACGGCAAACTATCGCGGCTACGTCTGCCACGTTCCACGATATTTGCTGCGGCTGTACAAAACTTGTTCAATGCCTGGGTAACCTGAACGTTGGGGTTTGGATGGCAGTCACCTGCTACGTGCGCGCGTTCCTTGTGATACAAGCACGACCCAATTGTTGTTGTTGTTGTTGTTAAACCCGGCCCTAGCGATTTGCTGTCTTTACCTACTGTTACTATTGCTACCTGTTACTACACAGTCGTGTTAATGTAGCGACAGAGACAAAATAGTGTCTGAGTAAATAAGTTGGCCAGTCAACTGGTTATTTGTTTCTAAAGATGCTTTTTTTTTTTTTTTTTTTTCTGAGAACCGATACTCGGTATTGCCTACCTATGACTGTGGGTAAGTTATACTGTCGATAAATCAGCGAAAATCACGAACTCCTTCGTGATTTTCGCTGATTCGCTGATTCGCTGGAAAAATCAATTTGGATCTATTAAAATATGCCTGTATATTTATGGCTTACTGTAGCTCTAGCAGTTAGCTCTTCATCTGCCTGTCACTATTGACTATTTTGTCACATTTTTCATCTCAGACTGCCAACTCGAAAGAACCAAATAAGCTTTAGTTTATTTCACCACTTTTCTTTTGCCATCGGGACTTAGCTATTGCGACCCTGTCAAGCCAGTTACTTTATTCAGCCGTCCGTCCGGGCGGAATAACGTTTTCGGATGAGGCCAGACTTGGCTGCTTTCGTCTCCAATTAACAATGAAATCAAATGATCTCAGCGAACCAACTGCAATTAAACTTGAATATTAAATGGGTTAGATAAAACAGGTTGCCGCTTAGGCTAGCTTACTTGATAGTACTAGTCACCTGGCGGTTTGCTAGGCTGGTCGAGCCAAATTATAGAGTTGGTAGAGCTGACAGCCAGGTCGTCTGGGGTCACAACTGCATTGACAGCTCACCCTTTGAAGGACGATCGATCACCAAACCTTCCACAGGTACAAAGGTTTGGCAAGAGGGTGACTCTGACGGCATCCTCACAGAAGAACTCTGTCGTACTGTTCTTAACCGCATATTTAAAACAGTCGCAAAACCGGTTCACTGCTGCTACCGCCATTCCACAACACCGCGTACCTATATTGATCACGTTGACAACAGATGAACGTGTCGGATCAGACCGAACAGAGAACTAGTATATAGGCGAAAGACAGAGAGAAACACAAAGAAGGAAAGGTAGACCCGTGCCGCATTCTTCAGATTGGCGTTGTGTAGTTGACACATTGCGGCGGCCAACTGACGTTTGAACAGGCCGGCGGTGAAAAGGGAACAGAAACATGAACCAGATGCTCCGTAAGCCACAGATCATCCGCTTACTCTCACGTGTAAGTAATTCGTCCCATCGATAAAGTAGCGGTACTTGGGTGTTGTTCTTTTTACGTACAATATAAACTGGGCCAATCTTTTGCGCGCGTAATATGCATACCCGAACTCGCATGCGGTTTTCGTTACATTGCCCTCTAGTTAACAGGACAGCTTTTGCTAGGACCGTCTAAGTATGAACTAACTTAAGCGTGCGTCATATACATGGTTGTTGCCACATTTATGGGCATGACAGTTGATAAGACGCAGGCTTAAAAAGGCCGGGATTTCGGCTTGATGAAGTGGGCTATCGCGAGGCCGAGCGATCAGCATTAGCCTTGGCGCTCAGCTCTCGCTGTGGAGAAAGACGATTAAACGTGCTGCTGGATTCGCGAAACCTAAAAGGATCAATGTAGGGAAGTGGTGAAGGAAAAACGGCATCCCGCCACTTGGTGCTGGAAACACGACCATTGAAATGAGTCGACCTTTTTGCTGGTTATGGACGAATCTGTGAGCGACGTCCGATCCGTCTCGATAACAGTTGGACACCACCCGTACTGAAGAAACGAGTTGAAGGATTGCTTGACATAAAGGCTCGTTGAGGGTAAGGTTACTTTTGCTGTCTTTGTGGTAGTAACTGGCCACGATCCCTGTTTATGCAGCAGCTCTGATTTTTTGAGAACGGGCCTGTCGTACTAGAATGCTGTCCCCTAGTTTGGCTTCGTCTCGTCGACGGAATCAAAGGGATAACGTTACACCTCCTATTTGAATCTCTGATATAGACCGAAATTATGGACACTGCAGCCAATCCACGACATAAATTAATGAAGTTGAAACCAAAAAGTAATCATTTGTTATATTTATTGAAGACCTTTACGGAGTATGTATTCTAATATTGAAACTGGTAAAAGTTAATGTAGCGACTCTTGCGGGTTATATTTCATCAGTACATACATACTTTCCAATAAATAAACCAGAATTTTGTTACTTTATATTCAAATTGTGTAGCATTTCGTGGTTTATATTGCATTAAATAATTCGCGGTAGCTCGATTGATTAATGATATTTGTGGTAGACACCGGCCACAGCTGACTGAAGCTTTACATATAGTACATTCTTCCCACCATAAGAAATCAGACAATTGATTTTTATATTAAACTCAATTGAGACCTCTTACGGTTCAGAATGTGTAGGCAGACGTCCAAATGGATAGTTGAGATTCGAGTTTTTCCTGATGTCTCCAATATAACAAAGGAGTAGCAATTTCTCCCAACAGAACTCAAACGTTTTTTTCACTAGCCATCAGTCGTAGCGATGGCTCCGTTAAAAGGCATCTGGAAGTACGACGTGTCTCCTATAAAGGCGAATCCACAGTAGGACCGCACATTGCCAGTCCCTTGTCGCTTTGTTAACGAAGGCTGGATTTGTTTTTCGCAGTTGCCACTGGTCCAGCTGCACCACCAGTCTTTCTAAAACAACATTAGAAAATGCAATCGTAGTTGAAGTAGCTAGCTAAGTAGACAGAATGCCAGCAATCCTGATCCCATGCCACTACCGAACAAGTAAACCAGCTCGACAGCCAACCAGGTCTATTAGCTTTGTTCGATAAAGATTGACGCCAGCAGCGCCGGTCGTGGGCGGCAGCGGCCGAGGGCATTACATATTAGTGCGCCGGTAACTCAGCGGTAGTAATGATTCAAGCTACGCAGTTTAGGCTCTTAATGTTAGCTCTAAGATTAGCTAAAAAGTTCAGCAAAGCAGCCATCGCTATATCCCGCAACGGTCTCGTTTATATTCCGTTCAGCTATTCGATTTCGCTGTGTGTTCAAATCGGGAAAACTCTTGATTTACTTTTTCACGAGGCGGCGGCCGCCCCTCCTAGCTGCGCAAAATCCTAAATCGATGCTGACGATAACGGCTGCTGCCAGGCCAAAGGGCTCAAGGAATGAGGGCTTTGGAGCTGGCTGTAGTCTATAAGCGGCGACTGGTGCGCCACACCATGTGGGTCTGTTGACGGAGTATGCCAAAATCCTTTCTATGGCTATTTTCAAATAAACTCGTCATCGCTATGAGTAACTACAATTGACCTACGTAAATCTGGCTTGTTTAAGTCTGGGGATGCCGCAATCTAGCAAAAAAACACCTGTCAGCAAAGGTGGACACTTTTCAAAAATGGAGACTCGATGGTTCACAAAGTGAGCTACATCCTCCCATGCATTGTGTAAGATACCTCATAGCCAGCCAATACCCGCTAAATTGTTCCTCCACCTCGCGCATATATAGACACCAAAGCTTGATGCACTTACTCAACTGCCGCACATCACTTCCCATAGCCCCTTGCCGTAGAGCCTTCAGCTCCTGCTGCGTATATCCTTTTCTCCTTGGTACGTCAAGTACCGTTAACTGCTTACGACGACTATTTCACGTGCCAGCTTAATTTATGGAGTCAACTCATCGATCAACAGCGGTTCAGTGGTCCCACACGACTAGAGCCTAATGAGTAAATACTCGGCCGTCCATTTCCGCTAGCCAGAGCGGGTTCAGCTAAAATACGACTTGCTTTTACTTACAGTGAAGCTTTAAAGGAAGCGCCTACGCATTGGCAGCGACCTGCTGATCGGCTTAATCAGGGTTACATCAACTCGCATCACATAGCTATACTCATTATTGGATTGAGCTTCAACGAACAGAGTGCGAAGATCGTAACCGCTGATCAACTGGTTGGTGAGTCGTATGTGTCAAAAGTTCTCATCAGCGTCCAATATCTGTACATTCGAATTATATTTAACTAGATTAACACATGTAGTTCTCCACTAATATGATATATACGCGTTTTATAAAGGGTCTCTGATTAGCGGTAATGAATCATGTCTACTGTGGCAGGCTTGAACGTGAAATTGACAGACAGACGCTAGAAACTACCCCGATATGTTACTAGTATACTTCTTATCGTTATAAAAACACGCTAAGCTACAGCAGGCAATAGGAATCTAGTTGTTTCTTTTGTTATGCTGTTTTTTTGTACTTCGTAAACTATTGCCATCCGTTGGCCGGGAGATGAAAAGCGTGTAGTCTTTTTGACGTCAGCTAGAAATGCTTTACACGCCAGTGTTAAATACATTGGAGATACCTAATATCATATATAATTTAGGCGGGCGCCCGCTGAACCTCTACTGCTTTTGATACTACGTAGGATCGAAGCCAAACAATAACGCTGAATTTGTAACTAGCTTTTCCCTTGCTAAACAAAGAAGAAGAAAGGAGGCATCCTAGTCTGTATGATGCTAAATTTTGACCACGTCCCTCTTAAATTCTGTCAGTAATCTTCTTCCGCGTTTCATTTCCTTTATATGCAACATATGTTTAGAGAATCAGATTAGATAGATCAGATAGAGACAGAAGCATTCGTTTATGCCTACTGGCATGCGCGTGCAGGAAATGTTTCACACCGCTTTTATTAGGTACGCTGCTATCCAGATAAGTCCACAGATCTATATAATTAATTGTAATCAAAGTGTGGACTAGAAAATAGATAGGTGTGAGCCTGGCTCTCAACTTGACTTGGGTATGATTGTTGTTAATCCGGTCCATATTGTCCACGTGGCGCCTCGGAGAGGCCAAGTGGATCCAAAAAAGAAAGGCTTCTATAAAATGAAACCTTTCTTATCCAATGATAAGTGGCTTACCCTGCTGTTTATCCTGTCGTTGTGCCGATTTCGAATAAGCTGATGTCAATTACTACGTACAGTTGTCGCTTATGTGATGTACTATATGACGAGAAACGGATAGCTGCACCTCGATGGAAATTTGAAAAGGCTGGGTTTGTTGGGTTCGGTCGATATACCGGGAGCAGGATGTACAATAAAGCCGAACACGAACTAAAGGACGTATTCCGGCTTAAGGCTTTACAGTCAACGAAGGGCGACCTATAACAAGCGGTCGAAACGTGCTCCGTAAGCTTCTTCTGAGCGAGTTCTGCTACAGAGGTTCACTCGGCCTGTTGTAAGCTTTAAGATTATGGGAAAAGGAGCAACTTTATATGCTTTTTTTCACCCTGTCGCGTACCGCGTTGCGGGCATTCTAGCAAAGTGAAGGTTGCAGAAAGTAACTAAGCCCAGTTAGCGTAGATAAAAAGAGTAAAAACTAGACAGAAAATTACGATATAGTACAAAATCCAACTAACATTGGAATATGATTATTGTAGGAATGAAACACGTGCGATTCCAAGTATCATTATAATGAATTTATTACACAAAAAAGACGGATCGGATTTGCCGTTCACCTTATATGTTAGGTAATCTGAAAGACACCGAAACACTGATTCGTATCCATATAATCATAGGTAGGAACACAGATTCGTATGGACGCACCCAGCGACAGCAACGCTAACAACACCGGCTGCAGCATTATCAATTCAACTAACACAGTACAACCACTTGATATGCCCGTACATATTTACCGTATTGTATACATGGAGTACGTAAGGTATAGGTACATCGTCAGCTGGCAACCCTTACATTTTTGTGTGACTAAGCCTTCTCTTTGATTGGCTGCAAGGCAGGTACTGCTAATGCCGGCGTCTGCAAGGCGCAACTGATCATAGTGCAGCTTGTCTTTACCGTACACAAAGATCATCACTCAGTGTTTAGTGGACGATCGTTGCTACAACTGCTAATCATAAACAATAGCTATCACAAGGTTGAAGGCTGGTACACGTCGGCGAGCTGACGACGTGCAGTCGGACTGTCGTCTGCTGTCGTCAGCTATTGGAGTGAAACAATATGTTACCTGAAAACGGGTTAAGTCAAGGATATTGGCGCACCACGAATGGTTCCTCCCATATTGTGCACCTAGGTGTCAAGGCAAACTAAATAAACAATGCAGTGAGTATATTGGTTAGTAGTGGAAATGTACGTCTGAAAATCTATTTCCAGCTGTAATCGTGTTCAGTGTTGTCCACTAGCGACACACATGTTGCCACCATGCCGCATACGGAGAAATGTACCGTTTTTAAATCGAAGACACCGATCTTTTTGGTCCCTTGTGCAAAATTAGCTTCACCAACAGCAGCAGAACTTCTAAGCAAACGCGATCCCTTATCAAGTTCGTGTTTTTCTATGTTCATACGTGCCCACTGTGTCTTTACCGCTAATCCTATAGACGCACTACCTATGCTGACCAGTTATTTTCCACTCTCTTTTCCTGTATTCCACTATGGTCACAGTTATGTGAATGCTTTTGCCCAATTTTGATTCTGGTCACAACGACCGCAGCGAATTGCACACCCCATAATGTTCCTACATCATATTGATGTAAAAATATTTACAGATAGTACGTACTGTAGTTGCCGGTTGGGGCAGTTGTCGCTGCTGTAACGATGACGCGTCCATCGAGGTCCTGGGCACCCGGCCGGCGAATTGACACTAACAGCGACCCTACAAAATGACAGGGCCTGACGGTCACCATTATCCCGTACGAAGTCGTATGGCATAAAACTTAAACGTCGAGTTTGTTCTGGCAGGCAAAGTTGGACGCGCCCGCGCTGCCCTTGCCGCCGAATGTTTCGGTGTCTCTATTAGGCTAGCTAGTGGTCGTATGCTGCCCAAACTGCCTTGAGCGCCACTGTGCAAGTACGATGCAGTACTCGTGGTAGAGTAAAGGATGCTCACCGCCAGGGACAGTGACAAAATGGCTATATACATATATATTTGTTGTGGTTTGATAGCTGATCGCCAGCACTCGTAGTGTGAATGGTAACGTCTCGTAAACTTCTAAGAAGCAGCCCTGTATTGTAAATAGTTTAGCGACTATTCACAATGAATCTACTCGAGCAGCTATTTGTAGGTTCGACGTGTTGTCGTAGCAACGATGAGTATTCGTTCTTGGGTCCTGACACCTGCAATCGGTTGCATGATGTTTATTTGACACATTAAGTACTCTAGCAGAGTAGAAAAGCATCGGTTGATTCATAGGCCTGTTTGCATCAGGTTATTTCAACTTTATTTCCATGCTGAAAACACAATAAACCATAGAAAGAGTGAGTAAAAGATATTTTATAGACGAAGTAAAATAGGTGGAGAGTAAAGCCATTCACTATGGCCTAATGCAGAAACTTTATAGGGGGTATAGTGCCAATATTAGCAACAGACTGGTTGTCTAATTGAATCGCCGGCGGATTCGTGCCATCAATCGTCGCCATAAGGAATCAATGTTACCAAAGATGGTAGCTGCCTCAAGGCGGGGCAGCCGACGCCTGTTAACGCTGCATACACGCCAACAGCAGACGTGTAAAGAACTCAGCGGTTCAATGCGTCTCTAGCAACTCCAGCAAAACAGATCCAGCAAGCCTGAGCTATTAATATCACATCGAATCGATAACTTGAAAATGCTGGGCACTAGCAAGCGATGCGTCAGCCGCTTAACAGAGTAAACGCTATCCGGAAAGGTAGAGGAAGTAGGATCCAAGTGGAAGCACCAACGACGGCAGGAGCAAGGAAAACGACCGTCACCGTCGTCTGTGTCTTGCCTAGGTTTGCAATGCTTAAAAACCCTTCTTATAAGGAATGTTGTTTAAAGGGAAAATAACTGAAAAAGAAAGATAACGATAATAAAGGACAATATGACGATCGACTACGTCGGAGAACTCAAGATCCTCATACTGTTCATAATATCGTCCTTTCTTTAATGAGAAGGTGGTACATATACGTGCTTCAAAGCAGCTTCAAACTTAGTCAATAATAAGTGTAATGAAGTCGTGGAATGACTTTGTTTGCTGTAATACATTATTTGCTCGTAGTGTGCCACACAGAACTTACACAGACCCGCCCTCCGTTACCATTTCCACGATTCTTTTTTCTGGTTTATTTTGTGCGGATGAATAATAATTTCCGCAAATGACAAGGTTCAAAATGAACCGATTGCGATAAATACCGCGGCTTCGATGTGTTGTTCTTCCCGTCGTACTCTTGTCCACTCTCCTTACCCCCTTTCGCTGTCTCCCTTTCTCTGCCTTTCGGAGTTTGTCTATCACCTTTTTTGTCCTCAACAAGGAACTCGTCGTCAATTTATGCAGCAAAAGCCACAATAACGGCGACAAGTTTCTCAAGATTCCGAAGCATCATGAGAGCACCGTCGGGTTCAGTTTAGGGCTCCCTAGCCCGCAAGAGGGGTCAATGGGACAGGAAGGAAAAGTGAGACCATCGCCACACGCTAAACGTCCTAGCGGTAGCAAAGAGCAGATGACACGGCAAAAAATCAAATCTGCGGATGGGCAACAGGACCAAAGGCCAAACGGCGGCAGCAGCAATAACGGCAGTAGCATTTCAACAAGGAAAGAAACAGCAATGAACCAGCGCGTCCGGGTGATGAATGAATACCGAAACGGAAATAATAACAAAATGGCAATTGTAATGGCGACTGTCTTGCTCATCAGCAGGTAAGACCTGGAAAGAGGGCCCGTATTTGCGATACTTGGCATTCTGTGTTTGATGCGAATGGCCGGTCTTTTCGGTGCGCGATACGAGCACCCAGAAGATTGACGGAAAGAGAATCAGCACTGGTTTACACTCACCTGGGGCTACCCTACGCCCCTTTTGTTTCTTGTTGCTTCAGCCCTACAATAATGGATACATACGTGAATGCACCATGAAAACGGACTTCGCTCTACTTTGAGATTCGCCTGAGAAGCCTTGATCTTCCCCGATGTAGTTTTGCCGCTATTGTACGGACAAGGCAGGTGATCCGCTTTATACAACTGCCAGTGGCCCCATTCGATTGGGTTCGGTTCGTCCGGAACAAAAAGCCGCTGATGGTACTCATTGGCATCAAGACCGGCGACAGCTGTCGAGAGAGAACGACATGTCCACATGAAGTTCCTGGTCGTCGTCTCAGAACAATAAACAAGCAACCGCCTAATAGAAGACCGGAAACACGAAAGAAGCAAAAGAAGAATACTCAATGCTGGAGAAAAAGGGTATCCTTTTTCTGAAAACTTTTCGATCTCCCTACTCACAGTGGGGGACAGCCAATTTTCGATTAATTTTCACAAGCATGTGCTATGTGCGTTTATCCGTATAGTAATAAGAAATACATTGGAGAAACTATAAGTTAGAAAACCACTGGCGCTGCTAGTCATTAAACTTAAAAAAAGTACATTTTGACTTTATACTTTTTCGCTTCTAAGGCGCACTTAAATTGTATCATTACTCGAGTTGCGTTAAGTTGTTATGCTGTGGATGTTATGTTTTTTCTCAATCATTTTTTATTTAATGGTTCGGATCATCGTCATCGTCATAATCATCGTTAGTTCTGCAAATGGCAGTGGCAGAACCATACGTATGCGTACGCTGCGAACATCGCTTTTGATTATATGTATTCTCTATTTTTGACTTTAGAACTTTAACTTTTTTCTTTTTTTTATAAACTACGTGTATGTACGCACATATTAACAGTAGCAGTTGTGTTTAGACGAAAGTTTTTCTGTTCAAGCAGTTAGTCTGAGTACATTCCACCAGCTTAAAACCATAAAAGCCAGTGGCACACATTACAAGGTTTAGACAACGATTTTCAAATTATAGATTGACTAAACATCCGCGTATCTGCCCTATCTTCCCTGGTCGGTCTCACAACCACCCCCTCCCTCTTTCTCCCTGAAGGTTATGGATGTAACCATGTCGACCTGCAGTAAAAGACCTAACAACGATCGCGCTTCGACTGGTTGGCTGCCAATTAAACATTATAGCTTAACCGTATTTGTCGTTTGACACTGACAGCTCGAAATATCTATTTGCCTCTCTATCTTCAAACTTCACATGCTTTTCCTTCGTTTACCTCCACTCGTCAATATTGATCATAATTGCTTGCATACGGAGCGTCTTTTTTAGCTGACCATTCCTGGAAGTGTATTGAGTATAAACAAATTCCATTCATGTCGGAGTCGACCTCCGCGAACACTTTAGAGCCGTTCGTCTCTAACACCTTCCGATGCCCGCGCATTCAAATTTTCTTATAGGCCCATATTCCCAGCAAGTCTTAACCACTTCTCTTTTTCTCTTCGTGTTTTCCTGAGCTTTGCCTCTTTGCTTTTGTCACCCGCCGGAAAGCGGCAGCTAAAATTAAACTTCAGACTCCAACCGATAAATCCCGAAGCTGTCGGTAAATCTTTTCTAGTCGAATGCGCCTTTTCCTCAGCGATGTTTCGATTTCTGGTGATCGCGTCGGCTGTTCTCTGACTCTTCCATGTGTGACATGTCTGGCTGCCTGAAACTACGACTGCTAACAATCCTCACTGAAGCTTAGAAAAAACAGGGGAAAGCATTGAGAAAAGAGTTGTTGGGTAGCGAAGAAGTGAGTGCCGTTCTGGGCTTGCCTGGGCGTTTTTAAGGAAATCGGAAGGACAGTATTGCAGTTGTTGATAACGTACAATGGGCATAAGCGTACTCAGCGAACCATTCACTGGGTCAGACGTACTCCTTTTCTGCCCCTCTCGGCGACGCGGATGGAAAGAGTTGAGCTCGGCAGCCCCGGAGCGAACGAGCGAACTTAGAAAGGCCCGCCTAGGTCAAGCTCGACTGAGGCTTACAGTCGGATGAGTCCAGGACTGAGACGGTCGGCCTCGTTTGCCGAACGCGACTTGTCTCGTCGCGTTGCTGCACGGGCAGATCTAGCAGATCCGGAGCACTATCTGGAGATTGCGAGGGGAGAAGTGTTTACCCTGTCTCTTACGCGTAAGTGTCTTCTTCCCCTGTAGATGGAGAATAAATCTGGAGAGAATATTCTGGACCAAATCTGTTGAGCAATGGCAATTGAAAGGGCGAGAGCAGCAGTGCCGTAGCAGCAGCATCATCATCTAAAAGTATTAGTCAGTAAATCGACGTTGTCGCTTCTGTTTGTCGTCGTTGGGAAAGGTCCAGGCAAGGTTGCCGACAAAGACCCTCTCGCAGTTGAAAACGATTTTTTTAGGTGGAATGACGACGACGGCTGTCCGCAAATCGATTTGCAATGTATATATATATATATATATATATATATATATATTCGCTGCAATCCCTTTCACATTCAGTTTTTACAGATGTGCATTAATTTTAACCTAATGAAGCAATGCGCCAGATGGTTAACCAGGGCCTACATCTGCTCCAACACAAGTGAAAACAGGACCACGAGAAATATCAAACGGCTGAATTGATAAGATATAGACCATTGTATCGGCCTTTTTTTTTTTTTAGCTGTGAATCTAAACATATCTCTGTACTACTCGAAAGACATAGCTAAATAGATTCAACACGTCATTGATGATTTGTGAGGCCGAATGGTCACTACACGTTCATTTAGCCAGATCTACACAGCAGAATTACCCACATATGAACCATGGAAAAAACTTCCAACGGACAATCTAAATCGGAAAATTCCCCTCAAAGGCTAAAATGATACAAATGTTTCGCTTGAGCTCTCTATCAGCTACCATGATCAATACGACTACAACCGTTAAAAATCTATTCCGCTACTACCTTCGTTACTAATGCTCTGTTTTTTTTATCTATCGAATTTATCGCTGTTGTGTTTTTCCTCCTCTATGATATTGGTAATTCACGCTAACAGCTAGTACGCCAGTCAATGCCGGACGCTACTCAAGCTTCGGTAGGTCCCGCCGCTTTGGTCAGCTCTTTCCTTCGCTCCTCTCTTACGTTTCTGGCCTTGCTCGACTATGGCTCTGCACGCACAGATAGACATAAGTTGAACCTGATAAACCCGTTCTATGGACACTCTTTGTTCTCGTCGGTTTCTGCTGCCTGCCTGCGTGCACGCCGGCCAGCTTGTCAACTCTGATCAATAACCGACAGCGACGACAATGCTGCAAGTAGGCAGTGACTCCTTGATGACGGGAACGCTCAAAAGCCAGGAGCCAAAGAAGAAGGTGGTGCAGAAGTCTGCCCGACGAATGGATCGTTTAACGCGACTACTGCGGAACTGTTATTGTTTTTGACATGATGCGCCAACGTTGTTGTACTTGGTTTCGTAATGCTGTTGCCGTTGTAACTGTGGCTGCCGACAGTGCTGTCATCATGAGTCTAGCGGAGACGATGGCGGCAAAATTGCGGCGCGCAGTACGCACTAAATGATGAGTTACGTTGATCATCATCATCATAAGTCGCTGTTGGATGGCTGCCTTGCCGTCAAGGCAGCGTATCTCGGAGAAAGAGAAGGAGATAAGAGAAATTTATGCGGACGTGGATTGTGCGGATGGTAAATGGCTGGAAAGAAGAGAACTGGATTGACTGTCTGACAATGTCTGATCAAATCGACGATCAAAAAGACGACTAGCGACGTCTGACAAACCAGGCACACCACATAATGACCGCGGAACGCAGGCCTTTGACTGCTGTTGCTTCTGCCACAACTGCCGTTGTTGTAAGACCCTCTTGTTTTCTATCTTTTTCGAAAGACTAGTAAACTACTATATGTAGCGATTTTGAGATACTTTCCTCTGCTTGAGGATGTCATCTACTTCTATAAATAATACAGTGCGACCCTCTTGATAAACAAGTTGCCTAGCATAGTAGAAGCCTCTGCTATTCATATTTCTCTGCTTTCTCGGCCTGCAGAAATTTACTCAGTTTTAATACGGCATCCGGCATTCGTCTTCGTAGATGGTAGACGCCACGTCAATAGCAGCATCGTAAAGCATATGAATCAGAGGAACCACCTGTCTGACTAGATGTTTTCGAACGACTGGATGAATCCAGCCAGCTCCGGATGTTAAAATGGCGGCCCTGCGTATAGCTTCTCGCAGTTCGTGTCAACCAAATGACCAGTGTCAATATGTTTACAAAGTTATCTGGGATAGAGGGTGGTTGAACAGTGGGACTCAGGCCAAGTGACACACTGCCGAACACTGAAGTTTCTTCGCTCCATGCACTCTCAGCTAGTCTAGGATCTAAGACAGTTGTCGCAGTTTCCTAAGAATTGAGAAGTTGTGGCAATGTGTTTAGTCAGCCATCCGCTAATGGGTATCATGTAGACACAGTATCATGCGTGTCTTCCATCAAAGACTAGAGAAGAACGTAGTTCTTTCAGATAGTGCCTTGTTCCGCAACACCAAGTCTTCGGAAGTCTAAGACAATGAACCGAAGTAACGACTGCGGAGAGTGAAAGAACACATGGAGCGGCGAAAGGTCGAAGTGCTATTGATTATATGGAATGAATTACCATCGCGAACCTACTAGGATGCACCCCCCAGTTATTGAAGGAAGGTTATGGACCATCAACAGCCAATAACAAGTCCTTTTTGATCTCGTTAGGAGGCTTTCCGATAGTGGATACGCTCATAGAAAACAAATGTATTAGAAAAATATTAAAATCGAAACAAACATATTTTGTGTGGTTTTGGAATCAACTACCTTAAATCCTTTTGCTTGACTTTGAAATAATAGTGCAACTTCTTCATATTTGTTGATAGGTTATCAACAATAACTGAACTACCTAAAACAACAAAATATAACAACTTATTCAATGTGTTATCAGATGAAGCTGATTGTTCGTTCATCATAGTTATGATTCTGTAAAGCGACTTAAAATCTACACATTTAGATATTTATATTTAATCAGCACGAGTCGCGGCAAAAGACAAAGCAAAAGCTATAGTGTGTCGGACGCCACAGAAAGAACAGCAAACGACAGTTGGACGCCGCGATATTTATCGGGGTATACGTCTACGTACACTTTGGTTGGCCTCAAGGAGCCCTGTGGCAGTTTCCAGTGCAAACTGTGCAGAGCAAAATAAACGACAATGTAATGGTTCACCCGGCTCGACTCCTGCCATTCATTATTTTGCATGGTTGTCGTGTTGCGAACCTCTACATGGATTTCCGCAGACTGTTTTCCCATTTTTTTGCGGTACCTAAAGAAAGCTTTGCTGGGTAAAAGTCTGAAGGGTAATCTCGGATCCCCTATGAGTGGTGGCATATTGGCGAGAAGATAGATGAGTTTATTTCTTGCCGCATGATGTAGAACTGATACGTATTTGAGGTAAGGGATTTTGGCCAGGTCTAACAGATGCAGCTGCGAAACCATCTAGAGTCCTGCAAGTGATACTCAATTAGTAAGCCACCATTTTAGGTCAAATAAGTGGAGCTCAATCCCAAAGAAGAGACATTTCGTATATCTTGATTGCGCTAGGTGCTTTTGTGCATATTTTTTAAAACGTACAAGTTGAAACTGTAACTATTGGGAAGGTCACAAGCTTTTAATACGGAGGCTTGTCAACATTTCTTAAAAAGTTAGGGGGCAGTGTATTGTCTGCCACGACTCTGCCTTTCCTTTGGGATTTCGCCTTCCCAGCCTTTGTCAGTCCCACCGTGCTACTGTTGTGGAGCCTCCTCAGGGTGTGCTAAACCAGAAAGCGGCTAGGCGGGCCACAGACAACCAATAACATTATGTATAAGTCCTAGGTATTTCTGTCGTTTTTAAGGACAAGGTGTAGAATGAATGAATCGCATGTGCTAGTACTAACGCGTCGGCACTTCAATAGGCGATAGCTAGAAGGGAGCGAAGCCGACTTGTCAGGATCCTAGCAAAGCTGAGGATGTGGTCGGCCAGGATTACGATCTCTGATGGAGCGTTTAAGAGAGAGCATGGAGGAAGTTGCGTTGCTGCCGGAATTAACATTTTTTGACTGCTTGAAGTCCGGATAATAGATGATCCTTAGAGACAATAGCAGGTGTGTATGTCTGGCTGCACAAGCTTGTGCTCGCGATTGCGTAACGATTTGTGCCAGGTTCAGCTTAGTACTGGTTCGAATCTATTGTGGGCAGCAAGGCAACGTAGGATGAGCTCAAGGCTCGTCTGTTTGAGCCGTTTCCACGGAAGGCACTACGTGGGGGTTTACGTGGGGTATTATTGCGCGCGAGTCCGAGGAGGCTTACCCAAAAAAAGCGGTTTCTGCTGGAGCCCAAAGAGGACATCAAAATACCGTCTTTTTATAATGACATCATAGACTGCCTAGCTGTAACGTTTACGCAACTACAAAATGCACCGAGATATGAGGCGGAGCCATCAACAAGGTCAACCAGCGTACGTATTATGTCGAGCTTCTGCGTCTTGTGAAAAGTCGCTTAAGAGTCCCAGCGCGAAGAGCAGCCAGATCCGGTGCGTTCGGGTGCAAAGTTCCTGATAGAGCGCGCTAGTATGTTGGGAGGTCTTGAGCTGGCTGATGTCAAGAGAATGTAACGGGCAGACCCTCGTGTAAACGAAATGATTGCTAGATCTGACGCAGGAATAAATGCTCCTGGATACCCAGTTGTCAACGGGCTCTCACGCCGAGTCATCGCGCTACTACAGATTCTGCGAGTCCAGGTTGAAGCTGGAGTGATGCTCTGCCGCTCTATGCAGGAATCGGAATGACTATACAGCGGATGCTAAAACGCTTTCACATTGGTCCTGGCATATAGGCTCAAGTAAGGACAATGGTGGCTTGATGTGAAGGTTGCCTATGTTAGAAGCCTAGAGAGCCAATCGTGCGTGAACGTCTGTCTCCAATCGAGGGATCCTGGAGGTGGTTGGTTGCAGAGGATACCAAAATGCTTACACGTAAGGCTCAAGGGAAGAGGGGGTTTCAGCGGCGAGAAGAGATTGGAGCAAATAGAACAGACGTTCCGGTACGGTACAAAAATACTGTCGATGATCGAGCAACTTCGATATAGCGAGCCTTTGCATGCTTTCAACAGGGTTTCATCATAGGCCTAAGGGTTTGGTATTTTTCAAGCACTATTTTAGAGCACGGACTGCGTAGACCATATGTTAGGACACATAGGTGCCTAGCGTGTGTATATATGTTTTCTAAATTATGTTAAATAAGAAATATCAATTAAATATATACAAATATATGTTTATCTCATAAGAAATCATAAATTGTAATTATACGTGAAAGTCTAAAATTAGGTGACAATATTGTTTTGTCGATAGGCGCTTCCGTGATGCTAGCTCCCGCTGGCTCAAATGTTCGAAGGCCTGTCTTATACGTAAATGCTGTGTACAAACGATCCCCTGCGTTCAAACGAAGCTAATGATTACATAGCTAAAATGTCATGTGGAACTGACAACAGCTTTCAGGGAACTTTTATCATAATTGTACTGTAAATTTTTTTTGAGACCACACAATGCTCATTGCTTTCTCGTAGTCCAGTTTCACAAGAATGAATGATAATAACAATGAGCTCTTAGATGTGGTACTTAATGGTGGTGGTGATTGTAGTGTCCATACGTCTGTTTATAAGGTCCGTTTGCGGCCCACACGCGTCTACATGACGGTGACTACGCTCGATCCACATACGTTTATAAGTTGTCAATATATGGCTGTATATACAGGCCGTATATATAGACTGTTGATACAAAAAATAGCAACCTTTTACAGCTTTTATTATTCGTCTCCACGATTTCCTTGCTGTCAATAAATAACCAGTATCGTTCACAGATGCAATAAAGGCGACAGCGAACTAGTCGACCTCTAAATCAGTGCTTAATGATAGTACCGGACGTGAAAGTCGAACTATTATTATTGAATGAAATGGTTTTGTTCTACGGTCCCAAGTGGCTTCCGTTCACTAGAGCAGCCGCAACAGTTCTTAAGAGTTCCTTTAATGATCGGTACTACTTCTGGCACCATTGATGAAGCTTTGCGTGCCTCTGCTTTTATGCCTCAAACATTAAACGACCGGCAAGTCTTCTTTATTCGAGCCTGCTTCTGAGGTCCGTCGTGTTCATGCTCGGTCACTCCTGGCAGAAACACAGACTTCGTCGGTTTTCGCATCAAGTCTCTCTTTTTTGCAAATGTAATAGTACCGCACATGCTTTTACACTCATGCCGTAAGTCTGTCGTGCTCTTTTATGGACCAAGTCGTCGATTGGTAAACAACGTGCAAGGCGCTTGGAAAGCTTTGATCGATCGTCCAGAACATAAACACCTCATCCAGACGTCAGAGCATAAACTGCATCTATTACCGACGTAAAACTATTCATTTAGTATTTATATATTCATAATGTAAGCTCTACATTTATCTAATGTAAGCTAAACATCTCGAGTACAAGGTCTATTCGTTCCGTTCATAAACGATACAGCGTGCCCTCTGCTAAAGTAGACCATATGTCAGCCTCCGTTTCAGCATCCCTGCACTAAAGTCAGAGATTTGATTTGCTATAATTAAAGGAGTAAGGGCGGTGTCCGTGTTGTTTTAGCAATAGACGCTGTCAATTCTACCAAAGGGCAAAGTCACTCAGCCACATCCGTTGCACACACGGAATTCGTGCCTTTATGCACGTCCAATCTCCCTTTACAGCTATAGCGTGCAGTGCTGGTGAACACCTTTTGAAACCAGCTTCAAGCTTTCCTAATGCATAATCACGAGTCACCTGAATAAGCTCCGCATCAAAATTCACTTTTAGATAAAGTCTGAGAAGATGGCCGATTTTTCTATTCTGAAATGGCCGCTTGACTTCCATGGCTCATTTGGTAAATGAAGCTAATGTAGTTTTTCCTTAATTGCTTTTAAAAAATTTTCAAGCTGAACAAATCCGAAACCTTTTTACGTTTCTGGCCATCTTTAGTCCGTCATCGGGAGCCCTGTTTGCTTGTCATGCTCGTCTATCTTCGACATGACCCTTACCTATATGTATTAGGTTGTCCGTTGGAGACTAGCAAAATATCTAGCAGCCGAAAGTTTACATCCCAACGGCGTCCAAACTAGCAGATTTTTGTTATTCATTTTAGCCGTTACACTCGACCATCGCAACTAGCGATGCTGCGTATACGTAGTTTTCACGTATTCCCTCCGCCTTCTAAAACTCACGTGCTTTAAGAATCTAACGTCCTTCCTGCGGCGCCTTCCCGACCGGTACCCCCTCACGATTCCGCATCGTCGCTACAGCTCCTTAGTATTTCTAGCGCCCTTGCGCTTCCACCCATTGCCGTAGTACGTCCCCAAGGTCTTGCAGTATAAATCCATTAGAGTCCAAATCTAGCGACTTCGTATACGGCTTGTTACCTACACGGAATTCATTTAGACACCTTTTCGCTAAAATTCCCTTCTGCAGACATTACTTGGCCGAACCCAACTTCCATACCCCGCTTCAGCACCGGCGTCCATGTGAATAGCAACTCGCCGCTGCTACTGGTGCTAATAGTTGCAATGGGGACGGCCTGCTTCTATCGGTAACCTGGCTTGTGGCTTCATTGTCCCAGTCTAATCCATAATCATTTCTATACAGCCGAAGAAAAATCGACAAAGAGCAGATCATCGTTGTCGAAGTGAGGTGGTTTGGTCGGGCGTGGCCTTCGTTGTTGTCGCTTTATCGTCAAGGACAAGACCATCGGTGAAACACTGACATCATGTTATTGAACGACTGGGTTTTCGTACCTTGGCTCAATAGCTATCTGCTGTTTATTTTTTTAGGCATTACACAATGTCACATATATTTTTCATCTGGAAATTCGTGTATTTAGTTTGTGTCGTTGGCCAAGCTTGAGGCAGCGACTTTGCTCTTTTTCAACTAAAGGTTTTGCCCTCCAGGCCATCGCATCGGCTATATTGTAAACACATGCATACAGAAATGTGTGTGCGTAAACCAGGCTTCTTCATTAGCAATGTCCTACACAAATGCTGTCTGGCGCCACAGGTACAACATAATCATGAATATCTTGATGGCTCCGTGGAAGCGAAAACGCTATCAGCAACAGTGACATTTTTCGGTCATGCATCAATTTGCAATTAGATATGCTTGTTGTCGCTATTAGAGTGGCTTCAGCAGGTGTTTTAGTCGACACAACTGGGCGTACCAGCGCCGGGCCTACTCAAACAACCGTTCTTCATTTCAACCTACAGGCTACTCCGGCAGGCCGAAAGGCCGACGCCGGTTAGCGACTGTTGAGCGCTTTAACCCTGACGATGACTTTACACACAACGCCGACGCAGTGAGCACTAAAACTCTGCATCCGTACGTTGCCGCGTGAGTTTGCCGGTCTGCATGCGTAGGATTTGTCAGACACCGAAATAATGCGCAGTCGGCAAACGGACTGCCACTGCCAAAAGGCCTACAGCTATGAGGGTACATTATATCGTATATAGGTATTTAACATCGAACAGGAGCGAACTAGAAAAAGGATCAGCAAAGCTTAAAGCACATTGCTAAGATAAGCGAACACTAAATAATGTAATCCGCGTACAACTATCGAGTAATTTATGTAAATATACCAATGGACCAAGGTAGCAATGAAGATCTACCATAAAACTAATAGTCAATACTTACTATTCGATAGATTTCACTTTAATCTCTGGATTCAAAATTTCGCGGCTTTGGTGTCCACCATTTTGTTTCCTTATCAATAGAAGATTAATTAGCTGCCAGAAAAAATATATGATATGGACAAGTCGTATCAATTGATAGTCAAAACATTGCGCTGTTTCTTCTGTCCTCTTCGTTATATCTTTTGGCTATATTATTTAATGTAATTGTACGCATCTAACATAACCAATGTGCATAACATGGACGAGATAGAACAAACATCTTGGCTATCTAAGTAAGTGACAATTGTTGTCCATTGCAAGCAGAACTAACCTATTAGATAGCTTCCAGTATTGTCGCAACTAAAACAGTCTGTTTCAACAAAAGAAAACGACTGACAATCGGCAGAAAATTTGCTGTTGTACAATGAAAAAGTTACTCATTTTTTATATGTATGTACATGGCCCCATGATGAACTTTATATTTGTGCGGTAACACAGAAGGGCATCAAAGCCAGCTTGTCTCGATTGCTTTCTTCAAGGACATTCTTCTTAGTTGATGAGATTGGGATCACCAATTACGTTCTATCGACGCGACGTCATTAATGCTTCTTACATTAAACATCGCTATGACTAAGACGAAAATCATCGACCGGTTAGAACGCTCGGCCAATGATCATAATAGCAGATCTTTGCTTCTGGAAGAGATTACCCGTACGACGCTGCGCGGAGCCCTAGAGCTTCGGTGGAATAAAAAAAAATCACACTAGGAAAAATTGTATTTTGCAGTCATGGCTAGATATACGTTGCGGAAATCCATAGCGGATCGTGCGTATGTAACAGAGACAGTGGATCTATCTTATAGTTGGTGGGGTGTCCCAACCAAATGACTACTTGGTGAAGCAAGTCAAATCTGCCTTTCTTCTGCCATCTTCCCTTTTACTGAGTTTGTGGAACTTTGTTAACCTCTTAATAGCCTTAGTGAAATGAGAGAAAAGCTGAACATATCCCGTATCCATTCCGAGCGATACATCTACCTGTTTGCGTTGCCCTTCCGGTTTTTGTTATCGTTGGTACAACAGCGTCAACTACGACGCAAATCAGCGATTGTAATAAATGCAATTTTTCCACTTATATTTTTTGGTTATGATACATATTTGTTGCGGCTGATTAAGTGATTTATTCTACTAGATTATTTTTAATTTCATCTCACGTGTTCTATACAGTATATTCTCAAATAATATACAACTTAATGAGTTGTATTTAACGCAATCGTACCACAACACATTCCCAGGACGGAAAAATATCCTACGTGATCTGTCGTTTTCTAGCATTTTCAAAAACTGCAATCTGGCACCTAAAAGGCTAATTTTCGTGACGGCTCCCTGACTCCTTAGTTGTTTTTAATGTACTTTGGAGGCGAAATCGCAAATCTACAGTGGTTACCCAGCTGACAAAGTGTACTGTCACACTGAGCATTGCGTAAGCTCTCTGATAAGACGACTGAGTCATCACCATGCCCGTAAGCATCACCGTCGTAATCATCATGATCAGTGTTAGCAATGGGTGTAAATGCTCGTAGCGAGTCTATTCTGATTCCTTTCCTCGCTTAGAAATCCTTGTCGCTTCAGCATTCATTTTGTTAGTCACCCTATCGGCCCATCAGGTATGCCATGCAGCACGACTCGCTCAGTTACTCTCGAGCCGGCTGCAACGAAGAAAAGATGATATTGACAATTGTATGGGCTAACTGCGGCAAGCACGACTACAGGGTCTTCGGTAAGCTGGACTTGGCGAAGGCTGGCTATAACGAGTCGCAGTTGGACGTAATTGTCTTTGTAATATACGATACAGCGCGTGGGCACGCAGGTATTTTTGGATGCATCAGCGCGCGCGAGCTATTTCTAATTTCGAGACCATGTAAGGCGCGTCGGTCCCAGGTGAGAGAGGCTAAACTCTGGTTCTTTTCGACCTAGCCAATTCCGCCCTTTCTATCACACACCTATTCCACTCTGCATTCCGGCCTGATTCGTTCGTCGCATACGGCTACTTCGCTTGTGCCATAGAACCTGCAGAGGCACGGTCTGGGTTCCTGCCGGTTTGACGGGACCGTAATGCGTCGTTATGTCTTTAGGCGGCGGTGGACTTTGGCTTAAATTAAATTTGTATTTAAAGGAATATTTTTTGATAGTGAAAATTTAGTTATTTTTTTGACGAAATTTTGGTAGACCCTAGAAAAGTTCGGCTATTTGTTGTCTCAGTAGTATGGCTTCTTTATGGCAACTGACTACCAAGGTACGAATTCATAGTAGTCCTCTTTAATGAAAGCACATGAACAACTGGCTCTTTGCGTCCAAGCCGTTGATAACTAAAGCCAATATGTTCGGACGCTAAATACCGCTGACGAGGGCAATTGTGCAAGAGACTAGAGGCAGCATGATCCGCTCAGGAGAGTTTCGGGGCGCCGAAGCTATCTTTTTGACAAGAGGAATCGATATCGTGAAAGGTATCAGATAGCTACTGAGGATATGGAAAGATAACATACCACCTACAATATGTGCACTTGTTTAGATTTTGACATAATACGAACGGCCTCCTGTATTTCGATGGCAACCAATTCCAAAAAAAGAAAGATTTAGAAAGAAAGGTAAGACCTCAACTACAGAGAGCGACTCCCGTACTTGAGCCGTACACGTGCGTTCAGGATAGTGTATAACTGCATTTTTTTCCATATGTCCTGAATCTCATACGCGCGGATACATATGAACATACAATAGTGCAATTCGCACAAGAAAATAGGAAATGCCCAGGCCTAGCTAACATAGGTTGTGATTCAAAACTATCCACAACTTACAATATGACATATTACCAAATGAAAGCAAATCATGAGGTCCGTCCAAATATTATATGCTCAGTATCTTGTCCTACCCGTCCTCATAACTTACGGAACCTATTACTCCAACAATTACACCACATTGTTCCGAACTATCTTTGCTTCTGCATTAGTTCAGACCGGCAAGTCAGCAGCTAATTCAAGAATATTATTGAGGCCGGAACAAGCATGTACTTACGGCTAACGCAGATCTTCGATGTCCACTTAGAGGATCAGGAAGAAGAATCCGAGATACGGTAGAAGCGTTGACTTGTAACAGAACGACTGAATGAACGCATGGGCTGCAAGGCGTGACGCGTGGACGACCTTCAAATTAGGCAACATTCAGTATTGACCGGGTACTAGAACATGGGAGATACCTTAAGCATTCGAGGATATCCAACGACCATCTAGCTGCTAATAGCCCGGATAGACAATGCCATAACGCATCGGTAAATTATACACACGTATTATAAGTGCGGTGCGTAGTGTCAGTATCTCGACAAATGTTTCTCTAAACATACAATGGTACATAGCTATTCGACTGTAGGTAAACATCTATAGAGTGGCGGGTAGACTCCATTG
Organism: Varroa destructor; assembly: GCF_002443255.2. Classification (NCBI taxonomy): domain Eukaryota; kingdom Metazoa; phylum Arthropoda; class Arachnida; order Mesostigmata; family Varroidae; genus Varroa; species Varroa destructor. The sequence goes on along the minus strand of NW_019211458.1, from coordinate 21,438,173 downwards.
TGCATTATAATATATATAGTAAAACACGCATTTTTACCCGCCTGTTTTGCTGTCTCTGTTTCGCGCCCACATGTGAGCTAAAGATTTCGTCTACTATCATTTCATCCTGGCTAAATCAGCTATTGCAGCCTCATAGAATCCCAGTCACCACATCGGTATACGTAAATAGATGAGGATTGCCTGCCTATACATAGATTATTGTCATTCTGCTTGGCACAGGCCGAACAACAATAAAACCGACTGTAGACGTACCATAGAACCAAACGCGTGCTATGACATTGCACATCTTCAAATTGCAAAAAATTCAAAACCCGCCCGTTATACTGCCGCTTCTTGAACTATAGTATTAGCAGGTCTGATACACTGCTATAGATACAACGAATCGATATAGAATTAAACGACTAGACATATCTGCTAACACTGGCGGGTATGTTTGTTGAGTAGGTGAAACGAGGTACGGAGTAGGTATTCGTAATGCTGGTAGGTGTTGCCCTAGTGCGCAGGTGTACAGGAGTATTAGTTTTTCGGGGACGCTAGAAGGCCCGCAAGGAATGATCAACCGGAAAGACAAAAACGAAAAAAGAGCAACGAAGGAAAGAGGATACGTTCGGGAGTTTTCCCTGTTTCTTGCTTTTCGTGAGATTTGTGTGTTTTTGGTAGGTCGGCGACCCAACGCGACGAGCGATAGTTGACATCCGTCTGATTAACTGTACTCCTGTATGCAAGCTCTAGGTGACTAGTCTTAGTGAAACTGCTGACTGTTTTATAACTTCTGTTGTCGTTATGGGAACGTTGCATTAGGTGGCATTTGTTGTTTGCGGCGGCAGCTGCAATAGATTTTAGCAGGTAAAACGCTCGATAGCAAATAAATAAACGCCCGTGAAAGACTGCTTTTAACCTCAAGCAGCGGCAGCAGTCAAAGTCAAAAGCGTGAAAAACATTGATCGAGAAGGAAACGTAATATGTGTGTGCAGATAGCTTTCTGCCAGCTAGGTATCGTACGCGACCGGTGTAGGCCATAAAGGGTGTCAAAAATCCTATACAAATAATTGAATTGTCAGTCCTACCTGGAATGCATAACGTATAGGTATAGGTATCACTGGCATGTATGTGGATAATAAGGAACAGTGGCATGTTTCACTAGTGACAGGAAAAATCATATGGAAGTATTCAATGGATTTAGGTTTTTTTTTGTACTGTTATATCTATATTAACTATCTACATTTCCCTTGTATTATTATTATTATTTTTGTAAGTTGTTCTCGTAGGGAAGTTCCTGTTGGGATAATGTAAGAGTAATATGAACTACTGCATCCGAAGATAATTGAGCCCGCCAATTTTTTGCAATAGCCTGTCCTTAACGCTTGTTATATGCGTAGGCGTTGATTGAATATAATTATTTTTTATCAGGTTAAGTTGAATAAAATTTCGTGTAGAGAATTTTAACCGTGAAACAGGTCTATCCTTGTATGTCTACGATTACCTGTTTAATAGAATAGATAAGAACAATCGAACGGCGTTGATTGGTGTACTTTTCTGTAGTGATGTTATTGATACTATAGTAAATGCACAGCTTGTCTCGTTTATTGTATGCCTAATGCTGGAATAATTTAATTCGATCGAAAATAGGTACAATTTTCACATGGCGCGAACTCTCCCACATGCCCGTTCGGCGGTCTGGGCAGTCAATGAAAATAGTGGACAATCAGTGGTAAGGACCAGTGGAGGGGGGCTGCATGCGAATGGAGAGATCACAAACGAACATACAGATCCAGGATCTAACTAATTTAAATATAGATACATACATACATACATACATACATACATGTATATATATACAAAAATGGTCCCGATATGTACTTCTCATAGCTTGTCTTGTGTAAGGGTAGGAAAGGTTTTCTAATATACTATTTTTATATATGCCTAAAAATTATTCTCATTGCAAAACATTTCACGGTAGGCGTTTCAGATTCAGGTAATTCAGATTCTAATTGGCGATCTTACTTGATGAGACTCCCATACATGCGGGATTAGCCACAAGACGGAGCACAAGCTATCAAGCCTAGAAGCGATAGTCTTTGTAGTAGGACAACCCAAAATTTGGGGACTGGTAAAAGTAGGTTATTTACGCACTAACCTGTTTCTATTCTACATACCTACTCATGTAGGAACATTTTCAGTATCATATTCGCATCGATATGCCGGTCTTCGTTAGACCAGAAATAGTTTTTTGATTTTATAGGAAAGAGCGAGCGACAGACAGACAGACAGACAGAGCGAGACAGAGAGAGAGAGACAAAGAGAGAGAGAGAGAGAGAGAAGGGGGAGATCAAGATATTTGCCAAAAGATTCCTATTAATTGACGTGTTTTATATAACGACACAATAGAACTTCAGAGACAAAAAAAAAACCCGATATATACACGCGCACACACACACACTGAGAAATTGACTTAATTGAAAACTCGGTTGGTATTTTTTTGTCATAAAACATAATTGTTTTATTTCCTATTTATTATAATCGTATTTATATAATTTTTTTCCATTGTCACCACATCGTCACGTTATTGATCGGCGGCAGGATTCACCTAATTTCCTTTTATATTAATTTCAATCTCGATCGATTTCGATCATTGGTTGCTTCTTCGAACATTAATGATTTTTTTTTTTTTTTATTTATTACTAATTCCACTTTTCCGTACTATGTGCTCTCTCTCTATAATAGCTTCTATTTTTTACCGTGGCATTCTGTTGTTTCAAGTTGCTCCTCTTTGTCATATTGTTACTTGCTTTGAGCGGTCGGGAAGCAGCCTAACTTTAGGCGATCCGCTCATTATTGTCATATTTGAACTACGAAAATTTACAACTAAGTTTACAGTATATAGTTTGTCATTATTACTGCGAATATTGTCCCGTTTGTTTAATTTAATATTCTCTTCATTATTATTAGGGCCCAATGTATATATTTAACTTACAGACAAAGTCATATATCTTTGTTGCTTGTACAATCATATAATAATAAGAACAATAATACGAGTAAAAAAAAAGTTAGTGGAAGGTTACTCTTATTTTTTTTCTATCTAATTTTAAATTGTTTTGATTGCAGCTATTCTAGTCCAGTATCAATGAGATAATTCCTCTCCATTCTAATAAATGGTTTACTAAAGGGCATTTATGAGCGGGCAGGTATACTGTAGATGAAAAAGACAATCAACCAGCACCAGGAACGTTGAAAAACAAGCGGATAGAAGTATTGTTTGTAGTTTTTCCTTGTTTTGCAGAGAAAAAAGGCAGGAAACACCAAGAGGATCACATTTACGTATGCATTGATTGTATAATGATTTTGGTAATGTTTCTTTGAAACTCAGCATTTATCAACACGCGCCCTATGTGTGTTCGGTTTAAGAATAACCAGCATAATCTTATGGACTGCAAAGGAAACGTAGTTAGTTAGATGTCTAAAGGCTAAAGACTGCTAAGGTTCAGCTAATGAGATAGAAATTAGAAGAGATCGTTTTTTTTAGTTACATATATATATTTTTTTTCTTCTTCATTTTTTTTTTTACCAAAAGACATTTCGCACACAAAACTTAAATTTCGTAAGGCTACTTAGAAGTGGAAATGTCGTCTACAATTAATATAATAACTTATATGTATATATATGTTGTCAACCATCATCATTATATCAATGAATACATTAGTAAGGCATACATGCGAACAACATGCAAATATACTAATTACTAATATCGACAGAGAACATAATACAGACAATAGAAGAAAGTTGATAGAACGAAAAGAAACTCAGGAGTTCTCCAGGAAGTCTCATCTAATAAAGATCCTTTCTGCTGTAAATAATCGACCGCACACGTAGCGGATACCACTGTCGGCCACTCTAATAGAGGTTCCCTCTTCAGTTTGGTTCACATTTTTTTTTTTGTTACACTTAGCTTAGGTTGTCATAAAGGTTTCTAGGTGCTTCTTAAGGTTCTGTGTCTACCAGGCAGTAACAATGACGTCTCCCTGCTACTTGAACTCACGGCGAAATATGCTCAACAATTTGCCTCTTGAATTATGCTGTCATCCGCTGTGTTTTGAGCCCCAATAGTATGTATCTTAGTGAGTGTGTTCGTATCTGTGTAAAAAGCATGGAAAGCTCTCCTTGTAGAGGAAATCTTACGTCAAGCATCAGATCATACATGTTGTTGCAATGCAGAATAATGAAATGGAGAAGACTTTTTGGGCAGATGCTCGTTCGGTTGAGATGTAATTTCGGTTGATCTAGGCCCGATAAAAAGGGTTTAGCGACACAGCACACGAGGCAGCACTTGGTAGAGCGGCTCGACGCGCATATATTTATAAGGTGACACCACGAAGAGTACTGTTGGGGTAGGAGGATTGTATAAGGACGCACAAGGTCTTGTTTATGGCATTATCGCAATGAACTAAAAAGCTTTAAGAGTAAAGCTGCTGCACCAAATCAAACAATAGCAGCACCAACAACAACACCTACGGGTCAACCTGCAGGCTACAAACTCAAGATGAAGGGAATACGCGCTGAAGTGCCGAAGACAACGATGTTATCGGTTCGCCATTGCCGGCGGCCCACAACGTAGCAACAACAACAACCACTACTACACATGTAGCAGATACTTTATAGACCCCCAGATCCTTGACCGGAAAATGTTCGACGAGGCAACACGGACCAGCTCGCTACAACGACGTACTAAAATCATATCTATCAATTCCAGCCGAAGATTCTGTGGGTCTAATACTCATAGAAATGACAACTATGACGGTGCACCTAAATATAACAAAGGCATTTGGATGTGGTCAATGATTCCACACAAGAGCTCAGTAAAAGCCAATTCAACGAAAACATTCGCCGCTAAATCTGCTTGATCAGTAGGGAGCTAAGACGTGTAGGTGGTATGTACCTGTTCCGGATTTTTTAGCTTAAGGTGGTTGGCATGAGAACAGACATATGCAGACTCAAGTGATCGTGTACTCATACGAAGAATCAGACTTGAAGTGATCATTTCGGATTCTTCACTCTGAAACATTTACATATATCGAGGGTAGACTATACGAGAATACAATACAGTAGGATTTGTTGTGTGGATTGGAACAAAATAGCGGACTACCGTGGGCGAGCAGTTGGAAGACCAGAGTGGACCAGGAAGCTTTTGGTTTTCGTATTGAATGTCGGAAATGAAAAAACCGCTGTATTTGTCTTTTCATAGTCTTCTACGAATGATTTATGACTTCATTTACTATTATAATCGTCACGTTATTGTGGTGCATCGGTGCCAACCTGTACTTGAGACCTTCAGTTAGATTGGGATTAAACAATTTGTCCTAATGGAACCGGCTATACCGCCATGACTGCACCGAAGATGCAGTATTTTTGCTGATCCTGTTTATTGACCTGCACAAGCACCGTTCATAGAAATCAAGCATAGGACTAAGACACGAACACTAGCAACTCGCTTGAAAAATCAGATTAGCGGATATACGTAAACAACTGCCTTTTTCTTCACTAGTGTAATACTCGAACTTAGTTTTCTTATTTGTCCGAATGGATCGTGTGGTAGCTATTTGTCGGTTCAGCAACTGCTTCCCATGAACGCCATCACCGTCTGTCCGCACCTTATCGGTCTTTCACCTTTCCATGCTATCGATCGTCCACGGAAACACTGGCCTAAAAAGGGCTAGCCAAGGCTTGTTCATCAACTGTGATACCTTCTGTATTTATTCGAAATACAAAAGTCTTCTGCTAGCTACAATAGCCATTTTCTGTGCGCTCAATCGATTTACGTTATTCCACTCTTTGCCACTTTGATATTGTGTCGTATTTCTCGGGTTTCGAATGTTTAACCTTATTCCTTGATATATTTCCTATATTCATTTGAAACACAATCGGTTGCCTACGTATATGTAACAGAAGGTCAAAGTGAATTTTAGTGAAACTATAAAACATTGTGGGCTTTCATCTCAGTGAGGACGATGTACCGAATGTAGCGGAATGGCGAATGATGCCTTGGAAAGTACGTCAGATGACATTTTCAGTTTAATCACTATTACGGTTCATTGCAGCTCAGAGATGGAAATTTAACTCTACTGAAAGATAACAATTTTGGGTATGCCCAGCGGAAGGTCTCTTCCGACAACATTAGCGCTATTCATTTGTCGCCCCATGTACTAAATGCATGGATATTCCACTCCATTTTTACTAGAAAATATTTCCCACGGAAAGCATTCATTTAGGTATATATCTATATTCGTCGATGATGTCCTTATTTTCCCTCAAAAGAGCACGACGTGGAGCCCCACTTGCGGGTCCAAGTTCATATATGTAACCTAAGACGAACGAACATTAAGGCTTCTATATCCATCTGGCCTTTATGAATTAACCCTGCTCAATACAAGAGATCATACAGCAGTCGGACAATCACGCTATCTATATATATATATATATATATATCGTACCCCGATGAACATGTTAGTTATATTTTGAATCGTCTTTCGTTTACAATGTTTAGTTGCATTGTTTTTTATGGGTACATTCGTCTTTTCCAGTTCCATCTCTATTTGTTGCTCAGGCATCCACCGTTCCCCGCTGTAGGCACGAATATGCACCCTCGTTCGTAAATTGCGCCTGCGGGAAGCTGCTGGCGGTTCTGACCCGTAAAGCCTGACCAAGCCTAGAAAGCAATACAGTGCGTACCGCACTATCCCACGTAGCAGTAATCACATAATTGTCCTTTATATGTATTTATAGCTTATCTACTGCAGACTGCTGCTAAAGATCCGCTAGTATTTTCCAATAATCATCGTCTTCTGGTAGCATAAGTTGTTTACTTTAAGATAGGTGTGTGTTTTGGCTCTGCTTTATATTCCGATTGGTGGCGGAGAGAATAGCCTGGCCTCTCGACAACGTACGTTCAACCTGATGTTGTGTCCCTCTGTCGCAGGAGTAACAGAGCTAGTGGAAACCAATTTATCTAAAATTGTTTAGTCTGGTGGTCGTCGAGTGTGGCCGAATGATCAGGCGGTGCTTTGTTTATTTACGGTATATGATTTGTTAGTTGAGGTTGTTGTCTGGACCCGTCTGGTACTTCATTGTAGTATAATACTTATTTGTGATTTGGAAACGGTGAGTTGTGTGTGTAAAGCAATTTCATATTGTAGATGACTGCGGCTACACAATGGCTAGCCTGGGCAGGCAAAAGGCTGCGTAAGGCCGAGCGGCACAAAGAAGAGACCAACTGCGCATATTTATAACGTACGTGTATGTGGAAAAACGTTTAGAAACGCACAAATGAGAAATCAACCAAAAAATACGAAGGACCATGTTCATCAATCAAAAAGCAGATACTTGGTGAGACTGGAGGATTTGGAAGCGACGCTGATGAATAATGAGAACACAGAAAAGTCGCCACATGTGCTTGTCACGCGAGAACGGACAGATAAACTAGATCCATTTATATTCATTACATAATACACTGCGAGGAGAAAATCGAGGCAACCTGGAACATGAGCATTATGGCTCAAGCCGATTTCCTTAGCGGCCCAATATCTCTTTCTGCGACACCATCTATTTGATAATTCTTACAATCTTGTGTATTTTATAGTCAGTACGTACGTGCATACAACGAGCGATTGCTCACTTTGCCCTATTCGTTCTCCTCCTCATTACTAATTTGCCATTCTTGTTATTGATCGTTGTTGCACCATTGCGTCATTACATTGCAACCGTGGTATATATATATATATATATAATTTCAATGAGGAGATTTAGAGTTGTTGTTTTATTATCCTTTTTTCTTGTAATCATTAACGGTAATCAATAGTAATCATTTCCTTGCAATCGTCAAATACAAAAACGTACTCGTACACAAATAGAGATATACAATATATGTATAATGCAGAACAATACAACTGAACAGGGACCAATCTGCGAGCCGTCGTTTGATACCGATCCTCACACGAAGGAAATTCCCTTGTCTTCTAAAACGACTGCCTCTTTACGTCTTTTTTTTCTTTTATTTTTGCTCGCGTCTATGTTTGTTCATTATTGTACACATAGCTTTCGACGGACAACCTATCCTGTTATCAATTCAGGACGAATTGCTCTACTGTGTTTGTACGACGATGAGTCCTGGATGCGCATTTTTGAATCCAGCTTGAGTTGACATATGCGAGGAACGAGTGATTGCGTGTGCAGGTGCCTTTGTTCGACCGTGCGTCACCTTAAGTTCTTAGAGCCTATGTCAAAAGAGTAAATTTGTCTTTTTTTTACGGTTTAGGCGCTTAGACAGTTACAAATCCAAGATGTTAGAAGGCTATGTTAGAAAAGCGTGTCTTTCTTTTTTCATCGCTTTCGTCTCTGCTTCCGTAGCAAGGCATCAAAAGAGCTCGACGCTACGTAGTACATTCAGATCGAAAAAGGTGCTGAAGGAAAAGTGTCACCTTTTTCAGTGCGAATGTACATATGAATGTACACAAGCTAAAAGAAACGCCTGCTCTACGTCGCATATATAGTTGAGCTATATGTGGCCTTATGTGCGCGATCGACATTACGAAAGGTAGTAAGTGCGACTTGCCAAGTTACACACAAAAACTGCGTTATAGCAAACCGCGAGCGCGGAATACAGACATCTAGCTAGGAGAAACAAGCCGTCACCGTTGTCCTAGGCTACTATATTATCGAACAGAAACCGCCGAGCAGAGATTGTTTCGCTGAACGGCAGTTGACCTTGGAGTGAAACCAATAGTCTTGGTATAATGTGTTCAAAATGAGCTTAGCAACTGTGCCATCCACGATAGAAAATATGGAGGGAAACATACGTTATTCTGTGGCAGGTCCTACCCGAATAGGCCTATGTCGAGTAAGACGTATACGCTTGGCAATCGCCCGCTAATGATTGTGATACAATAACAGAGACATGCTACATAATGATTTCACATAAATAGAAAGACGTGAGTCACGGGTGCTGACAGGTATTTTCACGTTGATTTTTATCATCGCTTGATCAGCAATGAGTCGACAGTCATCGGCTCATGCAAGTTTTTTCGTCTATCTTTCATTTAAGAACATCTACTCAATGGTCAGCGGTCAAGCGCACTATAAAAGTCCAGACGAGCTAGCCAAATAACCAGCCGCTTCATTGGTCTGATTTGGATGAAACAAAATAAACTAATTAGTGGACATAAGATCGAGTTGTTAGAAAGTGTCCACAATGTCCAACACTCTGTTTGTAGACATATGGGACTATTGATATTATCATTAGTGTTATAAGTTTGCAACCTGTCAATGACTCACTGATCAGTTACTTCATAGCAGTATGATCACCATTATTGTTATCTGTACATTACAGGTAATAGAGAAGACACATCCATTTTATCTTCAACGTTTTAAATGTAAACTATACGCAATCACTCACATAGATACATACACACAGGCATAAATACGCACATTACGCAAATGATTTATTTCCAGAGTCACTCACACAAACACGTAGGCCTATCTCTACAGTCATTTCATAGAAAGTTACAGACAAAAATGGATCCATTCATAACGTACATTACAATATATGATACTGCGCAATATACGAGGCTCATGCTACCCTTTGATCCATTTATCGAACTAGACTTATCTATCAGTTGGCAACGATTTTTCTCGCTCAGATCTCCCCAATCAGCTGCCGCCAGTTTAATTTCGTAATCATGCTCCACCTTTCTCTATAGCCTTAAATATAGTTGACAGTATAATAACTAATGGGGGTATTTCCTTGCCTTTTACCGAAGTAAAAAAAGTAGTGGCTTTCATTAATACATACTGTATTATTGTAACAGTACATTGTGTCCTGCTCTTTCTAGCAATATTAAGCCCGGGAACATATGTCCCAATATGGCGGCTGCGGAATATTACAGTCGTGCCTATAGCCATCGTGCAATGCCGGCAAGAACAGTCGCGTAGCAACAATTCAACAGTTGGACAGTAGCATTGACAGAGCCGTCATTGTTTTCCTATTTGTAGCCTTCGTGGAAGTGTAATTAATGTCTTAGTATTTTGGTACATGGGTACCTACGAGGATCCATAAGAGATCGTCATTGTGGTATAAACTGTAGTAATAACAGTCATTACGGTTACATGAGTTTACGACCGGGCTTAGGTTTGTAGGCTTAACCTGGTCGTGTCAGGCTCGACTTGCCAGCTTCCTCGTTCAGTGCCTCTTCGTAGTTAAACCTGTGTGATAATACCATTTTAACGTATGCAAAATACGTTTTCGAACAGTGTTTTGCAGCGCGAAAGCTCCTTGTGGCGGCGTTATATTGTGTAGTGATTGGTATTGCCAACCAGCTCTGGTCCAATTCGACGCAAATTTCACTTGTGATGTCCTTAGTAGTCCGATGCAATCATTATGTTGTACTGCCATTTACCTAGTTTTCTATTGTCCTTCTTTTCCTACACGAGAATCACTAGTCTATACAACCTTGCTATGTGTTTGCTTTCCGGAAGATGTCGACTGCTGCACGACTTTGTTGATATTTTCGACGCAGACTTATTCTGGTTTTTGTCCAGTTGTATGTATTTGAATGATATTGCCGAATCATGCCGTGAAACCATCATCAGACCAGTACTGCATCAGTCGGTTTTGCAGAGAGTTGACGTAAGTTCGGCGAAATTTTTCGCTTCTTTTCTTCTGTTAACGTACATCTGTTTAACGCGGGTTAGATGCCTACCACGTTGTGACCAGGTCGGCAACACATATGTCGTCCTGTGCCGCTTTGTATAGACAACAGGCATACATGTAATAAGAGGCTTCGTCGGAATCAATTCCATCGAATAAGATTTTGGTCCCTTCTTCTCAGAATCTGATGTAAACTAAACGTTTGAAGTTGCTACAAAAATCACAGGCCGGTCGAAACAGTCGATGTGGAGTATCACGAAGTGGTGAAAAGTCATCGGTTACGGCCGGAATTCACAGGCGAAGGGTTCAACTGTCAAACACAGTCACACACTTCTAATCTCTCGCTCTCTCTCTCCCTCCCTCCCTCTGTGTTTTCCAGATCGAGTATTTTCGGTGTTATGCAAGCTAACGGTGCTGGTGGCAACGGAAACCGACGTTCCTTGTTGCAGGAATTTTATCCATATGCTGTTCTATACAAATGCATATGCGACAAACAGATATATGTATGTACAGTGGTTTCAATGAGTGAACGTTGCGCAGGGCTGTGGATCCTGTTTTTGACACATTATTTCACGTTACACTCACGTTGATGCCCACATACGAACGGGATTAGATCAAAACCCGAACAGATCATCGTAATAAAATTATGTTCGTAACAAAAATAATTGGTCATTACTATAAACATTACTTCTAATGGAGCATTATTGAAATGTACTTTACCATTCATTTCGCGAGTCTATGGACTTTGCGCAATCTAAAATCCCTAAAACACACCCTATGCCAAGCAGTTCGTTCGCGACAATTGTCCCTCTTAGCTGTCGAAACTTCTCTAAGATCCACAACGGTACCCCAAAATGTAAGTTATACGTGACCAGTAACCTTACTAAGCGGCATCCTGTACTTGGGGAGCTGCCTCAGCTGTCTCTCAAACTCCAATTCGCGCTACGGTACGCACCCTCATTATGGCTTTGCCTGTAACCTTACGACCACCTGATGAGGCCCATCTCGATCATACGATGCAGCGATACAATATAACGTGTCTGCCACAGTCCCATGGTCGACACGATGGATTTCTATCTCAGTGGGAATTATAAACGCATCTAAGGCAGACTGGACGCCACAGCGAACCCCTCGATCCTCAATTATTGTGACTTCTCAGAGACCGGACGTTGTTCTGACCACATCGTGTAGGCTAGAACCAAACACCACTGGGTGGAAACGTGCCGGCCCATGTATCTGTGACAGCGGTAGAAGTTGCTCCTCTTGTATAAGAATCCGTTTGGCATTCACAAAAATTTGGAGGATTTATCGTTCCGCCAGCAAGAACCACAGTGAGGAACGACAAGTTCGTTAATTTCGGTTACGTCAAGCTGTGTCACATTATCTAACAGATGTTGGCCTCATATTTAGTCGCAGAGTTCGGGCAAAAGCTGATCATATGTCTCTAATTGACTAATTGATGAATTAAGTAATTCAGTGGTCAGTTAACGACATCGACCAGTGATCACACTCACTTCATAGCCAGTATTTGGTGTTGGGAAGGGTTTAGAAACCCAACCCATCTTTGCGGGATTTTGTTATCTATGTTCTGCGTCTGTGCTCTAACCGGCGGTGTCTGTCTATTCCTCCGCGCTATAATGGAGTCCATTTTCTATTCATGCAAGACCATTTGGCGTCTGCCGAAGGCAGGCTCTATTCACGTACATTTCGTATATTAGGCGGCAAAAAATCTTGGTCCACTAGCGTATTACAAATAGCGCTTTACGGGATTGCTCTCGCTTTCTTTCTGGGGCTCCGCTCACCTCCTTCGCACTGCTGTTTGCTAACCGATAAAAAAGATTATTATGTGAGGTCGCAAAAAGATATGGTAGCAGAAACGTACGCTTTCGCAGACTGGTGCGCATATATCATGTACAGTGCCTGCATTAATATCATCGCATGTTCTCGCGGTTAGAATGGCGCTACAGGCGTTGTACCGATATTTACCTTGAACTCTTCATTATCTTGAATTTCATCATTCTGAGTTCCAGTTGTCATATCATTTACACTGTGCTACTCACCTTCATCCATACTCGTACCGGCGTGTCGTCGGTGTTGTGCAACAAACAATTACAGAAAAAGCAATTACGACAAATCAATGGCTGCTACTAGCGGTAAGATGAGCTGTATGTGGTCGTTGATCTTGGTCTTCCTATCGATAACACTCCGTTAATTTTCCAGCTGGTTCTTCGTAGCTATCACTATGGGCATCTCGTATAGATGGACGTGTAAATGTTATCTCTGCGTGATTCTTGCTCTTACCTACGATATCGTAGTAGCCAAGCAGGGCAAATGGAAGCAATTAATTTGTGTTGGCGTGAACAGCTCTTAAGTCTCGTTCCGCATCTTAATTTCTCTTCCCCTCCCTATGTAAGTGTCATATTTGCAATAGCGGGACATCAAACACAGTCGCCCTTGCGCCGGCAGTCATGGTCTAGCTAAAAACACTACATCTACGTAGTACTCGAGTAGTCTTTTCGAAGGCATTGATGGATCTAGTATGTAATGTATGTATGTATGTATGTACGCTCGCACCTGTCCGTACGTCTTTCTGCTGTGCTTCTATTAGCTGTAGTTGTAGCAGGAACTGCGCGAGCGTTTCTCTCACCAGCCCCTGCATCACCAGCCTGCCGGCCACCAGCGTTAGTCTCAGTCATCTTATCACCAACTTCACTTTGTTCGAAACGTCGTCCAAGCGCCGCCATTGACTGCCGTTCCAGAGACAGCCGAAGCCACAGCACGACGCCAATGACGACGAATTGCCCCTTCCCGTTAAAGAGGGAACCAACTAAGCGACATGCGCTCCGTCAAACGCCGTAGACGTCAGACAGTGGCTACGGGAGCAGAAGGGGAAAGTTGAAACTATATTAATATTCGATACTACTAATGTTAGTGCTGGGGCCGTCACCTCTGACAGCGACAGCGGGTGATAAAAATCTAGAAGACACACAGCAACACAATAAGCGCTAACCTTAATCGTACGAATACTAGTAATAATAATAATAATAATAATAAGAGTTCTAAGAGGTTTCAGGCTTTTTTTTTTTTTTTTTCATAACTGTCTTTTGTGTTCGGACAACCTAGATCCGCAAGGGCCGATGCTAGTGAAAGCAACGTTCGCAAGGACAAGTACAGCTGTACCGTAGGCGCCGGCTTACTCGAGCCCTGTTCACCAGCTGCGGGCTCTCCCCATTCCGTTGCTGTTGGGGGACATCCGCAGTAGACAGGCTGAACATGCAGTCGGAGAGTCAGCGGTTTCTTAATTTTCTAAGGCTGACCTACGTCTAGCTGTTATGGGTATGGGGTACGGGTGGCTTCGGGGTTACCAGATACGGTAGTAATTGTAGGCGAAAAAAATATTGAAAGATTACGAGTGATTCCGCCGCCTCCAGTACCTAGTACAGTTCGACTAAATGAGACAGTTACCCATCGAGTCGCATCGGTGTTTTGTCGCTTCTGCGTCTTCATCGAGGTAGCAGCCCCTACTTGCAGCTGTGTCAATATTGACTCGGTCAACCCTAGCTGGTAAGCCTGTCGAGAGCAAGCCTGAACATAGCCTGGCACGGATTCGATCTAACCGGACCGATTGGATTATGTTGCGCCACCATTACGAATGGCATACGGGTACACTCGCCGTCTACTATCGCTATTATTACTGTTAATTTCGTTATTATTACTGAATATTAAAGCTATGTTGAAAGAGGCCTCCTTTAAACGGACGTTATGAACAACGCCAGAAGATGTACTGTTCACAGGACGCAACGGTTGTCGGTTTGACAACTGTGTCAATAGTTGTTACGTTGATATGTTGTCCATCGAGATGGATTCATGGAAGTGTTGGTTGCCCTTTGTCTGCGCGAGCGCGCAGGGGCGGTGAGAAAGCTCGCGAATAAGACGCTGTTGTCATCGCGATCGGTCGGTCGTCAGCCCCTTTATCACACATGCTCGTATGTCCTGTCAATTTACCGAGTCGACCCGTATGGCTGTATACGTCTGTTATTAATGACGGTGGTGGTTTACTATTTCACATTAACTAGGTCAATCACCAGAATATGAGGTAATATATAGATCTATAGCTTGGGCTAGCAACCTGGACGAGAGAAGATGTTATCAAATAGATCCGATGCTGGCATGGAGCAAGGGGCCAATCGGAGATTTTGCCGTCATCACGACCAAATGAACCACTGCCTATTCTGCTGCTTATTACTGCTTAGCGGCTTCTAATAGAGAAAGGACAAAACTACGGTGTAAGTAAGTGGCATGTCGTTACCGTGAACAAGTCGCATTTAGATATTTTTACACTACTGTTTCTGATAGGTTTTGCGTTGATATTAGTACCGACGGCCTCTAATAAATAGAAAGAACGATGAGTTTGCCTCGCTGCTTTGCTCTAACATCTGTCTATTGGTAAAAGCAACATCAGCAGTAGTCCAGGCTGGATCATTTACGTGGCCTGTGTAGACACTCAGGCGTCAACGGCTGGGCAGAAGCAGAGCTAATAATAACTCGAGCCTTTAATGTAAAGTACAAATATAAACGATTGCCGGCCATACGAAGCTAATTGTTAGTTCTTATCTCGAAACATCAAAAATAAAAGAAAACTCTATTTTCAGATCGAGCCGTAGCCCTTTTCTGGGGACCTTCCTCCTAGGCTCCAGGCTGACCACATGTTCTAGGCAGGAGATTTGGGCAGACAAGATTTTCACTGTAATGTTTACAAAATTTTACTACAAAATGACACAGACGGCAATTGGAATACTAACTAGCGCAGGGGCAAGCTGTCAGATAACAACTACAGTAACTGCCGGATCGATCCCAGTTATCATTTCGCTGCCTGATTGGATATGTTCCTGCTTGACCACCACTTATAAAGTCACTCATGCCGCGAGCGCTTTTACCTACATCAGGAAGCACATGTACATACAAACGGGCCTTTATACAGGGGCGTCGTGCTAATCTCACACAACAGAGTTGATCATATTGCTCGTGAGTTCCGCTGTGCACGCATGCGTGCGTGTGTGCGTGCGTGCGTGTTTATGACAAAAGTCACACACAAAGACTATAATTCAGTGGGTAATCATGTAACTCGCAACGCAAGACCAATTCGTTCGCTGAATAATTGACTGCGTAGTGATCCAGAGCAGACGATGAAAGTTAAGGCTATAAACGCACAGATTTCAATGCTCTCAAACTTTGACTAAAATAGACGGCCACAGCGACAGTTGGCAAAGGGACAGCTGCGGCAACTGATGCTGCTTTGTATACGTATGTAGAAGAGGGTAATGGGGTCAGATAAAGGTTTTTCGTTTCGTTCAGGCTTATTTAGAGCATGAGTGGCAGCAGTCGTGTTGCCTTTCATGCAGTGGTTGATGGCCCATGATAAGGTTACTGAACCAAAAATATCAGGCGCCGAGGTAAGTGATAAGATCGATGGGAACTACTGCAGCAAATAAAGCGGCAGCGATAGGACACGGGTAAAGGGCGATTGGTGGCTTATCAGTTTTTGAACTAATGCTTAAGAGCAACGATGCGAACAAAAGTAACTTGTTAGACCTGTTATAAGCCTGTATGCATTCAAAAGTTCTAAAAAAGTATTGGCCATTACATGGATGTGTCAGATATTTATATAAAAATGTAGACTTTTAAAAGTTTCAATAATCGTTGCTTTTTCTTTTACCTTCCTTCGGGCACTTTTCTGCGGCTGCTGTTGGGGCTATCGCCCTTATCACGAAAACGATCCCACGATGGTGTCCTCCCTCAGTTGAAGTATCACCTAGGCATCAGGGCCAGCATCGAACTAAAGGATGCAACGACTCACAGCGGCAGTAGATGCTCGCGCACTTCATCTGCGGCTGAGCTATGGATGCGGTGTCAAGCCTGACTGTCAATGTGCTAATACCCCCGTTGTTGCGACTATATACCACTGTAGCACGGTGCTTTTAGAATGCAGAAGCTGTGATCTATCAAGCACACGCACTAATATTGTATTTGTGCTCGCTTCGTTACTAAAAGCAAATACAGTTTGCACTGAGAAGCCATAGGCCGTTCAACATCTGAGAGAAACATTGGCTCTTGTTACTGCCGCCGATTTTGCTAGTGTTTCAAAGGGGGTAGATGGAAACACAGAGCCCGAACGCAAACCATGAGTAGCGATTCGGGCGTGTGGTAATTGGTGATGTTGCCTGAAATGGAGGCAGACGATCTTCCCCCATGATGATATGGGATAGCTATTGTGCGACACCGACCACGGCCCTATGGCTAGGCTATGAAATGTCATTTGTATTGCCACATCATACCACCAAGTTAATCATATCGTAGACAGAATACAACCGCTGCTGAGTCAGTGCGCTCTATGTGTAGCGTTCTGCTGAGGGCCCGCTTGTGACCATGCTTTCTTTAGTCTTCACCAGTCTGGTATTTTCCATGTCATGCAACAAGCATTACTGGAAACCAAACAGCTTGAAGAACTGACCAAACTGCTAGATAGATGGTAAGTGCCTGTTGTGCATTCTCGGCCTATATGACTTTTCTAACTTCTATGACTATCTCCGCCATTGCTACTAGTCGACATCAATCAAGCGAACTTCTCCTCTAACGAGCGCTCGCGGGTGTTATACACATCGACATCATAGGAAGAGCCAATAAGCAATAACCTCGACGACGAAACCTGCGAAGACACGAAGAACTAGCTAGTATACCAAGTGCATATTGAAGGCAGTAGACTCTCATATGTACTTCGCCACTCGAACTAGAATATAGAAATCACTCATTTCTGTAGTTGATACGTCGGTAGCAGACCTGCCTGTGTGCCGGTTCGTTTCCACAGGACGTTTAGCAACTGCAGCAGCTATAACAGGGGCAATTGCAATTGATAGTACGTAGTCTGCCAAAAAACATCACTGTGGGTAGCCCACCAGCGGCCAACAACCGCGAGCGGCCTGCGTGCGCGATTAGAAGAAGATCGTGAACGCAGATTGCGGCTTGAGCAACGGTTGCGGCTGCAGCCAATGCGCCCGTTATATGCGCTGGCAAAACACTATGCCTCTATTTAAAGCTTTCCCGAGACAGAACTAGTACCTTCAGCAACTAGAAACAAAGCAAAAGAGTGGTAGAAGAGTATGTTTGCCGCGAATGGCTGTAGCTAGCTGCATTATGGTGACTAGTGTCTGATACTAATAGTATTCACCACGACTCGTGGTGCTTGCCGGCCGGCATGATCATTACAGTGGCCATCAAATAGGAACAGGAAAAATTCGCCGCTGCCGTCTCCAGTATATGCACGGGATATCTATTCACAATGGCATTGCAACGGAGGTAAAACTGCCGCAGGAACAAAGGTTTGAAGAGAAAGCCATCTTGACCTGAGCTGCAAACCCGTAAGGAAGTACGTACGTGTACGCGACATAGCATTCGCGTTTACATTGCGGTATGTATATGGATATATCGGGTCAGTTGATCATCAGCTAGTGAGTAATTTCGCTACTTTAGACAACACATACTGCCAACGATAGTGGTAGCTAGGACGAGACAGCAGTGTGAAAAAGCAGTGGCTTGATCTGATGCTACTTCAGATACTACTGACGATGTTGCTCATAGGCGAGACTGTTCATTGAGCAGGAGCATGATCGACGAACAGGCAGATGGCAAAATTCATCGCTTAGCTTCGTGGCTCGTACAACTATGCGTTCACATTTGCAGACGATTGCCCGTTGTCATAGTAGCGGCTGCAGGAGTATACTGACCGGGATAAAGAAAAAGAGGAAGATATCAGTGCTGCTGAAACGAATGGCCCCGACGTATAGGAAAAGAAGCTACCCCAAGATTAAACTACTCATGTAGGCAGACTAGATCCATAGTGTTGCTTGCAATTATTGTCCACTAGTATACACCAGTAGCTATTATTACGCACAGTTGCTGCACCGAGGCCAGCTCTGTCCGACAACAAAGATCTATCCTGCTCGACACATTAGCTGACATCAGTTTTGGGTGGGTCCGCGTTTATTTATTTTGCCGCTGCTGCCATCGTTTTGGTTATTATTGATGCTGTTGTTTTTCCTCCTTACCGCGTGGGTACAGTTGCAACCGCTACTGGTGTTTTTACCTGCGCACCGGGTGCTAGCAGAGTTGAGCGGTACAGCTGCCGCCTCTGCTGCGGCCATCATTATTATGCCCCTGATACAGCAGATACACACATTCATATACGTAGGGTGACCCTTCGTCTCCTCGTCAAAAGATACGAAACTAAAAATAGATTCACCCACCCTAGTGGTTCCAAGTCCAGTAGATCTGCAGCGACTCGTCAGCCGTATTGCGCAGAGGCCATCTGGGCTGTAGTACGTGTAGAGGCGAGCAGTAGTATCAGCAGCATGCTGAACGCGGAGCTCAGGCAGGAAGGCTCATATATGCTGCACTACGTGGGCGGGGTGGGGCGTGGGAAGCGGAAAGGGATGGCAGACCTGGGCTGAGCTTAGCAACCGGGGACATCTGAGGGGGCAAAACGGCAGCAGTCGCAAGGGCCAACCTTCGTTGCGCCGTTGATGGATGTAGGCGAGGAGAGCCACTCAGCCGTGGCATCGAAAGCCGGTCTCACAGCTAGCCCAACTCAGTCGCCGCAGCGGCGACTGAGCTGGGCTCACTGTGTGCGGGCCCCCGGGAACCTGACCAACAGCAGCTAAAATAGGACCGACCTTAGGAAAGATTCGGGTGGAGGGCAGGGTGATTGGTTCCGATGTGGTGGGTTATCAATGGCAGGCGGAGATGTAGAAAGCATCAGGCGGACGCCAGAAATGTTCACCGACATATGGTTAAGGAGAAGCGCTACTTTATGCAACGTTGCTGCTATGTCGTGCGTTCACGGCGTATATATATGAGTACGGCAGTGATCTCATGTTACGTGCCGCTCCCTGGAACGCCAGAGGCCCGCATAGTGAGTACATTAGTTCGATCTGCCCCGGGCTCCTTTGAGCGGTTGGGCTTGAATACCAATTCATTATCGAGTAGGAAAAAGGATAGTCGAAAGTCAGATAGTTGGCAAGGCCTATGCTATGGTCAAGTGAAGCAGACTTTTGGTTCAATTTTACCGAAGAAATCTACAGCGTAACGGAGATCGGGGCATAGGGTCAGCACACGGATCGGCTCATCAGCAAGCTATATGGCCGCTTGCTGCCTTTGATGTTATGACTCTACGACGATCGTGTTGGAAAGCAATACGCTAGTGGAGTCAGAATTTAGTGGAAAGGAAACATGAAGCACAAACACAATGACAGGTACATGAAAACATGAACACACAAAACAGCTGGGCGGAAATGCTCAGAAGTTCATATTGTTTCTATTCCTGTGTATTTATATCTCGTTTAACACCGTCCAAAGCGGCATCCAACTTCAGACTGCCAGATTGTGAAATTTAAAATTCCAGGTGTGCCGCGGTATTTAATGTGCGTGTACACTTTTGAATTGAAAGAACAGGCTAATCACAAACTCCAGTCCTTCTAAAATCCACGGCATGACGAGAACTTCACAAAAGCCTCAAAACAGAAACAATTTGATACACGCCTGAGTAAATTCCATGGCTACATGCACGTGACATTATGTTGCTGGGCGACAAACCCATCAACAGAGTAGGGCTGGCAAACGCAACTGGACAGATGACCATAGACAGAGTAAGGGCAGTTGCGTTCACAAAAGCGATTATCACGGTGACATGCCAGTCACACGTCATTGAGGGGTTTGCAGGAATAGAAAGAAAGAAATGATATTATTTAACCGTACTTATATCGTGGTAATATCATGGGCAGTTCTGTAGTCGAGTGCATTGATTATAATGGTTTCCTAATATAGAGTGTTTATTAAAATTCAATCACGCACATACGTACACGCACACATACGCAAAGCTAGATCTACATAGAAAATCCCACTAATATTTATTTCACGATTGCTCAGTATAATCCGCTTGGTTCATCCACGACAATCCAGCATCCTTTCAGGGACGGACAGCGCTCGGACACGTTGATATTGCCTCACAAAGGTAAGGCGTACCCAAGTGCGAGACAAGCGTATCAACAAAGCAAGTCATCTGCATTTAAATTTATACGACCCCAGCTGCTAACATCCGCTGCCTGCCGTCACAAAAGTCCGCCGGATGCACCTGATACATCACTCTTAGGTCGACTTAAGCGCCCTGTTGTGCAGGCGTTATTTCATCTATTCGTTATTATCAAGTAGATTTACTGGGGAAAGTTAGATTTGATCGAGTACAACAATTGTACGATGAGCGGCAAAGGAGGCTGAAATACAATTGAGAAGAAAAATTGCGGGAAAACTGTTTAAAACTCGAGATTGTTACAGGCAGCTCGTGAAACAGAGTTTATATGAGTATACATTAACTTCATAGTTTTTTGGATTTATTGTCATCATTAGGTTTCTGCAAAATGTTTTCAGCATCATCATCACTGCTTAAACAGGGTGCCGATGATGTGTACCGGCCACGGATTAACGTTTGGCTTGAAGTTGTTCGTTATTAGCATACCATAAGCTTCGTCACAGGATATCTAGTGCTATATATTAAAGGCGAAGTAAATGGATTTATGTGTAAATGTGTGCATATTTGGGTGCGATATGAGTTCCTATAGTTGTCCCTGCTATAATATGGTACATATGTACCTAATATGTACACTATAGGATCAATACTTGGGGTGGATGAGGTGAAACGAAAATCAAACACGTCTTTCAGGCTCCCATGCTGGAAGTCGCCTTTTCGGACACGAATGATGATACCAACAGGCTCCGGACAGACAGGCATCATTGTGGCCTATAGCCATGAGCACCATAATGGCATCGTCATCATTTTACAGAAGAGCGCACTGTCAATACTGTTGTCCCATAATATCACAGGTGGTGAATCAATCATCTTACAGCGAGTTTTGATGCTGATCTTAAACAGGATCTTGTTTAATGAGTTATAGTTGGTTCAAGTTGAATGATATTGGTTGGCTGGCAATTTTAGGCGCTGCTTGTCACGCGTCTGCCATTTGTGTATAACAAACTTTCTAGCAACATCCAGTATTTATATAGGGGCGTCAAACAACGCGGAAATAAAAGAGCATCGCGAGCACTTTCCCACATGATCTGTCTTCCTGTCCTCCTTTTCTTTCCGTATGTTAAGTACTGCCATTATAGACTCCTTTCATACCCAGCACAATTTAATTGTAAAGGAGCACGATGCTTCAATTGTTCGATTGTGCCGTGCCTGTTAATTATTGTGTTCTTATTAACCATTATATCAATGATAGCTACGCATGCTGATCGATTTGGATTCGTTTACGGTCATTACGTACTCTTTTAATGGCTCCATGTTGCTATGTGTTCATTGAAGTTTCTATGTATGTATGTATGTGTGTGTCTGTATATTGTGTCTTCACATTGTACGCAGTTATGTCATGTAGGCGATTCTGTAGAGCTTGTCTACTAGCCGTGTTAAACGACGCTTTTCTATTTGCGTAACGGTATTGTACCCCTTGTTGTTGAAATTGTGTGCAAGGGTTTAGCCAGTGTGTTTGTTTGCTGGCTCGCTGTGCGTCTGCTTACTTTTATCTAGGTAACGAGTGTCTTATACGTACAAGTGAAGTTGGTAGTAGCGGAATTGGCCTGTTGAAGGTGGTTACCGCCGTAGCCGGCGGCCCCTCCGGGGTGTCTATGCCTAGTTTGCCACAGCTTACAAGGCTTACATGAGCAGAAGAGGTCCTGCAGGGTCTTCTTGAACGCCATGCGGAAGTCTCGATTGAAGTACGCGTAGATGATGGGGTTGAGTGACGAGTTGATGTATCCGATCCAGAAGAGAAGGTCTACCACAACCTCAGGACAAGGACAGTCGGTTGGAGCACACAAGGACGTTGTCACGTACCACAGAAAGAACGGTAGCCAACATAGAATGAACGCTCCCATGATTATGCCTAGTGTTTTGGCTGCCTTATGTTCACGCTTCATCTTGGTGATGTTGCGCTTTGTCGGCGTCGACTGACCTGACTCGGTGTCCTCTGCGCCGTGCGAATTTCGATGAGGCGGCGCGTGGATCACCTGCTGCTCGCCGCCGCCAGGACCCATCTGCGTTTTGCACAGCATCTTCTCCTGTCGGGTCGCTTCTAGATAGATGCGCCAATAAGTGAATAGCATTACTGAGCACGGTATCCAGAACGAGATCGACGACGATATAATAGCGTAATACTTGTTAACTTTGAACACACACTCGTTCGGATGGTCGGCTAACCACTGCCGATGCTCTTCCGTCGTGTACCAGCCGGTAAATATGGGCACGAAGGATATGAGCAGCGAGACCGTCCACGCTAACGCTAACATGATGAAGACCCGTTTCGTCGTGATCTTCGTCGGGTACTCGAGTGGCTTGATGATCGCGTAGTAGCGATCGACAGATATGCAGCATAGGTGCATAATCGACGCTGTCGAAAAAAGGACATCGCACGAATTCCAAAAATCGCAGACCACCTGATTGAACATCCACTTGCCCGAAATGGTGAACGACGCATTGAATGTCATCGCGAACAGGGCGACGAGAGCGTCCGCTAACGCCAGCGATACGATAAAATAGTTGGTGGTGACTCGCAGCTTGTGGTGCCTTATCACTGATGTGACGACGAGCAGATTGCCGAAGATGGCCGTCAATATGATCGAGATCAGCACCACCGACTTGGCGATCGTCTTTGCCAACGTCTGCCATTCTGGGCTGTCGGCAGCGGCGGCGGTGGCAATATCGGCGGGGCTGGTTGCCCCCGCTTCTACCGACATTCGGTATCACGTCCAGCGTTGGCCAGCGTCCGAGGCAACGTCGCGGGGCAGCCTGGCGCCTTCTTCCGATTTCAACCGACGCAACCACTACCACGACCGGAAGAACCACCGCGACAGGGACGACAACGTAAGCAACGAACCTGCCTCGTTGTTCCTGTTGTTGCTGTTTTTATTGCAGAGGGCGCCAAGCAAGAGTACCTCGGGCAAGCGTTATCGAACGGGACAGGTTGAACGACGAGCTCCTGCGCGGACCGGTTTTGTCGTTCGTGGTAAACACCGTTAAGCTTCAGATAGGTTCGGACGCTAAGAAACGGAGATAGAGAAAGAAAGAGGGAGAGAGAGAAGGCTTTAGGGACCACTGGAAACAGCAACAAATAACGAAGATGCGAATTAGAGTTTGTTTGTTGCTAATTTCTATTGTATTTTCTATAATTATTGTGCATCCGGGCCTCGGGTTTCTGGACTTCTGCAGCAGTTGCCCACTGTGGCACACTCTTGTACAAAAACCTTTTGGGGCCACGGCTGCGTTGAACTTCGCGAGTCCTTTGATCTATCTACACACAGGCTCGGTGATGCGCAAGCATGGACACTCGTACTTGAAGGGTTTGCAGCCTTTTCTCCTACAGCTTGAATGGCTTCGTCCACCAAGGGACGATTGATTTTATCTACGATTTTTGCCTCTTTTGCTGGAATTCATAGGGATAGTGACAATGACGCTGCTATTCGGCCGTCCATCGAGACAATTGTTGCAAACGGTTTGAACTGTGGTCTAATGCTATAATTGATGACGAAATTGGTGATGCGGGCGCGTACGTAATGAACAACGGCCAGGACCGAACACGTCGGTGTTGATTCTATATACGGTGATGGCAATCAGATAGTCGAAGTTGTTGACGCAGCGATGCTTGTCGTTGGCGAACTGTGAGAGCACACTATGGAATAGCGGTGTATCCAGGGGTTAGCCAAAGCACTCCACCACTCCACAGAAAACGATTCACTGATTGCTAATTTACTCGTTTTTTTTTCTATTCGTGACCTTTACTTCAACCAGCTGAACCTTCCTCTCGTTGCTAAGCAACTAAAATGAACCAGCTAACTGAAATTAATTCACACTATACAATATCTACAAGAACAACGAGAATTCCTTAGTCGTCGCAAGGTAAATTTCTTCGGCTATCGCACCTAGTGAATCACAGTTTAGCGAAATCCAAGGAACGAGCTAAGATCCGATGAGCAAATACTAACAATCATCCAACCAATGGCAAAAAAGCAATATCCAGTATCCAGTCAGCATATTCAAAATCCACTGGAGGATATATGGAGGCCAGTGATAACCTACTGGAACCGAGGATCGGGTAACTGCACTAAAGCACACAAGCAATCGTAGACAAGGAAGAAGAAACTGTCGAAGTGGTGCTAGTAATTCCTTATTGTTGTTGTCGTTGCTGTTACTTTTGCTGTTGTCGTTGCTGTTGTTGTTATCACAGTGTCGTAGCAGTTGGTATTATTTTTCCGAGAATGAATCTGTTCGCTCGAAACACTCACAACAACGATATCTTATCCGTCATGCTTGAGACACTCCTTCAGACCCGGGCCTGCTTCTAGATCTTCACGAGATAACTTAAATTTCGGTGTCGGCAGTCGGAATCGGTAACGATTGGTCGTGTAATTTTCGATCGCATATAGTAGACTATCTGCTGCTTGCTGATGGCGCCCTTTGTGCGTTGCGCGGGGAGACAAGGCAACCGCGAACGCACTTCAAGTTCTGGCCGCGCGGATGTCGCTTAGGCCTCGTCCGCTTGAGGCTCATCGGCTTGCGGTGAGCCGACTGACCTGCGATTCTACTTCGCACCTCACCTCAGTAGAGGATCGCTCGCTCGGTATAGCAGCGAGACAGCTTTATTCCTTGCATACAAGATACACACTACTAAGAAGGCAATTCTGAGCGATCTGCCTTTTGAGGACTGGTCTTGCTGTCGACTCGTTCTTTTTTTTTAGTCGGTTTCTCTATCGTCTAACCGCTTTGATCTGTTTTTAGCCAGGTTCGGTTCAGCGCCAACTCGGCGCGTCTGAGCGTTTGCTACTGCTGCCGCCAGTGCTGCCTCGGCTTTCCACAGTCTCTCGCAGAGTCTAACTTAGCCTGTGCCGGACACGGCCGATAAGAGCTGTTACCGCTGTAACAGACAGGTGCAATGTGGTGTGAGGATTCCAAGCTTTCATAACTGCTTCAGAATTAGCCGATGTACCAGCTTTTTCCTTTCGTATTATTGCTGGCGTATGTCTCTGTACCACCTTGAGGCCTTCGCGGTTGTCCGGTCCTCGAACAGGCCCGCCGCGAACGGTTGTGTTAGGTCCGTCCACTATGTGGCAGTAAAACTAGTCATCTGTCGGTTACATTACAACAATTGATTCGCTCGACAGGCCACTGTACCATTCACTCTCACTTGCTTGCCTTTTCCCTCTCTTTCCCTTACGCGCGGTATATACATATATATATATACCGTATATATATGTGTGTGTATGTGTATGTGTACATAAATATAGTTTAGTCAAAGTATTAAGAACTAAATGGGCAATAACGTCCTTTTGTTTTGTGGCGCAGTGTGTTTGTAGCTAACTGTCACAAAACACGCTCACTGGCCTGCCAGTGTTCTGGGGGGGCCAGATTCTGAACCGCGCAGCCCCTTGAGGTGTTCATGGCATGTGTAGACGCTTGCACGTCGTTTAGTTAAGCGTTCGGTAGTTGACGCCACGTCGATGAGCTTAATTATCCGAAATAAAAAAGATATGGCGACGTATATTAGCCACTCGCTAACGATCACTTCGTGTACGGCGTATACCTGTACACACACTTCGAGTATTAATAGGCAATAGTACTAGCAGTAGTGGTTATGTGACCGAGATACCGGGTACACGCTTTTTTGGGGTTTATTCTAGGGTTCGAAGCCTTTTCAAACCTGCAGCGATTTCCACGTTTTTCGTTTTCAAGTAGACTTTGCCCTGTTGAGCAATTGTTACTATGCCACCTTGACCGTTATGCCGCAATGAACATAACAGCAAAAGCGGAACTGACTTAGCTACACGCCACCTACCCCGGTGCGTTACCACTCCAGTGCTGCTGTCACTTTGTTTCGTTGTTGGTGTTGGGTTTGTGATGGCCAGCCGTAGCGGTAGTGATGATTTAAATTGTCAAGCTCACACAGGCAGTTCAACCTGTGCCGTACTTCGCTTCTGAGCAGTTCGGTCTGACAGCACTCATGTCGCACACAAGAGCTTTCTTGCCGCTTGGCCACTGGCTGTCATTGCCCGCTTGGGCAATGGCGCGTCGTCTCCCCACAACGACGGCGGCGCTACGGAGATCTAATTGTCTGAGTTGTAGAACCGCTGTTGGGCTGCGTTTTTCCCTAACTCTCGTATCCTCACCTAGTCAGACAGGCAGTGTCAGTTAAGGATGGGATTAATCTTCATATACAGCCAATACTTCGTTGTAGACGATGCCTATCCGCGCAGCACTTTCCACAGTGTCACGTCGCGCGTCGTTCGGCGTTGAACGTTTTGTCTATCCTCTCTTGTGCGGTGGACCAGCCTACCGGCTAATGACCCGCGCAAGTCATCGCTATATGCTCGACCCTTCTGCCTCACGACTTTCTTAACCACCGTTGTCGTCGTTTAGTTCAACTCCAGTTGCTGCAGTTTCTGTTACCTGCACAGGTATTGCCACTATCGTTACTGCGGCTGAGAGGTGACCAGCACGTTTTTCGCGGTCGTCATTTTCCACTGGCTGTCGCCTGTATCCGTCCTCCCGACTCGACTCCTCTTCGCTGTCTCTCGGCGTCTGCTGAGATCGTCTATCTT
Organism: Varroa destructor; assembly: GCF_002443255.2. Lineage (NCBI taxonomy): Eukaryota > Metazoa > Arthropoda > Arachnida > Mesostigmata > Varroidae > Varroa > Varroa destructor. Next base: position 21,410,788 of record NW_019211458.1, on the reverse strand, counting down.
TTCTGTATCGGCCGCTTGCGACGATTTCTCTGCCGATCAACTGTTACGGGTGCGGCTGCTACTGTCGTTGCTGCCGCCGTTACCAGTCGTATCCCTGTATCGCTCTGGTCTCTGCGTCTCCCTGCCTGCCGACACTGCGGCCCTGTCAATTGCTCTCGCACATAGAGAGCATTCGCGCGCGACTCACAGTCGCTTAGCTGCTGCTGTTACAATCGCTCATTTTTTCTGGGCGCTCAACACTCGCTCAGCGCCCGACACTTGCCCAACGCTTCGTTCACTTGCCAACGCGGAGAAGCGCCTGTAGATCGCGCGCTTTGTGCGGCGGCGGCGGCGGCGGTGGCGGTAGTGGCAGTTCTCATGTGTCGATTGCTGTGTCGCACAGTGGACACGGCGGCCGCCGCGTTAATAGCAGTGGCGAGTGGTTCGGTGTCTTGCTAGACGCGGCGCGCCGCTTCAATTGCTGACGCGGTCTTTACTAACTCCGATAGCCAGCACAGCAAACGTCCATCGGCCAGACAATTGACCAGAGGATGACTTTCTGGCTGCTGTTACTGTGCGTTTGAAATTGTTGGCCGTTGACTAAGGCGACCGCTAGTTCCCAGTGACACCAGTCATTTAGTTAAAACCAGTCTTGAAGTTGGTTGACTGGTTATAGCGGCTGGATGCTGCTGCCTCTTGCCTCGCTCGTTGGCCGTCGCTGCTGCTGCTTCTTCGATGCTGCTGCTGTCCTCTCGGGCCGTCTGCTGCTTGGCGGTGCCAGGTTGCCTTGCTGCTGCTACTGCTGCTGCTGCCGCGGGCCAGGCAGACGCGCCAGCGGCGCTGTGTCGGCGTGCTGGCTGTGTGTAAGTGCATCAACGATGTTGGGTGAGAAGGGACCAGTGCGCCCTCGCACTAGGCGCAGCCGCGCGCGCTCTTTCGACGGCTGTTTCAGCTCAAAACGGCAGACCGCTTAACCCGCCATTGTCGGAGCCGACGCCGCTGCTACAGTCGTGCGCTCGCCCGCGCATCGTTGGTTCGTTTGTTCGTTCGTTCGTTCATCCTGTGCTGGCTTACCCTCTCACCTGCTGGCGGAAAGTTCACCCCTCACAGCGCTCAATCGAGCCTCGGCCAACCCTCAGCTACCATAGCGCGACATACACTCGCAGACGCGCGCGTACATAACAAGCAAAGAGACCTCTCAAGTACCCTCCGCCTTTCCCTCTAGGTCCGTTGACAGGCTGGCAGCAGCCGAAGCTGCTGCAGTAAACTTGAAGACACAACGAAGAGCTCCGAGCGGCCACAACCAGCTGCGGACGCCCGTGTGCAAGCAAACAAACGAGCAGTGTAGCTGACAGCGAACTGTGCAGCGATAACAACTACTATACTTCCACCGACGGCTCTTTGGTTCCCCTGTTGTCTCTCTTATAGCTGCGACAGGAACACTGGCTGGCCGGATAGCTTAGAAGAACAAAATGTAGCGGAGGAAGAATGAATGGCAGGGAGGGGTGTTCACTTGGTGGTAGGAGAGATGAAAGCAAGCCTAACGCGGCGACGGTTGTTATGTCCATCGTGGAGGCCCCCGTCACGCACACAGCTAAAGGGAAAGGGAAGTGGCGGGGACGATGTTCGCAACAGAGGCGATGGAAGTAAGGGGAAGACTAGAAAGGAAGGGTCTTTTGGCGATGACATCAGTGAACGCCAGCCGGTTCCTGCTTGTTCTCTAAAGCAGCACAGAGATTGTGCTTTGCTGGGCCTCCTATTCTAGACTAAATTATGCTGTAGCGCACTCTCGCTCATTTCTTCGCTGTATAGAAAGAGGCCTGGAGCCGTCGTCGTCGTTGCTAGTTGCACGTAGCTAGACACGCAAAGAAAGAACAAAGCAGGTGCCCGTCTGGTTCAATCTACCGTACGTTCCCCTAAACGGCGTCTCGCAGCCTGCATTGGCAGCAGCGGTACTGGGGCCGACTGGCCCTCTTAGGCCGTTCAAGCCGGCGTTCTATAGGCGCCACTCTACGTAAAACCCGCCGACTGTGGCCGTCGGCCAGGTCGGGCCGGATGCGCTTTGTCGCTGCCTTTCTCTTTCCAACGCGACGCCGTTGCTGCCACTACTGTTTTGCTGCCCACGTAGACGTTGTGACTACTCAGTCGCCCTGATTGGATATCGGCATCGCTGATTCCTCCGACCGATTATCGATGTGCGCATTGCCTTATCGGGCGGGATCTCAACTTAGTGGCTTATAACGCTTGCGAAAGCTCGGCATTTGAGTCCTTTCACGTCTTCAACCCCTTGCTTTTCATATGACTGACTTTTTTCTACTTCTATATGGTATTGCTATAAATAACTAGTAAGTTCTGCTGCCCACACTGGGCACATTGTCGCATCGGCAGAACACGTCTAAGGGAGGAATCGAATAGCGGACGGATAAGCGAATAAGGAGCCGTTAGTCCGATTAATAGTAGGAGTGGGGTCTGCGATCGCGTGCTGCTTCGCTCGGGCGTGGATAGCAATTTCGAAAATTTACTGATAGGAACTTAGACCTCACACATGCGGCACACATCAGTTGAGCGACACGTCCACTGAAATAGTTGCAAATCCAAGAGAGAAAGGTGCACACGTTTAGTTACGACTAGCGCTTGCTAAGTTTGCCTATACTGCCAAGTTACAATTGACAGAGCTGCGCCCTACCCTGAAAGCCGACTGTTACCAAGGGATAGCAAAAAATAGGTTAAACACACAGACACATATATATATGACAGTAGCATTGAAACGCAAGCGTAGGTTGTGAACTGCAGAGACCTAAAAAAAAAGGTTAGTTGTTGTTGTTGTTGTTGTTCTGGTAAGGTTTAGTCGCCTGGAACATTTCTTTTTTATGGACTACTAACGTAGCAGCAGACGCACTAGATACATAGAGCACACCGAGTAAAACAAACAGCGATCGTATTACTTCTGGAATGACTGTTGCTGCTCCTTTAGGTCGTTCGGACCTGGACATGTACATAGAGCCTGGCCAAGAAAGGGGACGTTTCAGACATCCAGGTCGACTGGAGGAGACAAATAACGAAAAAGAAAAACAGAAATGAAGAACAATGAAGGGTGAAAGAAAAGTTTGCTTGTTAAGTTACCGGTAAACTATCTGCTACAATGTTCAAACATCTATTACAGTTATTATAATCAAATTATTTATTATCGTACTTTTGCCTCTGTTTGCAAAGAAACAAAGGATCACTGCGTACCTGCTGTTTCATTACATGAGTTCTCAGTCACAATTTAGCACTAATCTCAAAACGACGTTTTTCTCACGTTGGACTAAATCGTGCTCCGTAGACAACAACGCAGTTCCTAAACCAGGCGTTTTTTTTTCAATTTCTAATTTTTACTTATCGGCTACAAAAAGAATGGGTCGAAGCACCGTGGGAGAAACCTTTAACGCGTGCTTGCCAAACTCTGAAAAGTAATTGAGAAAACCTTTCAATGAAACAGTAGGTAGTGTTACAATTGAATCATATTTTAAGAACCTTTTCGAAGCAGCTTCCCGAGAACGCATGAAGCCAGTACAACTAAAAGTGCCCATGGGGCCACACATATGCCTGCAACCGTGCGTTGTATTAGTACATCAAAATTACAAAGTGCTGCTGAGGTGTATAGGAGCAATTCTAGATATACGAAAACATCTGTTAGGGCTGCTTGTGAAGAAGTTCGAACGTCAAGGAAAATCCGTTCACACAACACGTAGCAAATATGCCTCAGAGTACTTCGCGCAGTTACAATGTACCTCAATTAAGCCGATCGACCTTTCAATGAAATGTCGTAAGAAACTAAACAATATTCGGTTGCGTCTGAGTGAATTTGTTTATTAGGAACATGAAAACGAAGCGAAAAAAACAATCACCGTGAACCTCTACGGGAAGCTGAACTGACTTCACTCACGCCATTTGCTAACAATACGAGTGTGCAGAATGTTCCGAAGGAATCGCTAATCTATAGAGCTGTAAATCTTCATTTCCAAGAAATCGAATGTTTAAAGAGATCGAAAACTGAATCGATAAATGATGCCCAAACAAACCAAGGTTGCAGGGTTTCCTGAAAAGTTCTTGCTGCTAAGTGACCCGAAGGCTCCTGTGGTTTGCTTGAAACATACGCTCTTACTATTTTAGAGGGAAAACTGGATTCGCTAATGGATGCTTCTTTCTGCTAGTGTCAATGTAATTTGGTTCTTTGTTCTAAAATAATTAAAGCTCCTTGAGAAAAGGTGCCCTCTGTGTCGGACGCTGGCCAATGTTCCCAGACGCCGAGACGGTTTGTTTTCTAATAGAGCAGCAGATTAGGGCATGCTGGTATGTAAACAGCGTTCAGTTGCACGTTCGCGCCAAATCACATCAATATAAGTAACCTAAATAAAAAAAAATGTGGCGATCCAAGCTACCGAGTTTGCACGATTCGGTTTTTTACGCTTCACGAAATAGTTAATCGTAAATGGCGTCAGGGGCTTAGCACTGCGAATCGTCGAATAAAATTAATTTCGACATGAAGCCAACATCGGTTCGCAGGTTTGTTTCGACCTGATGCGAAAACGTACCGCAGTTGGCACAATTTATAAATTTCAAGTCCTTGATGGCGTAAGCCTTTGACAGCCTTTGAATCGGTACGCACGTACAACGATATACGCCCTAGCAGGTAAGCATTGAAGATCACAATGCTTTTTGTCGGATGGCTGTTTGACTAGATATCTTATACTTCTGTGCATGCAGTTCGTTTTGGCATAAGTCCAGGTATCCTTTCGAGCTGTCGTTATTCCTTGCCTACCAAGATGAATATAGCATTAAAGATTTTAGCATGGTATGACCATTAATGACAGATATATGTTTGTAGGGAGCGAGAAACGAAAATACGTCGTCAGTTCGGGAGGGCGAAGGCGTAGAAGACTCATTTTAGCTTTAGCTGGTCACGAATTTCATTCGCGCAACGAGCGTGCAGTCGTACAGGGAACACCAAAGATGTCGCTTAAGAGAATACGAATAGTGCATTGTACGCGCATGTGGCTTGAATGAAATAGCGCCCCAAGGTGCTTTAACAAAATAACAAACGTCCGACAAAAAAAGAAGAAAATAATATTTTATCTGCTTACCGTATTGAAACGTGTACCGTACAATGCGGTTCCGTCGTAAGATTGACAGGTAGATCACTGAGCATCGGTAGTATCTGAGGTGTTTATATACATACTTAATTGATATTGGAAATTGTCCTGATCGATTGCGGACAAATGTCTAGGCTACTTTTTGCCGGAGCCAGGGCGATTTGCTAACTTGTGGAGGAGCATCATTTGGTTATTCGTAAATAACAGATAGTATGTAGTCTCTGCCGATGATCTGGAAATAATCACCTTAATCAGATTTTGTTTTTGACCACAAAAAATAAACAATACAGTGTGTGCAATTTCTAACTAATATTTTGGAAGCTTTCTTGTATTCCCTCTTCGAATTTTTAGTTTGCTTTCTAGCTTCTAATAGCTAAAAATTCAGCTATGCTCAGGAATAAGTAGCTGACTGAACAACTACGGCGGTGATATAATATAAATAATAAGGGAGATAAATAAATGTGGTATAGAAGAAAAAACAGACGAAAATATGGTAGCTGACTAATTGTGCTCGTCGAAGTACCACTTTTAAACTTCTATTTATTTTTACGGTAATTTAGACGTCATTTTGTATCGAATATCACACGTTTCTTTAATAACTAAGAATACACAAAGATGCGTTTGTTCACCGTTCATGATGATTTACTCCAGTCATAAGATAATGGTATCCTTGTCTATGAAGATATGAATTAATCTTATGTCCATAAAAACCAATCTAACCAAAATATAATGATAGTTCGAGGCCTATAAAATTGAAACTAGAGCGGGCAGACAGTTTATTCGTGTACTAAGAACAATCGTTGCCTGAAATCTGCTTAAAAACAGCCAGACGAAGGACCGTGTACCGCAAGAAATGATGCTCCAAAGACACCGTAAGTCGAGACCGTTTTTTTTTTTGCTTATATACATATTAGCCCCAATCGCTCCAAGGCCTCCGTTTGTCGCTTTCATTAAGGCAGGGCAGTTTTATTAACTACTATAAATCAGTAAAAGTTGAGTACGAACGCGTTCTATTACGGGATTATATCGGATAAAACGAAACGATGTGTGGTCACAGTGTTCTTTTCCAGTTATATAACTGAGCTGTAATACAAAATGATGGGGCTAGATGGATCAGCCTTTATTTAGCAGGACTGCTAAGGTTACCCGTTGCTTCGAAGGAAAAGTATGTACTAAGACACTTCGCATAAACACCTCTACTTACCTCTACTTTATAACTGACAACAGAAAATATAGCAGTCATACAACAATTTTTTACAGTAAAGCAAACAATAATTAATTTACCTTTTTTTTTTTTTTTTTTTTACCAATTGAAGATGTTTATGTCATGGGTTCATATTGATCTAGAAGACGGGGTTATACACTTTAGAGATATGGATATACACCTCACTACTGTTTTCTTGCAAGAAAGCCAAAAATTCAATTAAAGTAAATGAAAAAGTTCGTCTTCAAAATAGGCTATGATTGTGGCTAGAGACGATACTTCATACTTAACTTAATGGCAAGCTAACCATGTCAAAGGTTACGATTCGTCTGCTACAGGTTTATATTTTGTCGAAGCTACGCTCTGAATGGTCTAAATACTGGCATGTTCGAATGTTATTTTTTTTTTCAAAAGAAAAATTCACTGCTTCGGAATCTTTGTATCATGGTTGTCCATAATTCCGTGTAAGGCAAGTTTTCTGTAGTTAGCCGCGATCCATGATCGCTGGTATATGAATGTCATGTACTGACGGTATCTCCTGTTCGAACGGTGCGCTATACCAATATGGTTATTAGAGCTTCTTTTGAAAACAACCACACCGTGCACGTTGTTTATAACAATGCCATATAGCACAACAAGAACGAACATATGGCAGCCCAGTAGATTTTTATACATTTACACATATATACAATCCCGCCAGTTGTATACTAAGACAAATCTATACCTTTACTGTTTTAATAATGCAGGAGTAAACGACATACAACCGTACATACATATAGCTCCATCATACTCTAGACCATAGCCCCTAAGGGCGGTCAACCCAACGCAGTAACTTCTACGGAATCGCGATTTATTTCTTTGTTTTGGAACATGTCTTCCTGGCTAGGTGAAACCTCGACAGAAGAGTGGTTCAACAATCTTTCGATAAGCCGTGAAAAACACTTAGCTGTCTTTACAAAGAGTAATCGAAGATAAAAATCTAGCGATTTATAATGCACCATTTTGTCTTCGAAGACAGAAGCAGCGCTTATAATATGTTTCCCAAAAAATGTATTAAAAACTCTCTGTTAGTATAGATATGGCTTTGTTTTCGACTGAATTTTTCCGAAACTATTATTTCTGCCATTATTACTCATGGTACAGGGTTAGGATTAAGGTAGAGGCTAGCAAACTCACCAAAATGGTGTCGTCAATTGGCCTGCTTGAGTAATAGACTTGTATTGCGTTACTGTGGAATGCCGAAGAACGACTGGAGAACCTTATCCTAAATGAAAGCTATTGAGGAAATTGGCCTTCGCTCGAAAAACCTGACGCGAAAAAAAATGAATTGGGGTCGCCGCTTTATACCTAGAGCGAAAGATACGAGTAGAGCAGAGAGATCGTCGGTAGTTTCACCGTTCTTTCTAAATGATCTGCCCTTTATCGGTTTGTCGGCTGAATCGCATGCCGGAAGGCCAATCTTTATTTACCGAGAAACAACCACCATGTTGACATGAATCCTGTCGTCCATAAGATTAATTCCACTCAAACGTGACAACTTTGGGAGAAGTCCTCATTTTAAAAAAGACATATTGAATACAATAACAATGTACGCATAGTAATATGAACAATAATAGAATAATATGGTCACGTCTTATACTGGTTGTCCGGATCTCTCGTGACTGTTACTCTACTTTGCTTGGCCTTACCACTGTTCTTACTGCCAGGCTCGCATCTAGTGTGGGTTATCCCATTTAATATGATTCCATACGCTAAAAAAACACCTTTATGTTTAATGTGAGCATGTTTGACGCCATTGCTGCGGACTGAAGAAACGCTGTGAGGGCAGATCGCTTTAATTCTGCCTTACGGGTCAGATTACGTATGGCAGTAACAGAAAAAAGAGTCCTTTGAACCAACGTTAGGCAAACTTTTGTAACATTGTATATATCTCAAACTGTGTATCAATTAAAATAAGACGTGTCTCCGATTGGAGAAGTTTTGGTCAGTGATTTTTTAGTCTTTTTTGTCCTATCTTTGTTTATACCTCCTCACGGTTAGAGAAATGTAAGCATATGCTCACATCATTATTAACAGAAATTATATATCGATTTGCTGAAATGATAACGACATTTTTAAAAAGTCCTAGTCTTTTCGTCCTTTCATAGAGTACTAACAGGACGGCTGTTGTCTCAAAATCAGGCAGCGTTGCGGTGTCTATGAATAGTTCCTTGAAACGAACATCTCGTTGATGGGTAGGGACGAATTAATACCCCTTTGATTTTATTTCGTGTCAGTTTGCTCTAAACGAAAGATAAGGTAACAGACAAGGTGCCTTTTCCTATGCGGCCTCGGCGCCTGATTCGTCGTTCACGATGTAAGACATCTATCGTGAAGCTATATAATGGTCTATACCCATCGGTCTTTACCTGCTCTGTCTCTAACGGAAGGGCAAAGTGGGTTGATTGTCAGCAGTTAAGAAGTATAGCAACTACAATGAAATTGAGCCTGAAATTATAAAATAATCAGATGTGTAAAAGAACTATAGATAGGCCAAGCCACCAAGCCTATATTTGTACCCTTAAATGATGGTGAAGTAGATGTTGATAATAAAAACTACTATTGACTGGCCTAGTGACCAAGTAACCATCCTTAAACACCAAGTGTTTACAACATCCCGATTCATCTCGTGGTCTAATTTTATATATGCTTACCGCTAACACATACCTGGTTTTATCCTAATCGCGAAAAAGATCAGCAATTGTGCAATTGTCCGAAAGTTATCATTTTCAGTGTCTCCGTTTAGTCCGTACTAGAATGCAGGAATTATTCATAACTCTTCATCTTTTAACTTTCAGACGATTTAGTTCTTATGCATGTTGGTGATCCGCAACCATCCGCGTTTAGCACGCACGCTGATTCTCGTGCCGTTTCAGTGGAAACAAATCCTACGGTCGAGCTATTTGTAAATTACCTAACTTTCTGGGTTGCGTAACCCACCCTCAACGACTTTCCATTGAGCTGTTGAACTGGGTATGCTTAAAGGATGCACGGTTTTTTTTTTAGTGTTACACGATCTTCAACGGTATTTCATTGTAGAACAGTTTTAGCTGTGTAACTATAGAGATCCGAGCTCCATCATAGCCAGCCGCTAACCAGTAATTTGAACAAGGCTAATAAGGGGTAGGGATGAGATTCCGCCTCTAGTCAATCGACGCACCTTTTGTGCTGCTTTACCTCCAATGGCCGATATATACAAAGATAGTTTGTTTGCGTAAATAGCAAGTATGCAGATCTAAGCAAAACAGAATAAACCTGCTCCTGCTTGTCCACCTTTCAGTAACAAATCTTGTCAAACGATCAAGCCATATAGGTGTGGTTAATAGAGAGCTATATGAAGTTATGGCACTGCGTCATCTCCTAGACAGGCTGCCGTGTCCATAAGCGATCCGAAACCTATTCAGCAAAATAGGCCTACGCACTGCACGCTGATTAGTCGCATTGCGTCCATATTTTTTTTTACATGCATTTCTGTATGCACATTCCAGATCAATGACGTTACGTTAACAAGCAACTCCAGGGTCTCTCATGGCCCTTCGTGGAACTCATGGATAGTATAACCCGAAATGAACAACCCCTATGATCCTCCACGCCCGCTTGTGAAGCACTGGGCAGGCTATTCTTCGCAGAAAACAGGACCAAAATTTATGCTGTCCAATTTTATTGCATGTAGCAAGTAAGAAGCATAAACAACTGATACAATAAACGAAATTAAGATTTCGTAAATTAAATATGCACTATTTAAGCAATTGATGTCTGCCGATGGTGGCTTTTGACACGATATAATATAGGGCTGCATGTTCGTATATTCGACCAAAATGATATAATCATCCACTTCGAACTAAAACACACCTAGCTCTTATTGACTTATTGCAAAACGACCACTTGTCGTCCATGTACCTGTTCGCATTGTAGCAAGGACATGAATTTATGGAACGCCGTAAGTACGAAGGGCAGCAAACGATCTGCGATTGATATTAGATCGGCCTCGAAAAAATCAATCGTATACGGTTAACGACTTTCTATATTTACACAATGACGTAGCAACAATTAAATTGCCCTATACGATATAGCACTACGGCGAAAAAATATGCCCCATCCTCTAAGTTAAATACGGTTTGTTCGTGAAATCGGTTTCAATCTGACTTTGTTTTTATTCAAGTAAAAGAGAGTAAGGTAATATTCGAGCAGATCCGTCACTCTGTTGAATGGATATGAGTGAACAGATTTTCATCGAATTTGTACTATTTCGCCCGGATGCATCGCTAAGTTCTGTCTGACATAAGTTGAACCTCAGCGTAGTTTATGAATCATACTTCAGCTGATGCGACGTTGCATAGGAAAATAAGCTAAGAAGATCGTCTTTCTTCGCGCCAATTTTTGTTCCAGGCAAATCGTACAAGATTATACAAGATGTTTGTCGTTCTGCACGACAGAAACTACGTTTTACAGCATAAGCAATTAGGTTTATGCAGTGCAGTGTCGGGGATTATGTGCTACTCGATAGCGTCAATATTTTTGCCTTATTGGACCTATTATTTATTATTATGACCTAGTGTAAGAAGGGCGTGTGGTGAAGGCTCAAGTCTTCTTTAATTTTCTTTATTCGCCTGTATTACGTTGTCCTTGGTGCAGAAAAAACAGTATATGCATTGCGTTTCGTACACTGCGACCATATGTCTTCTAAGGTTGTCCATTCTGTGATGGCTGAGAACAATGTAGGTCGTTCGACCTAGAAAGAAAAGAAATATGTTGATCTGGTACAGTAACTATTGGCTGTCGATGAGGCTGCATATCTATTTGCTGATGTTCAAATGAACTAAGGTCAGCAGTTTTCTCGTATTGCAGCCTCAGCAATCAAGTCCAACACATCAGCTGGGATTGCTTTCAAAGGACGTTCCCAAATTTTAGCGCGGCAAACAAATGATTGTTTAAACCGTGCCGATATTCCCGCCGCCTTTCCTAACTCAAATGATCGTTACTGTTTTAATCTATTTCGAATACTTAAAACGGTATTGTAACCGTTACTTTTATCCACTGTCCGCATCAACGTTTCGTTAGACCTATTTGACAACCGCTTTCGAAAATTATTTCACCGAAATCACCTAAAATGCTTGTAAATCTGAATGATCCAACAGCCTCATTACCGTTCGTATTGCATTAGTATATTTGTAAATCACAGATCGAAACCTCTAAAACATGTAAATATTTATTCTATTGATTACTGTTCCCAGTGTGGTTCACGGAACAGCTCTGGCTCACCTCTAATCGGCGAACCTTCTGGTCGGCTGAACGTTCTGATCGGAATCGTTTGTTCTGTGATCTGTCTCTTGAAATTATACCAGAGCTCGCTAACAGCTCATTGGGAAACGTGCCTACTCTTGGCTCGCACTCCGATCCGATGCGATCATTTATGAATGTCATTTCATCTGAAAGATGTTTATGTTGTTTTGATGCCGCCTCGAGCAGATAGAAGGCAACTTCACACAAAATACTCAATTTTAGCCTTTCAGAAGTTCCAATTGAAGGACGACCAAATTTCTATGAATGGTTTATAAGACAGCAACATAAATTTCTAATTAATTAAGTGTTACAACGCTGTCGACTAAATATAATCGCAGATTAACGAACATCGGAATATACCACTGGCGCATATTCGGTTAGAGTAAAAAGCGACATATACTTGGAAGCACTGCTTTCTGACTAAACGTCTTAGCTTTAAATATATCTTGCAATTGTAAGCTGGGTTGAGCTCTTGTCCGTGTGTAGAAAAACGCTCAAGCTTTCTCTACAGCTGAAGCTTCAAAAACTTACGTATCCTAGTAACCTATGATATGATCATAATCAAAATATGTAACTTCAAACAGCAGTAGGATCACAAGTATGATTACATATCGCTAATGTTAGACACCTTGGATATTGGTCCTGAGCTTCTTCAAGCAGAGACATGCCCAAAGGACAGCGTTTGCTATACATATCTCGTTGCTAATGTAATGACAATGTTTTAGCGGTGTACACATGAAATATTTTCGACTGCAGAAGTTTACTAACTTGGTTTTTATCTCTACAGATCATGTTGTTCCAGTCATTATGGGCTGAGGCCTCACATGTCGCACCTTCTTACTGAACGTCGTTCTTTTCACAAACCTACTACCAAAATGGTGGACGCTTCCTTCATTGGTAACTATTTTGAATAAATAGCGCAGACATTTTTCGAGAAAGGCGCAGGTAGAGACAGAGTGGAGGGAACGAAACGCATAAACCGTTCCTCCAGGAATCGGTGAGTTCGATCTCACAGAAAAGAAGCTTTTGTCGCGGTCCTCTACGAATGCAATGCCCATCAACAATCCCTGCCATCTCTGCGGCCCCAAGCCAGCCTAGGGCTGCCCCAGGCTGGCGATATGCTCGCTTGTCTTTGGAATCGATCAGGGGAAGCTTGCCATTTTCCTGCAGCGGAAAATACGACAACTTTGCGCGCGCAGAAGCGAGTAAGGGTGATACAGCTAAAGGGAAACTGCTGATCGCGTCACGTCGCTACAAAGGCTGTACAGCATATAAAATAGGCTGTATCTCTGGTAGCATATGTGTGTATAATACCTAACGAAAATACATGCGCTAAAATGAAAAGTACGTATATATTAGGAGTATCCAGTCCACCGAGAGCCCACCTAATTAACCTATTTTTGTGCTATTTTTTTTTATTTCATCTATCAATATCAATCTCAATGATCTTGCATTCAGTTGCAGATGAGACGTGGTGTGGTCTGCTCTATTTAGCCATTACAGGTGAGACCAAAAAAGGCAATGCTGCCCGGCAGTGTCACTTACCACAGCCACATATATATCAACAGAAAAGTTCTGTCTGACCGATGATATCAAGTGCTGACCTGCGCTAAAGTCCCCCTACTGCACTCGTTGAGCAATACTTTTGGCCTATCTCCCTCTAGCTGCTTGAACGTTTAGAAATCGTACCAACACACGAATAAGGCCAAACATTGTTGTTATTAGACGTCTAGGACATTTTTGTACCATAATTTGTCATTTTCTAACTATTAACTCACTGCTCGCTTAAAACCTACAATCCATTCACGAGTCGTTTCATCCTCGTTTTGAAAACCGGACATACTTTAATATTATTACTGAGACTGCGGATAGTAATTTGTGAAAACCCGGCACTAAAGGTACGGGCCAGGTCGTTACTGTCGTTTAAGGCCATTAGAAATTGTGATTTCCTCTTAGACTTAAAGTGAGTTGTGCAGTTCCAGGCGGCCTTGATTACCGATATGGTTTACCAAGCTTTTCAATAAAAACCGTATCTCCGGCATACATAAAGTAAAGTAGACCTCTTACGACGTTTTAGGGTGCCGCCTATATTCTAACGAGAGGCATAACTAGTGAAGGCGTAAATTAGGGAACAATAAAAACTCTTGGAACTTGTTACTACAGTCAATGCTATTCAACGAAAGTACATTGCTGAGATAAATTTGTTCGAAAGGTTTTTCAAACTATCGCCAGTGAAATAAGATCAAATTTGCTATTATTTAACTTTCGTTGTCTCAAAGGTAATCGTTTAGTCCGATAGTTGCGGAAGACGACGACGATGATGATGATGATTTCACTTCAGGAAGACATTGCTAGCAGTCGTGTGGTCAGTTAGATCGTTGCAACAATTAACAAGTACTTATTGTAGACCCATATAGAAATACGAGTAAAGAAAAAATTTAATTTTGGAAAACGCATTTTTATTAAACGGCTTAGTTATTTGCTGACAGTAGAAGTCCGTTTTGTTTCGATCGAAGATACGATCAATTCGCGTGCCAGCCAAATATCGAGCTTTTTATAGTCAGCTTTCTTCGAATCTTTTGAAACTATTTGGTTGTGGATTTTAAGTCCTTTGGCAATTTCATAACTATTTAAAGTGTCAATCTTGTTCAACTTTCGCAGTAATTCTACCAACTTTTTGGAAACTTGTTGATCACTACGAGAAGTATCTTTCACATCTGAATTTTCAGAACGAAATCGATAAAACTATGTTTGGTCCATTTCCTTCGATAATACGTTTAGGCCATAAACAACATGCACTTTTTTATGGGCCTGGTCAGCATTCGTACCTGCTGCGTAATAAAATTGTAAAATTAGCGAAAAATTGTTCTTCGACGCGCCCTATCCTAAGGCTGAGTAAAGGCATCCCAACAACGCTATCAAATGTCAGCTTTCAAATGACACCAACGTAGACCCAACGTAACTCATAATACCTGAAACGTATGGCCTGAAAGTCAGCTAACTAGAAAACAGTCGATAACCCAATATATTTCGCCTTCCATAAATCACTAGAGGTATAAAAAAGTACAACAAACAGAGAATTATTATTATTATTAACCTTTTTATAAATGCGTTTATTATTAATTTTCCTAGCTTCGTTCGATACCCATTTGATATTTGCGGATCAGATCTAAGATGATATGGGTATCTCGCTTTAATCGGTCATGAACCACACAACAAGCCTTCCTTATTGTTTAGCGTAACAATTGTGCTTCGAAAGAATACCATCGAGGGCTGACCCGCCTAAAGCATTGGTACCTCACACAGTTTGTATCCATTTAATAACTTCGACACTTAAAACGTTCGTGAGCAAATCGCCGGTTTTCGTTTCGTTCCGTTTATTCAGGTAGTACACGACTTTTTACAGGAAAATAACCTGACAAAAACCAAATACTTGTAAGTGCATAGTAGAGTGCATAGATGTGTAGCTAGATAAAAACCTTAGGGTGAAAACTCGTCCAACTTCTCTACATATTTCCTTCTCTCTTTAAAACGCAATGAACATTTCCTACGGGAGAAGTTTCGCAAACATAGTTACGTTGCCTTATATTCATAATACTTTACTGTTTATCTGTTTTCATTTATCTATTGGGTAGTCAATGTTTCAGACGCACTGGAAAAGACCTTGTTACATTTGCCCAGATAGTATGAAAACGCAAAAGTCACTCTACGGAGGTTGTATCGTCGACCCGAGGGTGGAGTTCCCAAAAATCATAAGAACCTGTGCGAACGATTATAGTCACGCAGGTCAGCAGCTAGGTCTTTGTTTGCCCTGTTTCTATTATCTAAATCCTCGGTTACTTTTCGATCATTGACATATGATTTTACCGAGGTATACGTATTTTACCGAGTAAAAGTAAAATATTAAAGTGGTACTTGGCAAATTTAGATTGACTAGATGAAGCGCGAACCCTTAAAACGCAAACGTACGAAAAATGGGAAAATTATTACAAAGAATTTGCTTGAGATCTTTTGCTTCACTTAAGATACATTCGGCTCGTTAGGACCAGCGAAGAACGGATGTTGCCAGTTAGAGTTTACTGTCTTTACAATCACATCATTCTGTAATATTTAATCAGTGATTGTCGTCTACCCATTGACTGGCAAACACAACGAATCAGATGGACCAGCGCTAAGTAGGGCTCTCGTGCGGTCTGACCTGCTAAGTTTAAAGCGAAAGGCTGGCTAAGTTTAAATATTCTATGCAAACAAGTAAAAGTAGTGACCGAAATAAACCTTAAAAACGCCACCCGAAGCGGATGGCAGCACGATGACTTGTCATTCTAGATACAAGGTTTATACCACGGGCGCCTACTTTACTTTTGCGGTTCAGGTACACCCTATAAGCTATTGGCATCGGCATTGTTTTAAGCATAGCTGAACGAAATTAGAATGAAGCATGCTCATAGTTAACAACAATTTCTATCATAGGCATAGAATAAATACTAGAATTAGGCATAGAATTCAAAATACCTACACCAAGGCAATCTAGTCCTATTTGTGTGATATCGAATTTGAAATATACATGTATGTACACAGAGCAAACATTTGTATCAGGCCTTGTGCGGCAGCGGCTCAACAATGTTGTTACAAGTTTTAAAATAAGCCGAATTAGTTATTCTTGAAAAGGTGGAAAATGTTGCTCAGTTAGTAAATATACATTTTACGCCTTTTGTCGGCACCTGCCTATCAGCTAGATGCGTCCCTATTACTTTAGCGATATGCCAACAAAGAAACTTCATGTTCATTTTGGTTCATAATAATACTTGCGTTTGATCACGGTAGTTTTGGGCAGTCGATACGACAAGCCGCTACATACTTCAGGACGAACCCAATCAGCGATGTCCTGCTTGCCTAATCTTTATGATGTTTTGCATTCATTATATAATGGGTCCTACTGAATGAGACAAACCGACAACTCAAATGTAATAAATCAAATCCAACAAAATGTACTAGATGAGATGAACGAATTAATGCAATCTGACCATATTATACTAGCTTTTTCTATATATCCTCTGTAGTATTTTTAAAGCTCAACTGTGTGTTCAGGAAGGTCACAGACGTATTGTTTTACTGCATAGTCACAAACATGAGGTGCTTCCTAGCGTTCTGCTATTTTCTGTCCACGCATATACCGCAACACAGTACGTTAATCAACACTTTTCAATCGATGGGTCGTGCCGCAGTAGCGCAGTACGTTAATGCCGTTCAAAGCAGGTTTTCAACAGCATCAGCATTTAGTAGTGCAGTCTCTGCGAGCTATGAGCTCGTCGACATTTCCCCTGTGTCCTGTGTGTGCATATGCAAGGAATCAAAAAAAGAGGGTACAGCTGGGCGAGGCAAGGCTCAGTAAGCGGTTACATGGCTCACGGGGCTACTGAGAGTGCAAATGCTCTTCCCGCCATCTGACTCAACTTCCGCCGCAGACCAGTCGATCAGTTTTCGGCCGTCCGAAACTGACTGCTTTCGCTAGCGGATTTACTCGAACTGTACTCCGGAACCGACCCAACGACCCACCTGGCTGTCTTCGATCTGAGAGGGCCTTGTCAAGTTGCTGGTTTAATTATAATGAACTGGATAACCGCACAGCATTGGACAGCCTGACTGCTCTGTGGGTTAACTTTATTATGAAAATCTCTGTTGTAACCAACGTCGCTGTTATCAGGTTGCTGCAGGGGTGGGATAACGAGAAAAGCAAGGCAACGTAGGTCACTCGAAAACTTCAAAGCGATATTGGACTTAGTCGTAACGGGCGGTCGACAAGAGTTTCACGCGCAGTAGTAAAAAACGCAAAAGAAGGTTGAAAAACGCACGACGTTCTTGCTGTCGGTCATCGGCATATACAGGTACACGTATTAACACGGATACGTCTGAAAACAACTGGCAGCCAAATAGGGTGTTCATGAACAGATAATCGGACATAGCTTCTTTAACTTCCGGAAGCCTTTTCCGATTGGCAAGTTTCGATCTTGTTGGCACTGATCTAAGTAATGCTCGAACGGAGCTAGGTATGGCAAAAGGGTTGCTTTTAAAGGATCAATGCGGATAGGCTAGTTTACCGTCATACATATTTGCCACTGTAAATATCACCTTTGATATACTTATGAAAATATTTATTACAGATAAATAATTCTTGTAACCATAACGCCTTCGAAACTACCTGGATAAACACAAATTCTACCTTCTTGTGAACACTGAAAACCTTGGAAATTGCAGTTTGACCGGAAGATAATTTCTCGCGTTTTTGAAAATATTTAAGCACCAACGTACTCATATAAAAAAGTCACCTTGTATTTTCCTAAGCCGGCAAGAAACGATTTCCTTTCTGTTGAATTGCCAGTATATGTGGTTAGTCGACATTCACAATGTTGTGGAAGCACCAGTTTCTAATACCCATAATAAATAGTATACCCTTCTTACATTCGAGACACAAAGGGGAGCCTTTTTTTTTTCCGTAAATACCTCTACTCTGCGATGGTCCGCTAAACGTGTGCGTCCAAAGTTTAAGTCGACTAATGACCCCAGTTACGGACGTCCTATGGATCCGCGCTAAAATGTATATTAAAAACACGATAAACTATGTTTCCGTTTTAAACACCACATAGATGATAACCTTGGAATGGTGCCCCTGAACACAGAAATATGCATGTAGATAGGTGTCTGCGTTTAGCAAACAGGATGTATTCTTCACTAAAGGACTTTTATCGTACAACTGGTAAAAGAAGATGATTCCTTGCGGTTAGCAGACATATATTGGCGAAATCTGCGCGAAGTACAAGGAGCCAGCTAAAGCTTCCGTCTCTATTGTTACCATAACTGGCTAGTTGAGACACAGTTTGTATACGTATTAATTTCTAAGTAGTACGTATTTTAATATTATTCTTAATTGTGACAATATATCTCTAACTGTACTGTATTAGATTGTGTCTCTGGCATTTGTCAAAGATCCCTATTACATGCATGTGCTTTTAGATCCATGCGTTGATTAATATTATTGTACCAAATGGTTAATTAGCGAATCTAGGGGTGCGCTCCCCCTTCACCTGTACGCTTGCATACATACGTCTACTCGTTTATGATATACCGCTACGACGAATTTAAACTACGTTACGTGTTTCTAAATTCAGAGCCAAGGACCTTACCAGTGCCCCGTTAGGGGGAGAAACGGCTTGTGTATATTGCACGGCTACCGACAATATTAACGGACGTTCGTTAAAAGTGTAGATTCACTAGTGAAAAAGTAAGCCAACAAGAGCCCTTTAAACCGTTACTTACTGTTTTCAAACTTAAATCACATTTGGCTCTGTTTGCCAACTTGGGCCTTAATCAAAAGTAAACCTGCTTTTGAAAGCTTGATCTTTTTTTTATATGCCTCGGTCCAGAATAGGATATGGATGCTTTGTCATCTTACAAAATAGGCCTTTCGATAACTAATATCAAATCACCTCGAGTGGAGACAAAAACGAGATAGGCCTGCGCTTTCAGCGTGTTGATTGATAGTCGACTTATTAAACAAAGCTATGCTGAAGCAAAGTGCCCAGCTCTGTAATAGCCAGCGAGTTGTTAAGCGCATCAATGTACTTGTCCATTCCAAACTTGGGACCTGCTTGTCGGAACTTGCAGATGGGTACTCGAGTTGGTGAGTATAGTACCTAATAAATGCTGCGATTATTTCCACTTCAGCTTCTTTGCCTTCGTCTTTGGTTAAAAGGACCTAAGGGCCGCTGCTCAAATACATATTACACCATTTATGTACTGTGTAAATAATGAAGACTTTTAAGCGTTATTAAAGGGTCGGTGATCAGTTCGAACAGTGCAGATTGCGTCCCTATTATAATCACAGTCGCAATGTAGACTCTGACCCAAGGAATACTCTTAACGTGTTTTATAATTCTCGGTTGGCAAATGATTGCATCGTATAGAACATGTGGAGATGACAGCTAGGTGTGTATTAGACAAACCTTGTCCAAAGTGCTTCCAGTTTGAAAATAGGTTTTCGTAACGGTTCCCTCTTATTCGACCAAGAAGCGGATTAATAGCCATATAAAACGGTGGTTACGCCCGGCCTTGAACGGTGCCCTGGAGCAAAACGTACACAGTAACTGACCAAGAAGAAATTACAGAAAACAGAACAGAATGGTGCGCTTGTATATATAAGCCCATAATATTCTCTTTCCGGTATTCTGTTTCCGTGTTGGTGACAATGCATTCTGTTTTTACTGGCTAGAAGTTTAACGAGTAATCGTATATATATATTCGCCTACCAGATTGAACGAGGCGCTCCGCGTGTTCGCTGATGGCTTGTTTAAGTGTTATTCTGTTTCCAGTTCGGCTTCTGTTTACTTTTTTTACAGTTCTACAACTGTAATTAGCCGTGTAACGTCTAAGCCTTCATGAGCCATTGACACTCCATATGTCTATCGATGAGTCCTTAAAGCTGTGTGGCGGCTAGACTTCGAAAAGTCATTGTTGGACTATACTACGCCGAAAAACATTTTGAGACAAACAATGTTTTTTTCTTAACACAAGCCTCTCCTATATGACGTTACGAAAGTAATTCTACTACGTTGTGTATTGAATACTGTAGCAACTTTTCACGTCAGCTGACTCATTTCTATGATTTAGTGGGGGCGTGGTACGTTAACGCCACCCATGTATTAGATACCTTCGGCATACACGCCCTTGGCGAGCGGGAAATACTGAAGCGGGACAGGCAACGATCTAAGGCCTAATATAGCCTATAGAAGGATAGGGTTTTTACGTTAAGAAACATACACACACAACGGCCGAATCAGTCTCAACCACACCCGGAGTGGACTTGCACCACGAGCAACCGGGCTAGACAGCATGTGCTGACTTTAATGTAACAACTTAGACAAACAAGCGCCTTCGACTAATTTGGCCAGAGGTCCATACGTGAGTCAATTAGTCTCGTCCGTCGAGATGAACGAAAAGGCCTTCCGAATGATGGTTCGGAAAGGACAAGCCACAAAATTATATTGGCTTTTTAGCCATACCTACTATTGAGGATTTTGTTAGCATAGTAAAATGCAGTTGGTTAGTTGTCGTATTAGTGTGCTGGTGTAGAAAGGCTATGGCAAATCGATGAAATAGGTTTCTTCTGTCAAATACAATAAAAAGTATATTATGTATGGACAAGATGAATATTCAACTATCAGTTGGCCCATGACTGACTGGTCAAGACCATCCGTTTTATATACGTAATGTATGTTACATAAGAAGTAAATAGATAAAATGTTTGCACTCCATCAACGCGCCAATACAACTAGGTGGAATTACGTCAAGCCATTTGTCCTTATCGATGAACTCTTGATAGCCAGTGACTTCAGCGGTAAGATATGGCAGTGAGTAAATATTTCGCTTATGTAATTACTGAGCTGTGGAAAAATTGATCCCTGAATATTCTGGAATGCGCCTAGAAAACTGCAGCTTGTTCCACTGATTCCGCTCAGTCGCTCGAAGGGCTGCCGGCGACGTGGCCTGTATACGACGTCATCCCTTCGAACAGGACAGAATCAGAAAAGGGGTAGCAAAAATGTGCCACTGAGGAAAATTGATACAGTTCCGTTCAGCGAAAACGACTGGATAAAGATAACAGGATAGATTGAACTCCCATCTTTTCAATTGGAAAGAGAGAACATTCGAATTACCGTTGGCCAACAATAGTCTATTAATGGGTCCTTTGTTTGTCAGTTCCCCCGGTAACAAGCAGGCAAGAAATCTAGTAATAAGCCTAATAATGCATCTTGTATAAAAGAATCCTTTGTCTGTAGATGCTAAAAAGGTTGATCTTCGTAGCAGTCGTATAATGCGTTCGAGTATCAAAACTCGATGTCCAAATGATAAAACACTCATCGAACCACACGATAATATGAAACGATCTCGAAAGAGAACCGCTTGCGTTCTTACCTGCTTATACCGTCGACGACCTGGCGGCAATCGATATCGATTACGATGATAGTCTGTCTGCGTTCCCGACAGTACTTACTATCTCTGATTTTTCCACTTCGCTGTGTTACCATTAGTACAACATAGGCTGAGATACAGTCGTAGTGCATAACCTAGTACAATCGCCCATACAGGCGTACAATCTATATAGGTAGACACGAATTGCAAACTGTAGCCGCCTCGTGGCCTCCTCAGAGCCTCCACAAACGCAGGACCTCCCCGCGCAGACATTACAGCGTAGGATGGAGAAACAATTTTACCCCATAAGGCGTTTTAAGTCTTTGAAAATTCACAGTAAGCTACCCTTAACAACACTATTCACTGTAGTAAGCCGAAGCCAGCCAGCCAGCCAGCCACCCACTAGCATCGCGACGACGGTCCAACGTCCCAATCGTCGAATCGTTTTGTCAGTTGTCACGGAGTTAGTGACTCAACGCGGCTAGGTGCAACGCTAACCCAGTCGGCCCATGGCAGAGGGGAAGAAGATGAAAAGTAAGAGACCAGGAACAACGAGAAGATAGAATGGAGGAAGCGACCGCTAGTGCTGTAGAAACGTCCGTGACAGCGGTACCACCAGAGGCAAAGCGACCTATCGATACGTTTGACATGACAGAATCATGAATCAGGAAAGCCAAACGGGTTTGCGTTTGGCGATAGCTTGGACCTCCGTTGAATCGAGTTCCTGGTTCCGGAGTTATGGTAGGGATGCCGGAAGCTTTGCTGACCTTAGCTAGGGGATGTACGACGCGAACTGAAGGTGTTCGCCCAGAAGGGGTGGTTGGAGTTGACCCAATGAACCTTCGCTGCATAGCTGAGAAGTTAGGATCGGCCCGAACCGTTCGCAATTCCGGTAGCATAAGACAACAATATCTCTTCAGAACTTCTTCTTTTTTCGCTTCGTCAATACGTTTCAAGCGTTACCCTTGGCCTCGATGCCCGTTGACGTCTTCTACCCATATGCACTGCGTAAGCTATCAAATCTAACAAATTAGTCTAACGACAAAGAAATTTCACGCAGTACAGATAAAAGGGCAAGTTTGTGCAAAATCTGTGTTTGTAACTTTGATCTTCCTTAGACAATATTGCTTAAGTATGCATATCTCCAATGGAGGTGGTCGTGCAAAAAAGTGTACGCGTAACTATTCTGTGCGTGAGTAGAAATAAGACTGCTTACATCTTACACGTAGGCTCGTTAGAAATGAATAATATTTTCAACCACCCGCGGCCGTCTATTCGCTGAATAAGATAATAATGTTAGCGTATTGTGGTACAGAAAAGAGAACGCGACGACTCGAGTTCGTGCCGAAGTTTTCTAACAAATGTATTCAGAACAGTCGTATGCAGACAGCCAATACACAATCTTTTCTTCATTTGCATATGTATCCGAATAGCATTCGTCCCGCAAATTATCGTCCTTCATCAAGCTTGGCCCTTACATCTGTAGAAATTTAAAAAAGTTCCCTGAAGTGGACTACGCTGTGTCATGAAGTTCGTCAAGCAATGTATATTTCTCTGCTATTTAGACCACGCTGTACAAAGGCAGAATTACTGTAACTTTCGCGCTTACCGCTGCCGCTGATAGATCTGCTATTGCGGCAAAAATCTTGCTAAATTCTCAACATTTAACCGCGCACAGCGAGCTAAAATTTAATGTAGATGTGCTATAATCTAGTGTACAAGTGTACTCTCAACCCGGTATGTGCTACATATCGCATCGTTCTTGAAATTCATTACGTAATTCTAATCCTATTCAGGGACCCTTGCGGCTGACAAGGATAAGCACCCAATGGACGTTGAAACGTTACGGTAGTTTAGTTTAGTAATTCATACCAATATTGATATACCTTTTCGGTTCATGTACATATGTGACCAGGCCTGTGCACTTTTATAGCGTACACCTAACGTTTAAGATGACTTATTGAAACCCAGTCAGGTTAGATCCGAAAAATTTAACTTTAATTTAATTTAATTGCACGAGCTCGCAAGCTGCTTGTTAGACGTAGGCCTCCAATTTTGGAGGCACGTCTAAGTTTACCTCGATCCATTTGTGGGACCTTTTGGCCTGCTTAGTATGTAGATGGTGGACTGGTTTGTAGCTGCTGAATAAAATACTGCGGTCGAACGAAGACGCCTTATTAAATGACGGCCTTGTTGTACCAATACGAAACGTAGCAAATGCCACTCTACCGCGATAATGCAGAAAACCTGCGTGACAAAGCTAAATATACTGAAACAGTCTGAGAGCACAATAGCGTGCAGCACGCTTTGCACGCATTAAATGAGTCATTCAAGGTTGTCTACCTGTACAACGTGTGTTATATAAAACATATTTTAATCGGAAACGCAGAAAATATGCCCAACGTATACGATACACTTATCTTTACTACACAATAATTAGCAGTTTCCTATTCTATGAAAAAGGACTGCCACTTACTGTATATCATACCTAATTAAAGACCGGACAACTATGACGTAGCTGCAATTAAGTTATTAATTGTGTCGTATAACACATTACGACCGGTCTGGCTGGCCACTGCCACTGATATTGCTGCTGTTTCTATCAATGTTATGTTTCATTTGCCTCTATATTTCTTCGATCTCACAAAAGGTAAACATCTTGTCGACAGCTGAGCCTCCCTTCTCTAACGTCTAGATCACACTTTCATCCAAAAACTGCTCAAAGATAAATATCAAACCACACATTAGTAGTTAAAAATATAACCATAGCTCACAAAAACAGGCCGTTTCGGCCAGGCACCGGCAGATAAGGAGCGGCCCAAGCGCTCATTTTAGCAGCAGGTGCCTCACTATACGATTGCAGCAGAAACCCGGATGCCGTTGCACCCATCGATGTTGCCATCGGGACCGCTGCTTCATATGCTATAAGGCTTTGCTGCTGCGGAGCTTTGTCCACCGTTATGGTCCAAGGCTGTAGTCTTCCTGGCAGATTGTAGGCGACGAAAGTTAGACAACCTGCTCGTTTCTCGCATTACACCTCGTTCCCTCTGATTCAATCAAGGTTACTCGATATAATAGGCATTTACTCCTGATCGGACGATCGGCCCTGCGTAGAACCTCAATATTGCTATATTACGCCGCAAGATGTTGGTTTGGCCCACTCCCTGAAGCTGGTTCCCTCCCTTTTCTCATGAGACAGTTAGAGAACAACTGAGAAAATCGTAACAAACAGCAGCTGCCCTTATGATAAGTGCACAACCGGCTCAGCCGCTAACACTTCAATACGCACAACGTATCCACAGGTAAACCTATTCCTAGCAAGGGACCCAATTTACTTAGGCAAAAATTGTAAGGCATTTCGCACTTGACTGTAGTTGTTTATGTTCAATTTAATGTTTCGGTTGATGTCGCTGCTAATTTAATTCAATTTTGTCCTTCCAACATTGGCTTCGCTAAAATCTCAAATAGATTAAATTACTTCGCGTGGTTTAGGCCATAGGCTTCCGTGACTCTGCGGCCTCTAGCAGAGCTAGCAGCTGGGCCATTTAAGGTGCTTTAATTGCTTGGCCGGCATAACAGTAATGAAGGAATGAAATTGCTATACCCGTGGATCCATACGTAACCTCGACCATGGTGGTAACAATAATATGACGGACCAATTTCGTCGTATGAAGTCCGACAGAAGGACAGAGATCTAGTGAGCGTCGAGTTGTTTACACCGGAAAATTTACAAGCGATTGCTTAACTCAGTCCTCATCCCATTGCCTACTAGAGCGTATCGTACAGCTTGCTATGATAGTAATCCTAATAGATTAAGCGTTGTAATGGACTTATATGTATATATATATATATATATATATATATATATATATGATCATGGTGTTTCACTTCTATTAGTCTCACACATTGGGGGACTCTATGTATATAAATTGTATCAATAAGAATGACGGCGTGGATCGTTGAGGTCTATTGAGGATTAAACGTGAACAATAGATGATTGATGAACTGCGAGCTATTCATAAAGGCAAGACAGCGTACTTTGCCTCACCGATCTGCCGACTTACCTCTCCGGCCGTCGGTCGATGAGTTCGAGTCAAATGTCAGATATGCCTTCGTCCTAGTATAAATTCTTCTATGATCAGACTAGAAAACATGTGAGATCTTTGTATCCTGTGATCAAACAGGTTTCTTGAAAAACTTTGAATGAATAGAATAGGGTCGCGAGCGAGCGAGGCTGACAGTGTGGCTTATCGGTAATGAAGGCT
This sequence comes from Varroa destructor, assembly GCF_002443255.2. Taxonomy (NCBI): domain Eukaryota; kingdom Metazoa; phylum Arthropoda; class Arachnida; order Mesostigmata; family Varroidae; genus Varroa; species Varroa destructor. The sequence continues at coordinate 21,384,917 of NW_019211458.1, read as the reverse complement.
AAGTGAGTTCCATATGATAGAATTATTCGTACATCGTATGTACAATTGTGACACGAAACACGAGAGCCACACACGAATAAATTATTCGATTCAATAACGAGTACACATAAATGCGACGGTATTAATATTTAGGGGACGATGTCACTTTTATATGCATCGTCTATGGTTCGTTATAAGATATTCACTGGTATATGAATAATATATGGGGCGCCCCACTTTTTTCCAGCAAGGGCGCGATGGGTTCAGATCTCGATATGTCTAGTAGTTGGAACTTACAGAACTTTTCGATGCACTCGGGTACGCAATTCAGTGCAGTTCGCGTAACCGTATTTCTGTTGTTAAAATGTTTATATGGTGACGCTGTACGGGACCGAAGAGTATTTTTTTGACATTCTATTAAATTTCTGTTGACCGATTAAAAGTTAAAGAAGATAAAAAAAAAAAAAAAAAAGGCTGTTCAGCTTCCTCTCTCGGTTTCGTCAGTCCTGAAGCTATGTTTTTAATGGCAAACTAAAAGCAAGTTATATTTCAAGTTCTATTATATAGTTGCTCTGTAGATTATATGACCCAAGGTGAGATGGAGCTATATGGTCCGTACATTTTGAGCACATATGAAATCAGATGCTATTTTTACAGAGGAACTAAAGGAAGCAACTAGCCTCAAAGTACTACTTAGCTGGGTAGAAATGCTTATACGTGTATTTTTGCCAAGTTCAATCTGGATTTCGTCTTTCCGCGTACCTTATCACATGTCATTCGTTCTAAAAAGATGACCCATATGGTTTTTTTTAACAGAAATTTTCTTTTGACAGCATCGTTCGTTGTATACAATACTAGACAACATATGTATTACATTGTGAGTAACCACAAAAGTGGTTTAGAACCTTGCAATTCCCTATTTCAGAATCGTGCATAATCACGATAGATATAAATTGTTCCGTGCGATCAAATTAGCTTTGGTGTGCATATCGTTGCCGCTCTTCGAAGCTTCTTCATTAAAATTCAATTCTGGTCAATGGGTTCGTATGTGAACCGATCAAGACCCGGATTTTGCACTCCGAAACAGAATTCATCTGGGCTACAGTAAACAAATCATAAATATATTAGAAATCTTTCTCAAACAATCATTTTCGACCCGCTTTGCCTGTCAGGAAGTTTTCTCTTTAGCGTTGCTAAATGATTCATTTCTTCGGACGTGGGGCATAGAGTTACCTCTTTGGTCCATATAACTCCGTCTCATAGAGTTATACGGGCCTAGAACGTAAATATCTATCTTCAGTTCATATTTTCTCAATGATTAATACGTTTATTTAGTGCTGATTTGGATCATAGAAGATGAGATTCATGTTGGGTAACATAGTTGACTAAATACTTAGGTATCTAGTAACAACTGAGACATGCATGCGAGCTAACTTCTCAACTTATTCGATAGCATCGCCTATTAGATTTCGCTCTACAATATATTAGTAGTTTTAGATGCATCAATTTTCGTGAAAAAGTAAAATTTTCAAATAACAGCTTTATGGATAGGATGAATGAGGGACGAATATTTAACGATAAAAGATGTTAGGTAGATTTTCTTCAAATTCAACTCTACTTCCACTGGCGTCTCATAGATTCATATCGTAATGCTTTGCCGCTACCCTCAAAAAAACTAATCATGATTTCTATTTTTTTTTTTTTTTTTTGCTATTTAAGGCAATGATCGACGCTTCGATCCATGACGGAGTTAACTCATATGCTTGAACTCTTTTCCCTTTTTTTTATTCTCTCAATGATATCTATATACGAATATAATTACAGTTTATATGCGTAATACATCTAAAATTTATATGTCATACATACGTACATATATATATATATATATGGATAACCGACGAGCATTACTATCTGCTAATCACTGCTAGCACCTGCTATCTATCTCATGTTAACGCCTTTGAACCGTCGTCGTTTTGTTGAGCTGCTTAATTGGACTGCACTATATATTTATGAGGAAACCATACCTAGACCTTAATATCGAGTTTTGAATAGTAACTGTATAGGCGGCATTCTATGTTGCTTAGAACTTTAATTCCATAGAAAATATCCTTAACGAGGCAGTTTGGAATAGGTAACAATATAGAAACATTTGGTTATCTTTTACACTCTTACTTTCCCTGTCGTTGTCATTTGCTCCATATTATTTAATAGTAGGCCTTAGGGAGAGCGAAAGAGATAGAGAGAAAGAAGGGGGAGGTTAAGTGTATAAAGCCCTGCTACAAGAATGTGCGTTTGCGTGGTTTTCCAATAATGGTTAGGCATGCTTTGTTATAACGTATAATGGAACAGAGAGGAAACTGATTCAGTAAAACGGTGTAGCCCTGAACACCGCTGAATGTTCAGGACCTCGCCTAGTCTCATATTACTTTATCATACTGTTGAATGACCATAAAAATATATAGACAAATACGACAATTAGTTTAAACGAATGTAACCTTTTGTGCGTTGTAGTATATAATAGGAATATATAGCTCAGATAGTTGGGAGAGGGCTCCGAAGGAGGCAGGAACAATTAACTCAAGTCTTGCTGTCACGCGCGAACGCAAAAAACAAGCAAAAAATATTGTCGCTAATCTGTCTACGCGAACACACGTCAATAATGTCAGATTATTTAAGACTGGAGAAATATATTATATGTCTGCCTCACTTACAAAAAAGACGTTAACAGGAACGCACAAAGTCAAGACAAAGCCGTTCCTATCCTGAATAAGTATATTTGCTTTGTGTATAATTTTCTAATCATATTTGAGAAGTTGTATAAAATCGTCTGCTACTTGCGTATGAGCTTATTTTCTGAATAGTATCAAAGTTCAGCTTAGCTACAGCCGGGCTTCAGCGAGTTCAACTGAAGTCAATGCCCCGATCAATAAATCAGAAATTGATTCATATCGAATTTTGTTAATTAAGTAATATAAATACGTCAAACTTCAAAAACGGTTGGTTACTTATACATTTTAAAATTCGCCTTTGCAGACAACTGATTAAAGTTTGATAGAAAAGCCCGGCGTACAGACGTAAAGCATGGGCGCATGTCCATATAGCGTAACGGTTTATCTTCAAAATTTTCGAAGTTATTATTCGCTTCATTTGACAATGAGATTTGGCTTGCTTCTGTGATCCACCGAGCGTTGTTTGCGCTAAGCGTCCGCCGTTGCAGCACGGTCGATTGTCCCGTTCAGGTTGAAAATTGTATTTAAAAATTCGGTTTTAGCAGCTCTCGGTAAAATGTGGCATAGCTTAACCCTGTACGAAATAGTTCTTCTGCAGGCAAAGTCTAAATAATTAATACCCATTACGTGCGTTCACATTAGCACGGACAAACGTCGCCTAGCGAAATTCACCGGAATCTTTTCAATACGTGCGTTTAGTGCGTTCCATTTTTTTGCGAGCCCAGCTCCGTTGTACCCGACACAATGAAAAATATAGCCAAGAGCTTTGCAATGATCAAAATGATTACGGTGTGTAAACAAAAGCGACCAGCTAATTGTACTCTATTTGTCTCTTTCAGATTATCATGTTAGCTCATTAAGTTCACTAGACGAGTCATTTCACCAACAGGAAATTATATAGATCGCTTTAGAATTATCAAGCGATAAATTCCGCATAGTATCTCACTGAAAGGTCGTAAAATAAAAAATTATCTCACGTATGGAAAGCGCACGATACGATATGCTGTGTATTAACGTCAAAAAAAAAGTGTCAGACATGACCCGTGATACTGATAATGGTTAGACGACACGAGATTCCTAAAAAAAAAAAAATGTTCGAATTAAATCAAATTTTCAAGCATCGAAAAAAAAATCAATTGTTGAATGTTTTTTGTCATCTGAGGCTACTACGATTTTTAGGGAGACGCATGCAAGATAGTAGACTTCATATTGCAATAAAAACATATCTAACCCGATCAAGTTATTGACAACTCGAGAACTGTATGAGGTTGTCTCCTTTCCAATTGAATACAGCTTTAGCTGGTGCCAGACAAACGGCACTAAACGATATTTGTATTAGCGGGAAAGAGGACGCTGCAAACCCCAGCTAAAAATAATATTTCCGCTTCTAGGCAAAAAAATGACGACACAGCCTGCTAGTCAGATCATCAAAAGTAACTAAACATTCGTTAATGCTAGTTTTACAGGCAGGTGTCAATTAAAAGTTTTTTTCTTCGAAAATTACACGTGACTTTTTTAATCTATAAATTTATATATCTTTAATGACCGAGAGCTGACAATTCAGGCAAAATTTCCCAAAGAACCCTTCGCACCGCACGCAGACTCGCCTGTTCACTTGCGTGGTTGTTGTGATTTTTCGATAGTATTTAAATTATTGGTGTTTGAAACAGTTTGTGCTGAACTCTTTTTTCTCCCTGATTTACTTTAAAAAGCCCTCCCTTTAGAAGAGGTCGTCCTCATCATTTAGATTTGTGTCTGTCTAGTACTTTAGGTTGACACTGCCGGAGGCTTATATATAGCAATGAATCGTCTTCATTATCTTCAATTCGATTGTAGACCAGGTCAGAATTATCTGACTGTTACAAGCCTAAGCTAGCATAACAGGCAAGTCTCAGTGTAGGCCCCTCGTAGTCATACGTGGCCAATATGGTTAAACGTTGTAACGGGTCCATCCGGGAATCGCGTACCGAGTTAGTAGTCAGCGACCCACTCACTGATCAAGGAGACATCTTCCTGTACTCCTCGAAACAGGCAATAATGATGTCGAAAATTAGACTCAAGACAATGTCGGGTGCATACAAGACGGGGATAGGACTTTAGATAGAAAAGAGTTAGTGCGACTACGTCGTCTCATCATTTGTTCTATCCCTCGTCTGCTTTCCGCTTTCGCAAATTAAATTAACTACAAAAGCTGTCTCCTATTGGCGTTCGAGCACTCCAGCACTGGCTGCTAGTACACGTTGTACAACCGTGGCACACGTAGTTATAGCAAAAACGTGGCGTTCCTGCGTGGCTGCTTCTCGGTGCCACAAGATCATGAAACCATGCCCTTTACGAGAGGAGTTACATACTTGGGATTCGCGATTGGGATCGTGACGACCAAAGCAACGGCGAACTTAGCTGTAACGGCAGCACCTAACAGGTCACCAGGTGAAGCAAAGAAAAGACCCTGCTCTGTTTACTCATTAGATTATCCATGGCCACATCGCATCTCCAGATCACGGTATCGTAGCTAGTCTTCCGCAGCTATACTCCGACCAATACTGTATACGGCCACTGTAAGGGCAAGTGGCGCTGGGGACTGCCGAAGTCTACTGCCACCCGGAGCTTGAGAAAGAACTGCTGCATGCTTGTTTGTTTGTTTGTTTGTTTGCGATTGCGGCCGCTGCCGTCGCTCCTGCTATCGCGTAGTTTTGTCTGCAGGTAGATGAGTTGGCGGAAAGATAGATATATGGCTGATGACAGTGAGGAGACGAGGCACTATTATCCGTGTACAAGGACGGCCGGGCCCGTCCGTTTTTTCCTTGTTCATTGTCGTTTATTACTTCGAAGCATCTGCATGTCTTCCGTAGGCGAGGAGGCACCCTACTGACGTTTTCTGCCGACAGCCAAAGAAGCCATAGTATACTGCATGGCAGCGTAAGCAGCTGTTGCTGCTGCTGGAAATGTCATGCCCATATTGTTAGGAACCGACAGGTGTTTACTTTGTCTTTTAGAGGTTCAACCTTTGGTGACAGCTATGGTGAAACAATAAATAGGACGGATTAATGAGGCTGGCTGAAAAATTTACTAGATTACTCAGACAATCATTGGAAATAGCTATGAGGTGTTATAACAAGTCAGTGATCACGAGCGAAACGAAGAATGAAGCCTGGAACAATTTAAGTAGTCTAGGTGAAGGTGGCGCATGCATATATATGTATCTGTTACTTCTACTTTGTCAAATTGTTTTTAGCAAGAAGCCAGAAGCATAAGTGGGCCAAATAGAAAAGTATCATCACTTTAGCTCCGCGGGAATCTGCTACGCCGCGTGAGCAGAGTTCTACTAACACGAAAAAGGAGGATCTCGTGTCCCTATGACACAGTCTCATTGTGCATGTTTCTTAAATAAACAAATACAGAGAAATTTCGGCTTTGGCTGCTCTGCCGTATCTCTGCCTCAGACACTTGAATGCCTCGGTTAACTGGAAATGGTACCGATGAAATGCTCATTCTAAATCTAAGTCTCAGCCAAATACATACGTGCAGACATTAAGCATATGATCACCTATCTTACAAGTAGAATAAGCATATTGCATAGTCACATGGTATTCCTGCTATTACCCCCGAGAGTTAAAGACTGAAAAAAAGTCTCTTTCTATTTAGACTACAGCATAAGCGTAGCCGATACTAACATTAGCTATGATTGTCACCGTAGAACGGAGAAGGACCAGCATAGCCATGTAACATAACGGTAGCCGTTTTCCGGTCTCACGAAGCCTTGCGGACAGGATATTTCTGGAACAATGATTTTTCCTATGGGTGCTTCAGAAATCCAACCTGAAACGCGACATAAGAACAATTGAAGAGCTGCTACTGTCGTTTTTGCCGGGGGCTCTTCGTGTCCCATTTGCTGTTCTGGCCGTCACCAAAGAATACACACATACATATATATAGATATGCATGTATATGGAAAATATATATAGAAAAAAAAGCAAAGTAGCATGCGTACCCTTAAGAAGATAAGCGCAATTATCGACCGACAAGACGTTTCTCCCTTGACCATACCGTGTCGCTGTGACGCTCCTGCCATCCCCGCTTACCGGTAAGCGAACTATTAGAAGCGATTTTCGCTCTCAGATTGAGTGTGATACGCGCTCTTACAGCCGCATGCATCGTTCTGCATAGGTACACTAGCGCGTACCACTGCTACCGATCATTATAACTTGCGCCATTCGGTATAGCAAGCTCTTCGTCGACGCGAACATGTTCTAAAATTATACAGCATATGTTCACGTGTCTCTGGGTGAATGAATCTGAGAAGTTGACCGACCACTCTGGGCGGTAGGTTCATAGCAAGCATCATCCGCTGAGGTGGCAAGGTGCAAAACACCACTTGTCAGCGTGGTTACGCTTATCTTGGACGCTTCGTTAAATGTACGAGTTTTGACTTCGACCGTACGAAGATCTAGATATAAGCAGAATGGGTTTGCTCGCGAATATGCGTGCGGTAACGGTGCAACGAGGCATGTCTATCCATCAATACGTAAGTTACATAGCTCGTACAGTAACTCTCACAAGACCGATGGGTAAAAATATACCTTGCTGCCCTTTCATTCGCGATGCTTCCTTGTTACGAGGTCCTGTTTGCACTGATTATTATATTAAGAATGTAAGTTTGGGTTCTGTCTCATTCAAGTTGTACGGTGTGCAACTTGAACGAACGTAGGTCAGTGTGCCTTCACGATGGATCCATGTTTCTTGCTCGTGTATTGGCATATTCATGAGTATGTTCTTCGAGCGATATCTAAACTCGTTGCTCTACATTGGCGCCGCCAACAGCGTAGCCCATTTTCTAGTTCCTGTTTGTGTTAATTTCGTCGCCGCTGTCGTCATCTTTGCCATCTTCATCTTATTAACGTCGATTTTAGTATACGTACCCGCAGAAGCTGCAGCTAAACGAGCGTACCCAGGGATACCGCGGTTGCCGTTGCTGTCGCATCTCGGTGCGGAGTACGGTGGCGGTCTCGACGGAGCCAAGCTCGCAGCCAAAACGACATTAGATCAGAATTGCCGCTGAGCAGGCGTAAATGTCATCAAGCAAGCGAGTTCGTTAGCTGCCGATTATCTATCTGAAACAAGTGAAGCGCTTGTACGCATTAACTAATAGACATTCTTAATATTATTAGGAAAGTCGCCGACCGCTAAGGTTCTGTAATGCGACGCACTTGAGTGAGTAACATCGGACACACCGTTAATTCCTCGTTCCTTTGACAATGGTAAGATTGCCTGTGACGACGACGTCTTAAATATGCCGGTTATGGTTCGTTAAAGCTCCGGCGCTCACCTCGACGCCACGACGAGTTTTCAAAGGTCCGATTTGTCCTAGTATTCTAAGCCTCTTATAAACGCTATTTTGTTTGGCTTTTCACTCCATTAGACAGTCCGTTGAATATTTTGACATATCGTAAACGCTTGTGCGGTATAAGAAGCTTTCAGATTATTCTGTGATGAATAAAAAAACCTGCTTGTTTCATCTCTTAGAGCATAGTTGTATCGTTCCTGTATGGCATGAGGAGTGCCCCAGGCTCACATCAGCCTTAACGCAACTTTAAAAAGCCAACCACTTTTCTTAGGTGCAGGCCAACGCTCATCCAAAGAAGGGGAGGAGTATTCGGCTGTTTTTGATTCTTTGTTCGCTATCATTATTGTTACTCCACAATCAGATCAACACCTTTATTAGTGTACCTGTATCGTACGAATCTCGGAACACCTTCTTGCTTGTCATCTATGAAAATTGAGGTTTTCGTTCATCTTTGGTCACTTTCAATCGTAACACAGAAAAACGTAAGAAAATCAACTTAGTTCAAACGCGAAAATGAACGGGCTAAACGGTGAGGAACGTAGCATAAGCACTAAGCACTAAGATTTCTGATTCAGTCTTTGTTAAGAAGAACCATACGGCTACGTTAGTGAAACATTTTTAAGGCAAATCCAAAACAACGTCGCCGTCTACAGTGCGTACGTGCATGCATCGATGACATTGCACGTGTTGCGTTTGAGACGACAACGATACCTCGATTATAAATTCAAGTACAACAACTGTGCTGCTATCGTTAACTGTAGTCACACGAATGAGCTTGCTCGAGTGGTCCCTTGTTTAATTGCCAGCTACGGTCATTGCTTACACAGACGCGCACGACGTCAGCATACTATTAACATATACGAAGTGTGGACCCTATTAATTTAACAAGTCAAGCTGCCCATTTATCAGGTTATTAAACGGGAATAAGAACACAGACATCTGCACGTTCAGTTAGTTGTCTTGCCAACTTCTGCACAAATGGATACCACAAAGCCTCTGCTGGTGTTAATAGATGTCGCGCAGGCACCCATTAGTAAGGCCACCTCCGCACTGTCCCGTAGCTGACGTACGTTGGCATCGTTCGATAAATTCTGCCGGGTTAAGACGTCGTTCCGTTCAATGTAACACTTTTCAGTGATCATTAGCGTCATTGATACGGTCTTTATGCTTGATTTGTGCTGCCGAATCGTGATGAACGATTTTTGCGAAGTGATTTTTGACCAAGTTTGACCCTGGGCAATCGCTGGACAAAAAACCGGTTTCTTAAAGAGAAGCTCGATTAGCATAGCTATGATGGCAAAGGAGCTTCGGTATTCTGTTTATGCTGTTGTTATTGAATACTTTTACTGATGACAACATTTTGGAGCGTGGACAATAGTTTATATAGTGTCAGTGGATCTGAGCGAGAGAGATAAAGAGTACCAATCAATAGGGAGGAAAATTTAGCCAATGCAATGTAGCTTGATTGTTCAGTTTATAAGCGTTCTTGGTTATTCTTCTTACTTCAATAACCTTGATTTGTAATAAGCTTTGTAAAGTTTATTGTCAGTGAATGGAAAGACTTTACATTTTCCTTCGACGGTAATTGAATCACAAACTACTTATAAATCTTCGAAACTAAAAAAAGCTCTTGTGTTCCGACATGATACCAATGGAATAATTGCAATCACTGCTAAGGGTCTGAATAAAACAAAAGACATTGGAGATATTACTGTTACCCACACAAAACACAATAGCATCTTTGTGTCCAGCATGATGTAGTACTGCCTTTTTGCGAAAGTTGTGCGCAATGCTTCTTTTTTTCTCCGCCAATTTTCGCTGGTACGACATGTTCCGTACCTTTTAATACCTGCCATCACCAATGCAAGCATTTCTAGCAGTATCATCGACAGATCTTCCGTACGTTTGTATAGTGCGCATCTGTTTGTCGTTATCATTCGTGACTGCGGCAATTCTCAGTATTGAACGATGCACAGCGCACCTAGGAATAAAGAGGACATGAGACAACTATAGAGTGGGAAATTTTCGGAGCGAACGCACCAAAGCGGGACTACCACACAGGACAGCTGGTATTCTTGAACCTCAGCTAAATTTAGATTGCACCTACCTATGTAACTGGCTACATGCCACAAACAACTTGTACCAGCACGATGTATATATATATACACGTATACGTATACCTATGAGCACACACCTCCCTTCGAAGCCACCAAGGGCAAAGTGGCGGTGGCACAGGATACAGCTGCAATGGCAGTTGGCGCAGCAGTTAACGTAATGTAAGTCTAGATCTCATAAAACCCGTGTTAGAAGTAGCAGCGGATACAGATAGTGCTACAGCGTGAAAAAAATGCTAGATAAACTAATACAATGACCAATCGGAGAATATCATCGTTGTTATCGCATTGCTGTTCGTTACTATCTAGCATATCTTCAGCAGTTTGGAAGGCCCTTGTTTCAGGGAGCTCAGCAGGGGGTTACGTGTCCTGCGAGTGGGCGAACGAACCTTACGAGACCTGTTCAGGCTGTCTCACAAGAAGCCTAGAGAGAATTATCAGACAGGTTTCAAATCCGAATAAAAAACGTGAATGTTTGCCCCTTGCGCATTGTAACCGGTGTATGACGCCGGTTACAACGCAATGACTCGAAACTTCGGAACGAGTAAATAAAGCGCGATTTCTTTAGAAAAGGGCCGTTCACAGCAACAAAAGATGATGTTGCTGGTAGGGCTACATAAATTTGTAGGATCTGAGTAGCGCGCAGGTGCAGTCCGCGCTTACCGTCGTGTCAAATACGCATACAAGCATGTTTAAACTTTGAACATTTTTCTTTTTGAACTTGAAACATTTTTCTCGATGCGAACTCCATCAGAAGGCTAGATAGATAATAAGCTAGAATACTCAGGGGGACATGATGAATGCCGACGGCTTGTGCAAGCTAGAAAATTAAGCTTGCTTACCCGCTGTAACATCGATGCAAACAAGCCTGCTCATAACAGCATCTTTATGTTTGTCAGTACTAAATTTGTTTTCAGCACGGCTCACGAATACATATGAACGTAATTATGGATAAAATTGAATTGACAGCCAATTAATTCTCGTAGCGTACACCCCGCTTGGATTACTAAGAACTTACTTAGAAAACAAGGGTAATAAATACACCACGTTATCATAGATCGTTCAAATAAAACGTTCTTTCTATGATACTGTGCCGTCCCAGTTTTGCTCTTTGAACCACCGTATGTATTTCGGATTGAGCGGAGGGGGGGCTTTCATTCGGTATCTGCAATAATTGTTGTCTATCATTTAAGATTATTCCATATCTGGGAACGTTACCAGCAATGATATTAGCTCTTGGAGACACGCACCTCTCAACTAGATCTACCCGTCGTCTGCTCCACTAACACCCGCTAATTGCTATTAAATAGAGTTGAGCAGTGGCACTGTATTCTAACTAATAAAATAGTTTCTTTTATATGTATACTGTGCTAGAATGTAGATCGTCTGTATGTAGCTCTATTTCTAACTGTGCAGTAAGGAACTATTGATACAGAGAGCTTGATCATCTTAACGTCGTAAGCAAAATCGTAGACGTCATCGTGCCACAGATACAGTGTGCAAGTTATTACGTGCAAAATATCCGACTACGAACGTACGTTTTTAGTACGCTGTTTGTATAACGTATACAAATGCATAGGCGTGTTCCCATCGCTTGCCGGCACCGATTGCCTTCAGTTTATTAACCGAATAAATTAATAGATTACCCAGAATAGTTATTCTATGCGCGTACATATTTGCAGGTCGAAACGCATAAATCGCATTTAGCACGCAACAAAATAGGCCCGCCCTTTTCTAAACGGAGACCCACATACAACTAGCACTGCTGTCTGATCCTCTATACCGGCTCCCGCTGATTCTGTTCGTGTATAGCTAAGCTCCTTTAATCGTTCATCTAATCGTACGTCCTGGACACACACGATGCCATCTGTTTATTTCTATCTAATATAAACAGATACAGTGTTAGGTAACCAGCCAACGTAACGGCAGCCTAATCCGTGGCGTGACAATGAACACGAAGTTATCGTTCCTTGCGATTCGTTTTTTTCTTTAAGCTGTATATACGGTGTTCGTAACTTAGCCGCCAGCCTTAATGGATAATTGCTTTAATACGGCCTTCACTTTACGAGAGCGATCGATAGGAGTGTACTATTTGTAGTCTTCTCGTTAAAGCTGAAGGCATGAAGGCAGAGCTCCGTTACTTACCCAACCTCATCCGTATGTGTCACTGTTAACTCGAGCAATAACATACTAGATATTTTACGATTGTCATCTAGAAAGGACGGTAATTTCAGCAACTAGTAAGCTTATTAAATGTGACGATTCAGTATGAACTTAATACACCTAAGTTGTAACAACTTATCTGTACTTAAATAAGCATACAGGTAAGCGGCTTCGGTCAGACAAAGAATAGCGAATTCTAATGATTCTACTTACTTTTAAACACTGACTTTTATAGTAGATTAGCCATCTTCCTTCTTCCCCTACCACTAATTATAATTTGTTAATGATGAATTATAATTTAAGAGCTACCACGAATTGGACCGAACTATAAAAGCATTTTTTACTATAGGCCTCTGTACTTTGTAGGAGGTTCTTATTCATTCGTGGACCGCTTGTCGGAATAAGTCAAACTGATGGATAACCCCTAAATATACATATCGGAGCACATTTAAATACTATATGATAATACGTAAGCTGTAACGTCCAGCCTGATTCTGTAAATAACCTTAGCCTTAATAATATGTGCCTTATATATACAATATTTAAGGTTAGAGTATCGCGTAGACACCTCACAGTAATTAGGTGATAACGAGGCTGCGTCTGACGATTTAGCTGAATATTTTAGCATTACTTACTTTGGCAGCAATTTTCCGAATGGTGGAGTGAAGGCGGCTGAGGTGATCGAGGAACCAGTGCCAGGGAACGCACATGCAGGCGACTGGATAATGCATAGTTGACCAGGTTACGCTTAGATGGCTACGAAAACTGTTTTTCAGTTAACAATAATACCCCACAAGAGTAGAAATGATTTTGATCAAGTTACAGATAAGTTTTTAGCTCTGGTGTTCGAATTTTTAGAGTCTGGGGTACGAAAGTTGTACAGGAGTGCTCATTTAGAAAGATGTAGTTCATGTCGTTGGATTGGGCAGTAGTGGCCTCTGGAGCGGTTGCTTAGGTACATTTATCCAGTTGCTTAGAGCCTTGATTGTTATGAAGCCTTGGAAGGAAATCTAGAATAATAAACAATTGTACTGGGCTCCCTAATAATAGAAATGTTAGTCAATTAGCTGCATCATCATTAGAGGTAAAAGCACGAAGAGTATAATAGGGTGATATAATTTATAGGGTTTTATGATAATTATACCAATAGGCGCGATAACTAACACGAATTTTCATGGCGCGTACCGAGTCTTTATCTTTTCTACGTTTTATCGTAGTTCTCTCATATCGTCGATCATCGACCCCTGGATACTTATATTGTCTTTCAAAGCATCTGCAGGAAGATGGGAGCTAATGTAATATGTAAATACTCGCAAATTGTCCTATCCCGCTCGAAAAAATATATACACACTGGTATTATAAGCACGCAAACTATTTATGATAAACACTATTTAAAAAAAATGCCACTGGAACAGTTAAGTTACCCAATCAAGTATGTAATAAAATCAAATACATCATTTGTTCTATATCTGTGCGATAAAAGATCGTACAAGAATGCGCCTTTGTATAGGAGCTCTCAAATGTGCGACGCGATATCCCACAGTGGTTCAGGACGCTAGGAACGTTTCGACAATGCAGGAAATTATATGTGACTGTTGCTATCCAGGACACAAACAGCTTCGCTAATCTATACCTCTGGAGCATTAAAAATTGGAAACGTGTTGATTTTTATGGAGAGAATCAGCCTCGTACATATTTTACTATCATACATTAACACAAGGTAAAACAGATCTAATTTCTAGAATTTACACATTTAGTGTATAGACGTTACTTAATTAAACCAAAAGCTATACTATATTTATTTGGTTTATTATATATACACATATATATATAATGTTGCTGTTCATGACTTAGTAGCCGGTGTGAAACCTAGTCAAGTCTGTACCTTGTGGCCCACAAAGCAATAAATGCCCCTTTTCTATATAGAGAGAAAAGACGCCTTACATAAATGTAAAGGCCATCGAAAAATTTAGAATTTGGGCGAATAGAAACAAAACTGATAAAGACATAAACCAGGCTTCATATACTTACATGTTTAGATAGAAATGCTATGTATTTGGTAGACAACGAAAAAAAAATACTTCGATTAATAACATTGATTTTAAAGTATTGTGCGACAGATGAATGTACAGCAGCAATTTCTTATTCGATCCGCTTTCCCTAGGACGCTCCTTACGCCCGGCCGGCGCGGGTCTAAATTTGAAAAACCTCCGTCACTTTGATATCCGGTCTTTGTGCGAATTGTACTTCAGCAGGGTTCACTCGATTATTATTGTTATTAGCCAGATTGTAGAACGATCCTGGTTCTCTTGGCACTCTTGAAACGTTTTTTTTGCGTCACCTCATAGAATCAGACAAAACTAAAATGTCTATCATCGGCAGGCAAGCTCCACCATAGCCGTCACGACCAGTCATGTGTGGGAGTTAGCTAGTCTTTGTAAACGTGTTGGCTAGTAGGTAACCAATTAACGACCCCCATCTATATCCATTTAAAGCCAATGGAGACAGACAGGGCGTACGATAAACACTGTGTCGCAGTTGTGCTTATTTCATCATTTTTTCTCGAGTATTGGAAAGATTCTTAGGGGAACTTGTTGACGACTTAAAAACGAGTTCAACTACTTGCTTAAATCAGCTTAAACAGATTCAAGAGATCAGATTCGAGGCAATCAAAGGCCGTTGACAGAAAGGGCTGAAATCTCTGCCTGTCTTTTAAAAGGATGAAACGAGAAGCGTACGACGCCACCGACAAAAACGATAAAGTAGTGCAGACATCAGAGATGATTCAATGAACTCTGATTTGGATGCTGTCACAGTCAGTGCTAGCTGGTAAGGATATTACAGCGATGGCTCTCGTAACGGCAGAAAGAAAACATAATGGGTGGGTTTAATTTTACTGTAGGCAGTTTATCCAGCTCCGCTGTCGTAGGACATCGATAAAGAATATGCTGCTAGACTGATTGATAGTTTGATCTGCTTCCATTTTTCCCCCAATAGATGAAAAAAATACGTTACTCAGTTGAGAATTGCTATCAATTTTGCCCCATTTTAGATGATCACTTCTTGATCTACCATTTGCAACGTGGGTTCGTAGGTGTCTGTAACGTAACTGCCATGTACTCAACGCGCCGGTCAAATGAAGCAGATAGGTGTGATAGCGGAAATCAAGCACTAACTGATTCATTATAGCTAGAAAATTGTTGACCATCTCTCAGCTAGTCCTAGTATTGGCTTGACTAAGCAGTAGTAGGCAGGTGGGATAAACGTGCAATAAGGGCCGGCTTTTGGTGTTTAAGTGGACGCCGTGCATAATGTTAATTGAATCATAGAAACACTGAATATTTCATACATTACTTGTATTCCATACATTTGGCCAATTCGTACCTTTTTTTTCAGGACCGCATGCGTTATAAATCGCTGTATTAATTAATAGTCTCTTCATTTAATTTTAACGAACTAGATATAGCTGATGCAAAAAAGCCTTGCCTTGAAGTTCGAAGCACACAGAAGTGAAAAAAATCGCGTTAATTGTTTTCGATATAACCCACATACTCCGCATCGAGTCGAGGTTAATAAATGAGTCCTTTGGAGTCAAAACCGGAATTTCTAGCTGCGGCCGTCGATGTACGCACGCTGGTCAGACGCCGCCGTCGTATTTGTAATAATAAGCATGATACGTGGTATAATCCGGGTTAGCTAGCAGATTTCCGTTGAATGGTATTAGGTAATAAATTCGATTGTATACCAGTGCAGGGGTGCAACGGTCTATAACGTTTCAGTCAAAACTTCTAACTAGCTGTTTAAGCTACGAGAACTGTACACGCTGTGTCAAGCAGACAACGACATTTTTAACTTTGTAGAGACCGCACATATCTCAAACTTGCAAATCGCGGTCATTTGCCTCAAAGTAATCCCTATTGGTATCAATCCATCAGCCCCACATTTTTTCACGGTCGTAGGAGGTCGATTGTGGTAACAATGGCAACTGAATTTATAAAAGCGCCAAGTTGTTTCAATAGAAAAATCTATACAAGAAGCGGCGTATAATCCTGTCTATTACCATAGCGAAGAATCTACAAATCGTTCTTCCAGAATGTAGGCGTATTTTGGTAGACAGCATTACGCAATCATATGAGGACTCGCAGTAATGATCCTTAATGGCAGTAGAACCACTCGGTGTCATCTGAGAATGCGCCATTTTCCAGTAGACGAAAAAAAAAAAATAAAAACAAGGGTGCTTCTTGGCGTGGGTCTAGCAGCTTTCCTGGGTCTGCTGCTGCCGCAAAAACAGTGCTTTGATGATTGTGCCTCACCCTTCCCGTTATACGTTTATTACCATATTTGGAATATTAAAAAAATTAGGCCCCTTATTGGGTGCTTCAGGAGTCTGCTGAGACACGAAGCTTGACCGACCTTCATAGGCATTACAGAAACAACTGTCAAATGTCACACGAATACTTTCCATTTAGGTCGGTACGGGTATACATATTTCTACATTTGCTATGTAATTTCTCATATTAAATGTTTTGCGAGTTTTGTCCAGTGTCTGTTCTATTTTCCAGCAGCAGTTTAATTTTAGTGAGAGCAACACATGTCACGCACGCTTCGTTTTTGACAGGCCACTTTAGGGGGACGCTCCCCGGTGTGCCTTCGACAAGCTTCCATCACCGATTTGCTTGATTCAGCAGATGATCGAAGAGGAGGTCGTCGCTGGCTATAGGGATAGAATCAGCTTATTAAGCAAGGCAGCATTGAAGTCTCTATTCACATATGTCAGTGTGTTTGTACATGGAAAAGACACCGAGGACATAGAACTGCTATTATTGCTGCTTCCTGAACCCCCATCATTTGATTCACAAAAATCAGATGGGACTAAGGGGAGATAAGAAAGAACCTTTTTAAAAGTAAATGGTCCACTTTTGAGCGATTTTATCGCTTGACTACGTCTGGGCTTCTGTTACATTCCCTACTTATATATTGATACTATTGAGGTTCCACGCCGTGACCCACGTCCTCTTATTGTTTACATACACAGTATCTTAATAAACCATACGCCGTTTATAGATACATATTTTTCTTTACGCAGCGACGGTTACAGACGACAGGAAAGCGGCTAGCTTGCCGCGTCGAACTGACCTTAGAGTTGGAGTTATCCTGAAAAAGCAGAAGTACCGAAATTTTAGCTCGTCGTCATCCTGGTGCATCTCCTGCTTTGTTTTACATTATCCCGGCGCTCAAACGTAGCAAGAAAGCGTTTTACATTGCCGCAGCGCTGGCCTAACGGTAGTCCCATCGGTTCCAGAGCGAATAAAACGAACGGCAAACCAATTACGCTTTCTGGTAATGCTGCTTCTGTTGTCACGACTGCCGTGGCGGCGGTTGACACTGCTCTGGAAGCTCAATAAAGTCTCTCATGCAATACGAGCTCTGATAGGAATAAACCAACGCTGGCTGGAACAAGCTGTGTGGGAACCGGTGCAGGACTGGATAAAGCATGATCCGATAGACACAGCGGATAATACAGGAACATATCGATGCAACAAGCCGGCAGGTGCGGTGAAGTCCAGCTGCCAAGCGATGGTTTACTGTTCGATTGATTATACGATGTGGAAATGCAGACTGGTGGCTATGGGCCGAAGCCGTAGCGGAGACCACGAGGACTACAAATGCGCAGCAAATCGAACGCCGGTTTCACAGACAGCGGTATTTGTAGAGAATTTCAATGAAAGACGGTCAGTTTGAAACTGATAGTCTGCAACTAGAATATAGTAGGTCTTCTTGAAACGAGGAACACCTACTTGCGTTCAGCAGAATATTTTTCCACTGTGTATCAGTGCATCTTCAACCGAGAAGTTTCTGACTTTGTAGCCATTTCTCGGGATAGTGAGGACAAATCTTATTTGCATATATATATAGTAGTGGGTTGTATAGAAGAAGTTCAATGTTGGAAAACAATGCTCAGCTGAGAGTTACCTGTGATGGCAAAAATAGAACCACATAGATGTATGTTGACGCCATTAACTCGTGATAACTTCATGTATCTATTAGGGTATGTCGTTAGTGTATGAACTGTAAATAAATAAATACATTAATGGAATACACGCACCATCACGGTCACTCAGAGAAATCATGGCCCTACGCCCTTGTCCGCTCACGAGTATTATAGCTAGCTGAGAAGAAGCCAAGCAGCGTACTCTTTAAATATACGCCAGAACCAAATTAATGTACAACGTATACTTTATATTTTAGAATACGTAAATATTATGCTTAGTTCAGGTTTTTTGAATCCATTATTGTGGATAGTATGAGCCCTGATTCTGAAACCAAATCAAAGCATCAGTAGCATCTATAGGGGTTATGAACACGCGGAGTAATTTCTAACCTTATTACAAACCAAGTAATCTAAAAGTGAATTTTTAAATCCCATACGACCCAGGACAATGTTGAAAATGAAAAACAACTCGTCTTATTTAGGTATCATATATATGGCCGGAAGAATGAAGGCTTTTACAGCACGAAGGAAAACAGTAAGACATCCATCGGGACCGTTTTCTAAAGCGAGTAACATAACGATGTACTGTCCTCTATTATTGTGCTTAGAAGCATCTTTTAGAAGCACCAAGTCAGCATCTATAATGGAAAAAGACATTTAGACAAATATGACTGTCACATATTCAATTATGTTACAAACAATACCTGCGAAGCCTTCTACTTGATTCGTCTCTAATTCGAACTTTAAACTTGTAACCACTTTATAGTTACGGATGTTTTAGTAGGACGCCGACAGAGATAGTGAAATCATTCATCGATTCTGAACTGGGGATATTTTGGCCAAATCAATCAAGCTTGACCTGTACGAGATCCCATCAGACTTACTTTTCGGATCAGTCGATTTCGGCCGACAATTAACAGATAGCGAAAAAGCTCCAAAGCTATATTAAACAGCATTTAACTGTTAAAATTTTTCACTGATGAAGTTTTCTATTCTTCTACAAAATAAGATTTTCGCAAAAAGCTCACTCAGTCTGAGCATAGCTCTAGTTCAGTCAGTTTTTTGTTATCATTATTTGCCGCTACATATACAGCTCAGAAAAGTTAGAAACACGCTTTTTCCATTTAGTCTATGCTACGTTGCAGACGACAAGTTACCCATGATTATATATACTCGGGCTGAGCTTGTGTAATAGCAATATTTCCGTAACTTCTTGATCGGTTAACCATACAGTCATCAATAATAACAACTGCAATTGCCTCCTCTGTTAAGCTATCCAGCTGTATGAATAAATATTCTAACGTATGACCATGAATGCGACCTCTTTTTTTTTGTTACCATCATTAAGGGCCATAATGGCTTTACCAATACAAAAGAATGGTCCGAGGGTACGATCAGTGTTCTTGCTCGCCTCACTAAGTCCACAATACCAAAGTTTTACATTATTAAGTACGTATATTGGAGATATCTAGAATAGCATAATTCCTCTTTCTAGCTGAGTTATGCAGGGTCATTCCTTGACTGTAGACGATGATGGGCTGCGAGTTTATATTTTGCCTGCTGGTATCGTTGTTTACATCTATGACAACTTCCCCATCCGCTTTTCACACTGATAAGATTTCTGTTTGTGCTAGAACGAAACAGGCAAACTCCAAAGAGTTGAATATTCGAATGAAACGGAACAATATGAAATTGGATTTTCTTTTTCTCTTTTTCCTTTGCCGACGCTGAGGTTGACTAAAGGATCCGTTGCTCGCGGCCTCAGACCCATAGTTTGCCTTTCAAAGGACTGACATTCTAACGTCTAGCACAATGCGCCCTTTGCCCCCCGACCCCTCGAGACGCCTCTAGTGGGAGGTCAGAGATACACCGCCCAGCCTATCCCACCTATCACGTCTCCTATCAAAGCTTCTCTCGGGAGTCATTCGTTCATTCAAAACAGATAGCTTAGCGATTAGTTATACTTTATAAAAGCAAAACTAGCTAGCTAGCTAGCTAGCTAGCTAGCGAAAGTCAGCGGATCTAGGCACTAAACAGTGTAAAGGTAGTTTTCTGAGAAGGGGATTATATTGAGCCCTAGTGGGAAGGGTTGCGAAAAGCCGCACGTATACAAAAATTATAGGCATGCAGTGTATAGAGTGCGAGCGAATGACGATGAGGCGAGGGCTGATGAGGGGCTATGCTATGGGAGCGCTACAATAAATGAGGCTTCGCTTCCCCTACTAGTAATGCGCGAAAAAAAAATTAGGTCTTTTTTTACGGTCGCCCATTTGGCTGTAGTAAGAGCGATGACATTCGTCACCTACTTGTTGTGATAATAATAATATAGGTAGCATTATTTGTTGAGTGTATGTGAGAAAAAGTGCCGAGTAATTGGGCAAAAAGGTCGCAGTTAATAAGGGAGAAGATAAAAAAAACTATTGACGCTCAACAAAAATAAACACCGTTTATGCAAACGAAATGTTTTTAATCCTTTTTAATTTAAGTCTTTTGACCATTAGCAGTACACTTAATAGTGGATAGGCCGTCGAGCGTTTCTGTCTGGCTGAGAACGAGCTAAAGAAACTGTTACCCATGCTGTTATCATAGATGGCCCGTGTGTACATATAATCCTATATATACTTTACGTTTAATTTTATATATATGTATTTTTTTTTATTTCAAACAGCCTTCGTTCCTAACATAGTTTAATTAAGCATGTGACAGAACTGATTACACCATATGAAAAAACAACGATTTTAAGTTGTCTGTTACACATCATTGTGTGTTCGTTTTTTTTTTTGATAAAATAAAGTCAGTAAAGTGTCTGTAACGTGTAACAAGTTCATCTTATGAATCAATAATCACCCGCATAGGCTGGTTAACAGGCAGGTGGATGCGTCTAGATTCTCACATTCATATTGAAACCATATGTGCAAGTATAGTTATGCTGATCTGAGATCTCGTAGGGTGACTTCATATACTCAGGTCGGGTCTGACCTATTACTATTACCAATTGAATGTTTACGGAAAACGATCGCCATATATGCGACGTGTTCGGGTGTATCCCTGTAATTTGAAAATGTGCACTTTATCGCCAGATTGGTCATTGGCGGTATTCAAACAGAAGGACATACCTTCCCTTCCCGGCCAAACTTTTAATCATGATGGTTTTGTATATGGGAAAGCACATAATACATACTTAGCGCATACGGTGATACCGCGTCTGACATACGAATACATGGCACGCGGAGGCGGCTTTCCCAGCGTGCATGACCTCAATGGTTTAAGTGGGTTTTAGGAATGAATTGCCTACTAGGTAGACGCATCTTGAAACGGATAGCACCCTCATGTTTCGTGACGTACCGTTCGTTGGGAAGCAATCAACAGACTGAAGTACTCGAATCCCAGCAAGAACTCTCAGTTGGCTTCCCTCGACCATGTCCTTTGTGATTTCCTACAAGCTAATGATAGTCGATGTTGAGCGATGGCAGCTGACTAAAACGCTAAACTTATGGATTAATTTTTTGTATTTGTTCATGAACGACGTAAGGATGCGTATTCAAACTAGGCTAATGATGCCTGCACCATCGCGATATAAATTTAGTGAAGACCACCTCTGAGGCCATACATGACAGGACGCTACTAACCGCTCGATATAAATAAGTATAAATATATAAATCAGTAATAAGTAAAAATATATAAATAACCGCTGAATAATAAACGATCTTTTCATTCATCGCCTAACCTCTACACCGTTTAGGGACGCGAAAAAGGCCCAATGGAAGAACGCTGATATTGCTAAGCTAGCGCGCTTTTTGAATTTGCCCTTTCAAACGCCCCAATTCGACTTTACTAGAAGTTGTCATGACAACGCCGAGGTGTTGCATGTACTTTGAGAAAAACCGAATATATTAAAATCTAATAAAAAAATGAACTGCCTTGGGGCTATGTGGTCGTTAGGGGGCAAATGTTAAGCGAAGTGTACCTCGCATGGATGACAGCAAGGGCTTACAGGCAAGAGTCACCTCAAAGTGCACGCATAAAGCTACGGTTTTCATCCACAGCGTCGAGTTCACGTCGGCTTCTCTTGAAAAGCATCGATATTTTGCTTTACTTTTATCTATGAAGGCACTCTGCTCTAGCACTATTACGCGTTTTATGACAGATATGTCTAGGGTTTCGTACGCCCGATTTTCATTAGAGCCGCGGTAATTGACGCTATAGGCGATCCTCTAGTACTAACACAGACTATTGCATTGCTCAAATTAAAGCCAGTACAGATGCTCATCAACAAGGCCGAATAGGATAGTATTTCATTATTTCATGTTTTTTAAATAAAAAGATTGAATTATTAAAGAGAAAAATTAGAAATTATTTTATTAGCGGATCCGTATGTTTTGGAAATTCGAAATTATTATATGTGTCAAACATACTTTGGTGGCAATACTATTTCTCACTGGCTGACAGAAATTCTGCTTCTTCAATTCAGTACTTCTAGCGTCTGTTTGGAACCGCTTGTCGTGTCAACTGAGGCACGTATAAGGTCGACCTTAGTAGGCTTGAACTAAATTTTTCAAAACAGGATGGAAGCATTCGTTTAATAACGCACCGATTCACGTTTAAGCACGACGCTGTCGTCACGGTCGTCGTACTTCATACGAAAACAAGCGTTCTGAAATTTCTAGCGGAAATGTCGACGAGTTACGTTTTATCAACTGGTAGAAAGAATGTTGCAATAGACATTGCTCAATGTACCCCATAGAAAGAGGAGTTGGATCTAAAACAATAAAAGCTGATCTTGGCTGAAGAGACGTTTTACTCTGCACTGTAATGATAATCTAAAATGAATCTTCATTGTACAAGCTATAGATCTGTTTGGCTTTCCGCAGCACGACCTTTCCTGCAAAAGTTGTTTCCAGTTGAAATTTTATTTGGAGAGGGAGTTTGCAAAATGGCCGCATAATTATTTGCAGTGATATCTAAATATGCAGCATGTACCACACGTTTGATTGCCTATCTGACTACGAGACATGAGTAAATTTTTTTGTTGTAGCCAAGCGAAAAAATAAAATTCAATACAAAAATACAAACAATACGGTAAATCTGTGTAGGCCCTTCGAGTGCGATGTTCTTTCCACTTACCTCAGCTTTACTCAACCCTTTGGCTACGTGTCGTGGCTATACACTTACGATCGTTACATAGCTTGTGTTAGGCTGTACATCGTATATTCGTCTGTCAAGTTACACGCTGAGACAACCCTACACTCGGCACGTAGTACTGAGTAGCATAGTCTCTTTTCTACTGGGGTAAGCCTGGCCTAAACCCCTGGTTCATGTACGAGTCAGGCCTGAACAGGCACATCTCGTCGTGGCAGGGAGCCCCATAGTTCGAATCGTTCTGTCGGATGGGTCGTTGTTAGTTGAGCAGTGGACGCGTACATGTGCTAGACGGCAGATTCAATTCGAAAGTTTGGCCGCGAGATACCGTGGGATGAAAGTTTCCATAGGACGTGAGTTTTACGCAGTAGTAGCCCTAGCCACATTCAGACGGTATTCGTGGTAAGCGCGTAGGAGGAGCATATATAGAAAGATAAAGAAAGTTTTCGAATGAGACGTATGACTATGTATTTGTCTGTATCTCTAGGTATGTGCGTGTGACTGTGTGATTGCGTGCCAAGCTCTATCGAGCACATTTGGCCGGCTGAGAATGTTTCAGACGCGTCCGTTGAGCGACTACCCATAGGCTATTCCTAAAATAGAGTACCAACTAAATTACGCTGGTTTCTAGGCATTGCTACTGCTACTAACGTTGAACGACAATGGATGGCAACTTAGAATGATTAACTTACCTACCACGGCGATCGAGGTTGTCCGAATACGATGGAGTCGAACGAAGGCTACAATATAGGCGGGCATAACGTGGAAAGCCCATATTATGCATATATATTAATTTCGTACAAATGTGCCATCTTCAATCAATCAATATATAATACATCGACAAGCTAAACTGCAGTTTAAAATCAAATTATACCAATGGTTAGAGTAGCGCAATTGGAATCTAACGAATAGCAAAGCTTGCAAGTAGTGCAATGGTAACATTAAAGAATATAATATTTACAACTAAAACGGACAGTTTAACAGTGATTAACAGGTAGAAAGCACCAGACAGAGTGTGCATAATGCTGCAAATAGGGTACCTAATAGGGTAATTATCCATACCTCGTATGAAATGACCAGAGCCATATTTTATCAAATGTTACTTTTCAACTGCTAATTAGAATATCTTATAGCCTGAAGCTGATACACTCTTTTCTGTTAGCGAAAAATGTCCCGCTACCGGGATCTTTTCCTTTCGAATTCGGTCACAAGCGTAACTGGCAACAATATGTAATGTATGGTACACAGTGGTCGCGTTCTAAATGTAGCTCATCCGAAACTGATGAAGATGTCTACGTAACCATCTTTCGCCTTTAATATCAATCTTCCTCTCTTCTTTCTTTATCATAGAACGAAGGCATCGCGAAGCATATTTGAGAATTTTAGATACTTCGTGTCGTTATTTTATCGTCCCTTATCCATAATGACAATTTGATTTAACAGGTCGTATCGTTCTAATAGCATCATTTTAATCTATAGTCGTTGCTATTTAACGCTGGGTAATTGTCAAAGGAAGTATTAGATCAACAAGCGTCTTGGGTTAGAGGACGCCTTCCGTGTTTTGCTGCAAAGGAAGGCTCAGCTACGGTCCTGCTAGCAGACGCCGTCCGTTAACCAGATAATTGTACTAATGCTGCTAATCCTGCAGAGTGCAGCGCGAAGGATTATTTACAAGGCGAGAGGGCGCATCTGCACCGACCCTTATAGAATAGATTATCGTCATTATGTAGCGATTTGAGAAATTGTATTGTATATATTTGTCGGTAAAGTCCGGCCAAGGCCGTTTTCGGGCGTGTCTCACACCTCTCGAGTTGAACTGGCGGAGTGAACTAGGTCTAGGGCTATGACGCACCCAGTTTGCGTTTATCGCTATCGCTAGTTGTCCACCATTGTGTTCAACAGCCTTCGTCATCTTTTTGCTTCATTGATGTATACTGTTCTCACACTATTTCCTTCGTTTTGACCACAATCTTTCCTGGTCAACTGAAGCCAAAAGTTTTCATTTCATCGTCCACAAATTGTCTTGACTGTTCGTTGGTGCTATAGCATTGTGCCATGGCCCTTCACAGTGAGTCCGGCGATCGTCGCGGCCTAGATTAAGCAGAGGGTCTGGCGGCGGGGTGCGACCTAGTGTGGCATTCTGTTTTACGATTTTCCTTTTTCCTAATCTTCTCTTGCCTTGCCCTCAGTATCATTTCGGCATTGTTGCTCTTCTTTGTCCGTGACTCTAGACGACATCGGTAGCCTGGGGCCTGCGATAGTCGCAGTCGTTCGGTAGTAACAGAAACAGTAGCGTTGGCGATGGCACGGAAAAAGAAACTTTGCACTTTCTTTTCCGGTTTCCACCGCGCACGTCAGCCAACGGCTGCCGTTGTGCCGGGAGCAGCCATGGTGTCGAGACAGCGACCATATCGAGCGTCCATGTCTCCTTCGACCTTATATTTTCCACAGAAACGAAGACATTTATTGGTTGGTTGTAATTTCTTTCCATTTCACTGTACGTTTGGCAGCAGACGCAACAATATCAGAAGGGAATAGTAGTAGCAACGAACGCCATCTACCGGATAGTTTAACTGATTAGCTGTTGTAATAATCGAGTTGAACGTAAAAGTTTGTCTCTTGACTTTTTCCCCGTTTGGCTTTCAGCACACGTTTCCTGATTTTTTTTCCAATTTTTCGTGATTTCACTAATTATTCCCCAGTACTGGCCGAAATTCTGATCGCTCTGACGCTTCGGAATGACTTCAGCTGAATCGTACTGCACATGTCTGTCGATGGACGCAACTTGTGGCAGCTATTAATCGGTTTCGAATTAACGAAGGCCCAGAAAGAACGTCTATGTGGAGGGCCTAACACTGGAACAATATAAACGACAGTACTTTATTTATCAAGATTAAAATAGCGTTGGTATGGTATAGCGATCCGCGGAACGAATGCCAGAAATGGTCAAATAACAACTCGACCTTCGTATTATTAACAAAAAATTTACGAAAAACAGAGATGTGCCACTCTGTGGAGTAACGAATAGATTTATTATTACTAACTAAATTTGTTATATGGGTTACCTGTATTTGGGGGCTTATTCATAAAACTGGATAACAATTACTCTGTTATACGTTGAATTTCGTTGAGATTTCTCGTTATTAATTTGATATTAGAACTGAATGAAGAAGTCAAATTTATAGATTACCAGTGTCACAAAAATACTGCTTTTTTTTTGTGCTATTTATGATGAATGGGCATTTGGCTCCGAGGCACGATCTCCTTCTAGATCAATACGATACTAGTCAAGATCGTTTTTGCCTACATCGAGAAATCTATCATACTTGACGTATATTTTGTGATGCATATGAATGAAAATCCCCAACAGTGAGGTTCCGTTTATCCTTGTCCTGCAGGTAGGGGCGTCCATCATCATTGCTATCCTTAACAGCTAGCCATAACATACTGCTTTCAGGTTAGGTTATGTAAAACAAAGCACACCCGCACATGATGGCCATTTTTTTCAAGGTTTAGAAATAACATCTGAATTATTGTTTTTTTTTTTTACATATATACGATACATTTTATATCGGTAATAATTAGTAAACAAATAACAATGGACGCTCTTATTTCCCATCACGATTATTTTATGTGTTATTTTATTTAGTTTTCAACTATAACCTGCGTGTTCCTACCACTATGTAATGCATTTCTAAGCGAAACTGAATCACTCATCAAACAAGATACAATTATCAAAGTTCAGCTTCTTCATTACTCCATGCTGGAACAGCGGCAGCAACGATGACGGTGATTAGGATATACATTACACTATATTTAGAAATGGTATTTTGCGACCTTTCCGTCAGTTTGTTGGATACTTCATACGCCACGTAAGGCGCGCCGATATAAGAAAAGAATTTCGTAATCAAAATTGCTGTCAAGTGGTGAACAAGCGATATCGACGCGGAGGACTGAAAAAATAACGATCGTTTTTGTTGACAGTCTTATTTGTTTCTGATTCAAAGAAACGCTATCTGATAGAGCTGGCTGATTTGTCACAATACAGGCCCAGCTATAGGCCATGTGTGTGGCCTCTCGCGATTTCAACAGCAGTCAAGATTTACGAATAGAGCTTGATCATTGGCTTGGCATCTCTCCACATATTCCAGCCACTCAAACAGTACGGTGTTATTTCATACCCTTTATGAATACCACAATAGTATTCGTTTTCAGTAAATGTGTTTTATAAGTGTGTGTTTTTTGGTAGGTTTTACCAACGACTTGGATTGAAAGCAAAAAAAACATGGCTTCATGTTAGCTGTCCCTTGAAGTTGATGATGGACACTTGATCGCTATGGAAACGGCTGTCCTTCAAGGACGTCTGCAACTGAAGCTTGTGTGATCTAGTTGTTTGTTTGGTACCTACGACGTTAGTACGTACACCTGGTACTACAAGCAAGAGAATGTTATTACTGAAGAAATATCGTGAATTAATAATGTATAATATAAGAACAATAATAGTGAGGGCAATAATTATAGTAGTGAGTATCATAACTTACGCGGTTATATCTATCCTACAAGTTCAAAAAACTACCCAGTTTTTACGATCCGATACCCACAAAGTACCCACAAGCAGAGAAAGATGCACGAAGTGGCAATGTTGCCCTCGGCGTGAAAAAATCTTCATGGTGTTAGTGTAAAGTACAAATTTTTGCTAAATATATAATCGAAAATGGTTACTTTTGAGCTTGGACTATACCTATATTCAACCTATATGCCAAGCGAACACTGTTAATTAGTGCATTTGAAATTAGAAACAAAGTTTCCATTAGTCATAACAACTCACAGTATAGATTTTATGGTAATCAGATTAAAACTTGAGTAAAACAGTTTGATGAACTTGTTATTTTTACTACAGTCATTCCTGACTTATCGTTCTATTCATGGTCCCTTATCCAATATCATCGCCTAGAGAAGTTCAATGTACTATTTGAAACGCTTCATTGATAACGAGTGCTCGCACACTCAGGAAGCTTGTCTGTTCCTTAATTCCGGCCAATGTTATCAGCAGCCGCCGCGTCGTCGTCGTCGTCGTCGATATTTTTCATCGATATATACGCTAGGAATCGTGTAAGCTCCAATGCAATCAGCGTTTGCGTCTTCGTTCATCGCTATTCTAGGCGGTGCTCTTTCTAAGTATGATGTAATGTGATTTAATATTATGTTCTTACGTTTGCTACACCAGACATTGATAGTCCATTGTGGTTCTTTTTTTACTGTTTATATGTTTCGAACCGAAGCAACAGAGCGATCGCTGTTCACGTAATTCGCACGCTTGACCGCTGACCCGCTTGCTCGTCGACCTTCGTCTTCGAGTTGCCGATACCAGTCATTATCTTGTTGATATGGTCAAAACGAGCTTAAGGAGGCGAAGACGGTCAGTCGATAGAACAAGTCGATGTCTCAGTCCACGATACTAGCTTCCCGGTCAGCTGACCGAGAATCTGTTCAGTGCCCCTGCTATTCACAGCTGCTATACGGCGAACAGCCATTGTGGAGGAAGCTGATCGTAGCTCGTATACCAATAAAGGTAGCCTTGTCCTTGCGAAGAGTACTTTGTCCAATGCGGCGACAGTCGAATGCCAATTCAGCCGATCCTGTGGAGTTATTTTGTACAGACACTGTTTTGCTTAAACTATCGGCGAGGGCCCACGCCACCGTCGGGCAAATCGCGTGGAAAAGGTAAAGAAAAACAAGAAAAAGAAAAGGGACACTGCAGACGAAAAGATGTCTATCCAGGACTCTAGCGGGTAGGGATATTCCTTTCGTCAACAGAATAGCAAATATCGAATGTATAAAGGTTATTAATGGTGAGCAAAAAAGGTCCTAAAGGACGTTTGTACCTGCTACTCGTGCTGTACGAGTGTAGAATGTAAGCTGGCTATTAACACTTGTGTAAACGTATTCAAAACAACAGCTTATTCATGTTTCATGAAATACGACGACGGAATGCTTTTAAATGTTATTGACACAAGTAGGCTATTTGTGTTTTTGAGTTCTTTGAAACGGAACAAACAGGTAACTTGGAAATCTACGGGTAGAACGACGAATGCTTTAGAACTTTGACTTTAGCGTATTTTCCAATAAGTGTGGCCTACTTCGAGTTTCGAGAACGCTATTACACTCAATGATGACTTTCGCCAGCTACTATATGTAACAAAAAAACGAGCCATTGTCCACCCTGAATCTAAAACAAATATTTACTATGTTATTAGGCTCTTCAAAACAAATCCAGTGGACTTTATAATTGAATAACTTTTGAACGAGTTGTGGTAGAATGATGATCTTTTACTACGTGTTCCTTGTCCTTGTCCGAGGGGCAAGTTTTGGCAGTTTCTCAATAGCCAAATAGCTACGGTTCGCATCCCCATATGTAATTTCCCTAACTATGGCTTCTCGAAGTAAATCGATAGTAGAATGTGATTGCCCACCAACTGCCTTCTTAAAGGCTTGCAAAACTTCGTAGTCATGTGGGCTTGGATAGCGGAAATAAGCACATTGAATATTTCTTTATGAAATCCACAATGTAACTGAGGCACGGCGATGAGGGCTAATATTATCATTAAATAACCCAACTGCGTACTTTTAATCGCCGCACCAGAGGTCCGTAAGTCTCTTAAGAAATTCGAGATAGCGGGCTGCATTCATTATTTTATATTTGAGGAATACTTCATACTAATAGATGCCCTAGATTGGGATACGCTGTGGTGTAGATTCGGGCATAGACAGACTTCGTTTCGTGCTGGGAGCCAGCCGTCTGATAAAATATCGAATAGCGATACCGGACGTAAAAGAACTCGAAACATAAAGATGCCCCTGATGTACATTGCAAGTACTCTCATCACTTTACGTCCGAACCATCTCAACATTGCCTTCGAACTCGATTTTTCTTCAGAGCAACGCTATTTCCTCGGCTAGTCCCTCCCCGGCTATCGGTGGCAATTGAGCCACGTGTTGGCTACGGCGGCTATACTTTCTAGGCGGGTCTCGATATCTGGTCACTTCCTTACTAATCTTCAACGCTCCTATCATCGTTCTTAGAATGTTTTTACCATTCACTGAGCATACTTTAGCCTAAGTGTTTTTTGCATAATATCGTCGCCAACGTCGTTGATGAATTTCCGTAGCGTTGTGATCCTTAAGGAGCAAAAAGTTGACCAACTAGCATTCGAGGCTAGAAGACGCTTTTACTTTTGACCTCATTCCCCTTCACTGCTTTTTATTCACAAGCATCTGCTAGTGGCTTATAGTTCAGACGTTCGCTTATAAAATCCTAATATTAAGCTTTGTCTTGGTGATACGCGCATACGTATGACCAAATTTATTGTTGAATTATTCTCAACGGCTAATGCCTTGCCCCGCGTATTTGATTTCACCGCCTCTGGACTATTTCACAAGAAACTATTAAAATCAATTTACCATAACTGAAGATAACTGCCAGTGTGTCTTATTTCACCAAATCAACTAATGCGCTGAAAAATACCAGTCGACTATCAGTATCAGGAGAGCTAGCTAATCATTGTAATGCTCGCCCTTGAAATTGTTTCCCGCCAGCAACTCTACAATTATCCTTAATGCAATGCATGTTGCCCTTGCTCAAGTTGGCATAATTCCGACGGCCAAACTTCGAATGATAGAAAGCCTGCAGGACCACAGTTCTTTCTACAAAAAAAAAAAGATGGAAACGGAAAAAGTTGCTAACAAAGCAAGCGTTAAATCGAATAAACTGCGCTTTGCGGTAGCAGAGGCTGGCCATGCTGCGAAGGTTGAGGCGCGGGTAACCCTCAAGGCGAACACTGCGTGATGAAAAGATCCCCTGCGCGGGCCTTGGCCCTACTGCCCACTACAGACGGCTATTATATAGCTTTGTCGACGCAAAGGGGCCGTCAGCATTTCTTAGACTGAATTTCTTATAGTGGCTGAAGACGAATTGGCAGATCTATCACAATTTAGAGAGTCTGGTTGTTCCGAATTCGTAGCGATGATACGGAGGATTTTTTCCTCTGAATTTGAGCGCACGTCAGACCAAGACAATGTCTTCTCAGCGTTTGCTTATTTTGGGCGAAAAAAATTGTTCCATCTTATATGTCATGGGCTTCTACCCGGGACGTAAAAGTTAATGCTTTCTCTTATAAGCGCTTGGATTATCAAATATTAAATGATGGTATTTACTGTGATGCTAAAAAATACTCCGCTTTTTATGCTCGGCTCTATTGTCCTGGTTGGGCTTTGCTTTAGGCGGTTAATTTATTTCAATATAAAGTATATCTGTATCCGATTTTGAACCTGGACCATTTTACGTATCGCCGCTTCTGTGTGTTTGCACTATAATAGTTGTTTCGAGTTTCATGTCTGGTATTCCATTAATCTTCCTGATAGCTTAGTAGCTAACAGATTGAATGCTAATCTCAGGGTCACGTTGTAGCCTAGGTTCGAATGCAGGAATAGACAGGCTTTGTTTTGTGACGGGACCCAGCCAGCCGTCCGTCTGACGGAATGCCCAGCTAAAAGCCATCTCGGACATAAAACTCGAAACCTAGAGGTATTGCGTTAATCAAGCATTACTCTAGACTACTGACTTCCAGCACGAAATGAAGTGTGGCCACGGCCCGTTTCACGTGTATTTTAGCACTACTACCACTGCTATTAACAGAAGTAAAGTGACCAACTAAACAGCACTAAAAAAATTTCTAAGTTTGGCAAAGATCAAAGAAAAACTGTGCCTTCGAGTTGCTGCCTTAAGGATTTTCATGAACTATTTGAATTGGAATAATTGATTAATAAAATGTATTTTGAAAGCGCACAAAATAAATGATGACTAGAAAAATATTTATCCGCATCTGCGTCCGCATTAGAAAAAGATGCTTTACTAAATAAGCAGGATGCATGAATCACCCTTGCTTCTCTCGCACAACCGCGTAGCGTACTTCTGATGTATTCAGTTCGATAAAGCTACGACTTGACAGATGTCGGAACACGTCTATAATCCCGGCCATATTCACAGACTAAATCTGTGTCAATGTCGCTTTAATCCTTTTCACCCTGTCTCTGGCAAAATGATGTTCAGGAAGCTTTGCCACCAGAGTAACGTCACAGGTAAGCCTCCTTTACTCACTGTCTCATTGCTGCTTCGTGCTATAACGAACCAAGAAATGAAGAAGAAAGTTGACGACTTCTTGCCTCCATTCTCTTTTAGTTCCTTAGCCATGAGACGTTGAGGACCCCAAACCTTTGTATTCGTTCCACCGAACATTTCAGCAGGCCGCCGAAGGCGGCCGAGAAATATCTATCGTCCGCTCTTCCTGACACCCCATGGAGTCACACACTGAGTTGTTCTCTAGGCGTAACGCTTATGACGCCTCACGACGGGGGTCCGCAAACCCCTCGATATCTGCTGCCACCGCTGACAAGGTGGCATGTAAATCGCTTTAGTGCCAGATGAGGCGTACGAACTTATTTGAATACGTAGCTTTGATTACGTATCAATATTTACACTGACTAACGCATCGCGCCACGTGACGGTTGGTAAACCAAGCACACGGTGAGCGAATCGACCTAAAGCAGTTTCTCCGGTCGTTCTTCGTCTCTTCGAATCATTAAGATCCGAGTTACATCAAAATCATTAAATATGGGTCACCCACGACACTTTCGCTTTTTATCTTCTTTCATTTTCGTCTTCCTCCCAGTCTGGAAAGGCTAGAAAAATAATTATGAAAAATTTGTGTCGTGATTCGCTAGTCCAACGAAGCCAAGCGAAGTGATGTCCTGTTCGGAAGTTTTTAGGTTCGTGGGCCGAACGAACCTAGGCATATTTATGTTCTTCTGCGAATGCAGATTGTGGCTACACGAAGAAATAACTGCGTTAGAGCAATTCACGTCATGCTGCATTTTAGGCCATGATGATGACTAAATAACCATTAGTGGGTGCTAAAAGGTCGACATGCCTGTAAACGTAACTGAAAACGAAGCGCCAAGGAAACAAGGCACTGAGTCGTAAGGACTATTTTTGAAGTGATCGCTGAGTTGGCAGTAGTAGCAAAAACAATTCCGATAGCTTCACTTTATTTTGACATGACGTTGAAACGTCACCCGTCATTGATTGAATGAAATGAGCACTCGTAATTAAACCAAATTATCTATACTTAGAAAATAGTGCTGGCAGTGGTCTACGTATTTTTTGCAATATAGACTTACATTCTACATTTATGCTAGAAAAAATAAAGAGACCTTTTGCATAACTTAAGTGGAAGTTTCTCTGCTGTATAATGTATTTTTAATGATATCTGGAAAGTACTACTACAATGTTCGCAGACAGAAACCTGTTTAGTATAATAAATCTTTTACTTTTCGAATACATAATTCATTTGAATGACAACTAAGCAGTCTCTGAGTCAATAATCAAGACACGCAAAATGTATTGTATATGTTTGCTCGGCAAATATGTACATTTCGGAAACAGTATCGCATAACTTTATGGTCCTAGAATTTAGGTGAAACTAAGGGCCCCAGCTGTGAAGCTACCATTGTTCGTTTCTGGTTTATGTCCATCATAACCTCGCCATCCGCATTGTAACTGTAAGGACATAGCGAATATATGATTTCAATTGCATAAAGGAGTGGCACCTATTTAGGTCCAAGTGACAGAGTCTAACAAATTCCGAAGCAATAGACCCCGAGGATTACAGCGCCCCAAGCGAGATGGCTGTTTGCGCCCTAACGTGGCAAATCTATTAATGGGGACTTACACCTCTGTAAGGCCTGCTTACACATGCATTGTTAAAATGCATAGATTTCCTTATTGCAAATCTTTCCCCCATTGTGAATAAATTGGATTTCTGCCGATCCTCGAGCAACGACTAAAACTGTATCCTAGTAATGGTATGTATATGGACGTTAAGTCTGCAGACGGCTCATGATAATATAAGAAATGACATCGTACATACTTACGAGATATGAAAGAACTTAACCGATTCATTGGCCTTAGGGATGAGCAGGACGCAAAGTCACAGGCGCATTGGTAACCTCGCAACATGGAAATATTCATTCTAGAGGTTAAGTTCAGTACTGGTGCCCGTCCGTTGCTGCTAGCTGACAGTTTCGAAATATGAAAATGCGTTCGTTTAACACTTCAAAGCTCTATACGAACACTAAATTGTTTATTGCTCTTCCGCCTTAGAACTTCAACGTTTCTGAAGCTGACTCTGAAACAAGCCGTCAAATCAATTAGAATCGTAATGAGTTACGAAGTTTCTATACTAGCGTGGCCTAGTAGTTTCTATACTAGAATGGCCTTTGCAACCTAGCCTACTTCATCCAGATCATCCTCTAAATTTCCTTGGTCAGCGGTACCGATTCTAAACACTCGAAACACAGCCAGTCGAAAAGGCATATCGTCGGACAGAATAGCAGCACTGTACCAAAGAAAGCCTACGGTGGCTTTTAGGCTTAGCCGCGGAGACCCAACAGCTTCCTTGACCGCTGGCAATTACCACTAAGTAACGACAGCTCTAGCGCGTTGGACGCATGGCATCTCGGGTAACTTCAATAGGTTCAGACGCGGTAGCAGGTAGACGAGGTGTATCTAACCGCCATTCTGTAAAAGGTAAATTAACGACCGGTACAGATCCTTCCAACGAACGCCACTATCCGCCCCATAGAGGCGTCTCTTTGAAAAGCGAAGGCAGATATATACTATCTGGATAGACTCACTCGAGCTCAAGGGTGCTCATCGAAAGAAAAAAGCAAGAAGCAAGCAATAATAAAAAGCTAATAAATGCGTACAATTGTCATCTTAGCTGCAACCAATCTCGGATTCGATAAAAAATAACATACGCACACGCACATAAATACCGGTTCCCGCGATCTGTGACCGTCTTTCAGATCATACAGAAAAGCCTTGATGAGTTTCTCCTTTCTACCTAATACGCGGAAGAAAAAAAACTTCAGCGATACAATAGGATCAAATCTAATTCTCGCTCATCGTATCTATTCCTCGAAAGGGAACACGACTAAAGTTGTATACGAAAAATGGATTCGATATGAAGTCGCTCTGAATATATATATAATTAGAAAATAAGAGTCGGAATCTAATTCTTACAAGCGTTTTATTTATTTATTTATTTAATCGCTGTTGTCGCTGCTATTATCTCTGCGTTATTTATTCATGTAAACTAGACCAATTTCGCCAGTTTAACTTCTATTGATGTTAACCACAATAGAATGACTGCAAGAGAAAAGCTGTTACTCGAACGGACGAGCTCGAACTACCTCACAACTTGGCGCTTCAAAATGGAGATACAAAGGAATGGAGTTAGCTTTTGGAGAGTTTCTATGGCGATGAAACATATCACGTGGCGATCCTTCCAGAAAAATCTGTAATCGTGAAGCTGCATCATTTCTGGTCATCGATAATTATTTCTTTTAAATATATTTAATATGTTTCTCGAGAAATATATACATATATATGTTTCTCGCCTTTTTTTTTTTGCTTAATTTCGCGACATAATTTAGCTTTATCACTCGTTACCCTTCACCTATCCAACGAATACAGTGGTTTTGTCTTTCGTTCGCGCTCGATTGTTTGTTGTCTTTGGCAGCCCTATGCAAAAATAGAAACCGTCTTTATGATATTAGCTGCCTGGCCAACTGTACCCATGTTAATATCAGCTCTATCATAGATCAGAACGGGCATGTCATACCAGGCTTCAAGGTGTTTCTCTATTCTACCTTTTCATCAAGCGCCGCTGGTGCGAGGAACATAAACGAGTTCACAAAGATACAATGGCGCTGCGTTGTTTTGAGCGATTGTCACTTAACTCATCTTGATAACTATCCCTATTATTACTAGATAAATTCAACATAATTATACACGCGCGTCATGCAATTGTGTATTGTTTCGTAAGAAATCATTGCACGACATTACCGATCCAAATATTTCTAAATAATTATGCAAGACCGCACTGCTATCAGGCGCTATCGATTATCTAAATGCTACGAAACTTATCGTTTTCCCCTTAATAGTTTTCACGTAATCTCACCAAGTTCTATACGTATGCTATGCGATCATCTACGAGTAAAAAGCTTTAGATATAATCAAAGACGTTTCAGCGTTTCTTTTTTCAATAAATATAAACAATCACCAATGACATTTACTGCTGGATTACGTCTGATCATTAGAACGATTAAATAGTAGGTACGTATTGGCTATCTTTCTGGCTGCTTTGAATCAATTTTGTTCGATTTCGCCATCTACAATTTGCTCACATTGAATAGACCTAAAATTCCGGCTTTGTTAGTAGAGCATTATGACGGCGCCTTGATTGACCTTCGGATGTACGGGCACTGTGCGCGGCTTGAGCCATGGTTTTTTGTCGGCAAGGATAATGACGACAACGTTGCAGAGGTTAAGGAGAAGGCCGAGTACGACGAGCAGGAATGACCAGCCGATGGTCGCAAGTCCCGCAGAGTTCCATTGTTGTCGCCGTTCATCAGGCGACATGACATTGTGCGAGAGCTTCCATTGAAACTCTAGCGTCCAGCTTGTCAACGAGGCCAAGCAACACAGAGCTGTAAATAGAAATAAAAAAAAAAAAAGCTAGAAAAACTGTAGAGAAAAAAAAATCTAGAAAAGAAAATGTATGAGAGAAGGGAAACATTTCGATTAAAGGCATTCAAACAAAGAAGGCGTTGTTGTACATCAGTCAGCATGAGGGTAGATAATGCGCTTCGTAAGTAAGTGACTCAGCACGAAACGAAGCACCCTTGTCATTGCAGTTTAATTAGGGGTACAAGACATTATATATACGGATACAATACGGTAAAAAATTAATTAAAATGGAGGAGTTCAGTCGATTATCGAAATAAGTAATTAAAAAAAAGTTGCCCGAGTAGCTCAGCCTCATTTTCGTTTCCATCGTTACACTGCATTGAGGTGAATGAACAAATGCATTGTGTAGTATGTTGATTGATTTAAATCAACACGTTATTATATATATATATTACCATATAATGACATGGTTAAATAAATATATCTAATTTCTTAGAACACATTAGAAATGGTACCAAAAAGTATTAGCAATAAGTCCTCAAGCGTATTTAACAACAAGCTAATGCGCGCACTAAAAACGAGTCAGAGAAAGCACAGAACTTACTTAGTCGGCCGAGATTTAATAGAAAAATGAAAATATTACTTTTATCAAGCTTATATGTACACTGCAGAAGTCATAAGCCCAGGTATAGAGACACCCAGACGCGCTGAGCTGTGCTTGATTGCGAAAAAGGACCAAAAAGCTTTCTACTGCGTTGCTGTCTGTTTTTGTGTATATTTATAGAACAAACTTATGATGTATCCGTCTGTTGGTTTAGCTCAAACGTCAGTTGTTCCTATAGCAACATAAATACGGATTTCTATAGTTTTTTTACGAGCTGTCGCCAATCGTCACAAGGTGAGAGTGCCAGAAAGCGTTCCGCGAGCCCACTTACCGCGACGATGGAAAATAGCAAAGAGTAATGATTGTAACAGACCGGTCGGACGGGGCAACAGCGGAGATTGCCTCGTGATAAACGGCGCCGTAATGCTTGCTGGTAAAAGTGTCGTCAGTGAAATCGGAAATTACGTCGGCGGGCACTTAGCAACTGCATTCTACAACAAACGTACGATGGCGGAGAAGATAGGCGATGGCCGTAAAAAAACAAGAAGAATCAGCGAAGATTCCCGGCATGTCGAGTGACGAGAATCAGGGGACGTAGGACTGACGGGGAATAAGCGGCTGGCGTCATCTCCGATGCATTCCAGTAGACCTCTGACTTGAACCCCTTTCGAAGGTTGAAAATCGTCACCGTTAACCCCAGAGCGTCGCTTCCCTCTACTGAGTTTCGTCGTTCGAAAAAAGCATCACTTGTTTCCGGCGTATTTTTTTCTCTCTCTCTCTCTCTTGATCGATCGAAGGATTTATGGTCCCCTTTTCTCGTGTAAACACTCAATTTTTTTCTAAAATACGAACGACGGCTTTTCCGTAACACAGCGAACTCGCGGGAACGATAAGGCCCGATCTCCAAGCCCTATTCAACGATTTGTCCTTAATAATTGCTGAGCGACGCTTAGTTTATTGATAGTGCATCCCAGCTTACCGGAACTTTGTCGGATGATATATCAGAAACAAGAACGGATTAATCTGTAATACTTCCTCTATCAATAACATCGTGCAAGACATTCATGCATTTTCCTAATGGCCTGGACTTCGTCTTGTCGTTCATTATTAAAACATTCTGCAGTTAGTCCTCACTGCACGCAGGACTGAGATCGAAAAATTGTATTAGGAAAAATGGATTAATCTAAAGACCGAGACCCGTCAACTGAAGGATTTAGTGCGATAACAATTAATGTATACGTGCGTTCATCTTGTTCATTTGGTTAAATATATAATCTCGCGAGGGGTAACAATGCAATCTTTTCATTACATATAAACTGTGAAATTTTAAAGAAACAGACATGTTTACAATGTTTCGAGCCTTGTATGCATTATGTCGCATAATCTTGATGTGAACATCAATGGTATTAGGATACAAAATTTCAGGTGGATATCGTAATCTTTACGTAACTTCATTTGCACAGCAAGGAAGGGTCCTGCGGTGTGAATGACTGCATGTGCGCGCAGAGTCCGTTCAGTCATAATGGAAGCTTATCCTGTAGAAGTCCTGAATTTGATACGGAGTTGTCCTCATTCATCTTAGCTTTTCATATGGTTGTTGCTTTGGGTGCGCTAAACCGTGGATGCATCTATCGCAATTAGATGCATGCACAGTCTTCTAAACGACTCTTTTATCTTTCTGAATCTGTCTCAATACAAGGCTAATGCTCCGCCTCCTTTCGCATATTCGAAGCTTGCAACTCTTTTTGAACTCTAGCGGTTTGTCGCTGACTGAAGAATTCAGCGCCGACTGCCAAAATTGACCACCGAAATAGTCTTTAACGTGTACGCTCAACTTGTGAGTATATCCGGCGAAAATAAGATAAGCCAACCCACTATTGTAGTGTGTCAAGAAGCGTCAAGGTCATGGCTCGAAGCCGCACAGTCGCATATATAGTACGCCAGTAGACAGCTACCGATTGTATTCCTTGGATTCGGCCAGCGCTGCATTGACGAGCAATAGAATTACCGCGGAAAATCGGTGGAATCAATGTAACGGCCACGTACATGTGATAATGGGGGCCAGATGGTCTGTCGCTGGCGAAAGCAACCCCTTGCTTGATACCCGCCCCAACCTTGAGGCGTTTTGGAAGTAGTATATATGTCACTCTTTCAATTGCCGCTTATCGTATTGTGCTCGCAAAAAGAGGCTTGTTTATTTATCACAGGAGCCCTGCGCATGTGTCTGAGTCAAATACAAGCTTGATTTTACATGGACAGACAGCGTCAGTCGTCCACAGCGAAAACCGAAAAGCGAATACATGTGTGTATATATAGTGTAGAAATAGCAGTAAAGAAACGGCAGTGGATGGAAAGCTTGTGTATGTGGCACAGGAAAAGGCCGGATGGATGGCAAACCCTTGGACGCCTTTCAAAAAGCGGCAACAGCAAAAGCAGTAACGGTGCATAAAGTGGCCTGATGGAGTCCGCTTCGTCCGACCGCTAGCTTCTTGCCGAAATGTTCCCGTTTCCTTAGCCTTCCCTTCTCTTCCTAGCTGCTGTGCCTATCTTTCTCACGTTTTTCTTTTTTCGAATACGTGCGAACCTTGTCTCTTCAATCTCCAGCATCAACCAATCCCCTATCCCAACGGAACTAGACCGTGTCGAATTGTGCTTTTCAGGTTTCCGTTCGTTACTGACATGGGACGACCTTATACGTTTTCGAACGCATACCGCGTGGACGCTCGCTCAAAACAACTTGAAACGCACTAATGTGCCGGCCGCAATGGAGAGAGGACCAGCTAACGTTGAGCTTCAGCGGGCTTTCGTGCTGCTCGTTAGTGTTGTTTCAAATAGCTTCGTAATTGAGAGCTTTTAGCGGTGTTACCGCCATGCCAACTGAAGCGGGGGCAATTAATGCAGAAAATCGGCAGTGGAACCGGCGGTAGAAAAAGCTGGCTTTCTTCGCCTTGTCGAAGCTGCATATCCGATAGCAAAGGTGCGTTAAAACTAGAAGACCTACTTAGGGCGAGCATTAACCCTTGACAATGGTTACCTCGTAGCTTGCAATCGCAGTCAAGCGAGGAATGATAGTCGTAGAAACTGAAAGGGAAACAAGGTCTTTTTAAACGCATCGATAGATATTAGTTTGCTGGGAACGCTGGCTTCTTCTGCTATGAGCAACCATTTTCCTTTTATTAAACTATTAATTTTATCGTAACGATTATAGAACGAAAAAATTGAACCTGCTTAATTGTACAGGGTACTACGCAATAGTCCATGCGTTAAAATTCTTTGGCATTTTCCGGCTGAACGAATATAAACCATGCACGATATATCAGGAGGGTCAAGCAAATATGCTTAGAGGAGAATATCGAGCTTCTACTTCATTTTGTGTTCAACTCTAATTGGGTGACCCCTGTTGGATAAATCAGCTCGCCAAAAGTAATGAGTACAGGAGTGAAATATCTGGATAAAGTGTTAAGCGAACGCTTTAAAGGGGGCTATCTACCAGAAGCGTATAGACAGTTTCTTGTAATAGAAAGCGACGAGGATCGACGATGAGATAGACCCATGCAAAGACCTTCAGCCCACCTTAGCGTGCCGCTGTGACGTAAGATTGATATAACCTTTTGGGCTTGTTACACGGAATGGCAATGCGACGGAGGAGTTAGATAGGGAGAGATAATATAACAGGTAAGACCGGGTGAGCTAAAGTAAAGATTGAACTAATGCCAAGCTATCAGTATGCGTACGTAAGCCATTTAAAAAGGCAACATGTTGAGGTAAAACGTACTGGCCCAAGACATTCAATCCTCATATTGCTAGTTCATTGAGAACTGACATTTGCTTCAGCAGTAAAAGTATCAGAGCGACGACTAGGCACAAGCTGCTTGTGCCAGGGGCTAGAACAGATGGAGAAAGAGACAGTCGATTTTCTTTTTGTTTCATTTTCGCTCAACTCTGCAAAGGGGTTTAAGGAAGGTGCGTAACAAGTGCACACGTACACACGCACACGCGTACGCCATTAGGGGTACGGCAAAGCTAACAACAACAATAACAACAGCAACAACCAGGGAACCAGGGCCTGCAAGAATACTGAAGAGCACCGGGCCATTGCGACAATACAGAAATAGTGCGGACTTTTTTTTTTTTATACATCGCCTTAATTTTTCGTACGATATTACAAAGACTTCAGATTGATGTTCCCCAGTACAATTATCAGCGATCACAGATTTATTCAACGGCTGCCAGGACACAACAACCATTGTTTAAGTTTTTATTTAACACAAAATATCCGCAGGTTCTAAGTAAGTTGCAAGATGTGTGCGTATGCTGTTATAACAACGTAAGGGAAATTCACATTGCTTCGAATCCACACTTACTGATTTATCCATGTTCTTAAAAAATCGTCGTCTAATAGCGCTACTGCCGGTAATTGCCAAGATTGGCCTCAAATCGCCAGCGACCAGCATTTGTCGGTTTGTCTGTCATTCATTGCTTCCCTTTCGCTTTTGAAACAAAGGTGGAACAACAAATTTTTCGGAGTTGTTACGACAGGAACTAAGTTACGATGGTGCCAACGACATCTGCACCGATGTTTCGATTCCCACCACCTCGCCCGGCCGTTGCCAGGGTTATCGTTGAACGGGCGCGAGTGAACGTTCTAGGACCTTTATAGGAAGCGAGTACAGTAATGAAGTCCCTGATGCTGGCGGGCGCTGACTTCGATTTCTGACTTCGACTGTTTGATATGGCCAGAATTCCTGTCAGACTGAGAGGTGAATCTATCATGGAAAATGTGGAAAAGTTTGGTGAGAATTCGGTTGGAAGGAGAGGAATTACAGCTAATACGACAGTAATTCGTAACGCGTCGTGACGTGCTGGCTAGGTTGGAGCAGGGCCGACCTTGTAGTCCCTATCTAGCTCAAACAATTTCCTCTTCGTCCTATTTTACCCCTAGCTTCTGCCACTGCTCCTTCATTCCTCTTTCTTGGCTGGCACCAGCTTTAATCAGCGCCAGCAGAAGAGAAGCGCAGAATCGAACGGAGCAGGGCCCAGCCCCTTGCTCATTACCCGTTCAGCATGTTTTACACTCATACTGGCAGGTTTTTACAGTCGAGCTCAGAGTGCCTCCACACGATTTTTAACGATATTTATACGGCCCAGGGTTTGTGCTCCTGTGCCGACGACAGCAGCGGCAGCACTAGTTGACCAACTAATTATCGGCGGTAGGCGTTCAAATAGCCACCTGACAGTTGTGCCACAGAATCACACCATCAGCAGCAGCAGTCGCGTCTGCGAAAGCAATAGTGACTGAGATATAAAGCCACGTCACCAGGTTTTCCGCCACTCTGGTACGTATCTTACCCGATTGCCGCGTCAACATCATTGCTTCAACGATCCTCCAAAGTGTTTGCTGTCATTGTCACACAGCTGAGTGGTACTCGTTGTTGTTGTGAGGAAACAAGAGGAGGTATTCAAGGGTTCGCGACTTGTCCATATTTTAGCACCATTCGTTTCGCTATGCTTGACACAGGATATCACAATTGCCATTGACTGCTGCTGATGTATTTAACGTATAATGCAAAATTGCAGGTTAAATATTTCACGACGCGCATACATTTTTCATCTACCCAATTGCTTAACAAAATATTTCAATTAGAGGGGATGCGCATGCCTCATCGGTCGAAAGATGCCAAGGGGTACGAGTACAACGTTAAATTGATAGAGGCTTGATCATCTCTTATAGTTATTTCGAAGATTTAGCCGTTCACAACGACGAACTCCCCAAATATAACACATACCTGTGCAATATTTAAACATGCTGAACCTATAAACATTTTTTTTTATGACCCACATCCAGACTGTAAATAAAAAGTTCGAGTTCGAAAACCTAGACATTCGTGAACAAGAACTGTAAGCCGAACACCTATGGATAACATTATGCTCATGTCGATCGAGTTTTGCCACACGCTCTTCAACATCGAGTTAGGACCTTAACGAAGCCGGGTGTCCATTCCATTGCTACTGGCCAAAAGTTCAGAAATTGCTGTTTTAATTTCCATTCCTTATACCAACTCAAGCCTTTCATTGAGCTAGGTATATGCCGATCTTGAAATTTGAATGTCAATTAAATGCGCTCCCCTGCCAAAACTTTTTATTACAACTATGTCCTATGCCGTAAAAGTTTCACATACCAACATAATCCATCATATGTACGAATTTCCGAACCCAAGCCGCTTGGCGTGTTGTACAGTTCTTTTTTAATACTAATCAGAAGCCAGAAA
This sequence comes from Varroa destructor, assembly GCF_002443255.2. Classification (NCBI taxonomy): domain Eukaryota; kingdom Metazoa; phylum Arthropoda; class Arachnida; order Mesostigmata; family Varroidae; genus Varroa; species Varroa destructor. The sequence continues at coordinate 21,340,996 of NW_019211458.1, read as the reverse complement.
AATAGGTACCACTGCGATTTGATTAGGTACTATTGATTAGATACATTATTGACGCTCATAATCCAAGCCAGCGGACTGTAGCGTATTACCGATCAATTACCATTTGCCTTTTTGTGTCTTGTGGACGTACCCAGTGTTGGATATTTCTCATTACTTCAGTTACGCATTTTTGAGAATCTTCTATGGGTTATGCCTTTAATGTTCGCTCGCAGTACTAACTGCCAATTTGGCTTGTTAATATACGGAAAATAATGGGGAGTTATAGAAAAATTGGGCAGCGATTTCTTCCATGACGACAACGGTTGGTCGATGCATTTTGTTTGATTTTTCGGTTAAATCGATTAATGGCGAAACTATCGTTTTTGGATACACGTTTAATGAGCTGGTTCAAAGCTTACCTTAGAAACCATCACATTGAACTGTCAACAGATGCCCTTGTGACAAATCAAAAGGTACCACTAGTCTCGTTCAATCTGATCACGTTTATGCGCTACGTTTGCGTGAAATCACGAGATACGCACGAACCGAAAATACGAATTTAATCAAAATTCTCTTTGCGATTGGTTGTGTCCGGACTTCTTAATAATATCTCAATGCGGAAGTTTTATAAATACGTCCTATTTCAATGCCTGAAGGTCAAGGACATCGTTTCACGTTTGTTAGTTATCTAACATTTGTCCCTAAAATCGACGTAACGTATTTTCTTTTAACTAAATTTATCTTTGACGTGATCGTCAACGTTGAGGGAATCAACAAGGCAAGCAACCGTTCGGCACGTCAGCCCCGATAGATTAAGAAGCCACTTGCGGACGTTTTTCGTTCAATAGTAGGTCTACGACTGACCTGCCACCTACGAGCGGAAATAGCAATTATGCGAGGGCCTAGCTAGAACAAGTATAAAGGAAATTGAAGGCTCCCCACCGTTACCACGACATAATCCGGATCTCTTTGGAAGAAACAGGGGTCGGCTGCAGGTAAACCGCAGAGTCCGAAACAACGTAAGGAGCTGGTTTGATAGATAAGTAGGTAGAGCGAAGAGCCAAGGACCAAGATTATTGAACGAACTCTGGTGGCTTTTTACTTAACAATTCATCCAACAAACCTCTCCAAATTGGGATCCTCCTCTTTACAACGATCTCTTTCTGGCCCCTGACTGCTTCTGCTGCTGGTTTTTATTATGCATGCGGAAAAGCGCATGCGTCGTATTTTTTCCTCGAACCTCGAAAATAATGGGCTAGCGTACTTTCAATGTTACCATTGTACTGCGGACAACAGCCATTGGTCTGCATTAACTGACTCTCAAAGTGCTAGATGGTTACGAATATGCATTTATGTCTCTCAACATGAAAGGAAACGGCATGCCTTATCATCACTGTATAAGGGCAATCCTTTCTTGAGCCACAGATAATTAATTATATGCTGAATATCTTGTAGAGCCCTTCGAAGGGTAGCGGTAGTAACGGGCACGATCATTCAACTGTGTTCGGCGTGAAACGAGACTGCTTGGCCTACGTGCATAGTATGTGTACTTGTAGTTTCACTGTCGTACCGATTTCCTCTATACTCTAAAACCTCGAAGAAGTATCTGGTGTAGGAAAGATTCAATGCTTTTCAAGCCGTCGAGGTGATTTTCCTACGAGCACTATAGCCGTTTTGCCTCGTGTTTTCAATATAACACGATGGAAAAAGGCTACATAAGAGCTTCGTGTATATCAAATTCCCGTCGTTACCAGTAAGTCACCGTTACTAGATCAAATGCGACGGGAGCTGAATGCAGTTACGTAGTGCAATTGTTCCATTGCTCTGTAATGCCATCGTTGTAGGATCTTCGATAATATGCTCAGACAACTCTTATCATCAGAAATTGCATCAATACGTTTCTTACGAAGACAAGACAAAGTCCACTCAGTCACTTATGGTAATAACGTTGTGGCATACGCAGCTTCGTATCGCACCCGGTTTTCTTAGATACGCCTGTAGCTAACACTTCTAGAAATATATTTTATAACAATGATTGTGAACAACGTGTTTGTCCATCGTGTATTTATCTATCAGTCAGTCAGTACGTATGACCTACATGGCATAACTGCTGCTGTTAGTGACGGAAAGGGAATGCGAGATGTAATAATGACGTTTCGAGTAATAAGGTTGCCATATTGTTTACAAGCGAGTGTGAAGTATGATGAACAGAAATTATCATTGGTCTTCAAGCGCACAAGAACAATCTCTCACGCCCAACAGTCCTTCAACCCGGCGCTTCCTGAAGATACAGCCGTAGCTGCACCGGGAGACAACAACTTGACTTGAGTTACGACATCCTTCTTTCTTGCTTGCTTGCTTAATCTGTTGCCATTGAGGTAACGGAAACAACAAGCGTGCGGGACAGCGAACCGATGATAGTTTCGTTAGCGAACACTGTTGCAGATCGTGGGTGACGCACAATGTGCGCTAGATGCTTTGTGGAGGACTGTTTTGTTGGCAGGGCTGCATAAATTGTGGGACATACTGATTGGCGCTGCTGCTATTGGTACAGGCATTGTCTTCAAGTCTTCTTCAACCCTTGTCTATTTACTGGATGTTCGCGCATAAATAGTCTAATATTAGACTTCAAGCGACAGCTACGTTGAATAGAGATGGTTATGAACAGGATATCGATGATTACGATAGAGTAATTCGTATGCGATTAAAACGAAAGCTTACGTTGTTGCGTAGCGCATGGAGGGCCAAATTTTTTTTGTTTGCCACGCTTTTCATCGACACCTAACAAGATACCGATATCCCTCATGGGAGGACGAAGATTAATAAATTTGTGTAATAACTTGCTTTCGCTTTACAGTGTCCTTATACAATGCAGACATGCTTGGTTGCTGAGGCTGGCAACCGTAAGTGAACCTCCATAAGTAACGGATATGAGAAAAACGTCAGAATATTAGTCACGCGTTTCTCAGAGTCACGAAACACTGTCTCCTGATTGGTTATGGTTCCTTGTGTAAACTACTAACGTACCTCATACTTTTACTAAGTACGTCTATTGCATTATAGCTCCAGTAGATAATGAATCTATAATCTTGAATCTGCTAGCACTGACGAAATAATGCTTCGTAGCTACAATCGGTCGTATAGTTTGTTTTCTGTGCCGAATCAATAGAAGCATAGGTGTCGCTCCCGCCTGCAGCGAAAGAGGGACGAGCCCGGCAATAGTGTGTGATGGGTAACGCAAATCTGCGTGTATTCAGCCTAGAAACCTTCTGCAAGGATGGCCTCACTAGCCTGACACAATGATTAGAACTTTGACACGAAACAGGCAGTATTCTACGCAAGACCACCAAACACTGACCAGTGTGCCAATTTCTACTTTATGATGGGATATCCAACCGCCGTATCTCGCTGATATGATAGCTATCTTCCCATCATTTCATTATGACTATTAACTATTACAAACGATGCGCCTAGTGAAATGTAGCCATTATTAAGGCGAATAGCTGGCTAAGAGAAGTGTTAAATCATGGTGTGGTTGCTCGGCAACGAATTCTCGCCGCCTATGAAGCAGACAACAAAAAGAACCGTCGGCGGTAAGAATCTGATTGCGACATCTCTGCTTCGTTTGCACCCACTACCGCGTGAACAAACAGTCGATATACACGATGATCCAGTAAGAAAAGGGTGCGTCATGCCACCAATGCTACCTTGTACGAATCAGCCCCTTGGCGCCGCTCGGCTTTTCTACATAAAGCGCCTTTCTACTTTCCACAAGTAAGATATAATACCAATCGAAAGCGCTTTCTATTTTTCCGAGAGCAGTGTGAGACCTATTGAGAGAATTAAGTTCTTCCGGGCTTGAGGCTTTGTGAGGTTAGGGGATGAATGAGAAAGCGGTTAGAAAAAAGGCTGTGAGGTGCAGTGCAAACACCTATCGATTTTTACATCTGCTTTACAGTTTGATGAGTTTACATAGATCATACTGTGACTGAAAGTCGCAAGCGTTCAAACATCGCAAGTAGAGTCTCAAACGGCCACCGAAAAAACACGACCGATTTAAGGCACTTTCAGTAGGTGAAAAGGTCAGCGGTCGTGGCATAGCGCATGTAAGGCAGTGACCTTCCGGTGAATCTCCCATTACGCTAGGTCATTCTCTGCTGCCAGCATCAGGCCCAGGCAGTAAGTTGCACATGAATCCATTCGGCCTGCTTTCGATTCAGCTCACGCCGATTGAAAACACTCGGGAGCCCCTGATTAGCCTTAAATAAGAGGCACTAGGATAAGAACATGCAAACCATACTAAATCTACAGATAGAGCTCTCCTATTTCCTACTGAGACGATAAACCCTCTTTGACTTTGTCGAACACGTTACCTGGCGGTAGCATGGGATTCAAACCCGGAATTATCGGCACCCGATTGCATCCAGCGGATAAAGACTCGCAATACTGTTATTTTGAATTCCTCCACTGAACAACCGCTAGGCATGTTGTACTGCTAACGATACCCCGTTGGCCTGATTAAAAAAAGACCGCTAACTTAAATCCACAGCTACAAAACGAAATCACTTAATTCTCCATCGATCTCAGCATTTTTAAGCTAATGCGGCTTTGGGCCTTTTGTGTGTTTGAATCAGGTTTAGTTGAATTGAAGAAAAGGCAGATGGTAAGGTTTCGTTTCAGTATGGAGCGTAGCTAAAGGATTCTGATTCATCCTGCGAACAGCTTCTATCCAATACCAGTAAGTCTGCAGGCAGTACTGGCGGATGCCTTATTCGAGATTTCGCATAAAAGCGAAGAAAGCTTTCCTCCGACCTCATACTAACAGATGCTTGTCACTTCGCCTGATATCTGCGAAGACGCTGCTCGTAAATGTCCCTTTTTCTATTTTGCACGCATGAGCTTCACCTAACAAAATTTGCCCATTTGCTTAGAGTGCCTAGAATACAGAAAGTGTTAGATGAAACGCGTCGTTGGAAAAACTGATTCATTAGAAATCTCTACATGATTCATCTTTATGGACAGTCTGATTCGTCAACCCAAGAAGACAGAAACTCAAGTTAAGGTTTTTTAGGCTCCGTAAGCTACAAACGTAATGACACTTAAGGCGAGTGGATTTTGGAAATATTCGACTGGCGTGCGTGCCTAGGTTTGTAGGTAGGACATTAACATTAGCGTACCCGATTATACTTTTGAAGCAATGTCTATGCGTGTTCAGGTGTCTATTCATTGTTTTTGAACTAATTGGAAGCTTTCAACAATGTTAATCTTAGATAGTCAGAGCTTTATGGATAAAGCTGCCTTTATCTGGCATCTTCTATTTATTATACTAATACAGGAAAACATTATCGTGAAAATACCCAAACACAAACTACCTATATTTTGTTTTTCGAGTATACATATATTTAGTAATGTTTGTATATTATTATAGTTGCGTTTCCAGAAATGTATGTAGTGATTCGTATCGGAATTATCTATATTGGGTTCGGATGTAATTTTCTTTTTTTAACCAGTATTATCAATAGAAATATTGACGCGAGGGGCTATTTTCACTTGCCCGAGTGATTTGAGTACCATTCATAGGAACTTCATTGTATATTTTATGCACTCGTATACCAACAACGGCTAATATGCCCACATGGGTATAAAGGGCTCAGTGTGGTCAAGGGTACAAACGACAAAAACTAGAATAGCTTATAGTTACCGTATATTTGAATAATTAGCTGAATAAGAAAGTGACAAAATTGAATCGTACGAATAAACGCCCAAAGCACCGACGACTGTAAGGCTTAGCAGTACAGGTTGGCGCTCTGCATGAAAAATGGACGGACAAATACAATTCGGTTTGAGACAAAGACGTTTGATATAGGCAGACAATGTTGATTATCACCATTTCGGTACCCAGGCAAACTTCCACATTGATACAATCGTGTGTAATAAAAAAGGATTACCTACGATCTACTACTGGGGTTGTAAATTTCACTGAAATTGTATATAGGAATCAATATCTACCATTCGTTGTTTATTTACCTGATAGGCCGTTCCAAGTGTATAGTCCAACAGCGCCATTGATTTTTTCGACAGGTGTCATCACCGAATTGACAACGGAAAGGACCGAGCCGATAATTGTGAAGAAAAGAGCGAACGCTATACCGACCACTGTGCAGATATACAAAGGATAGTGCATCAACTCGGGGTCAGCTCGGAAAACTTCCTTCACTGAAAACCAAATGAGGGTGAGGTTGAATTAGTAAACACGATATAATCAAATACACCCTTGTCGCCCCACAGCGCCTCTTTGTAGGTCTTTTCAAGTGCAGCCAGCGCCTTGCAAAGAAGTCGAAAACTGTTTTTTGGCCGATTCTCCAGTATTGGCAACGTCAATCAAAATATCATGCCAAACATCTAACACATGCTATTAATAAGCTACAATACTAAATGACGGTATTCAAATCAGGATTGATAATTCAAATACGTATACAGAGAAGATAAGGTACCCAGTGGCAGCATCACCTACCCAAACATTTTCAATATACAACAATACCCCGGAGAAGGCACATGCTAAGGCCTGATAGTTCGCTGAAGCACCGCTGCGATGGAGCAGTGAAATGGCCTGTATTCGCTCGTTTTCGAAGCAACGATAATGTTCTGAAGAACAGCAATGTACTTCATGTTTGTTTTAAAATTTCAGACACTTGCTAAGTTATTAGCTGGATTGGCCTGCAGGGTACAACGATAGGCGATGATCATTCGCAGCCATTTAGCTGCTAAACGGTTATTGGTGTCCGTCCACTGCCCCCTATATATAATAGATTTTATCTGCTTATCACTGTAGCGCTTACAAAGCAATCACTTCTGCGATGCTTCTATTCGAGATGTCAAAGGTGATTGTAACCTTTAATGTGGCCTTAGCAGGTCATACACAGGATGCCGGCAATGATTGTCAGTCGGTCCTGTTCGCTAACTCAAGGAGTTAGTGCCTGCGTACCGTGAGGGTAGGCGTTTATAGGTTTGGCAGTCGAATCTGACCCGAATGACATATTATGTCCCTTACTCTGCACCGCATCCATGAACGACCATAGGCAGCTGTGCTATATATATATACGTGTGTTATATGCAATTATCGGCAGCCATTGCCATTCTATAGAAACGACTTCATTTTTCCTTCTCAGCCAATAACCTTCGAGCTGATAAAATCAGCCAGCCATTAACCGTAGAAGATTAGCATCAATCTTGTGGAAGCAGAGTGGATCGTTCTGGATTTTCTTAGGATTGTATTAGTAATTAATCTTTAGACAGAGTGAATCAATTCGCTGAGAGTTCGAAGAGGCAGAAGTAGTAATCTGTTTTGCATATTTTTACAAGGAGTGTCTGAGTCTGTCTTATTTTTGAAAAAAAAAAAGCCATGCTTTTGCTATGAAATTATCAAGGTTTTGGAAATCTTTGCTCGTACCGTCGACGAAAACCTGTTTGTCAATAATCTTGTAACCGCGATTGCAACAATAACAGCAATTATTTGTAATACATCTTATGTTATTTCAGTGTTATTTTGGCCCCTAATCAAACAGCGCGTTTTTACAACCGTGTACTGACATGAACTTACTTGGGTACAGACTTGTCCATCATTATCCATAGCTTTAGTCGATATATTGCACTTGTCAGATGATATGAGATCGTTGCACTTCATATTCGACGCTTCATCCAGCCGAGCAGGTCGGAAAAGCTTAAGCCGGCGGGTTTCCCCCGCCGCAGGGAACAGAGTCAGCCGGTGGCCGTCGTTTTTGCGTCATACAACGCAACCTATACGATTTGTGTATCTACCTAATATAGAGGCTGCGGATTACAGTTCATTGAAGTGATGGCGGTAACAATAACCGTCGTTCCATTGTATCCGCTCCTGCGCCAGATAAGATTTCACAAAAGGATAAATTGTATCGGTAGTTCCTAGGTGCTAAAAACCTGTCGGGAGCCAAACATGTAGCGTGGCATGAGTTGGTATAACAACATGGCCTATGCGACATTAAATAAACTATCACAAGTCCAGATTCGTTAAATCTAGAGTTCGAGTTTAAAAAAAGCTTTCAACTGTCCTTTAAAATTAGACCAGAGGAGGTCAGACAATTTAGTTTTAACAAAGTGGTTGCTTCAGTTGATTGTACCTCACTTCAATGCGATAATGGGAGCATACACAAGTAGTACAGATGTGTTTGTTTGACTAATAGTCGAACTTATGCACGATAACACTCCCGTTATGTTTAGCATTGCGATTAAGACAAAAACTATAGCATACACGAACAGCTCGTTCATTGTTTTTGAGACACTCAGGTTCTTATCAGATAATCTTTTAAGTTTTTCGGTGGTACCGTAAAATGTGTTCACGCATTTCTATAAAAAGGTCTATTATATGTTGCAAGAACGAGTGCTAAATAAATTATTATATAAAATAACTTTACTTTGATAGATCGCACAAACCCCTGGTGGTCACCAGCGTCCGTTTCTCGTGTTAATAAAATAGTGTCGTATCGTTCGGTAGTATCAGCACATATATAAGTCAACGTAGTATCGGTGACAACAAGCAGTACACAACGTAAGCCGAAAAATGTACGCAACGCTGCGGCTTATGCCAAGAGCTAGTTATACGTGCGCTATCTGACGCCATGGCCACCTAGATCTATATGGCTGCCCATATTGCCGACTTCTGTTTAATTCTTCGTGATATTTCATTTATGTAGCATTGATTAGCGCCTCAAGCGTAGTCTCGCGTAAAGGCGAAGGCCAAAGGACGCGAGCAAAGCAAACTTTAGCCTAACTTATAGTTCACTCGAATCGAACCAGTTAGCTATTATAGCTCATATTTAGTTCGACGCGCTAACACGGCTATATATCTCATAACAATTTCGTGGTCTCTGACAGTGAACTAGATCGGTATCATATTTTTCTATAAGTGCACAGCCTATTCTCTCTGTCTCGGGTGTTGATAGAGGATCCCTCGTAAAGCATAGAGAGAATCAGATGAGATTACGTTTGCTAACCGAAGAGATTGCGTCTATCGTTTTAACTTCAGCGGATACACAGTGAGTAGAATAAGCAAACCATCGCTCACTGCGCTAATCATAAAAAGTAACCACAGCTGTGGCCAAAAAATCCCTCAGGAGGTTCCATGGAGAGAGCTAGGGCTTCTCGGTGCAGATGGACAGGAGATTTAGGCGGTCTATTTTTCTACGTATAGTCGCCCCTTTTCTATACGACCCTTCCAGAACCTCATTGAGTTGGTTCGACCCAGCCTGGCTTGGTTACGCATGCTTGGCCGCCTCAGCATCGTTCGCGCTAGAATTCGGCCCAGATTGATGAGCTGTGCACTGGTAGAGTCGGCGTGCTGACTCTTCTAATCAAGTTAAGCAGTCATATGATCAGAAAGGCCCTTATTAAGTCACTAGATCCGTCTTTGAGCCCACATATCGATGTTATCGGGCGATGCAACAGTATACGCTTACGGCCATTTTAGCCAGCTTCGACAGTGGCAACAATCTCATTACTCCTGGCTGGCCTATCATGACTATGAGGCGTGCGGTGTACTAATATGCTCCTGGATATTAAACAATGAAATAGTAATGTTAGCTAATAATATAAACGCCTGTATATTTTACGGTTTTCACGCAACAGATGCACGCTGATAATAGGTTGATAATTACTGTCTGCTCGGGAAGGTCGCATCGTACCGGAAATTAGCCTTCTTATAATGTGCTGACTTTGAGTCCCACATATGACTTGTTCAATATGGTATATATATGTAATTCATTAATAACGAAAAATGATTTTGCCATTCCGGTTTACGCTGTTCAATTTGAAATTTCCCTATATAAAAAAAAAAAAAATTAGTCGCTGCCTAATTTTCTGGTATGTTCACTATAGATTTTTCTTGTGGCGCTATTTGACGAGTTCTTTTAATTACTTTTTTTTTTTTAGTTATGCACATTACTTCTTACTACCGATCAAACGAACACGTTCTAATGCTGCTGACCACGTTATAAACAATTTGTGACGACCAAACGGTGTATCTGCAGCTACAATCGCTGTGTTTCATCACAGTGGTTACTTCCTGCTTCTTATCCGTTTTAAATAAGCTTCAAAAGCCTGTTACGAGAATATCTATTCAAACTTGGCAGATTTCGGCTTCAGCAAGGAAGAGAATTGGACTGAAAGGACGCCAATCGGCAGCGCAGATCACAATGATGCAAAACTCTATGTCCTATCACAGATTGAGTGGCATCACCAAACGCATCGTAATGGCGAATTGTTCTGCGACGTGTTGTAAGTCCATGGTTGACCAACATGAAGAAAATCCGCTCATCTTACTTCACTCGAGATGGATGAGGTGAAGTTAGCTGTTTTTATACTTCTAAATATATTCGTAAGTGTTACGTTATAACTAGAACGTTGCGTATTATTATATTATCTATGATCGTTGATTGAGCCAAATTTCAAAGTTTTCATTATTAACGTTCAATTAAACAACTTTCAATTAAAATTGAACCATTTTTTCTTATGCTATCTTTTCCTATTACCAGCCCTAATTTTAATCTTGAATAAACTGATCGGCATGGTTTATATTTATTCGGCTTTTTTAATTCTGTTTTTTAATTAACGGAACCGGAAGGGACTGCTGCGCATCATCCGCCACTTGACGAAATGTTTTCGTTTGCTCCTTGTCTACCTTCGCCCTTTGTAACTTCGAGGGATTCTTCCTTTCTCAACCTCCACATCGACACTCTTACCCTTTCTTGCTGCGCTCTTTGGCTAGGTACCTTCCCAAACTTGCTATATCGAGTTAGACCTAAGCCCCTACAACAGGAGAGCTTCCCGAATACGCCAATTTTTCCCCCTTCATATAATCAGGCTTCGTAACTTCGTATGCCCGTGCTTCTCATTTAGATAGACGCGGCTGAGCGCCTCCTACACGATACTCGCAGTGAGTCTTTCTGCATGAACAGGTTATTTCTTTATGTTGCCTTCGCTACAGACAGTCATAGACCTCATCGTAGTGGTTTCTGTAGTGATTGTACGATTATTATAACGGCGCCGATTTGCGTCTCGTCCGAGCGTATGCGCATCCATTGGTTGTATGCCACTGGATGTGTCTGAGCGGCAGAGTTTTCTTCGAGCACCAACCGCTTGTTTTGCAATGACCGCAGACAGAAAACCCGGAGCAGAGCCGATGCGGATCCGGAGCACAAGAATGTTTGCAGTATAGGAAGCGTGTATTAGGAGCATGGTGATGGCACCAAGGGCAAGTCCCTATAAGTAGTAGATATAAACGAATTGTTATGAGGGGGCTGAGAACAGCTGATCGTAACGGCGATCTGCAGTTTGACAAATATGCGCCAATATGCACCAAACGTATACATACGAAGGTCTATTTTTGTGGATGACCGACTTAAACTAATGCGAGTTTTTTTTTTTTCGCATTTCCTTCTCGGTGATCCACCGGGGTCAGCCTTTTCAGCCCCCGGAGTCCCAGCCTTTTTTGCTCAATTTATAACGAACGACAAACGATGCAGCTCTACTCTGGTTCTATGTGTGTAACTTTGGTCTACAACGAAATGTAGGAGAGTAAAAGGCCATTTCCTGTTTAATAAGAAGTGCAAAAGATGAAAGCTCATTAGAAACAACATTGTCGACGCATCTTAGGTAACCAGACACACTGGCCGACCGACCGCATAACACCATCCTTAGAGCTCCGCTGGTATGGCTACCTAAAATATTTTGCAGAGATTGCGTTCGAAAAAAACGTAATAAGGGGGTTTAAAAGACAGGACATACTTAGCTAAAGGGGCAGGTGGAAGACTCATAGGTACTGTAGGACGGGAGAGGCAGTGGGTGATATTGCTAAAAACAAATTTTCGACTATGCCAAAAATCTAGTTACGATACAGGCACGAGCTCTTGGCTAGAGCTGACTTGGTCTAATAGGCAAATAATCAGCCATGACATGCACTTGCGGCAAAGACGAAGCCACTGATGCGTGGCTAACAGCCAGCGACCCATGAACAAGCCATGTGTAAAAGAGGTAGTAGTGCATTTCGTGTTGCTCAGAATTCCCTGCATTTCTCAACGTTCGCAGTCACTGTGACCTAAATTGGCCAAGACTGGGTAATATAGGGCACTTTCAAGTACCCTAGCGCCGTCTATACCTCTTTTTTGTTCGTTTCACTGCGCTGTATCCTTACGGAAGCCTTCGTTTGCCGATTTGAAAAGACTCTGGCAGTCGGTGAATCTACAAGTTACCCGCACACGCGGTCTGTGGCCGACAGCGCCACACATAAGCTGCTAGCCCTGATGCTTCTATTGCCTCTACCGGCGCAATAACAAATCGTAATTAGTTTCCCAGGTCCCTTGATTGGCAACACACAACCAGCCAGTTTACGCTGCAACCTGTCACGGTAAGCGGATGTCCACCCATGACTACTTGATAGTCATGGATCGTCGCTAGTCTGGCTACTGCTGGCCATCGTAATGTACCAGCCCCCGCCAACTCGATTCCTTAATGTGTCCTTGGCTTTACCGCAATAGTTGTCGTCATCGTTTTTGCTGTCGCTGCTATTGATGTCACCCTTCACGTTATCATCGTCGTCGTCTGGCATAAGCCGGTTTATTCTAGCAGTTAGTCAAACTTTTCCCACGACCAGGAGCAAGAGTGTAAAACATCCTTTACACCCTGATAGCTCCTTACTGTGCCAAAGGCGTCGCGCCTTATAGCCTCAATAAATGTTTTCAAAGCTCTCCCTCCAGTGCTGTGTCGGTAAGGAAATTGGCCTTCAGACAGCGTCCGTGTCCGGCACTACAATGGCACCTGTGCCATTTACGGCATGTAGGGTCATTCATATAAAACGAAAAAATGGCTAGTCCTAGTTCTGTCTGAGTGCTACTAAGCTGAGAATAACAGAGTTGTGAGGTAGAGTAGCGATAAGCATTCAAATAACCTTTCCTTATTTTTTTTTCAAATTATTTCGCTCCATATTTCTCTATTGCAGTTTTCTGCCGTACTGTCCCCACCGTGGCCTTGTATTATTGGTGCCTTTTGTTGCCTTCTAGATTGCTTTCGTTCTGATCAAAGTGCGCCAACGAACTTCACATAGCTGTTATCACAGTCAACTCGTGTTCGGCAGACATTATTATTATTGTGACCGTTGTCATAGTACATTTACTACTGACATTACGTTCACATCACCTAGCGGACGGCGGCGGAGTCAGATTCTCGTACCAATGATATACCACGGTAGCTTGTCGTCTGCTTCAGGAAACGGGAAAAAAATTAGCTTGTTATGGCTAAAGAACTGCTTAATGTGCCGCACTTCGATTAAACAGTCCACAACGTACGATTACTTTGAGTTTGATAAGCCTCTGGTAAACGTGTTACCGGTATAGCAAGCAATTCTGCTGTATCATCGATGGTAAAAGTTTCATACACAACTAGGACAGCAGAAGGAGCAAATGACGGGACAAAGATTTTTATTTAGGCCAGTTAGACATTGGGACCCTTCTGTTCCTCGACTCGGTGCTACCTCAGATAACGCGGGCTGAATACACCACTGGGGCTTTCATGCCAGCGGAAAAAGTCTGGCACTCCTGCATTGCTCTGAGTTTTGGTAGGTTCCACGCTAGTGAAGTACGATACAAGATTTCAAAAAACGCATGAAGAGTGGGTGGGCGTCGACCCTGCCAACTAGTATTTTTTTCTGCCGGCTCCTTTGTCGGGCATCCTATCAGGATAGTACCTCTCGCTTGTTAATGTTTTATAAGCTGTCACGTACGGTTGCTAAACGAATCCATATAGTCGTACGCATGTTTATACTCGCCCTATATAGTAGCGCTAGAACGCTTGTAGTCGTTCTCTGAGATAGTTCAATGCTAAATTGGCCATCGACCGATTAAGGATACATCGCAGCTGTAGCTTTAATAATCGACACTATTTTTTTCTTTTAAGGCACCAGCCGTCTGAAGCGATTCCTGCCATCAGTGGCTACTCTGGACATACGAACTCAAAACTGCTTCGATACATTTAACTAACGCTGGTGGTGGCAGGTTTTTTTTTCGGTATAATGATTCCGTCCCGCAAAATGTCAGTTCTATTCTGTCTGTTCACCATTACGCATACTAGCGGCATTTAACAGAAGAGAGAAGCTTAAGTAATTGAAAGCAGTCTGCTACAACAGTTATTCCACTATCATGGCCTTGGTTCCCCATGCTGCTATCTGCACCTTTCCAGCAGTTCTTTCTCGGCCCTTCTTCCTATCCACGTAGTATTGGCCTCGCTTGTATGCATATTTGCCTCGAGTAGTTAGATTGTCGGATGGCCAGGTAGATAGTGCTGGTGGCGTCGTAGGCCGCCGCCGGCGTGATTCTCTGTAAAAAAATACATTGCCTCCTGGCCTCCCGTGCTGGTTTTTACTTCCTCTATGTCGCCCTATTTCATACTTGTAACGCACTAGCCAGACTTCTGCCTTTGAATGAGATAGATAGCTTGTAACGGTACAGCATCCGGTGCCCGATGCGGCATACAGGATTCGGCCGGTGAATGCAGCGGGGTGGACTGCTTTGATGTCATTGATGCTACCGAATAAGTATAACGATGATATTAGGTCGATGCTACGATGAAACGACAGAGAAGCTCGATGGTAGTATGGCCAGTAGCAGCAGTCGTCGGAACAGAATCGGCGAAGTAGGAGTGGCTACGGGCTCAGCGTGACAGCAGAAAGTGGGGATGGTTATAGATGCGTGTGTGGGCCGAAAGGACTGATGCGTCAGACGGGTAGCTTCAGGAGAACGTGTGTACAGAGGAGACGTGGTGGCGAGGCTGCCAAAGGAGCAGCGACTTGCAAGGAATAGAAGCCTTAGGAGAAGGTGTGATGGATTCACGCAAAAGGCGGCTATGATGAAGCCGTAAGACGGCGGTATTCGATTACGATCCATTCCTTGGGGGCCTCACCATGACATCAACCACGGTCTATAGCTTCGTTTGGCCGGCTGTCACAGCGCATACGCCTGATTCTACTGTCATCCCCCATGTGTTGTGTAGCTTTCAGTGTTTACGAATATCGCACAGCGGCCGGTACCCCGGCTAGCAACATATTTACTAGCCCCGCAGTCGTTTGCGCAAAACGTTCGGCTAGGACGATGCTGCCCCTGCTAGAAAAATCGCTTTCTTCAGACTCTATTCGTTTGATGATAGCGATATACATAAGAGAGAAAAAGGATAACAAAAAAAGATTATATGCGTGTTAAACAGAACGTAAACAACATCGACATCCTTTAATGGGTTTGCTTAAAGTCAAGATATCCAAGGAAGTGACGCTCTCACCCACAGAGCTAACTATTGAGAAATCGCACTCGTCTTTCAAAGTCTGTCACATTTGCTACGGAAAACAATCTAATTCAAATAATTACACACTTGGAATTAGCCTAAACAAACGAAAAAAAAAGAGCGAACGGGCGGGCAGCTGCAAAGGAACAGTGACTCCTTTCGTGACGCAATATCAAGGAATCATAACGAAGATATTGGAAACTAACCAGACCTAACTAACCACAAAACTAACCAATTAACTTGAAGTTGTCAGTGTTAAGAATGTGAAACGCCATTCTTCTGATAGTTTTACAAACCCGAAGAGTTAACAACGGCGATTAGCGGCTACCTTGCCCAATTCGTGGATCTTCCGTAGCTAAAAGTCAATCTCTAATTGACAATTATCTAAATCTAGACTAGAGAACCAGTAAAAGCTAAAATTAACAAACCTAATCAAGAGTCCGCCTCAAAGGTATAAAGTAAGCGTCGTTGAGTGCCTGCTGTACTTGCGAGGCTATTCAGTGCAGTGAAAGAGGCCGCGGAACAGGAATGACAAATTCCAAGCCGTTAGAAAAATTAGCACCCTTTATCTTGGCCTACCAAAAACAGATTTATACTGCAGATGATAAACATGAGTGTATATATGGCAATATGATTCAAGTTGTAAAACAATACAATTCTAATTCGAGATTTCGGTATTTCAGTAGCCTTTTCATCCTGCAAGCTTTACCCCTTTTTCTAAAGAAAAAGTTGCCAACAATACACTTTAAATAGACTTTCGTATACAAGGTGAATGTAGAGGTTTAAATTATAATACGGAGACGCATAATGTCAACGTACAAGTGTGTACGAAATCGAAATACCGTGTGTATCAAAATTTAATACAGCATTTTGTAAAAAATACATATTAAATAAAAATACACAAAAAATATGATTATAATACGATGCAGTAAAAAGTCAGGAAAAAACGAAGAAAGGCACATGTTTTTCTTATGTCAAGAGAAAGCTTAGTTAGGTATAATGCGAAACTGCACAAGCGCTCGTACCGATGTAGCCGATTTGCAGCTACAGATAGTCTACAAGTGAGAATTATTTCTAGCTATATCAGTGGTGCTAAAAGGCTAAAATTGCTCCCTAAGCGTGCGCAAAAATAAAAATAATGCACTGCGTCAAACCCAATGCCCGGAGAGAGGCGGTTCCAAGTTGCGTAACTTACCCATGCATTGTTTGTAACTGAAATCACTTGGCCCAAACCAAAGCCGCTAGAGAGAAGTACTCGTATTTAAAGACGCCATGGAACTGATAAACTGTCACTTAGGTCAAACATCACGTTCCTAATAGCAGTAGCCTTTGAGATAGGACCAATAAGGAAAGCTTCCCATCAAAATCGGATTGTTTGGCTTCAACGATGACAACCGGAATACTTTTAGGGCAGGCACCAGATGCGCGAGAAGAACTGGAGGGATTAGCGCTTGGTCATATATGCACACTTGGGCTTAACCGGAGAACCACATTTCTATCGCTGTTGGTCAACGTTGGCTTATTTTTACAACATCATATGCCACGATCCAACAGCTCTTCCATAGTCCAGCTGCATTGAATCGCAAGATCTGCGAGTTGGAACGATCTTGAAAAAAAGACATATTGACCATAAGGACAAGCCTTAAAAGAGTGATTGCAGGTTGATGTGGACTGGTAAGTCGCTCGAGCAGGATGCCAGAGTAGGACGCAACATCTTACATTCCGTCATGTTCAATTACTTATGCGGCTAAGAAAGACCGCATGTAAATTCAAGGCGAGGTCCAATATATTTCTCGTATTAGAGTACCTTCTGGTTGGAAAGCATGTCCTATCAAGCCTTGAAAAAGTGGCGATAAAAAGGAAACAGCGAGATGTCGTTAACGATGACTATGTTGCAATGTGACGTGGAAACTACATGGTTTGCGAAGATGGCGTCTAAATACGTAGTCTAACCGCAAGCAATTTAGAGAATACAAGTCTCTTCGATCATTGAATGGCAGTAACATTTTCTCATCACACTCACTATATTCATATCAGACATCTACAATTCAACGATACTTCACGCAACATACAAAAGCCAGACTCTTTCTCGTAGCGGAGATGATACCATCTTCATATATCAGGGTATATATGCCTTTCCTCAGTTTTGGAAGTCCAGTTAACCAGGAGACGTGAACCGAAACATCCTTGAAGTACATTGTCATTATAGATGCCCCGTGCCCAGGCGTATTTAGGCAGGAAAGCATATATGGAGTTACCAACAAATTGTTCACTTTGCTTCAATCAGGCATACTTCAGAAGCCAAAATCGATGCGATGATAGATTTACAGAACGATAGACGACACAGTAGAACAGACATTAGAAGTGATTCTCTGTGTGTTGGGCTTCATACAGTGAAGCCAGAGTTTTTCAAGAAACTCTTTAATGCTAAATATAATGTTGATAGGTCTTTAGCATTTCTTTTTTGCCGGAATCAATGCTAATACGCCCATATGACGGGCATAATCGCTGGAAATGTACCAGTCATTCAAAACCGTAGATGGCTTTAAGCAGTATAGAAACACAGCGTGCTTTTTGATAGATAATAGTTTCTTTGTTAACGAATTGTGGTGTGTAAGTTACGTGATTACGGACAACTTTATTGTTGATTAAAGCAAAAACTTAGCAGTTTTGGGTATACCAGCGGTTCATTCCTCTATCGTTGTTACAGGAAACGCCTACTGAATTGCACGACCAGAGAAAAAAAAAAACATGGGCACTTTAGGTTGGATTAATGATCACTTAACAAACTTTTTTCTAGAAACCTCTACTTCAGGCTCGGGTTGCCATGAGAAGCAAGTACCTACAGTACAGCTACAGATTTGTCTAAAATTTAATGGGCAAGCAGATAGAAGAGTCAGTTGTTACACCGTAATTGCCTTTGTGGACGACGATCAACCTGTTTCCGGATGTTGGGTGCAAGAACCGGGTACTTTCTGGAAGAACTCTTTCGAGCAGCAGCTTTCAATGCGTTTCAAGAAGACAGAAAATGAATACTATAGGAATATATGTAACAGTGCTACACAGTTCTATGCATTTAGCGATTGTCATGTATGCCTGTAAAGTATTCTGCAGCTCTGGCTGTACCAGCAAATACGAATATAATTGAGTGAATTCTCTGTCAGTTAGGGCTGTCAATTCTTGGTAAGTAGTCTGAGAAGGTTAAATTGTGCAAGCATGGTTATATGTGAAATTCTCTGTGAACTGTTCCAATGAGGACTCATGCGATAGTCTTTTGACTAGCCTTTTGGAAGACTAGACCTCGGTGTAACTGCGACTGCTCCAAGGGTGAGCTAACGGTGTCCGCTTACGGGCTGATGATACGACTGCTACGGCCAGAGGTGTAGTCTTCGCCTGTGTCTTACCTTAAAATCCCTATGCTAATTAACGTATGTATACCTGCCGATATTGTTGCAATAATCTGAGCAAGGGGGTATTGCTAATGTTGGATAGGAAACAGACGTTGAGCGAATGAATATTACGTTCGTGTAGGAGGGAAATGCACACTGCCAACAGTTCGTGCTTAGGGGTGATAGTGTTGCGGCTTTCTATGCAGAGCTGATCCAGCTCTTCAATAGTATAATAATCTTCTTAAAAGCAATGAAAGGCCTCCTCAAAGAAGCTCTCGTTTGCTAAAGCGAAATCGATATATGTAGATAAATCGCTTTCATGCCGTATACGGAAAAAATAGGATAGGGTGCTTCCTTAGGTTTATTACGTAATCGGATCACGTAGCAGAAAGTGTATCTCAATCATCAAATATTTCCGTCCCCATATGTTCTATTGCATTATCTTCAACGTATTACTAAATAATGGTATATAAGGGTATAGGAAGATAATTTTAGGTAGACGAAAATTACGCTTTATTGGGTGTCCGCGCTGGAATAGACAGGGCAGCTTTTTTACATCTGCAGTTGCTGCATTCTGCTTCAAAGCGTCGTAATATTTGAACATTTCTATGCTAGGTTCGTTGTTAAAGTTGCCTGTTCGCTACGAGGTCTGCTCCTTCCCGTAGAGAGAATAGGCTGGGTCATTTGATATGAGCCGAGAGCAGTTAACAGAGTTTAATTCATTTGCTTCTTATATTCTATATAACACAGCGGATAATAGGCAGTTAAATAAACAACATGGTAAAGTTATTACGTCGAGTTATTACTAAAAAAACGTTTTTCCTTTGTCCATATTTTGGCGTTAACTTTGTTACCTATAATGAAATCCTTAAGTCGTGGGAGCCCTGTTTCTTTCCGTTCGGCATCGTTCAGAAGAAAAAAATCCGGCCATCTAACAACTAAAGGCTGGCGTCGTTTCGGTGATAAGGTTAAAAAGAGAAGGCAACAGCTGCAGACAGAAGGACAAGATGCTGACCGTCGAAATCTTCTCCCCGAATTTATCTGCTTGACCCCGTATATTGCCCATTGGAAATACATAGCTATCTCAGTTTTTCTTTTTTTGTTCTCTTCTTCTATCGTCTGCGATTATCCTGTATTGTTACAGTGACTGCTACCAGCAAGAAAGCACTCAGCAATCGAAACGAGATGGGGCAGAACGAATATCATTTTTCCTTTATCATCCTGTTCTTCAAGGGCAAAAAGAATTGTGAGACATGAAGAAGAAAAAAAGGTAAAAGTGGAATATGGCGCAAACAATGGCGACCATTCCCGCCGCGCCCAATGGAGTTCGAATGAAGAGCTCTATGCCCCTGCCAGTTCTCCCGTATAGTAATACTATTACTACGATTATTGCAAAGAAGCTGGGACCTGTAGGTGGGGATTAAGGTCCTGTCCTCTCTTAAGACGGTCATCTTTTTTAGTATCCCCACTTCACGCCGTTTGCTTAGTGTTTGCTCGAGCACAGCACACGTAGGGTAAGACCAAGTCCAGCTACAATTATTATAGGTGTATGGCATACTTGGTGTACTAAATAGCCAGCTTTCTATCTTGCTCTTTACCTCTCTCCGCTCTTCTTTCCCTTCTCATTCGTTCCCCTTTTCGCTAGCCGTGTGCCCGAGTCCGAGTCCAACTCATGACCAGCAATGTCGTCCACGACGAGCGTGCTATACGAACCAAGGGTCACGCCGGTAGAAAGTGTAAATTGCCCGCTACGGTAGAGCCAAAGCGAGTGGGGAAAAAGGACCCAAGAGAAAATGAGAAAAACATGCTAGCAAAGATAAAAATGGAATAGAGAGAGACTGGGCTAATAAGCCCAAAAGTCAATTTTTACCGCTTCCACTGCCATTAATGTGGTTTTCATCTTTAACCTTTGCTAAAACAGGCTTGGGCCGCCAACCTTGGCGTTGGTTGTTGGACGGGCTCCGCCGTCTATTGTAAGTTAGGCTTGGATCCTGGCGTCTGGCTACAACGGGATATGGGAGAAGTTGGAGTGGGAAGGACGCCGGACGAGATTTCGAAGGCAACCGTTTGTGGCCGGCTTTGTCCGCAGCTGAAGATCCGAAGGGCCAGTGTCACCACTTCAGAGTCGAGAACTACTGTTGATCTAGGAAGATCTAGGATGATGTTGCGCTTTTTCTTCTTCTTTTTTTTGACTTTTCGTTCTTTCGTTTAGTCGCCCGGTAGGATTGACTAGTATACCAATTATGGCATGGAAGCGTCGCTGTTTTTCGTGACTACAGATGCCGTTTATGCAGACCGCACTCGCTCTTTTTTCTTTCGTTCTTGTCTTCCTAGCGAAGTCGGTTTGCGACGTTCGTAAAAAAATTAGATGACCAAGCAAAACTACCGCGGTTCAACGGTATAGGCCGCTCTTGTGAACCACCCCGGACATGGGACGAGCTCACTCTTCAATATGCAGAGAACTGTATACAGCAAGTGCTATACGCTGGTTGTTCTACTGCAGCTATTGCCACCCTTCGATCTCAACCGCAGACCTTCTCATCCGCATGCACTATCACCAGCCGCAGCAGCTCTAGAAGCAGCAATAGAGAAAAGGACCAGCTCTCAATCAAGCTGCCACTGCAATTCCTGACTCGTGCTGCCTCCGTTGAGCGCAGGAATACATCTTATCGCCATTGGGCCATTTCGGTAGACTTTAAAAATACCGAACTAGGGGATAAGAAAAGAGAAGAGCTCGTCGAAGGCCAACAACCAAATGATCTTAAAATGTTGAGTAGCGTTGAAGTCGCTTTGGGAGAAATTGGCCTTTTTTGGCACTTTCTACCTTTGTTAGATTGAAGTCATTCCTTGAAAATAGAAGTAAGCACCGATGAACAGGCACAGTGTTCCTGTGATTATTGCTCACCACATATGGTGACTCGTTCCGTGGTGCTCATATGGTGACGCACGACAGCTAGACAAGTCAAATGTAGTTAAAGGCGAATGACATAATAACAATACATGAAACTTTATTATATGTCTATAACTTGATCGCATCGTTTGCTATCTCCTGCATTACCAAATGAACAACTGTAAAAGTGTTGCGACTCATGAAGTGTTGCTAAGAGGATTCGCCATTTTACTCTGATGCTCGCTTTAAGCACAAGTAAACATATCAGCCGACTGGGAAGGGGAAGACATCTACTTTGTTAATGTTTTTCGTGGAAAATCGTGCAACATAAGATCTATTGAGATGCGTCGTGAAACACTGTTGATCTTTATTATTATTATTATCTTTATCTTTCTTTATCATTAACTTCATCAATCAAAGTAACTGACTGATGCTTTCCAGTACAATACCATCAACGGCGCAAACGAGTGGGGCCGCCACGCTTTAACTGGAACCTGTAACATCGATTAAATTCAATAAGTATCCTAAAAAATACGTCGATAGGTTTGTTGATGGTAGATAAACGCGTGGCCTAACTCAAAATATAAATCATTTCGCTGGCATTCCATATACTGGCACGTCTATAGAACCTGTCCAGGTAATTTGAGTTATACACCTCAATGCATTCGTATTCTGATTTTTGTGTCCGGCATACAACGGTTATTTGTCCATGCCTCTTATTCATCTAAGAGCAATATATTCATCCTGACTTACTAGTTGGCGAGGGATCAGGTGAGATATACGCGGTTTACTCGGTTCAACTTCGTTTGAGTTAATATTGGAAGGAGATTTTACATAGAATCATCATACTGCACCAATTATATGAACAGCCTGTATGTCGTAGTGAAGCAGAAAAAAGGTCTCGCAGCCAGCCACGACGATTCCGTTTACAAACGATTTTTCTCTCCACTGATCGCACCTGTGGTTTAGGAAAGGATTGAGGTATGCTAAAATGAAGGGCTGCCAAACCGCCGTGTCTCTAGGGGCCTCATTAGGTTCAGCGGAGTCTGACGAAATATAAGACCCGCCCAGGGCTCTGCATTTTGCAAAGCAGTTACGCTTACGGTCCCTTTGAATTGCTTTAAACCCTTTTTGGATTCATACCGCAGGTCTTTCCTGAAAGAATGTCGTTACGGAAAGCCATTATCAACATTGGATAGTATTGTAGGTCTTATTAAACGGGGAAACCATGCAATCGACAGCAGAAAGATGGATATCCTTTTCATTCCTAGCTACGCAGCTTCTCCATCAATTCAAGGTGGGACACCGATGACCAGTATTGGAAAAATGTCTGAGGATTTGAGAACCACAAGGGATTCCCTTTTTGCAGTAACTAATTTTATTGAAAATTGGCTGTATGTCCTGACTTTTCAAAGGTTAGATGATCGGAAACAGAAATATCTAAGAAGAAACGCATTCAATGTTTTTTGTCTCTTTTACACTTCTAATTTTATTTTTGGCTGTTTCAAGGTAAAACATCGGCAGCGTATAACTTGACATAAGTTATCTGTACAAACGAATATGTGCACATGGTTTTTTAAAACGCACAAAAATTATATCTTGCTTTTTGGAAAACAGCTCAGCTTATCTATGAGCAACGGCTAACCGCGTCGACAATAGGAGTAGTTCAAACTACGTAGTCGGTTTGCCCCATACCATGACAATGGCTGCGTTCAGGGTTGACCACCAAGAACAGGTAGAAATACAAAATGCAAGGGGTGGTTCGATCTGCTACCTATCGAGCAAATCGTAAAGATAAACGCGTTATGTTTTATACATATATAATATTTCTTCCAGTTTCTCATCTTGAAAATGATTTCAAGAATTTTAAAACATGATAAACATAAATACCGATGGGTATCTTTTTAAAGTTAAATAAACTATTATGGTTTTGAGAGTAAACAAAAAACAATTGATTTCCGATTTACTTCAATCCAGTTTAATTTTCGTAGCATTTTGCCCGACCTACGATGTGGAAAAATCTTGCGGCCGAAGACGCGCGAACCAGATAATAACTTTTACCTTATTGACCGTTTTAAATTCTATAGCTTTTTTTTCCGATAAAATCATAACGGAATTATTATTAGCCTTAGATCTGATATAGAAGAAATGTATATATACCACCAGTACGTCCGTAAAGGCCATTGCCCTCTAGGAACTTCAATATAAGGGCACCAAGCTACGTAATACATAACTACGTACTCTGTGGTAAAACGCTACCGTGGACATGAGTCGCGCCAAGAACAGGCTTCCATAATTGTCTTGGCTTTATGCAGAATTAGGCGAAAGTATGGCTGGCGCTGGCGGCGGCCTATTGGCTCGTTACGAGCTTGGAAAATCGATTGCAAATTGTTCGATAATATTTTTTGTCTTACCCGAAGGGCTCGAAACGCTTTTAGACTATTAGAAACAATGCATCCCACGGCTCTGGCCGCGGCGCGCAAGAAATACTGAAGATGTCGGCGAGTCGACGGAACGGCAGCTATACAGATTACTGACACGCCGCGAATCAACCATAGGCTCAACTGCGCTAATGAACTATTTCGCTGATATGTTCTCGACAAATGACAGGACTCATCGGTTGCCTTATTTGTTTCCTGTTGTTGGTGATGAAAAACTCATGAAAGCGCAACCTGCTACTGAGAACTGACCATTCTGCAGACCCTCGATCACGCGCAGCATAACAAAGCAACAGACTCTGACGGGCTCCGTAATGATCACTTCTAGAGCGCCCTCGTTCTGGTTTCTTGCTGGTATATACTCTTTAATCTTTCAATGAGTACTTACATATCGACGCATGCAGGGTAGTGAGTTTTATATCCGTCACCGTCGTTAGACATTCCACAAGACAGCACGTACCCCCCTCCCCTCGACTCAATAGAGAAGTTTTAAGACCGCCTTCGACCTCGTACGTAGAGACTTGGTTTTATATACTTTGACATATGCGGGTGTACCATGAACTATGGCCGTCCTGCTGATTGCGTTTCTATAAAAGAACGATGTAAGCATTGGAGCGATGGAGCTGCCCGGTTTCTCATAAACAACTGGCCTGACTTAAAGCGATAATCTGAACCCCCTTTTCTTATCGGGCTTACTTAAAGACCTTCCTGGCAGAAAAAGAGCGGAGGGAACTTGGTCGAAGTTATCCTCAACGCGGATGACCTGGTAACCTACGGCTCAGGCAAATTCTAGGTGCAGCAGGCTTTGACTAGCTTTAACACCGTAAAATTTAGAAGGGAAGCAGGATTGCAACTAACATTGCTTCTCATCGAATTTTCTTTTCGATACATTGACAGATTCCCGTATCTTGAGTTATTCATCTCCTTTAATCGCCATTGCTTCACTTCCACCTTACAAAAGGTACATACAGGAACACATTGACTGCACCTTGAGAAAGGACCCAAAGTCACCTTTCATTCATGATACCGCTTCACCTATTCGCCCTTAACGTATCACTTGTAGCGGCTTAAGGAGTAAATATGATTTTGGAGAATCCTACAGAATCGCTAATTTCTCAACTGAGTGAAGGCCTCTTTCTTAAACCTGTTCTTGGCCTTTACTACATGGCAAGCAACCGAATAGTTTGCCAGGTTCCTTTTCCGACATCCTGCTACTCATCGAAGATCTAGAGTCTCGTTCTCGACTTTCGGCACCAAAAGCCTTCTTCTGGCATTTCGATAGATCAGAGCAGAAATAGACAGTGAATTTTTTACCCGAAGAAGAAATACCCGATTTGTGGCCCATGGCTTCCACTGCAAATTACGTGCGGAGGCGCGCATCCATGAACCGAGTGAAAAGTGTATTTGTGATAGACGCGACGGGAACAGTGATACATGTTATGTAGGATGCTGTTCTCTGGTACCTTGGCTCGACAGTTTGCCACACTGATGCTATAGCAAGCTGAGTAACAATGCCGTCAACTTTTAATCCTCTTAAATCTTCTAAGTTTGTGAATGTTGCCATTCAGAAGCCATATACACACATGATCATCATTGATATATATGTCGGTTTTATATTTGACAGTACGTTTAATTTGAAGTTCTCACAGAGCTTAATAATTACGATATATATCAATACCATAAATGATCTTTACCGCTTGCACTCGTTAAAGTTACGGAAGTTTGTACAATGCAAAAATCTACTCCAATGGCAAGTAGGAAGAATAAGCTGAACGTCTACCTTGCGTACTTACCTGCCTGCCGTTTGCAAGTTGTCATCAGCTGCATTTGCAAGCTTGCAAGTTGACAGAACTTCGTCCTGAAATGAACCCCGCGGATGGATATATTTCTTAAAGGGTAGTTTCTCTTCTTCATTCAAGTTGGCCTTTTTTAACGATTTGTTCGATAACCGTCGAGAATTTATGAGTGGTTAAATGTTTTTTTTAGGTTTTACAGAATAACCATGCGATGAAACTCTACTAACTAAGAAAATATTTTGCACATTTTTATTATTGAAAGGTTAATTAGCGAAGAATACGGAAGTAGTCGAGAATTGATTGGATGTATTGATGTACAAGTTGGGAATCATATTAGATGCAATGGAAAGAATGATAAATGTAGTAATGTATAATTGTGAGAACTGCATGCTGTTACATAATAACGGTCTTAGCAATTTGTGTTCCCCCTGATTCACGCGGTATGCATGGTCATAGGTTTGTTTTTTATGTACAAGTGAAGTCAAATGTGTTGGGGGTATATGGGGGTGGCCAAATACACGCGGTATAGGGCGATTCAAGTAATAACGTAACGAGGATATTGAGATATTCCAGCTGTAATAAAATCTGTTGGTATTAAAGCGAGGTACTGAAATCATTTCAGCGTGGCAACGAAATTAACGTTAGAGCATTTCAATGATGAAACGAGAACTACTCGAATTATAATTAACATTGAGCTGAATGTGACAGCAGTGAATGAAAGCAACAATTGCAAAACGGGAACGGAATAAGTTGGCCTAGTAATTACTAAGTTTCTGTAAACGTCCACACCTTTGTGACTGGCTACACTCTACTTGCGTCTGAATGCTTTCCTAACCAGCGTTGCTGAATAGCCAATGTCGGCTTTTATAGTCGTACTTTTTTTGACAAGAAATGGTGGAAATATAGCCGTATCCTAATATTTTACATATTACGACGATTTGGACATAAATGAATTTGCTTTTAATTATAGAGGGCTTAGTCTGATCCTTCTATGCAACATTCGCCTTACAAAGATACTCAAACAGTGACGTTCTCTTGAAACTATTGCGACACGATTCTGTCGTAGGTGGCCACAGGCACGTCTGTATTGTACTCTTCCCATTTCTTTCCTATTCTCTAAAGCCCGTCATAACTGACAACAGATTTGTTAAATCAGGCAAGCATAGTGCAAGGAAACGACAGCTATAGCTTAGAAAATATTTGAAAGCAAGTAATGAGTACAAGAACATATAACAACGTGTGTCCTGAATAAGTTAGCTTCAATCCATTCGGTAGTAGAGGCTCGCTTCTTAGCTGTTTGTATATATCCGTTCACATCTGCCAAATCCTTTGCGCTGGAGGTCCGGTTCGAAACACGTCGGTGTTGCGAGCGCATTTGGAAAAGAAACCCCACATCATCGCAAACGTAGAGGTGGTTACAATCAAGCCTTGCCGCTTTTTGCACAGCTCATCAAGGTTATGCAAGGCCGCGCCTGACAGTTCGTTCTATCCCTTGCATGATATACGTAGCAAGCTAGCTGCACACCAAGAAGTCTGGTCCCTATGCAACCGAACGAGAGTGAAAGAGGTAGCTGAGACGAGCTGTTTAAGATCGTCAAATGTCGCTTGCCGGATCTGCATCATCTTCAGCGTCGGGTGACTCGGTTTCCCTTGCATAGCTAGCATTGCCGAGGGACCAACCAAGCCCCGTAATGACCCTCCAGGGCAAACCCTCAGTTTTGTATGACAGCTGCAATTCTGTGGTTTTCACTTAGTCCCAGCGCTGTTCTATTATATACGCTTGCATCTGTGCTAGAGGCAGACAACAGACAGGTTGCTCTTGTCCGGTATGATTAGGTATCACCTGTGGAGCAATGTGTGGTTTCGAAGTTGACGGAGACCTTCTCGTACTTCTAAGAGCAATAATAATAGCTTAAGCATGTATGCTCAAGAGGTGTGAAGTTTTTAAAGTGGCCTAGTCATCGCTTTATTTCATGGTACTGTTAGTAGTTGATTCAGGAAACGCAGTGAAATTCCTCGAAAGCCTAAACAATTAAATGGATTGGGGTAGCTCAACCCCTCAACTGTCTTCCTTTCTGAACACTCATGCGAACAACGATGTATAGTGTTTTAAGATAGCGGAGATCGACGCGTGTACATAGGTAAGTGTGCACTTGTCAACGTGTATGAGTGTACATCATAAGAGACGTATCGAAATGCATGACATCGAGTTGTTTTTAATATATATATAAGATTCCTCTGAATAAACCGAAGAGGACATCGGCTGGTGACTGCTGTACAAATGGGGATATGGAGTTTCAGGAGAGGTCATGATCACTAACCCAATCACTTCCGAAAGATATACAAAAGTGTAAATTTAAATGAAGATCCTACCCATCTATTTTACCTGCTTGATCGGCGGTCCCATATATTCGTATGTCATCCGTTTCTGACAAATCTGACCTCGAACCTGACAGTCGACGTTGCCACGTTATAATATAAACAGATAAAATGTTCCGTTTCAGTTAACAACTTGTAGTACAATATAGTTAACTTGATTGACGAGATAGTAATAGCAGTTACGTTGCGGCATTTCCGGTATACAAATCAATATCAGGAGGCTACAAATATCGGCTAGTCCTTATAAGTGTTAGGTCGCCAAGGCTCATTGGGACTAATTCTAACGCGGCCAATGATGTTTACCCTTTACACAAAAACCTAATCTTGTGTCTTGCTTAAAATACTTCCAACAATCACTGACGCAGCTACATAAATAATGTACTTTTCACGTAAACATCGATGGACCTCGCTGAAGTTGCTAAGCTGCGATGAGCCGTTAGAGGCGACCAAACCCAAGGGACAAAGAGCAGAGCAGCTTCGGCCGTGCCGACCTGTTGGAATATATGGGTTTACAGAAAATATGCCTCGACAAATGCCAAATTGCAATTGCAAATAACTAGGTTATTATCTTGTATGAACAAAGTTGCCGAACCTTCGATCACTCAAACCTAGTGTACGCAAGTGATGGCGGTAAGCATGAATCGATATAAATATTCGATAAATTGAACGCGGTTTCACATCAAAATAAGGTAATTTATAAATGCAAAACATAATAGCAATATGAATTTTCGTACAACAATGTGAAATATCATTTTCGCTGATGTGGCCCCTTGAGACCTCTTATAACGGCCATGATTGATGGTACTGACGATATGTCTGAAGTCACTCAACAAAACTTAAAGGAGCTCTGAGTCAGCAGGTAGCTTCATACAGCATTTGCTACCTTTAGCCCTTATACATACGCGGAAATCCTCCTCGTATCTAGCGGCTCCTACTTATTCATAGCGCTGCTTAGTCTTAACGCTAACCCGTCCCTTACCATCTTGTAAAAAAATTACTGAACTTAATGACCTTTGTTCCTAGTTGTTCCATAACGGTAAATTCACGGACCGATTCAGTGTAATTGTATAGAAAGACATTACTGACTTTTACATGAAATGTCCTGATGGTTGTACTACTGAAAACCGATAAGCATCGTTTTGAGAGCCATCCGAACGATATGCGCTTCAAGTAGTTCAGTCCTATACAAGACTGTAACTCCAGAAATGATTCTACAAAGTAGGCTATAAGGAAAATTTTATCAAGCTGTGCTAAGTCAATTTTTTTACACTTATATATATATAATTGAAATGGTACTCTGCGCTATACTAGAAGAGTCCTATAAACGTGTACTCCTTTTATGACGTCAACAGCTTCTCGTTCAAAACGTATTCATCACAGAGAAGAGATCGCATCTTTATAAAGCTAGCAAGTGGGACTGGTGACAGACTCGTTTTGGCGGCGCGTAACGCACCAGTAAATTGGTCGTTAGCCCCTTTATGAGGGGTTGTTGTCGCGCTAGAACAAAGCTAAAGGAACATTGAAGTGTACAAAGTTGGGTCAGGTAAAGCCGCTCAAGGGCTACTTACTTGCTGCCTAGTCCGTTCCCCCACTGGCCATAATATGTCCTCATTGAGAGCTAGTTTGGGATACGCTCGTAAAGGTGGCTAACATATTGATGACACAGTGTCATGTATACCGTAGCAACATGTTGTATGGCGCAATGTTGCTCCTGTGCTAATCTCATTACATGAAGAAGCCGAAAAAGAGGCGAGGGAAAATATCCTCGTAATCTGAGCCGAGGTCTTGATGAGAAAAATGATAGTAAAATTTCCGCTCATTCATTATAGACGGGCAACTGCAGAGTTCTGTTGCAATACGCGCAATCTCGATTGGTACTCGGCGGAAAGGATCTGCAGAAGGGAGTCGGAGCTGGACGGCGGAAGAAGAGATAATTGGTAGATTGATAGCACATAGCATGTACACTAATGTTACTAAAAAATCTTCGGCGTATGCTCTTTTATATGTGCCTCCACCAGAATCTCCAAAAGGGAACAGCGCTATTTCCTTGCTTAGTATCTAGAAACTAATTAATGACGACCAATCAGATTCACAATAAACCAAAGCACTTGCTGACAGAGGCAAATTGTCCGCTAGAATAACAGGAAAAATCCTGATAAGCTATCGCCAAGAGTCTCCAACAATTACTTTACCTTGAAATAAGACAACCTCAAGGCAAACTTTTTATCTAGTGTGGACTTCATCATATTATAAAGCTTCCCAGATTGTATTGATCGTAAATATATTTGGTTTTCTCATTTAATTCATATTAGGATGTCGTTAACGCAATTGTCAGTTTCTTCTGAATTATAAATGCATGTACATCGACAGATGGGTTGCTATGTTTCCGAGAGGTACGATTGGAAACCGAAAAATTGCAAGAGATTACCAAGCGTTCCTGCAACGAAAAGGTAGTATCCTCGCTGGATCTTCTGAAGTGGCTTTCTTCGCTAATGAATTAATTAATAATTAAATCACTAGCCAGTAATGACGTTGTTCTAAGATTCTCGGATCGTTCAAGTTAGGTTATCTATTTGCTTCATCACGGATACATTTTCACTTCACTGAAAATACATATCCTTCGATAGCATTGGTATACTACAGTAGAGATACTGTGTCTGTGATGTCTCATGTAAATAATATAATTTCTAGCCAATTTCATTTTGCAAACGGCAGCGAACGGCTGACAAAGGGAAACGTACATCTTTTTTTACCAGAAACCTTTGCCTGGGCATTGTTATATATATATATATATATATATATATATATATATATATATATATATATTATAGTAAGTCTTTCGAGATCTTATGCAAGGTTACAGTTGGGCAGCTTTTATCCACTTGCGGACTGTGATAGGCCACCTCACGTAATGCGCCTCGAAGCTTTTGAACTTCAAACATTACAGTATGTATAGCCAAGAGTGCATCGTTAAATTACTCGCCGCAATCATCTAGAAATTTCAAAGAGCCAGAATTCAAAAGAGTTTCAAAGAATCAGAACGGGGGGCGGTGTCATGCCGAACATCATGCGGTATGTGTGAAAAATGCCACGTCACGACTTTTTGTCTTCGGTTGGTTTATGTAAAGTAAATGGTTAACACTTCAGAGGCATTCAAGCGCCGCAGAGAACGCATACAAACAATTGCGATTGGACACGATTATTACGCTCGATTCAATGAAGCACATAGCGTAACATTAGAGCCATAAAATAAGTTAGGCTCGGGTATTCCCATAAAAGAAGTGTTGAATAATACGCACCGAATGGCTTTAATATAATAATAAAGACACAATAAAGGACTATGTATTAGCACTTGATTTGACCCACACGTATCTATCTAAAAAGTATGGAAAACAACGTTTTTATTAGTGTGATGTAATAAAAATAATAAAAAAATAATCCCGTGAAAAGTTCGTTCTAGGTACAACGACTACGATGGATTACATTGACCCGCATTCTTAATTACCATTGTCATTAATTATGCCCGGTTTGAAATCACAAAATAAAACGCCATCATCATTATCGCCATTGTTTTTGTAATTGCTGACGGTGCCATCGTTACGGTTTGTTTTGTTGTTATTGTACACATATTGCGTGTGCTAGCAAATAAAAATGGAATAGGAAAAAAGTAAGCGCTAATGCGAAGGCTAAAGGGGTGCAAACAGCGGAAAGACATTATTGTCATCGACGGAATAGCCCTGTTTGCCCCTGACTAGACCAGTCTGAACCAGAAATAGAGACGGTCCTATAAAAATCCCTCATAACTTTCACTAGTGGAGCACTCCCGCAAATCAAGTTAATATACGTAGTGGGGAACGGGCTAGAGGCTTGTTTTTCGTTTGCTCCGTCTTCTAGATAAAGTTCATAGAAAAACAAACCTTACGAAGGGCCGAAAAGGACAGGCGGTGGTGACGATGTTGTTGGTGACCCGCGTGGCCTCCGTGCACTCTGAGTGCGGTGGCGCTAATGGTACAAATGTACCGGTACGCTAGTTTTTAGCCCTACGTCCCTTGCTTGTTCGTACATAGGGCAGACTACGAAACAAATAAGGTAGAATTCTCTAGAAAGCTGCAGGTTCAGCAGGGGGGACTTTCGTTGATAAGTTTTTAAGTGCATTATCATAAAATGTAGCAATTTATATTGAAAATTTGAGAAGTCAGTCAAACTTACCATTTGAGAAGCGTCCAATTAGACGGAGCTAAATATAATGACGTATTATACGACAGGTGTTATCAAATAGGAAAATAAGCTAAGAAAATTGAACACAACGTAGCTGTTTGGTGGCTTCATCCCTCCTAAATAGCCTTAAATGAATAATTCAACAGCGCAGTAGAAAACTTTGCCTTGAAATAAGTTTGACAGTAAATTATAGAGAAAACTAAAATGTGGAAAGGTAGGATGATAAATCTGTTTCACAATATCATTGTCTTCTCATCACGATAGCGTCGGTGCTTTGTCATAGTAATTTTTGCAGTGCGACGATCCTTTAAACGCACTGTTCTGTGATAAGAATTGTAGGGGATGTTTGAAAATTAGCAGGGGTGTTATTTGTGAGTTAAGGAACCGCCTGCGTGGCTATCAGTAACATTTCTAAGCGCTGCTAAAGAACGGCTGACTCATCGAACTTAGATTTTTCTCCTAGTGGCGGTTTTATTCAACGTAAGCCGAATATTTGGTTTTAGTCTATTCTGACAGACTGAAAAACGCTTGAAGTACAAGTGCCAAGAGCGAGGCCTTGCGCGCTGCGAACGCTTCAACTAGGCCCGTTTTCCCAGCATCTCACCATAATAATATCTCCGCTACGCTATCAACGTCGCGAAATCGAAACATCAGTCCGTATAGAACCGCAGACAAAACGTGTAGTATCAAATGTGAATACAATAGCGTTATTTGTGTAATCTTATAGAAGGCTGTCGTGCAACCGTGTCACCAACAACGTACAGAGTGAAGACAAACGTTATTTCTCTGAAAGGCAATGAGATACTTATCGATTGCGTCGCAACTATACGTGAACTTCACACGGTCGGAAGGTCTATGCTGTTGATGTCTGTATGGGTGTATAGTACAAGAATCCATCATAGATAATTGAAAATGTTAGATTAGAAAAAGAAAGCGGATGCTGGTACTTACGGTTGAAATGCGGCTAGTGATTAGTTTATTCATCGAGGGAATGTCCTTACATATGCCATTATATACTGACTAGAATAACGCCGGCGCTTGTACTCCAGTTGAAAAGGTACAAATTGGAACTCGGTCAACAACTACCAGACAGAGCCGGAAACATAGATCGTTGCTATAAAGGACCCAAATCACACAAGTAACTGATAGCATAAAGCAAAAGAAAACAGGCTCAAGGAAGGGAAAACGAAAAACATGATTTAGTTTATTCGTCTGTCTACCAGAAAACAGCTATGAGGTGACTGTTGGTGTTTTATAACGCGTTAAGGCACACCATCCGCTCCTTCTAAAAAACCGACCAAGCCCTTATAGTATAGGGTGTATCGTTTGGTCGCTGTACAGCAGTAAAGTTCGAAAGTGCCGGCGGCAAAGGAAAAGCTGTTGATAGAGGAAGGGATGTCGGTCGTAGTACGGCTGCCGTACTACGACCGTTGTTAGGCCAATTATAAATCAAGGGGAAGTTGAAGAAACGAGGGCTAAGAGTTAGGCTAGGAGGAGCCGTTTACCCCAACCTAGGCTTAACAAGGAGCTTGTGATGGGTGGGTTTGGAGGGGGAATGCGCTTATGCAATCATTTAATGTCCTTTAGCCGAAAATAGTGAGTAGATCAGCTGCATTCAAAGAACTTTTACTGATTCTAATACCAGTTCAGGATCGAGAAAGTCAAGTGAGGGACAAACAGGACAGCAGAGATGTTCTGCTGCTGCTGCGATTTTCAATAACAACTGTGTTCCTTTATGCAGCAGCCTGCTTTTTCCTAAAAGTTTTTCCAGGTCTGTCGCATTCTGTTCTTATCCTTTTTCTCAGTATTTTTTATGAACGTATTAGATAAATGAGAAGATAGAAGCTAACAGTTGAATTCTACGATGACACCATCCGATGGCATGAAAGGGGAAACTGGAGAATAAGAGTGAAAGGAGGTAAAGAGGGTGGCGGACTGATTGTCGCGAATAATGCAGGCCGGACTAGTAGGGCATCATGAGTCAACAAGCTTCATTAGGCTCATGAAAGCGTTTTTCCAGCAAGGACTAGTGAACTTTTTTTGAATAAGCCCCCTGTTTATGTCATACGGTACATAGTAGTACTGAGGCAAACTGAATTATCGGTTTTGGAAAGCTGAATAATCCCGCCCAGCCACGTTCGAAAAAGAGATATTGGCAAAGAGTAGCTGCAGCAGGTTAGACTGGCCTAAGTTCGCAAGTTTCAAGACTAATCATAAACACCACGCGCATACGAACCCAGAACACAGAGCGCTAGGGTGCGAGGTCGTTGGATTGACCAGACCAGTAACCCTGTAGGTTCTACAGCAAACGGCTTTCATATGCCGTTCTCATTTAGCTGGTCCACTTGGACTTTTGTCCTGCTTTGCCTAACAACGAATAGCAAAACCGTTGAAACCGATGAAAGTAGATTCGGCAGCGGGTGCTTCCGGTGCTTGTGATACAAAACGTGACACATTAAGCGATACAAGTGCTCACAGCGTACACAGAGACTATAGTGTGCGAAACGAATCCTTCCTTGCTTGAATAGAAAGAAAGGCCTGAAAAGAAAATGGAAAAATTTGAAAAGGGACGACAAGGCGTTGCAGGAACTACTGCAGCACTAGTGATGATGGCGGTTTGAAAGCGCAGATTGTTCCAAGGAGACAAACGAGTGAAGTAAACCAAGGTAAAGTGAACAAAAAAAAGAACGAGTGAATAAATGGACTAGTCCGTAATGCTCTCACGATATCGATGTTTTACGGTAGACGATTCGAGATTGCTGGCCTTCAGTTAATCGATCCAAATGAACAGTGTAGGCAGAATAGTAGATCTATAATAGTACATAGGCTAATTGGCGTTGCGTGCAAGCTCATTACTCATGTTCCAAAAACAATGGGTTATCCAATATATTTTGTGACCATCATAATTCTGCTACACTTCCAGCACGCTATCAGCGGCCGACAGTAGGGTCGTCTCGAAGAACTCAGCAGATAAGATCTCTCCTTCACTACGGCTTGCATAGAGCTATGTAAAAAAAGTGTGAGCGAAGTTGATGGCTTTCGCAGCAGTAGCAAAGGTGAGGCCCTTTGCCAAAACAGTTCAACCTCTTTACTTCCGTTTAGCTCGACGGGGTAGTCCACGTAAAATCCCTTCCTCTAGACGTCCAGCCATTCGTCCCATATGTTCACGACCGCTCGTAACCGCAGCGAATCAAAAAAACAAAGGCACGAGGTGAGGAGGGTGCCTTTCATAAATTCTACGGGCCAATCGATCTGTATGACTGCTTGCAACGGGCTTTCTGCTGGTAATACGGCTACGACGGCAGAATCACTAGGAACAGCCTTAGGACGGGCCTACGGGATGCAGAAACGGTGTAATTCGTCGCTTCTTCGACTTACGTGACAAGAAGCAGGTCCATAAGGTTACATGGAGCCTCTACTGCATCAATTTCCACATATAGTAGAATCGCTTAACGAATTGCTGTCGTTGTCTGATATAGAAGATAGATATTCAAGTAATCGTTTTATATTCTCTTTGTTGCCACACGCTCATTGCCCCGTCACATTTGCCACACTCCGACTTTTGGTCAACGACTAGCAACGAGTCGACTTAACAGAAAGGGGTATACTGATTTTATTTCGATTTACCACGTCGCGATGCACGCATCCAGATCTGTGCCTAACACCGACGCCGCAAAATGTTCGGTCATCGTAGAAAAAAGAGGTAAAAACCAGCAGTAATGGACTAGCTAGCACATTGTCGTTAGTCTCAGCTGGTACTGAGTTGCGCGCCTGGCATCTTTCATCTAGCTCCTGACTGGGTTCCGCTTCTGTTTGCAGCGTTTCTACAACAGTTGCAATGCCATCAGTGGCTGTACAATACGTAGGAAAGCCTAGGTTGCCCTTAGATTTAGTGCCTTAGGTCACTTACGTTGGTTATTCGGCAGAACGTGGTCCCGGTATGCGGGTATGGAAGCACCGTACTTAAAGAACATGAGCTGCCGTCTGAAATGCGGATGAAGCGTAATAGGAGTTGTGCGGCCATGTTACAAACTGTTACGTCCCAAATAGACGTACGAGGGTATGTGCCGAAAGCAACGTACACTTCGTACAACGTCATTGAATTCGTAAATAACGCTCCGTCGTTAGAACTTCGAGCCGTGTAATTGTGAGGGCACGACACCGGACAAGAAAGATCTAATTAGGAAAAGAATTTAACTGCCCCAAAGAATATAAACTTACGTTTCTATGTAACAGTAAGCAAACTGTACTATTATGACCCTCTGAGAATGTTGATAGCGAATATATGTATATTAAATCAATGGCAATAGCTATGAGAAGGTTAGTTTCTCCAAACGAATCTTCCACTACACAATAAAGGTAAGCACCTTGTTGGCCATTCTTACAAACTTTTGATTAGTCATTAACAAAATCACGAGGTATAAATTGTGTTATCAAAAGCGTAATGTAGAACTCTAACCCATTTTACTTATTCCATATTATAGGAAACATCGTCTCACTTACACGTGCCCGCATTTGAACAAACGTCAAGTTAGACTAAGTTGGGAATATCAACGTGTACGGCGATGTTTTGTTTTACTGTATCGTTGAGGACGCATTTTCTAAGGTTTAGCTATCGATACCTGTACTTTCGAGCCTGTAGCTATTCGTATTCCATATTGTGTCATCTCGTTAGAAATAGCGCAACATCTACCGGTAGTTCGTTGTCATCCAACGATTTTTTCCGTAAGAACTTGTCGCTGGCGCGTTCTGTACGACGCGAGCGTCAGCTGTTTATGTATGCGTGTTTATCTGATCATCAGGTCGACAGATCGTAAGTTTTTGTGCGAGTAATGTATTGACCTCTTGCCACCTTGTTCGTTCCTTAAAGACTACCGATGAATGGTTGAATTGAGCCGAAGCTCCCGTACCAGCGAAAGCTTCCCGGTCCTGTTCGTAGAGAAGAAGATTTGACGATTTTCAACTCAATGGCTTTGAAAAAATCTTTGCAAGTAGATGTGTTATGTATGCAAAACGCACTTAAGATTACTATTGTGCTCTTAAGAAAATGAAAAACATGGAAATTATGTGGTTCTTGTAGGTAGCTAGACTTTTAATTAATCATTTATAACAACAACAACAACAATAATAATAACACCTACGCGCTACCGCTAAACCATCACTCAGGATAGCTGAAAATGGATACACAAACGCTTACTTGAGTTGCTCAAGCTTGCAGCGTCTTCCTTAGGCAATATGCATAAGCAGCTGACTGCCTGGCTGGCTGGCTGGCGGGGTCCTAATACCAGGACTAACCGACAGGCTCATCAGCAGCGAACGTCGTCTAATGACCCTGCTTTGTTGGTGTAACCGGCGCTCACCTCGCGATGGTACCAAGACTCCCCGTCACTTCAAGGTCGGGCCATGAGGTTGTTGAAACAGCTTGTAACTGTAGTAACTGTCAGCGGGCGTAACACAAAGCTGCAGAGCCCGCAATCGTTCAATGTGATTGTAGAACCTCACAGCTGAGGTGTTTTTACGAACGAGAGTAGATGTTTCCCGCTCAATCCATTTACGAACAGTGTTAAATAGTGACAGGTTCTACTATGATATGGTCTGAAACAATGTATGATTGCGACACCAGCTACAACATCAGGCTATTTGTTATTAACTGTGAATGGTTTTGCATAGAAAAAAGTCTTATAGAATTAGCACTTTAGATCAGTACTGTTAAATGCCCACAATAGCATATTTTTGATAATGAATATATTCAGCGCATGCTACCTTAATTAATCGTAACTATTGCTTCTAATATTTTGACGATTTTTTTTCGCTGAGGGTAACTTTTTACGCTGGTACACACCTTTAAATAGTCCTTAATAAAGCATCCTTATTCCTCTTTTGCTTCTTCTTTTCTGACGCCTATAAATTTTGTAACTGGTCCAACGTCCTGACCAAGTTCTTTTTGCGCCGCCGAAATTTGCGACACTCAAAAGGCTTTTCTATCTACCTGCGTAAACCGTTATACGAGTCGACCGCAAAACGGCTTATAGGTTGGAGTTCAATAATGATTGTTAGGCGTAGTGAATACAACGACTAAAGGACCCCAACAGTAGGACCTTCGCGATACAAACCAATAAGGTCATATAAACAGCCAAAAAAGCAGGGCATCTTTATACACTGCGACAGTATAGAAGTCACCCTTCTTTCGTCAAGTTAATTCTGGCTGTCAAGCAGAGTTAACAGATCTGCCGCGCATAAAAACGACACAAAAAGAGAACCGATTTTTTACAAGTTTCCGCCTGGCCCCCTTCCGACTTAACTCGCCGTAGGTGAACTTCACCACTATGCCCTCTATGGCAAACAACATAGTTTCGACACGAATTACTGCATCAGCTCGTGCTGCAGCCATGGCGCGTCAGTTTTAACACTAAACAGCCGAGAAGAAACCGAACGAAATCTTCGCTGCGCCCCTGGCCACTCCGGAAGAAGCCTACCACTCTTCCGCATCAATCTACCGCAGTCGAAACAGAAGCTGTATAACAGGCAGAGTCTGTTATACATAGCATTATACATACACACGTGCTATACATAACGCGTATTTGCTTGCGCAGGTATGCATGCATGGAACCAAATAAATACATGAGTTCGTTAGTAGTTACATCTAGCCAAGTGGAACAACCGTCCACGTAGCTGACCACCATCAGCTTGTTGGTATTACTTACAAGTTATTAGGTTTTGCTGTAAGTGTTGTAATACGCTTAAGTCTAAAGCAGGTCAATAAACGTTTATGATAAATAAAAAAAAAAAAGACGCACACAAGTATCAGCGACAGGAAACGCAGAGCAGCTTCACCAGTTCATAGTTAAGTGCGTAAGTGCACATTTTTATAGTACGTATCCACATTAATGCTGGCGCAATACAATTTCCGCCATTGTCTAATATGAATGCATCCTAGGTTGTTCGGTGCAATAATATCAGTCGCTAAAAGGGCTAGACAACAGCGACCGAAGAAACATTGAACTGTTTTTTTTTCGAGAAATCGATACTCTGGCTGTAGTCATGTGACTTCTTTCATAGGGCCAAGTAGCTAAAAGTCTGTCGTAGCAAACCTCTCAGATACCGAGCAACGTTACTGCCCAACAGTCCTGATACTACAAAAACCAAAATCATTCTTCGGGCACGCTACTAATTAAGATCTAGTTACTTGGCACCTTTGAAGTTTGATCACCGCGCCACGAAGGATACACAAATGAAGGTCGGCCGCTCGAACCATTCGTCTTTTAAGGCTAGCGCCATTTGTCGATAATCGTTTGCTTTCCTCTTGCCCACGAAGAGCAGAGTAGCTGCAACGAATTCTCGTTCCGAGCAGCTTCCGTTTAGACTAGGTCAGCTTATACCGCAGAGGGCTGGCTACAAAGCAGATGAGGTGAACAGAATGCCAAAGAACTACAGAAAGAACCGGGCAAGATGAAGTAGAAGGTCGCGTGCGGAGCAGTGTGGGCTTCCCTTTCTTTCTTTTTTTCTTTTCCTGCCCCTCTCTGCTGTCCCATCCGCATGAGAACCTGAGTAACAAGAAAGTCATCAAAAACGAATAAACGAAGCAAAAGTCAGCGGACAAGAAGTCTTTCAGGGGCGGAGCTGTTCAAGCCTTCTGCAGGCTCTTTCGACACCGCAGTTTCGTCCCTGTTTATTGTCTCGTTGATAAAAATAAAAGAAGGACGTCTTCGACACGACGACAGTCACAAAGAGTCAACCATGACTTTACGCCCGACCAGGCCTTCATGGTCATCTGTCAACAGTGTTAGGCAACCCGCCGGTTGGCGATGTGCTAAGTCAGAAAGTAGTGGAAGCTAAGCTTTAGTCAAAGCCTTTGTTTAGTCGTTGTTCTCCTTTCTACTGGTTCTGCCTCCACCGCTGAATGCCTTCACAGTAGCGGCAATAATGTTGTCCGATTCGTCTCTCTACCGTTTTTTTAGCTTTAACTTTTTGACTCAAGGGCAAAGGTAAGAAAAGCGTTCCGGAGTTTTAGAGAGGAATGAGCTACTTCGTCCAATGAGTAAACAAAATCGGATAGGTTTGTTCCTCCGGCTTTTAACCCAAGCAACAATGTTAAAGTGTCAATTGGGGTGCCAATTCAAGATAAAAAAAGGAAGAGGCTTGCAACGAGTGGGGAATAGCACTTAATTAAAAAAAAATACGACAAGTTTACGACGGTCGACAGAAAAGAGGTTTCACATTTGCCAAGTTCAAGCTGTCCTCTGAAAGACTTTTACATACGTAAGAGCTAGGCTAGATTTAGGTAGAGGCTAAGGGAGTCTAGAGGACTGGAACACGAAGTTGGAGCTCACGATGGAGCACCCGAAGTCGAGAGAGAAGCAGAATATGAGCCAATAAGACATCGCACGAGAACACAGCGAGGCTGCTTGGAATATAAAGAAAACGTCTCGTGGATCTGAGGGCCTGCGTGTGTGAGGCGAACATTATAAAATGAACTACAGTGTGGAAACGGCAAAAAGGTGTCAACCCAAAAGAAATATTGTAGTGATTAAAACGGAATAAGAAACAGAAACGAACCGAGCAGATATCGAAAAAATAAGTACAACATAAACAGAAGCGAAAGAGGAGTCAATGCGCAAGGCAATGGATATGACTATACTCTTCTTCATGATTTTTATAGTATAGAGCCACTCGACAAAAGTCGCCGCCCGCACAAGCTTTGGTAGTTGGTATTCGACTTCGTGCACAAGATCTGAATCAGGGAACTCAGCTCTCCGTTTAACGGATCGAATAGAGGCCCGATTGAGTCAACTGACGGCAAAGCGTCTGCGCTACCGAAGATGTACGTATACATTTATATAGACGACTATAAGCGTATCTTCGTCTTTGAGTCTTGAGGAAAAAGGGAGCGAGGCTGGAAACTTCAATGCACAACTGAACCAGCTAAAGATTGCTTTCTAATGGGAAGACATACATTTTAATCGGTACTTCTAACAGAAAATAGAATGAATGTACAAACTAATGTTCGCCTTCTATCCGTTTGATCGCGCACTGGACCCAGGAAGATTAAGCGGAAATTCACATGGGGTAAAACAAAAAAAGCTAGGACTATTCTCTAATACGTTGGTGTTGAACCCAGGCGTAGAAGTCTGCGAAAAACATTTTAATGGTTATTAACATCTCTGAGTCCTGGAACCTGATCCCATTTCGTTTGAAGAGATGAGTTCAATATAATAAGTGATTAATAAGATCACTTTGTATTCCGTCAGATGAGTTAAACTGGATTTGAATGCCGCCTGATAGGTCGAAGCGCTGATTCATTGTGGT
The DNA here is from genome assembly GCF_002443255.2 of Varroa destructor. Lineage (NCBI taxonomy): Eukaryota > Metazoa > Arthropoda > Arachnida > Mesostigmata > Varroidae > Varroa > Varroa destructor. The sequence continues at coordinate 21,299,244 of NW_019211458.1, read as the reverse complement.
TTTCCTTCGTCGTTACGAACCCTTTCGTTATTTTTAGGTTCCTATGATTCCTAACCTAAAGCGATGAGAATATCGTTTATTTTTTTTTTCTTGCCTATTAGAGAGAGATTTTCTTGTCTAATAGAATCATCTCGATAGGACATTACAAATATTTTTCGTTGTTTCGTGCATTTAGCAAATTTCTATATTTGGACGCTAAACACGACCGCTAGTCTTGTACTTTAGTTATAACTTGACTGTACATGTCCCGCTCTGCTTCATCGTTATTACTGTTATTATTTGTTGTTATTGTTAATATTGTGTCTGTTAAAGATTTCTACTGATTTTTTTTTTAGAATTCTGTGGACAACGGATGTGAGCAAAGCTGTGTTGTAATGCATTCACTATATTACGACACGTAGCCATAACGATTTACTTCTAAAAAAAATTAACAAAATCTGTAGCTTAGTTTCGAATCAACGCAAATGCTCGTTGGAGTTTTTCTGCTAGCTGATGTTTAATTTGCCCGTGGCCTAACGACAGAGAATTATATGGCCTGTTAGAACGTTTCCAACATCGGGTCATTTCTAGGCCTTGAACTTATGGTTTGGAAAGGCTTCCCATACTCTCGATGCTTCCTTGAATCATCTAATGAGCACTCTGAGGGGTTGGATCTTTTGAACAGAATATAGATCGACGAAACCTATCATTGATACCGCATTCATACTTTCAGCATGTAAGTGAAAAAGCCGGCAACTTATCGCTCTTTTGGCAACTTATAGCTTCGATAGCTAATTCAACCGGTCCTTCCACTTCTTCCGAAGAGCTCGCTTGCCGAAAGGCTACCAGCCCAGCCTGTCTGGGCTCGTTATGACTGTATGTGCTCGCCGCTAACGCTGAATGCCCGTGTGAATCATAAAAGTTATCTCTGTCTTCTCCTAGGGATGACTGAACCTTAAGTCCTTAATCAATATTCTAGTTTTTTTCCGACGAAATTACCTATACTGGAAAGTTTTCCCTCATTTTATCGTAATACTATGTGTACTTTTGAATTCGATTTTTATTATTATAGACAGAAAGGTAATGACATATTTTGTGATACGCTTGATATTTAAGTAAGCAGATGCTTTTATGAACTAACATATGTCAAGTAAAATTGGTGATATTATAGTTATTTCTACAAAAATAGAATTTATTTGTGACACGTCTTGATCGGCGAAGTTGAGTTAACTTCTACGGCCATAACTGCCCGCAAAATGTACGTGAAACATGGCTTTCTCTGCAAAGAAAGCTAGCTACTTCTATGTCGAGCTATATATCTATGTAGAGCGTAATTAGTTAGCGTAATAATGAAGTACCTTCAAAAATTGAAATGGAAATATTTGATACGACAAAAGCCCATGAGCTTAACTATGGAAAACACGTATAACAAGAGAGACATTCATCTTAGCCAAGTTGGCAACGATCGCTTCGTGACGCGAACCCCAAAACTTTTTAGCCCGTCGGTATTTCATTTATGCATTTGAGGGTCCGTAAGTATAAGACATTATTTTGAATAGTTAATATTTATTTTTTTTTACTAGGTTGATCGTAACAACAATAACTATTATTATTATTATGATGATGAACAAATATCCCCCCGATTAGTACATGTTAAGCGCAACAAATCAGCAAGAAAGTACTGCAGTTGCATCTTCCCCTAAACTCTTCTTCTTCCTCTTTGGACATCCATCGTGGAGAATAGCAAACATAATGGACAAGATCGGGGTGGCTTACCCATCAGTTGGGCGACAAGACAACGTCTGTTTACCGTCAGCCATACTGCTCCTCCAGACAAACGGAATGTAATACATTCCGACTCAGCAAAATCGATGCAAAGAAACGGCGAAGGACTCATAAAGACGACAAATAGACGTGCCCGTGTCGTGAGCGCCATCGCCATCGCGCTTGGCTAAACGCTTCAGTATAGTCACTTGATGTTTTCTTTTGTTCCATTAAACGAACAACGGGTATTCACATCAAATTATTGTGCCGCCAGAGACATCAGGGTGAAAGAATGGTCTTCAGAACCTTCAGAGAAGGGTGATAATGGTGGGCATAACATAGTGATGGTCACCAGACGTAGTGATTACTGTCGCTTGCGAAGCCAATGGGACATATCGAGTGACGCGTTACTGATGCGGAGATGTTTTGTCCACACCGCGAACACAAGCTCACTCATGAACTAAGCAGGGCGCTCCCGCCAACCAGTTTGACTGATTGAATTTTCTAGCATTACTGCTCGATCAGCTAGTCGTTCCCACGGACCAAAGTCAATCATTGCGTCTGTGGGTCGCCTGTGATTCTTGCAGTCACCGATCTACTTTATTTTGTCTCATCATCCATTTTCGGTTCGTTGTGGCAGAGGTGACAGCCACACAAGTGTGAGTAAAATTACACTGGTAGCGGCGTTCGTTTATTCCGGAAGCCAGTTGATCGAGTTGTAGTGCCAGTTTCCTGAGAAGAGCGAGAACAGGAAACCATATCTGGGTAATTCATTGCTTCCAAGGACGGATCCAGCATTAGTTAACGTAACAATGTCAGACAAGCTACGTTAGCCGGATCGTTATTAGCACATACGCAGTTCAATAGAGCATCGCATTCGCGATGAAGATGTCACCCAGACCTCGCTCTAAGGCAACGTGAGGAACAGGTACGACCTATGCAATAGTTAGTTCACTCGATACCCCGCAACGTCTATTGGGGCCAGCGCGACGGAGTGGCGGTCAGTGGGAACAGAGAACAAGCAGGAAAGACGATGGAGGATGATGCATATCGTAATGGCAACTGTCATTAGTGAAGCATTTGCTGCTATTGTTGTAGTTACTACGCTAAACCTGGTATGACTGAGATCCTAATACTACACGGCAATGTTGTGCCTTGAAAAGTCTGGCCAATGTAAAAATACTGCAGATTGTCAAAAAAAAAAACAATATCGACGAGTATTGGGAAATTTTTATCAGTATCAATTTATTTATTTATTAATATCTCCTGCGAATTCCTGTGTTGCGGGCAGCTGTTCCAAGCTGGAATGGTGTTTAGGCAATTTTTTAAAAACATTGATGACTTAGGTAAAAAACAAGCAGTGTCCAAACAGGTTCTAGTTTCATCCTATTTGAACCCGGCCAAATGTGTCTGCACGAAATCTACTTATGTTAAAGGGATTAAACGGCTAACGATGAAGAGGACTTTGCCATCAAACACAAGTGTTAATCGTTTAGGACATGTTGTTTAGGACAGACGAGGACACAAGGCCCTCGTCTGCATGAACTCTGCGAGTCTGTAAGTCACGTTCGTTTCGGACACGCGTTTAACGTTGTGTTTTGTCACACTAATATTAGTGGAATACAACAGACTCATTCGACTCATCATCGTGTGCCCATTTGCGTTCCTTTCTTATATGCTTGTTGCTAACTGTTGTTTTAACTGAAATCGGGTTGATCGTTGATGCTATCCATTTTCCATACGTAATTTATTTGATACCGCGAGTTACATTTAAATAAATTAGGGTCGGATACAAGCTGTTCCATCGTTGCAGCATCCTCTCATTAAACAACATAGATACAATATTGCATATTAGAGTTGCTCATATTATAGTGCAGCCCAATTTTGGCCGAAAAACCTAGTTCCCCTTTCTTCAGCCAGTAAATGTTAGACTACGCTCACTTAAGCAGACGCGGCTTGCCGCATCATTTACGCGTTCTGGCCCGATAACCATTGGATCAGGTACGCGAAGGAGCGTTGTTCGACAGGTTCTCCGCGAAAAAGCAGCGATTTACTGGTTCGGCATGCTATCATTTGTTTTGCCACGTTTGATCTGGTGTGCATAACAAGTATTCATGGGCAGCAAAGACTTTCAGCCATCAGATGCGAAACCCATGAAAAAGATTTAACAGATCTGTCTGTCCCGGATCTGTTGTAAATGACGATATTTCAAATATTCCTTTTAAATAGTGCGATACCGAGCGTTTTACCCTGCTCATTTTCTAGCCGGTGATTGCGATCTGGCCTGTCGCTGTTGCCATGTAGACATACCTACTCAGCACTGTCTATAGACTTGCGTCAATGATGCCAAGCAAAAATTTACCAGTTATCATGATGACACGAACGGTTTTTAAGCGCGCATCTATCAATTTTGAATGTGAACCATTCTCGAAGTAATTATTTGGGTGCTGTTTATATGTGATAATTTCAGAAACTGCAACTGCATAAGGCTACGCTATAAGTTTCTCAAAAAAAGATCTCGGTTTTAGAGGTGTACAGCGCTGGCTATGGATGAAATTATTGGACAGCTGACCAATAACTTAGCATTTCGAAAATATTTACAAACCAAATAAAATGCATGATGCAATCCATAAAAAAATAGAGGATCCTACCTTAAGGCATTCGCAATTGTCCGATCCTTCATGGGCGATCTATTCCAGTTTCTATACATTACTCATCACAGCCAAAACCTCTTTTGCTTTGAGATGCCACAGTCACTCTTTTTCGTTTTCTCGTTGTACCTCTGCCTAGTTTTGCCCCTTCTCAGATTTTTCCAGTCACAGTTTCGCCCACTATTGCGTTTCCATCTCTCACCAGCCATACGGTCTCGTTGGTTCGATAATCGGCTATTTCATTGGGGTTCTGCTCGATGTCTAGCTGATTCGCCCACAACTCGTACGCAGTTATTCTGTAGGCCGGTTGTTCGACGTTGTCTCCCACCACATTCACATAGTAGATGGCCAGCAAGTAGCCAGATCTGGCGTCTCTTCACGTAGCTGCACTATTATTATTGTTGGGGTCACCGCCCACCCACGGACGATCACTGCGGCCGGCTTAGTGGACTATTATTTGACGAATCAATAGAATGATTACTGACAGGAATGGCGGCTGGGAGGGCACAGTGACGTCGTCGGATGAAGACAGACGTCTTGCATTGGCAGCAAAAACGAAATTGCGTTGCAGGCGTTGCTTTAAAGTTGAGAAGGGCATAACAAGCTGAAGTCGTTTGCCAATGGAAACCTTTACCTTCGGCCTGTTTCAATAAGTGCGGAGAGGCTGGTAAATTTATCTTAGGATATTCGCCGCTGCTACTGCCGGCAGCAAAGGACGCATGCATAATGTACAGATACATGATGGATGTGTGCAGTTCTAGTTCGGTTAATTCTCTTGTGTGTGCAACGACGCGCCGTCGGCGTCTGTCAGCTTCTATGGTTAAGCGAGGTCTACGTCATTCCTTTCCTACGAGCGTAGTGAGGCTGTAGCGTCTGTCACAGTTTTCGCGGCAGAGGTGATTGAGGCTCTAGCCATGGCGACTGCATCATCGAAGTCATAGAATTCATCCCTGGCGACTGATCAGCAAGGGTCGCTAATGCCGCTAATCATAATTGTTAGGCCGCGCTATAATGCTGTGAACAGCTACGCAGCTACGGCAGCAAAATGCTGCCATGAGTCACGAATAGCAAGTCGATACCAAGCGACTTCGCCAACCAGAGTAAAGGTCAACGGCAAGCAACTCCTGTTTGTCCTTTTTGCGGCGTCAGGTTCCCCTTCATCATATTACGAACAGCTCACCCCATGCGTTCACTAGAAAACTAAAGCGTGCGAATTGTTTGGCAGCCGGCGATACACGCATACCGATAAGCTGTGCCGCTCTAGTAATAACTACCAGTCAACCAATAGCCAGTGATAGATTAACAGGGCAGCATACCCAACTAGCAAATTTCCGCATCTGTTTCCGACTTGCTCTTCCCCTTTAAAGTTAACAAGAAATATAAGGTAACTTTGTTCTCAGCATTTAAAATAAATGCAATCTATCAAGATGTCTAGAAGGTATTGTTATAGAACGTTAGCGTAAGACGGCTCACGTATAGACGCACGTAGCATGTGTCATTAGCGGCAGGTTGGAGGAGTCGCCAGTAAGCCATCAGCACGAGAAACAGTCTGCGTAATCATGATATTAAACAGGCAGAACAAGATGCTGTTGCAACAGTATACTTAATCCGAGTTTTGACAATTCCCTCGTCATACTGTAACGCTGACAATGGTTTTCATTATAATAATAGCCACTGCAGTGGTACAAAGCGGATACAAGGGAAGGGCAAAAGAAAAGCGGCTGCGAGATAAGAGGGAAGGTCAATATATGACTTCTTTTTATGTTGGACCCGCGTTCAGATAGAGAGGGCGCTCTGCTGTTGTATTTTTGCCCCGCTGATGCTGCATAACGGAAGCCTCACAGACACAGTTGGGGGAGGATAAATGAGTAAAATCGTGGCGTACGGCGTCTCCTACATTTTTCATTCTCTAGCTTGAAGAACAGACAGGTAGACATCTCCGCGTGGTCCAAATAGGCGTTCCCAGCCAATAAATGCTTTCATCTCAGGCACAATTTACACGCACAGACATTTGTAGGCGATGGAACCACGCATTCGTTATATCTCCCGGCTCGTACTGCGTTGTGCCGAACGATGGCCTCAATAAATACGAATTGCAGGTCAATCTAATTAGTTTTCTTTATGTGAAGAAGAAACAAATGGATATGCCACATGCCTAATAGTAAGACGACTCGTGAAGTTGGCAAAGTAATGAGCTTTTCTGGCTAGGTGATCAGAATGACTCACTTCGCACGACCTCGCTCCTTCCCCGTAAATCTATAGCGTTGTCTCGACGCAGAGTCCTATTTGCTGACATGGGGCTAGCAAATACACACGCTTCGATCAAAGGCCATGAGAACAGTAATGCGGAAGGCGCCAGTATTGCCATGCACGCCCTTCATGTAAAAGTCTTATATACACGTACAGTGGAGCTGTTATATAAACAACGACACGTATCTACTATAGTAATTCCTTTGGATAGGTCAAGGTCCAAATATCGTTAACAATAAACTAAAGCAATAATTAGAATCATTTTCCTCTAACATAGTGCACTTTGCCCCCATGTTAGTAATTACGCTATTGGCAACACTACATTTTTAGCATTTTCTAGCCAAGTGTTATTTTTTTTTATCAGTGGCCCAGACTTGTGTCGACGTAATAAGGCGGGTCAGATACGATTTTATTCGACAGTCCGATGGGTTAGTAGAAGTAGCTGGTTCTTCGGTCTCGCCGAGTAAAAGGTACATTTGGGGCTCGTCTATTGTTTTATCACCACTGAATATTTTAGTTGGTTACATTGTGGAATACTTCTCAGTTTTGAATTGGCTGTAGATATATATATTGTGTATAATACGAATACAGAACAAACAAAGCTAATTCTGTCATTTCCAATAATTTACCTTGTTGTTGTTGTTTTGTTTTATTGATTTGTTGTTGATTTATTATAGTAGTGTCTATTCGCTATGCCCAGAACGGCATTGAGACCAGAGAAACAAGATCATGCGAACGGTTTCGTATAAATGGTATACGTGTCCCTGCTACTTGTGTACTTTTAATTAATTTGTGTCAGCTGATCGTTGTACTTAATTGGTAATTTGTAATTGCTATTTAAATTATGTTATATTCAAGCTTCATAGCCAATGAATATCAATGGTTTATCTAAGACTATGATTAACAAAATATACCATTGCATCACAGTGTTGTCAGCATGAGTACACTGTGCCCTAATGATTGAGTAAAGTCGGCCATACGATATGGGTAAGAAAGTGTACACATTTAACGTTATAGTCTATTTTTACTAATCTCAAAGCTCCTCACACACCTTCACAGTTCGATGCAGATTTATTGTGGTCTCATTTTTAAATAACTCTTCCTTCGGGCCTTTTGTCACTGCCCGAACAGTTATACCAATAATAATGGTAGCGAATAAGTCTGGCCTTGCTGTCAAACCCATCGACTAGCCCCGCACCCTTGCGACAGCCGTCCGGTTCGCGTTTCGGGATGAAGCCTCGAAGAAGGCCGAGAACAACAACGTAAGGCTGGGGACAGCCAGCTACGTAACGCAGTGTTTGAAAATAGGACCGTGGTCGACGGAAGCGACGCCAAACACAACCGAGCATTCGATCGTCTTTCTCCTGACAGCTGCTGCCTGCACTCTTGACGTCTCAATTGTCTGCCTTTGTCTTCTTTTTACACGAACAACCACTTGAGAACCTAATGAACACTGAATGAGTTTCGATTACTTTGTAGTGGATTGAGCTTGGCGAAGCATCCGACCTGCATCCAGCGCGTTTCCGTTTGCCTGCTTGGTTGCAACGTACAGCCTGCTACCGACATTCCCCTTGTTAGGGCTCGTCAAAACGCCATTGGACATCGCGATTCTTGAGAAGACTGGCGAAGCTTCTTCACTTGTTTGTCTCGAAAACGGTACGACCCTTACTATGTTGTAGCTTATGTACGCACACTGGCCGACGTCATGGAGTCCTATCGCGGTCCATGCGGCAGCACTGAACGACAGTCAGTTTTCTTCGACCAGCAATAACGCGGTGGATAATGAACGGAACGTATCAGCAACGTCAACAGTCTAACTGAGTAACACCTTCACCTGGCCCCGCCAAATATACTCTTCAAAGATGGTCAAACATGTACGCATACAGACACAGATGTGTAAAGCAATGCAGCATCAATCCAGAATACGAAACGCGTGGCTAGAAGAAGAAGAAGAATCATAGTGAACGCCGCTAGTACTGACTGCAATTATTAATTATAGTAGTTATAAAGAAGTTGCGGAAAACCGCATTAAAAAACCAATTTGCAGGTTAAGCTCAATACAATGTCTCTATAAGATGAGTGTTTATACAGGTACGTGCATCCCTTAACAGCACAAATACTTATATGTAGTCAATACTATGGGAAGTGCTGATGGCCAATGTACGACCAGGCAATAAACATCGGAAAAATACTGCTGGTTCCTAGAAACGTTAGAAATGAGTTTCGAACTTTCAATCTATACCTAACTGACATGCGTGTTAACTGAGGAATCAGTACAGTTCAGACGCGTGGTTCTTGTTCAGATTGGCCTCCTAGGGGGGTGCGGGGGAAACAGGTTCCCTGAGGCGAAAACAGTTTCGGGATTTACTGACCTGAAATAATAATAAATAGTCTCGAGGTCCTGCAAAGCTCCAAATTCACCGAAATTGAATTTTTCCGAAATTTAATAATATCCTTGTCATAAATACTATCATACAATAGTTCAGTCGACCATAGATTCCTTTGCTTCTTCCTTCATACACCACAACAAAAGTCTGCCATTTTATACCTTGTTTATTCCATGTAAAACAACTTACTAGAGCGTTTCTGCCATAAATGTGAAATATTGCAAATGACCTCTGATGCTTTGAGACTTAAATTTCCAAAAAATTCGACGACCTCTCCTTTGATTGGAATATCCATTTGAATTTCCACCTATTTCTGAATAGTATTTGGGTTACTTTTATGTCGACATTTAATATCACGGCACGCGTGCCGAGAATGATTATTGCAGAAAACCACCTTATTCTACGCAATGTTTTCTATTTCTAGGATGGAAATAGATATTGAACGAAAGTAAGTTTCTTGCAAACTTTCCTGTTCGCATATCTTATATCTTTCAACTATTTATTATTTTATCAGTGGTTTTCCTATACGCGTGCGATCCAATGGCGGACTATTTTGGATACTCCTTTGGCACTCAGCTTTTCTCTTGCTATACATTCGTTCTTTCTTTGCATCCGTTCGTCGACGCAGACGTTCGCTCGGTTAGACTGGGGAAAGACCACCATGGTATATAAATGGTTCCGTTTTTAATCCGTAGTGTTTAAAAAGGGCTCGGTCTGCACGAAATTTTCATGCCCTCGGTGCTATTAGCCATGGTGCTTGCGGGAAGCTTCCGCGTTGTATGGTGTGTATGCGAAAATGTATTGTAGTAGAGTAGCCACCTAATTTGATGGTCGCAGGAGAGACTCTTTTTGATCGCCATGTGTACGTGGGTCCTGCTGTTGGGCCGCCGTGTGTAGCGACGCTGTTGTAGCAGGCTGCCGATTACGTACTCGCTTTCTACGCTGCTTTTCTATATTCTGTCCTGCAGAGAGTTATCACCCTCACAGTCAACACCTAGGCATAAGTAGTACAAATACACTTTTCACTCAACATTGGCTCAGCTGCACCTATTCCGGTCGAAGTACGCGCCGAGATTAAGCTGAGGGTTGAGGGGGCATATTGACTTAGCTTGTGCAGCAGTCGTTGTACACATACCGTAGACGCACCCTACACGCACGGGTACCGTCGGTACAATCATGCATCCATATGCCTACAACCAACGGAAGGATCGCAGGTAGAAGTGCTCCGCAATCTAATAAAGAGAGCACAGCGTACCAAAGAGAATTATCACTGCTGTAAGAGTAGACGGAGCGGTAATGGATGATTGAAGCAAGTGACTAGATTGACGTACTGCTTTGTTTTTCTCCATCTCAGGACTTTTGAATCTCCGCGGCAAATGCTCTTTACCCCACGTTCGCGTCACCACGGTGCTCTCCCTTCCTTTGAGCTATGTAGAGTACCTGTTTGTTGTCTGGAAAGCTCGACTCCAACCAAATTCTAGCCCTTTCCGAACAAACCAGGTAGTTTTAGCTTGCTTCAACCATTTCTGCAGTCTATTTTTACCCCATGAACTTGTACATGGGATGCCTTCACTCCCGTACCCCAGTAAGTCGTAACTCTATCGCCCTTCCCTTATCTCAACTCTATCGCTTCTTTTCGTCCATGCTGGCTTCAACCTAGTCACGCGTACCACGTTAGTTCGTTTTTCTTTTTTTATACCCGCCATTGCTAGTCTCCTTAATCCCTGGGTAACAGCCCCTAACCTTCATAGTACAGGACATTGGAGTCGGCTAGAAGCGATGTCGTGGTGTTGTTCCACTAGTTTCCTGCGACTGGACCAAAGAAAATCCTACCGTCCAGAAACAACAAAACAGGTAAACGGCGGTTACAGCATGAGTCGTAGTACTATAGTGGTGTGTAGGTATAAGGACGAACTTCTGCATCGCCGTCCATGTGTGTGTAACGGCTATTCCACCAAGATCAACGTGTCCAGCAAAAAACGCGTTATTTTTGTTGTTACAAAGGTCGCAGCAGGGTTCAAGTAGGAAATCTGCAAGAAGCAGAAATTTGTACGTTGGATACTTGGGTAAAAGGAGAAACGTGTAGAGGCGTCGAAAGTAGATTAGAATGGGGCACGCGAGAGGCTGCATTGTGCACCAAACAACACACTTAGCAAAAGCGACAGAAAAAGGAAAAGGGAACTGGTGAGGAAGAAAGAAAAATATAATTACACTGCACACGTAGATAAAAAGTTCATTCGACCGCTTTTCCTTATTCTGACAACGAGATCGAGGTAAATAGGGAGTGTCTGCTGGGTCACCCCGGTGTGATAATTTGTCGAAATTGATTGAACCAATTATTGATTCATTTCTATTTAATAGCTCATAAAAAAAAGCGGACTAGTTCCATAAGAATATTAACGATCAATGGAAAGCGATTTTGTTAAAAAGTAACGCAATTGTTTTTTATTTTAAGTTACTGTTCAGGTTTTACTTTACGCTAATTATGCCTTGTGAGTATATGCAATGACCCTATCTAGCGCGTCTGTCTTAGGTTTCTTCGGTTAAACTTCATAAATTACTCCATAAAACACAATAGTTTGAAAAAACAACCTCAGAAACGACAACACTATAGCACTTAATAGGTAGCTACGGACATTCGTGTCTGATATAAGATAGGTGAGTATAAGAAATGAAGTTGACATTTACTAATTATTGAAAACAAACCGACCTCTGATAAACTACATACCGTGCACCTTTTAGTAATTTCTGTGATTCTAGAGTGCCTACAACATAAACTAAATATGCTTTTCTGCCAATCTGGTGTACTTTTACCGAGTACGTTTGCAAAGATCGTTTCAAAATATTTCTGCTTAGGGAACAGTTTGCATGGGAAACTGGGAGCAAACGGCGATCAATTTGGGATAAGAGGGTGTTTTTAGTGAATTTCATTCGTCGACCCGTCTATCTAGTTATTTTTTTACCTCAATCAGCGTCACACATCCTTAGGGTTGTTCCAGTACAGATAGCGATATCGAATTTGCAATGTCATATGTACTAGCCCCTTGCCTAGCCCAGTATTTAGTAGTCAACAAAAAAAACTTGCTTGCAGCGTGACGGGAAACATCTCATGCTTACAGGATAGCTTATTTCGTCTGTTCGCCTATATGCACATATACTAGTGACAACACGAAAATGTATTAACAAGCAGAAGGTTCCTTCTAAAATGCTAAAGTTGATCAACGTTTTGCCGTTTCAAAGCCTTACTCATGTCGGTGCCGTATCACTCTGCTGTTCCTCTTTTCAGCCGGATTTCACTTGAAGCATAAGATACTTCGTTCACCTTTTTTGTTGCAGAAAAGAAGTCGAAGACGTTTAAGTAGGTGTAACCACATCAGTAACTTGTTTTTAAAATAGTCATCGCTTCAAAATACTATGCCGTTTTAAAACACTAGAACGAGTATTTAGCGAGCAGAATGTCGTTTGGTGACACTCGTTCATAAGTTACATTTACTTAGACGAGTAAACTATTATGGGGCAAAACTAATGATTAGAATCAATCTATTGCTATGTTATTCTTCTGCATCTATTCGCTTGAAGAAAATCGTCTGCAATGCGTTGTCTATCGTAGAGCGCAAATTCGGTCGATGGTTCTGTGACATGGATCAAACAAGAAGCTTTTTGACCAACGTGTTCAAATGATATCTCTAATTTTGCTAATACGTGGGCGTCGATACTATCGTCAACTACTATTGAAAATCAGAAAGCGCGCGATTGAAGTTCTATCGTAACCGTTGTATTTTAGCCACAGCACAGTCGCGTAACGGCCGACATCGAGAAAGAGCGTTCGCCTAGTAAACGATGCCACCAACAGCAGAGGGTTTGCAATAATGGCCGCATTAACCGCTTCTGCAGTGCCGTTCCCAGCATCGAACGATTGTGATATCATTCTAGTAGCGGTGAATGACTGCACGCAATGGATGACCTAATTCTAAGACTGGTTACTTTGTCGTCGCCCACTTGTCTTGCTCTTTGGGTGGTCTGCTCGTTGGTTCTTTTTCAGAAGCCACTGGCATGGTTGGTTTGATGGATTTGGAATTGAGATTCGGAATTACAAGATCTATTACCGTTCGTCTCGATGATGTCTGTATTACGTTAGATTTGCATTATCTGACTGACTAATTAGTAAGCAGATGATGTCGCTGTCACGCCGTTGCCCCTACACGCGAACACCCGTGGAGGGAATTACCCGTTTTTCCAAAAGTCGACGTAGGACAACGATCACGGCTTTTTTGCCAGCAGCGATATCGAGTGCCAGTATCATTCTGTAAAAACATGACAATTTTTCATCCGATGAATATAAAAAGATCATTTAAATCGAGAAGATAGAAATTATAGGAGACGTAGAGGCAGCGGTGATTCCGACGACAAGCCGTGGTAGTAGACGTAGCTGTCGTAGCAGACGCGGGAGCAATTGACGCTAGACGGAAACTGTCACGAGTTCCAGGAGAAAATATCGCAATATACTGTTTATCTATATGGAGCTGTCTTGCTTACCGCACACAGCTCCGAGTCGATTCTTCTAGTCACCTTCCAGAGGAAATACGCCTGAGTTCTAACATAAAATATTGTAGCTTTTTGGCTAAATATTTTACCCATTTAATAGTGCCCCTTAATTACACTGATCCTTAGTGGTTTGTCAATGGCTAGATCCCAGGTTCTTAAATAACCACGGAACAGGTATAAAACATTTTGATATCGAACAAGACTAATTCACTTCAACCTATAATTATTTTTCTCATTCTCTCCTTATTTTATTCGGTAAACTTTCTGCTTTTCGTTACGTAAAAACGTTTTCCTTATTTCGAAGTTCTCTCAGATTTCCATGTGATGACGGAACGTTCCAGACTGTTATCGGTACTACAATACAACATCTTTAAACGCAACAACGACATAAAGGAATTTATATCTATGCCTGCCTAGATAGAGCTGAATTATCAGAACTATCATTATCACCATCAGCTATCCGCTGACGTAGACGAGAATCCTGCAAAGCAGAATGAAGTTCGTATGTCTTGGTCAAATGCAATATCTGGCTGAATCACGTGGTTTGCTCAACCTCATACGTCAATAATCCTATAGTTCTACTGTGCACACGCAATACTTCATTGAGGATGGCGCCGACGATGCTTCTCTTTTCGAAACATTCACTTCGCCTCCATTAGCTGCTAGGTACAGCGCGCTGTCTACGGTTCAGACTAAGGGTGCATCCTAAACTCCAACATTGCACCGTTGACCTGACCAAAGTAACCAGCTCAGTAGGGGTCGAATGATGGACGCCACTAATGGGATGAACGGTAACGGCCTCATAAATGCTTGCAGTGAAAATGCCGTTGACAGGCGCCGGTGCGTATATATGGTCAGCAACGCAAACCGCTGACCGTAAAGGAAGAAAGTGATATCGAAGAGGAGGACGTAACCAGGAACTTCGTCATTTAGAAAGAGCCGTTAGAAATAAGAAACTGCACTCTATTGCGAAAGTGGCACAACGAAGTGTGGGAAAGAGGACTATGTTCTCCGACACTGAATGTAAACCTGCCAATCCATCTACTGACGCCATCGATCGGCAGTGCCATCGGAGAGCTCTTTACCGAAATCGCACGAATGAAGTCGTCATTAGCATCTGTCTTCTTCACGGCCAATTCCTAACTGGCTTTCGCGTACTTCAGAACACATATTCGTCACGACCACAGACGGTAGGCTGGCTTGATGACTTTCCAAAGGTCTATAACTTGGCTTGTCCTCAGTATAGCAACACGGCTGTTCTTACCAGCACTCCAGACATACCGTTTGATGAAGCTGATCGATATCTGGCTGCTTATGACCTTAGGAAAATAGTTGAACCAGTTACCAATCCAATAACAGACTGCGCAGCTTAGGACCACGATTTTTTACTGGAATGGCGATGGTGTTTAGTTTTCCATTCGATCAGATTCAATTCTACGGGTAACTTTCTCATTATCGCCCTACCCTGTATCAAAGTAACATTGGCCAATTGGAGTCAGCCAATCTGAGGACATCTAATTCACTGTTACTCTTGCTAAGGGTGCGTATCAAAATACGACCGTGAGAGTTGACGGCTACCTTACAACATAGACTCAGAGGATAATCTACTGCGAATTTATAACACTGAAAATGCTATACACATATATATATCGTCAGGCTACCCAAAAACATAGCGCGCCTGGAGCTTTCATCAGTGAAATATTTACAAAAAAAACTACGACGTAGCAATTCAATTGACTCGCTATGCCCATCAGTCATCTATCTGAGATTCTATTCAGCTCAGACGGACGAAGAACATAATGAATAGTAATACAAAACAGACAATTTCCCCCAAACAAATGCGTTTATACATTTTTCAAATACTACTATTGTTACTATTTTTTACTATTTTTGCCATTTTCTTCTGTATTAAGAGTAAGTTCTATATATATATAGGTAAACTTTACTAATCGATTAGTAAATGAAGCTAGCTATTTCCGGCATGTTCCTACATACACTCAGTGTCGAAAAAAGATAATCAGTACCAGCAAAACAATCGACAACCGACTATTATTAGTGATAAGCTTATTATTAGATACTATAGCACGCTTCAACCAGCTTCGTTTTCTATTCATATGATGGCACGTTACATAGAAACATTAACAGGTTCCAGTCAAACGAGCACCAAACAAGCAACTTATATCGCTTATATAATAACAACTCAGTTTGACTCTAATAATTACTGCTTCTATCTTTCGGTCGATCCCTCGAGGACAAGACGTTTCTTTACGGCAAGTTTATACAAAAAAACCTCTGAATTTGTTGCCAGTTGTCACTAGGCTAACTAAGAGGCACTAACTAAGTAGTTTTTCGCAACAGAAACCTTCCTACGTGTCCGAGAGTGAAACTAATCTACTTTTTACGGCTAAGTATTATAATTATTAAAAATAACATATACGTTTTGTGAGCTATTATGAAAAAAACTTCGAAATTTTATAGAAATCCTGTTTTCACTTCTTCCTTTCGTATGGACTACACAAGCAGAAAATGGGGCTCTCCTTAACAGCTACCCCCACTAATGATTGCACCTCTCCCCCCCCCCCCCCTCCAGTGCCAGGATCCGTCATACTTGTGTATATTACGCTAGCAACTAGTCTTGTCTTTCACCGGCCAGAAGCATCAAGAAAAATTGCAAAGAAAAACTGCACCTAAAAGCTTACTGGAAGCAAGCCTAATTGTCAGCACCAATTAATCTGATTTATGATCTTTTCGTTGCCATCCTGCTTGTCCTTGTAGCATTTCTGCTGGGAGAAACCCAGTGCTGCTGCTAAGTGAATGATACACGGCATACGATAGGCACGTCCTCCATCTGCAGGAGGCCGACCGTTTGCACCGCCCTAATATATAAAAGGCATATACTTTCTACTGTAATGTGGTGGTTCTAATGTCGCTGCAACGCACACTGCCTCAGCATCCTCAAGCATATAATAGAGGCCAAAAGAACGAATGAAATAGGCCAATTCGCGTCATGAAGGCGCAACAGAAAGAATCTAACTGGATGTGTGCAAGATAAAAATAGTTAATAACTTGGCCGGTTCCTCCTCGCGATCTATTCTATGTACCTCGAAGCGAACTCTGCCACAGTGACTATTATCAATGACGATGACAATAGAAAAAGCAAGGCTCTTAAGACCCACATAGCACGAACCTAATCAATTCAGTTAGATAGGCGCTATTTTTCGGTAGCAATGCCTTTGCACGCATAAGTTACCATCTAACAGATCATAATTTAGAGCATCGTTAAGACTAACGGTCGGTTTCAAGAAGTCTCCAATAACGTCAATAATTATCTGCAGCTTTCCAGCCATGAATATATATGCTAAAAAACAAATACGGCCACCAGCTACTATGGGACAGCTTTCTGTACACTGTTTAAAAGTGTAAGTGCAAAGGTATGATTTATTCGGTTATTGTGGAGATTTTCGCTTGCAATTAAAACAAAACTTATTAGAGATAAACTGCGAGCTGTTAGCTACAGTTTCTGTCCCTACGGAAATTTATATAAATTGTGATTGAATTGCTATTGTCGATATCCTGCAGGAAACTTAGGTTGTGTCGATCTTTCCCTCCTTGCTCCATAGGACATAATTACTTCTCAATCGATATAAGGTCGATAGCTTTGTAAAACTGTGTAGATGGTATTGGGCAGTTTGCAGTTCCAAGGGTGCATCACATATCTGGTGTACACAATGTATGTCAGAAGCGGCTAGACTTTCAGCAAGAGCTGATGCGCCAAGAAGTCTCGGTTGCAGCTACTTGCGAAACTCTGCCTGCCTGCCTTTAACGGTCGCCCACACTGCAACCGAGATTCTGCTTCATTGGCAATAGCGATGTTTAATGCGTTCTATACCTCACGTCCATTTTTCCTCTTTTTAGGCGTTTCATTTGAACGTTTCTTCTTGGAAATTAAACTTTAAGCTTTGTAGTGATTTTAGGCTGTCCCCTTTTTTCTGTTCTCTTTTACTGGTGAGTAGTCTCAAACGATTCTAAAAGTTTCGGTGAACGACCTTCGTCCGCCACTTAGATGCCGACTTTGTTCAAAAACTATGGTTTGTTTGGATATCTTTCTAACCTAACCATGTAAGTTAGAATGGCACCCAAAATGTCACCTAAAAGCAGAGTCGAGCGCGCGCGTAGCGGTAAAGAGATGGGAGCAGCAACTTATAGTCGGTAAAACAGTAGACGTTCCGGTTTTTTCGCCAGCTGACTCTTCCTCATCGCAACCATAAGTGAAAATGAAGCTTAACTAGGATCCGTTCGAGATTTCTATAGAAAGACCACGAAGAACGGTGCTAAACGCCAGTCAAAATCAGGATGGCAAGCTAGAAGCAAGATTGAAAGACAAAGAGAAACAAAGCCACAAAACGGGACTCGATTTAACTTGACTTGACTGGCACAGGGCGAGAAACAAGGAAAACTAAAAAAACAAAAACGAAAACGTATAGCGATGAAGAGTAAAAAAAAGATTCCGTTAAGGAACGGCTATTGGAACGAAGGGATAGCGCTTTTCACGTACGTAAATGCGGCGGCGACGTAAAGTGCTTGCAAAGCCGCACCATTTTCTGGCTGCTGTTTGTGCGTATATGCGTATTTGTTTATGTGCGTGTGAGTAAGATGTCGCCGTCGTCCTGGGCAACGCGACCTCATGGATTCATGGCAAGCTGAAGCAGATTACAAGGGAACGATAAAAACGCTATTTGCAAACTCATAGATGTACAGACTCAGATCGCAAGCCGATACGTTCAGCCCTATCAGTAAGTCGTATGTGTCACACCTACCGAATTTCAGCCCACGTAGGTGGTGTTCTGTCTTTTTTTGCTATTTTCTTGCCCAGTACGGCTGCCTCGCACAGATAGCCGGACTAAATGCAGCCACTGACCTAGATAAAGATGGAGAAAAATGATAGAAAATTTCAAAAGGTCTTGCAATTCCGGCAGACTTCTTAGTTTCATTTTTATCGAATATATATTATTAAAACAAAAAAACACTCAGACATTGTATTGACATGCGTTGTGCCAGTGATTTATAAATTCAGGGGCTAACACTTTCAAGTGGAGTGAAGTCGTGAAATGAAAATCAAGATTTAGCAGAATGCCCCGATTGACCGCGCTGGCTATCGTTTAAACAGCAGAGCCACGGAGAAGTGGGTATTGCTTACGTTAGCGTTTTCATCATAGGCGAGCAACCCTGTTACTTGCACAATGAGGCCATCTTCTTGATTATTTCAATCAAACTGCTATAAATGACATTATTTAAGATCAATCTATATATATATATATACATCTCCTTAATGATTGGATGGGTATTTAGAAAAGTGGAATATGTATTACTGTATCTGCGATTTAAGATAATATCTTCACTAGATTTGCTGGCAGTTTTCACCATTGGAAATTGCGGTAAGCAGAGGCTGAGTCAGTGAGATGGCAAATGGTCTGTACTCGCTAGATCCTTTGGCCCATTTCTTCGTTTCGTACCTTTTTTCCTGTTATGCTTTATGAAACGGACAACGGCCTATGCAGCTACATTATTGATGATGATTGACGATAGAGAATTTTTATCGACTCAGTACGACATTGTTACTCGGGATCTTTAAATAGGAAGAAACTATTTTGTATGCGCGGCTGTTACAGCACGTTCCGTAAATAGATATTGTGGTGGATTTTATTAACACCGTCTGCACACTGAAACTTGCCCCATTATGGAAGCTACTTTAGCACTACCAATACTTCTCCGAAGATCCACTTTTTCACATAAAATTTTCTTCAAAAAACGTGCTAACGTTTGTCTTCTTTTGCGCCTTTTTCTGTAATTGCTTAAATCTGCAGGAACCGTCGTCGTTGCGGCCGCGCCAGTTGAGCTGGTCGCAGCGCTTTGCCATCGTTGCGACCTGAAAATAAGTATCTTTATATTTGTATGTGTGTGTATTTGTGTCTACACGTAAACCATCAGCATAGGCATTTCGGTTAACGTTCCGTGGCAACAACTTGAGCTAGATTAGACAGAAACTGCACCGTAGTACCCAGAGAGCAGCACAAAAATCTGTTCAATCTCTCAGCATGTATACAGTTCGTGTGCGAGACAATACACGCACTGAACAATGCCTTTCAAATATTTACAACCAATTATTGGTCGTAGCGGCAATAAAGGACCAGTCAGCCAACTACAAGTGGGGATTCCGTGATGATTGCAGACTCCTCCATTATGTCCATAACAAGAATAATAATAATACTAACAGCAGTAATAATAGTGGTATATAATAACAGCGAAAGTTCTCAACTGGCCTTACATACACACAGATTGCACAGATAAGAACAGACGATCACTGATGTCAACAGCCGCATGCGGCGATCTATGAGACACGGCACCCCAAAAACCTAGGGACAGTTAGCCACAGCAGGACAAGTAAAGCGTCCAGCCTTGACGTCGTAGTGATTTCAACTATTCTTTCCATATCCGAAACGAAGTAGTGCCTTGTGCCCGAGAGAGGAGCTAATGATTAGCACGATGACACGGAGCGTGAGATAGCTATTATTGGGGAAATCGTCATCCGCAATGAGCGGGGGGGGGGGGGGTCATGTTCTTGTTGTGCTCGTTGTTACTGTTGGTGGTTTATGACAAAGAACTAGATAGTATCCAGATGTAACGCCGTCCGTTTGCAAATAGGTGCTTGTAAAGCAGTACACGGGCTGACGCGGCAGCAGGAAGTATAATATAAATACAGCTTCTTTGTAAACTAATAGAAACGGGGAGCATCCAAATCATGCCAGACAACAAGAAGCACATTGCTGCCAGCCAGATGTTTACTGTGGTCTTAATCATTAAGCCATTCTCAGAGCAGATATGGGTTAAACTGCGACCACATCGAAGGGAATGAATCCGGTAAGGCGTCTTTCCTTCCGGTAACGTCAACGTTGGCCTATTGAAAAAGTGCCTGCCATCTGTCCAGTTTTGTACTATTTGTACGCGTATCTAGATTAGAAAAATAAAACCGTGTGCGTTTTTCGAACTGCTATGAGCCTTCGTAAATTTTCATTGAGGCTTTTCATAATTCGTTTTCGTGTGTGATAACCAGGGCTACCAAGGTGTTTCCACATGTTTCATCTCTTAACTTAACGAGCAAAGACCAGGCAGACCTACCTGGAACCCAATAATCGCTGAAGTGTCTGGTGCTTCTGTTACAATAACACAATAGGGATCGATTTGTGTCATTTCCTCTGTCATTGGTCATATCAGCAGCGTTATATGTTAATACAGATTCGGTAAGTTCCAAAATTGATCAAGCCCTAGCTGAATCTCGACAAACAACAACACCTCGAAGTTGCCCTATTCCCTAATTCCGTCACGCCTATAACTCGATTTTGCTATTTTAACGAAACGCTACTCGCTATTGGGTTAACTCAAGTACACTACGGAAGCATTACGGAACAGCGCACCAATACAGTGGTTTCTGGGCGATTAGCTTAATCCCGCAGTTCATATGTATCGCATTAGATCATCCATAGTAGGAGAAGGGATTAACGTCTTCATGCATTATACCCACTTCTACCATATTTTGTAGGTAAACGATATACAACCGTTATTTAGACGGAGAATACGCTGGATCTAGCGATATGTTGCGACTCATTTTAATGAGCGATGCCCTATACTACAGTCACCAATACTGAATTAAATCACAGGAACATACGATAGATATTAGAATTTATTGTAAGATACATTATATTTTCACAGTGTCTGAGTGGCGTTATGAAACAACATGCATCGATACCTCCATGAAACATCAGCTAGCTATATAGTCCGCTGGCTGCCCGCTCAGCTCAATCCTTTTTTGGCTATCCGCTTTCTATTAAAAAAGGGCAAGCTCACTCGAGCGTGCTACAGTGGTGGCTGCACGTCGAAGTATCTGCCATCAATCCGTATCAACGGCAGTGTCAGCGACGGCTACGGCTGTAAAGACTGCGACTCAGCCAGCGAAAGAGTTCAGTCGAGTGTGCAGCGGACGTTCTTTCCCGGCCTCGTGTATCTATAGTTCCTACAACCGCTGACAGCTGGTGCCTGACTTGGCTGGCGAGGCAGAAGTCTAGTCGACTATCCCCACTTTCAAGGGCCCATCGACATTAGGAGAAACAGCAGCGAAGAGCTTTTGGGAAACGCCGAGGGAACCTGAAAGCGAAGGGGGTTAGCGGAGGCTTTACGGCACATTGAGGGACTAAAGGTGTCCAAGGGGCATCGTGTATAGTAAGAAATTCAGGGTAGGGTCCTATTCCATGCTGTCTCAACCTATTTCGCTTACAACCTATCTTTGACAGAATTGTGAAAGAAGTACACAGGCAGGGCAGTACAGCAGCCTCTAAATGGGCCATAGGAACCAGAATGTCTGTCCTGTCATACCCTACTACTAAGAAGCAGGCGCAAGATTTCTTCCAGGCCACCTTCTTTCGGATTGTTTCGGCCGATGGCGGCGGGTGAGAGGCTATTGTCAAGCGATCACAGCCGCCGTAAAGAGAGATGAACAACCAAGCTTGGCCGGACATACGCGAATGCTCCGTCGGCTGCGTGAGGCTTTGCTGGTCTTCAGCTTCCTTCCGACTGTGCTTGCTTCATCTTCTTTTCTTTCTCCCTCATTCTCTTTCTGCTATCTCCCACTCTACCAATTCGACGGTCGACAGTTCGTTTAGCCGGGTTCCACTCCGTGCGAATGGCCTAAGGGGCTTGTTTCTTCCTGTGTTAAGCGACATCGGTATACAGCCACTACCAATACCGCCCTCTTCTCTACCTTCCTACTTCAATGTTCTAGCGATGACTCACGACTGCGTACACTCGTTCAGTCAGCTTTCGGTATGTAGCACCACTCACCTGTGCTCTCCTTATAGATTCTTTCTCTTTGTTCCCAAGTCCTCCCGAACGACCCACGATAAACAGTGTGTCTGCCCCCGCCATAAAGGCAGGTTGCTTGACGGCACCGCAAGGCACCATTGCTACGACCCTATTGTTCGGCCAAGTTGCCTCCTCAACAGGACTTCACTGGTCGTTGTGGTAATCTATCGCGACTGCCGCTGTCGGTAGTTTTCGCGGCTCTCTTATTAGCTTCAGCTAAAAGGATAGTTGAGTACCCGTATACAAGCTACCATAATATGTGTATGAAAAAGTCTCGTGAGCTATTGTTTTGCTCTTCTGCATCGAATCTTCTTTTCTCTTTATCCATAGACGATTATTGCGACACATGATGGCTGGATTCACAGAGGAGTTCCTCTACCTTATCCATGGTACTATAGGCTCTTTTGTAGCAAGGCAATGCAGTTCGACTGCAGTTCTACCGGACGGCGTTCTAGCTGTTCTGAGTAAGCGAGTGCATGCGTCCGTAGAAAAGTGGCTTACAGAGGGCAGCGCAAGCAGCACTGCTGGTAGAACACGACGCGGCCTCACGTCGTCGAAGAGCGCGACATAAGGGAGGTAAAGATGGAGCGATCCAGTCTGAGTTGTGGGTGTGTACATGTGCGCGCATGACAATGCGCGCTGTCGATTATTTTGCAATTTCTAAAGGAATCAAATATGACAGAGAGGTAGGGATTAAGCGGCCGTCACCATCACGTTCGAAGGTTGCGTCATGAGACGGCGTTCGAGAGATAGTTGGCCGAGAAGTGAACCAATGACGAGCACCTATGCCTTCTGAAAGTACGTAACCTATATCGCATAAATCTCTATTCCTACAACAATAAATCACCCGGTTCCAAGCGACAGATACAGAAACGTGATAAGAAGGATGGGAGAGGCCACCCAACGGATTCGGTTATCTCTGCGAACATATGTCATTGACGATGCAGTCAGATTTGTTTTGCGCAAATTGTTTGTTTGCTGGTGCTATATTGAATAGGAATGTCACGGATGGCAGATTTGCATTAGATAATTCCTTACTATTTTTTTTTTTATTGCCAGCAAGATATGTCTGTTGATAGACACTGCCTAATTAGACTATTCATAATTACATAATAATATGGTAGCTGGTTGTATGACGTATCGAATTTGCTGCGGATTAAAGCGTTAAGTTGCATTATTGTTATTATTATTAGTTGCGTTAAGCATTGTGAAACAGTTCAGTGTAGGATCAGTGTCCTATTTAGCCCTGAGATTATTTTAAAGATTGCAGTCATTCATTTTCTTTATAATATGCCTATTTCTTGGCCAAAGCGATTTTTTTATTGTGATGCAGAATTTCCGGCTCAGTAACACGGAGCACAAATTTTTTTGTGCTTGATTTCCTCTTTTTCTTTATTCCATCCATATGCTATGACATCAGCTCGCTCAGTAGTAAACTTATTTTTTGGTAAGGAATACGTATAACCATAACAATTAATGCGTCAACGAAACAAACAGCCCAAAGGAAAGCTTCAAAGAGTATGTTTTGCGATGTTTTTCTCTTCACCACCAAACGATGTTAGGTTTACAAGGGCAACTGTTGCACCAGTGTTATGTGACGTTGTTGGATGGGACCCGAGTTGATGTGGGATTAAACAAACTATAGAGGTGTGAGTGCATTCTTAGAAATGGTTTGTACATACAGTAGAGGAGCGAACTGTTGCCCAAAGCCAAAAGGAACACGCCGTCAACCGACGTTTTCGCGGTCTGCTATGAACCAGCCTCAGACCTTTAGACTTCCTGTAAAAGGAAGCAGCCTTTTTCGTAGATTGGTAACACATAGGCTTTGCGTTACACTTCAATGTGACTTGATCGAGCTAAGGCTACCTAAAAAAATTCGCAATAACTGCATGCACAGGAAAAATCTGAACCTTACGATGGGAACCTCCATAACGGTAATGTTGATTCGTGGCGCGTAACGTAACAGGTTTTCACTGAGTTTAGGCTTTCATTTAACTTCCACGATGGCTAATTTTCTCCATCTTCTTTTTAGCTCTAGCGGTTCTACTTTAAGGGTTAGCGAGTCAAGCCTAAAGAAAGCAGTGGGCAGGGTGGAATCTTGACTTTACTAGGTAAATTTGTTCAAAGATCTGGAGTTTTTTGAAAGTTTAAACAGGTTTCACTTCAGAACTCGACATTGTGTATA
Source organism: Varroa destructor (assembly GCF_002443255.2). NCBI lineage: Eukaryota > Metazoa > Arthropoda > Arachnida > Mesostigmata > Varroidae > Varroa > Varroa destructor. The sequence goes on along the minus strand of NW_019211458.1, from coordinate 21,274,570 downwards.
TGGCTTCGAAAATGCTATAATGCGTGTCGTATTGCCGGGATTTACGTACTTCAAAAGTAACAGCGGTGAAGTGATAATGAAAAGTTTTAAATAGCTTTGCTTATATTTAAAAAGAGACCCTAACTAAGAGGCCAATGCAAGTACGTCCTGGATCTGAAGGTTTAATTAACGGTTGCCCTGGCGGTCTTTAATGTAGGCTTATATATGTTAGTTAGAGCAGCGTCTATCAGCGGCTACTCTCGCTCGATCTGCGACAATCTTTAGAAATTGACACACTCAATAGATACTAACCGCTTAACGATATCCAACAAGCGACTTATTTAAAGCAGATGAGGCGTTAAGAAGTGCCCATCTTTGACTACGTCAAATAGGTGAAAATTTATGTTTGTAAATAACAATCACAGGCCCTCAGCCAGCGCTGGTGATAGTGAAACAGGTAAAGAAGTGATCAGATCTAATCACGTGTTGTATTCATGCAACTATAGATCTGTGTTTTGTTTTATCGTTTGTTTACCTATTAGATTTGGTCAGTGGTTGTTATTATCCACAACCCAGTTTTTTCTGCTGTACGTTCCCTGCTGCATGATTGATGAATTTACTAACAAAGCTTAATGTAAATATAAGCGTGCTTCGAATGGGAACCTGTCAGGAGGGCGTAAGAAAGACCACAAAAATGATGCTGTCCACAGTAGACAATTCCTTTCTAATGACAAGGTCATATTTATCTGTGTATATAGATATTAAGTAAACTCAATCGTCACGTGTTTATACAGACAAAGAGATCTGATCATGCATTACACACCTGAAGCTTCCGACACAGCTCAGAGTACCCTTGCATGACAGGAACGAAGTATATACGCTCCAGTCGCAGACGATAATGTTGTCAAGTATAAATAAATAAGTCCTCTTGCTTTTCTTCCTGATAAGCTAACTCCGTATTCTACAATGAGAAATTTGAGGTAAACGTATTGTGGTCTATCCATTCGGAGTGAGTCCATTCGATAGTGAGCAGTACTTCGAAGTTGCGGGTTGAAGTGTTTTGGTTCTGTGGCTGTGTGTAACGATTTTTCAGATCGATGTATGTTGTAACGTTTTGGTGCAATAAGATAGCTTGTTGATGAGCACTCATATCTTAGTTAGTCACTAATTAACTGAGGATTGGCCAATAATCGGCTTATGTAAGAAAGAAGGAAATCGCTTTCGATGATATATGGAAATAAATGAACAACAGGAACATGAAAGAAAAGGGGACATTTGAAAAAAATGCTATCATCTAAACATTATAGTCCGCCTGTGTTGAGGTGCTACGAAATGCTTGATATCCATCAAAATATATGATGACCCAAGCCAGCGAGTGCTCGGTATTGTACAATACTGTATTGTATATTGTACAATACTGGACCTTGCTACGGCTTCAATAAAATCTTGCTTATGTTCTCTTTAGCTCTTAGTAGACAAGCACATATAGACATCGTGGACAAGCATACGTTGTAACACTCACTGTATGCTCCCGTTTTCCCGCCGTTGCTCTGCCCACTGTGGCTGATACTACCGTGCATGCCCCTCGGGCTACGCTTCCCTCTGTCGGTACCATCTCTGCAAGACGCCCTATCTTTCTTCTTCTTCTTCAATTCCGTGCGGACGCAGAGGCGACTTCTACGCATGGGTAGATATGAAGTGGCCGTTTTCCTTGCTGGCCCGAATCACCTGCCAACAACCCACCATCTCACAGCATTTAAAATGCGTATCTATACCAGCTCTGCTTTTTCTGCCTTTGTTTTGGGACTCGCCAAAAGTTGGTACCGCCGGCCAGGCCACGCCTCCCCGCAGCCCCTTTGCTTGAATCCCTATGGATGTACCTCTCTCCCTAACGCCTGATGGCTTTGCCTCTATCTTTGTTGCTGTTGCTGTTTCGAAGCAGTTGTCGTGCTTCAACTGCCGTTGCAGGCGAGCACAACCTTCTAAAGAAGAAAATGACGCTTCCATAACTTCTACCGTTGTATCTGTTGCTGAATCAAAATGGAAATTATGGCGACGGTAACAACAGTATTAGTGGCTCAGCCTTTGCTGATGGCGTTGACCCGAAAGGAATCAACATTGGAAAGCCAAGTTGGACCAAGCGAGGGCGGTATAATGCTGTAGGCTTGACCGTCACGCCTCGACAGGGAGGAACCAACAAATGGCAGGTCTCCTTGTCTCGCCCCTTACTTAAGCTTGCCCCTTACGTGTCTCCTCGTAAATCTCGGGTTTCTCGTACCGGACGATACTTTGCGAATTAATGGCTACTTTATAGCTTAACCATTCCGACCGGTATTTTAGTTGCTACAACTTCTGGTAAAAAAAAAGGGTGCTTGACAGCTGTTGCACTACTTGGCCGTTACGTGACTGGTCTGGGCACGCTAACACCAGCTGCATGCGGCAGCTAAAGCGTTGTACTATTGCTTCTTCGCAAACTTGAGTTGGCCTTTGGTAGACTAGGTTAGGAATAGGTAACGATGGCACAGATCCAGCAAAACAAAGGATAAACACCCGAATGCGGAAAAGCGTTGTGTCCGCTGCATCGACTACTTCGGTCTCGGCGCCCCCATTGCTGCTGCCGTATCCGAAGCCGACAGGACCGCCAGAAGACACTATGAAGAACGAAAAGACAGCCAAGTTGTCCAGCGGCAGCGGAAACATTCACAAATAGATCCAAGAAATGCACACGAACCTCCCACGTACACTAACATACCTACCGCCCCTGGATACGCTGACATACATGGAAACTTTGAACAGAAAGAGAATACATCGTCTAATCTTTAGGGAAAAGAAAATCGGTAGCGGGACAGTGCTGTTGGGTCGGTGTTATTGATGGCACACCAAATCTCAAAGACGAATAATAATAACAGCGATCATAGGTAACACTGTTTGCCCCTTGTATTCTCACGTTTTGTAAAAAGTAGCGTAACAAAACAAAGGGGCAAACGCCTATAAGTAAATGACAAAGGTAGGAAATTAAGAGGACGCAAACAGAGGCCACTTGCAATGCAGCTAGGCTCCTGTCCTACTTAATGCTGTTTCTACTACTGAACTCGCTTGTTTAGGAAGTTTTCGACGGATAAGCAGGCGTCGTAGCCGTTGTCAACTGGTAAAAGAGCGACGTGGATGCTTTTTGAGTCAGACCTACAAACAGCCATAGCACACATAGGCTCGGAACTAAGCCTGACGAGTTACGGTGTAACTGCGACATCATAGATATAGCGAACGAGAGGGAGCGAATAGATAGTATAAACAAGAATCTCCTTAGTAGCTTAACTGGCGTCTTGCTCTTCGCACTGTTCTTTCAATGCCATTTTTTTTTCTGTTTGTTTGCCTACTCAGGACTTGTTCTACCTGTGGGTTTTACTGCTTAGTGGGCAGCATGGGCAAACAACAGAGGACGACAGCACACTCCTTCCGACACAACGATATATGTTTACCGGAACACAACCTGACAAGCTCACCCGTACGTAACAACGTTCCTTGCAACCCAAGTGAATTCGGCCAACGTGTGTATGTGTTAATTTTGTATAACAACAAGTATATATTGTAATTGAACTAGCTGCATTAAAGTAGCGCGTTCGCGATCGTGCGCGAGCAAAATTACGCAGGTCATATCTAAAACAGTGAAAACGCTGCATTTAATAAAAAATTACTGCTATTATATGTGCTCTAAAAAATTCCGCTCAATATTAACTTACAGAAATACCGATACCTATTATCGATTTAAGCACAAACATGTAGTAAAGGGTTCACTTTGTAACTATTATATTTTTAGCGCATTTTTGTTGAATAAGCCACACTGAATAATCACAAAACCAGAAGTTTAATGTTCTTCTTGTTAGAGTATAGCATTAAACTTCCAGTCATAACTAAGGAAAGAAAACTGACATTCCCGGACAAAAATGATATGACCTATTCCGGCCGACGCAAAATTCGGCAGGATATAGTCATTACTGAAGCTATTTTATTGGCCTACTGAAATAAAACTTACTTATGACTGTACCAAGATGATCGGATTTGAAAAATCTTCTAATTCCTAACTTAATAATGAAAGACAATAGCCCAGGTTGTGAGTATCTTCCAAAGTATAAGCTTCGGCAATCACAAGACGTATTCGAAGGGATTTTGAGAAGAGTTTCAGCGAGACGTAAATTGGATGGCATATATCGCCGCTGACGATAGTTAATCGACTAACAAAAGGCCTAAGATAAACGTATTACCTTAATCTCATAACCATTTGTTAATCTTGTACTGCAAACATTGCTCATAGCCGAGTTAGTTTTTTTGAGTGTCGTGATGTACGTCCTGTCGCACATTGCCCTCTTTTGCAGACACCGCTGTGAATGAAGTCGCCGTGGATTGTTTGCTTCAAAACATAATAAACAAGTTTACATTAAACCGAGAACTCTGGCATTAACATATTATTGAATACCCATCCTAATGGCTCAAAATATGTATTCTTTCTACACCATTATAGAAAAAAGGTGCGCCTACCTAAATAGAGTAGAAAAAATGTTGTTTACTGACGCACGTTATAGTTTAGACCAATGCGGCAAGATTCCTCTATCTCTTTGTGGCTAGATTGCGGCGCCTTTTTTTGTCGCGGGAGCGTATATAATTGTAAGAAAATACTTTGCAAAATGTCGCTGCCTCCAGAGAAGTAAGACTACGTCTCATATGCTGCAAACGAAGTGTTAGCAACACCTACAGATCTGCACACAAACTCGGCTCGCTTCTACCGCTACCTCTTCATAGTGTTCTTGGTGTAGAAGGTTGCCCAGAGGACCTCATGTGTTTATAATTACAGTGACCTTATCGACGACCTGCCTTGTGCCGCCATTTTTCTATTTTCTAATAATAACTGAGATGCTGTAGTTATCATCTGAGTTCAACTGGACGCCTGTCTAATTTAGCTTCTAATAAACACTGATGTCTGCCAATCAACCTGCACAGTTCGCGGACCCGGTCATCCGCCATGACCGTGTGTTACAGTCGAGTCCATCCACACTGTCCCTGTTAGGCCACCAAGGACAGCTGGACGTGAATAGTCCACCCTACCGGGAGCCCGACCCTTAACTAAGAAACAATGAAAAAAAACTGCATCGGCGTGTTTTAGAGGGTTCTCTTTGTCTATCAGAATACAAAAAGATTTCTTGGTTCCTTTGTTTGCACGGATATCTGCCTGCTTTACAAAGCAAATAGTATATATAAATGAATTTATATCATTGAAACAAAAAAAACAGACACCCGTATCTGACCGACATTTTTCGATATGTTTCCTCTTTTATCATTCCGCCACCCATTTTATCAAACTATCAAATTCGATGATCAGGCAAGGTTTCTGGGCCGATTTTAAGGCTTCGCAGATCGAAACTAGCCTCTAAGCGTGTACACAGATCTGAACTCTTCTAATCCGAATTAAGCTGGCAATCTAGAGCAGATGTTATTAGCACAAAGTAAGCGTATTTTTTTTTTTGAAATATTATCTTCGCAAATGTAAGTCCTTTAGTACTAACGAAATACTGGTCGAGATCAAAGATGAACTTCGTTACGGAACGGCCGCTAACTGCGTCTTATACAAAGAACCTGCAACCGGCACCGATCTTGAATTAGAGTTACGAAATTTAATTAGAATATAATCTGCGGTTTCTTATAATTTGCATGTAGCTGTACAACGAGTGTTTTACCCTTTAAACAGAAATCAACTCATAAAAATATCTGACCTTTAATATGTTGAAATTTTTCTCACAGAAACTATTTCTGGCCGCGGATTTATTGACAAAGATTTTTTACCCTGTTTTTATTATCCTACCTTCGGACTGCTTCACCAGACGTAAGATAGACACTTATAAATCGCTAGTTGACTTTTTGAACTATCAAAACACTCTCCTATCACTCTGTATTTAGACAGTCAACAGTTCTCTGAAGTGGGCGTCTAGGTATTTTCAGCTTTTCGCGGCCGAATTCTGCAATTCTAATAATCGTGGGGCCTTCCTCAACGCACTGATTGCTACCGAACGATAAGCTCGTCGTGTACAACACACTGAATTAATCAAACGAAAAGCATTTCCATGGATCTATAGGCTCAGCTCAATTAAGACCAGATCTTTCTCCTCATAAATAACAACAGGCATGATTTTGCGTCTACTTACAGACAAGAGAACAACGGTAACTTCCGTGCAGACAATGTGAGACGAAAAGCGAGCGTTTGTTGTCAGATTTAATAGACTGCATTTTTTCGCTATCTGATGCTTCTCATAGACGATTTGATTCAAGGCGTTCCCATTGGTCCGCTATCGTCAGTAAATGCTACTAAGAAACAATCGAGTCCCACAACTAAACTTCTGGACGATAACTTGTGTTAAGTTGGTCAGATGACCCTGAACAGCCGTCCGTATCTACGGTAGGTGCGTGGTGAAGCATGCCAGCCATAAATGCCCCTGTGAACTGGAAAATTGTGAATTATACAAATTGGCGCTCACTTGGAATGGTTCCTTTTCACACGAATGCTTGGTGTATGGCAGTGATAGGGGACCGACTTCAGCGGCATTGCCTATACCGTTTCCCATCGACATCACAAGCGTTGTAAACGTAGTGACCGTTCGATTCACTGTCGTACGCAGTGAATTGAGCTCGACAGCGGCTCGAAAGCTATGCAACGTCGCAGGGCGTTGAAGTTGTTACGTCATTTCATCAAGTGTCCTTTGGTGTTCACAGTTGGGGCAAAACATCACTATTACTTCTTTGGCCATTGTCAGCGAGCGCTTTGTGTAGGGGCTATGCACGCTCGTTATATAATTATGATGACTAAGGCCACGAACACGGACATGTGAGCATATCATTTCGGTGACAATAAAAGCAGCAGAACGGGGAATCATCGCAATAGCTCATTTAAGAGAAATAGCCGACCATTATTTAAGTTGAACGCAGCATCGAATTATCGCAGAAACAGGAAAACACTGCGTTGTTTTTATTTTGACAGATTCTGACCATGTCTCCTATATTCGAAGAGTACTTTTAAGTAATGGCTAACTTTATTGCGAGCTATCTGAATATGCCCATTATCTAATCCCTGTTTAGGTCGGCGTAAACTACGCGATTCGAATGCTCCTTGGCCAATGGACTTCGCCATTTCAATCGAACGGTGCGTAAGATAGAACTGCTAGAAACGGGAAGTTCAGGTTTTTTTTAACGTCTTCACTTAAGCCAGATTCTCTCAAGATAGGTTCAGGATGTCAGTGACGGAAACTTTTCTCCAATGCGTACCTGCCAACTGTTGATGAAGCTAATAAAACCATGTACGCTCATGCCGTTACAGCGTCGACGACTCGAATCGCGCACAGACAATGGGGCTACTGATATATGCAGATGGCTTATAAATCGACGGTACGTGAACACAAATACGTCTCGGAGATAAAGTTTTAGCTTGACTTTGCCCATGGCTTTGTATAGGTAGATTATTATAGTGAATAGACCGACATTGGAACGACTCCAATTTAGCGCTTTTTCTATAGCGCCCGGTCTTTAGCACAAGTGTACAGTGGTGTGAAAAAAAATTCAGGCTTGCGCAAAGAGAAAATATTATATTTGGCATGAAACAGGGAGGGCGAAGGCGCTTACGACCGAACAACCTTGCCCACGCTTGCAGATTTGTTGCTGTTCATGAGCGGGCTGTCCTTGGCGTGATACGACAGAACAACAAACGGTTGGAGATTTTTGATTAAATTGTAATACCGCAGTAAATTTTAATGAACAACTAATGATATGTAGTATATAATTTGGATCCATCCTGACAGAGCTCATTTATCAGCGAGCACTGCTTTCGCAAAATTGAAAATTACGGAGAAATATTTTTTCTTTATTGTCTGCCCACACCACTGACGTATAGGCTGTTTGCTCTTTTCTGTAAAATTATGGTAATTTACTGATCGCATAGAAACAAACCTACGGGGTACGTGAATCTATCATAAGCTCTAATTAAACACGATACAAAATCAATAAAAATGATATAATTTCCTCTGAAGCATTACTGTCAGTGTTCTTTTGTACACACGTGTACCTGAATACATTTAACTTGCACCTTCAGCGTTACGTTTGTCTAGTATAAATGTACAAATATAATAATGGATTGATTACTTCTTATTGGGTTTATATACGTACGATCCCAGAGCGACGAAGACTATGAACTTGATCCAAATTTATGAAGAAAACTTGTTTGTCGAGGTGAAATATAACTTGCGATCCGTCAGTAACGATCAACCACTATTATAACTAGCCGAATGCGCTCGCTATAATGAGAAATAGGTAAACGATAAGCATGTGGATAAATATAAAGGCTTATCCTATCTCTAAAAAACATAACGCGACCTAAGACCAATTGGTTTGGCAATCTGATCTAACGCCTGTATCTAGCTTATGCCCTACGCCATCCACTTCCTCTGTTCTAAACTTGATAGATGATATGCAGTCCCTAATTCTGTGAAGGTATACGACACTGCCATAGACATATATAGAATTGTTTCCCCTTTGCATTGCTGCTCATACGGACGTCTATACGAACAGAAGTAAATATTTGATTAGGAACGTTTTTTACAGGATTATGTTTATTACTTGTCTATACAAACACGATATCTACCTACGATTGGTGCCAATTTCAAGCTACCCCTTCGAAGTTACGATGGTTGAAAGGGCCTGGCGTTGCTAAGACAGGAAGGGATGAGGAGTCGCCTGTAACGGACTACGCGCGCCTCTGAATAAAGAGCACCCAACTATTGCGATAAGCAGCTGTTTGTGAGGCTAGTGAACTTTCTTCCCTACTTGGTGGATGCGAAACGATGACGACAGCGACAACGAGCGAATAACTGATGCTTCAAATGAACGACACCGCTTTGCACGGCTGGTCTTTCTCCTGGGACTTGGCTGACCGGTAACACTAAAAACGTCTGCATGGATTTGACCAGAACTTCGACTCTTCTAACACACAAGTCGTTGTAGGCTAGATAACTCGACCGTTCGGCTCCAACGGCATCATTCATATATTATTTAAGGTTTCTGTACTTCCAAGTGATTTGTGTGCCGTATGCACTAGCGGTAGCAGAGGAAGTATTAAGAGTCGGTAGCATTTGTCGTCATTCACTGTCTAGGCCGTTTGCAGAAAGCAATGTCAAGGCTTATTGAGGTCTGAAAGTACACTCGAACAATGGCTAAAATACGTTAGCACATTAAACGAGCTATAGAAAAGCGAGTGCAACATACCGTGACCGTCTTCAGAAAGAACAGCTTACACGGCAGAAGGACATAAAAAAGCTGAACTGAAACCGTATGGTTTGGATACGTCCACGATATATTCAGTTTTTCATTAAGTATCTTTTCAATCCAGAACGACACGGAAGTGGTTCGTTATGTTGTTCTAAGAACCGGTTCGTTGTATGATGTCGAACTTGTGATATAATTCAATTGAAAGCTCTCATTAATCATAGTGACGCAAACCCCAAGTATCTTATAATGAGGTTCTCAGCAATCTTTCAAATTTAAACGAACCTTAAATAAAAGATAAAACTAGGTATTCTAAATAAAATTTACTAATAGCTTTCTTTACTTAAGCGAAGAGGCTGTCAACAATGTGAAACTAGCCAAAACATAGATATTCATTTACTACAAAGAACTGGCCAACAAAAAAAGGCACGACAGAGAAATGTTTAGTTCGAGAGGCTGACTTCAGTTTAAACTTTACCCGTTTCAAAAGCATAAAAGCGGCTACTCGAGCATAATTGAATGTTCGATGTATTCCATTGAATAGCAACTGATTTGCAAAAGTCTTTCTCTAAATCTCGCATACAGATATAATGGCTATCCTCACGCGCTTCCCATCGCCCTCCCTAGAAATCTTCCGCTGCCGTTTATGTCGACTGCTATGGCCTTTTCGTTGCTTGCTGCTATAAGGTCTGTGGGGAATCTTTCCGTGTCGCTGCCACTCGTGCTGCTATGCCTGCTTATGTAAGAACAGGTAATATTGTCCACGTATTCGTCATGTACCTTGCGTATCTACACTCACTACAGGCTTGTTGTGCAGTCTCAATAGTTGTGTAGCCAGCGATAGCTACTGTATGGAACTAGGATTCGAGGACCTAGAAGACCTTCGGTGGAACGCTGACCCCATTGTACTCCTTCGGCCTAACCCACTGTTCCTACGTTGCTGCTGTATTCGCAATGTCGCTGTCTCATCCGTCATTCACTGCTTCTCTAGCTGGCAAATGTCTGAGGTCGAGCAGCTAAAACTTAGTAGAGCTCAGCACAATTTTTTTGCCTGACCTGTTTAGGACCCTTACAACTTCGAAGCTACGTAGAATTTGAAAGATGAGACTTGCTAGTGACGTCAATATAGGGAAAACGCCGAAGACTACTATTTAGCTACGTTGTAAGATGAATGATATTTCAGACAGAGAGGAAATCAACAGTAGTAAACGCGGGTACACGGAATCTAGTATTTTGATGTAACTGAAGTGGCAGATGGCATAAAAATAGTACATAATCACAAACCATTATTTACAGTACAGTTTGTATATATTCGATCGTATCTAGATGAAGTGTTCAATTCAAGATCTGAGAGACTGAAAGGAACGATCAAGGCGGTTACCTAGTACTAATCCATGGTGTCACAGATTTGGGCAGCAAAGGACTTTTCCTAAAACAAGGCTCAAATGCATTGGCAGTGCAGTCATCTATTAGGCTTAGAAATATACGGGTGAATATATTTCAATTTCGACGTGGCGGAACGGACCAAAAGGGACGAAAAGCTCAAAACATTTATACCATTGAAATGCATCACGTCATGATCATTGTGGGGCCTCTGGCGCCGGTCTACTCATTTCATAAAGTTGGTAATTAGATTCACAATAATATTGGGAACTTCGCTGAACCAAGGTTAAGAGATAATTGGTTCCTGTCGCGGCCGCTATGCCGATAATGCAACATAATTTTTCTCAATGCTATACTTCCTTCACGAATGAAAGTTATACAATCCCATACATTTCCGAAATCGTTTTGCTTAAAATTGAAATTCTTCAAGTCCAGGTGACCCATATCTGCGCGGTAATTTGATTTGCAGTCATGCCTAGTTAGCAGGACTTAAGCTCTCAATCGTATTAAATGACATACGATTATTTTTAAAGAAATGATCGTGGGTCGTTATCTGGAGTGGGCAGCAATTCTAGTCTAAGAAGGGGACCCGCAGACTCTGACTCCTGATCTATCTGAAGTAGTTAAAGAGACGAATCTGGTACTTAAACAGTTATCTTCCAGGACCAGCAGTAAAAGTTGGCTCGTTCTATTCTGCAACGTGCAGACGATTTCACAAGTTGCCCAAACCGTCAGGAGAACGCCGCGTTTCGGTAAACCGCAATGTAATTCGGTAGCATATAAAACTAGTTTGTTTTATTACTACACTGCGAGGCACGATAATGTAACCGTTTTAGACTCTTATTCAGTAAAACTCTATCAAACCTATGTATTAGCATTACGGCAAGACCTCGGTTCCCTAGTTAAAGATAGCTAGGCTATACTGTGCCGTTACATATCGTTCGTTAGAGCTATCCGGAGTGCACTTCATACAGAGATTTTGTAGAAATCGAAAAGTATTGCCATAAAGTTCAGCACAAAGCAAGTTTATAAAGGAAAATTTCCCTCAAAATCGACGTACCTATTACCTAGAGGTCGTTATGCCGGTAGTATAATTTTTATAGAACATGGGTCCTAATGCTATTAGTGAAAGGTGGGATACGGTTGCATTTTGGAAATCTTGCAAGTAATGCTATACGTGAATTAACACCTCGAAGATTTCACATACATTACTAAGTCTCGGCTTCTGCGTCTACACTCGAACTTTAAGCAAGTAGTTAATAAAATCCTGAGATACCCTCACAGCCAGTGGCCCACGGGGAAGAGCCTGCGCGTGTCCATAGGTATATAGCACAGTGGTACGCTACATACAATACAATAGATCATTGTCGTTTCTAAGTTAACACAAAACTAATGATAAGAGTGCAGCAATGTTCGTCAAGACAAGCCCGGGTGAAGGATACCATTCATGTAGAAAAATGTTGGGGTGTAACTTCTTCGCGAACAATCTGAAGCCTTGCTTCCGGCTGACATAGACGAGCGTCAATTGAGGACAAATCACGAATGAAGGCTTTACAGATACTGGCAAAGCCTTTTATTTGTGACTGGATTGAATAGGGTGCGGAGCCAAACACTGATAACAGCTGCACAGCACTTTGTCTATGCAGTTGTTGTCTAATCGACCAATATACAATAGCATTGACGACATATAAAAGTAATGCCAAGAAACAGAGGCAAAAATAAGAGGTACAGTTACGAACAGAACTCGCCAATGAATATACAACCATTGTATAACGCTAGCGTTTTCGTTCGTGTTAGTAACGGTATTACATTGCCATATAAAATAGCCTCACTTTTCTATGTACTTCGTCTATTATGTTCCTCAATTTTCTCGCCAATTGCATTTTAAGGGGACCAGCTTTTAAGAGTCTGTCAGCTCAAAGTCCTAAGCTATTTCATCAATCACCCTTGTTGTAAAGCGCTCTTTGAACGACTTTATTTGATAAATGTTCGATTGGTACCTTGGCATTATGTGCTTCAGAACGGTTTTGATCTGAACGAAAGGACGATCGTTTCCATCAAGGTGTTGATGACACATCACCCACTTCCGTTCGGGATAAGTCAACCTGTTTATCTAGCTCCACCAAAGTTCCAACATAGCTCAAAGAAAATGCAAAAACGCAAAACAGTTATACGTCTCTTCAGCAACTACAACTGATTAGGATTATGCCGTCATTGATAAATGGCATATATGGTCTATCCTACCATCACTTAACAAACACAGTGACAGACGCGTGTCTTTGTGAAGCGAAGTTACTGAGACAAGCAGCTAGCCATATTAAACATGTTCTAATTTCGTTATATGAGCGTTTCTTTGTATTTCGAGGTAGATAAAACCCGATGTTCCACGAAGTATCGTGGCCATAATGTGTAACCACAATTTGTGGCCATAGCTTACTCTGATTACCCTTGATATATCGTCACCACGATCTCTGATTCTCTAGCCGGTTCTATTGCTATCATAATAGTCCCGAACTCCATGGCACATTTGTATGACGCACCGTTCGGCAATAGATACGCCGAGACCTCCCCAGGAAGAGACCCCAGCCACCGGTTAACGCCTGCCTGTGATCTCCTACAAAGCAGAACTTCAGGGATTCTAACGGAAAGCTATGCGCGTTGCCATTACGGTCGTACGGCAACCTCGCAAGCCATTATACTTGACGGACGATTTAGAACGCAGACAATGGTCGATGATGCGTGCCATAGGGCGATGACGGAGCACGCGCGTTTCGGATAGACGGCTATAGGGGAGAAATGGCGCACCTAGGAAAGAAAACAAAATGTTGAGCAAAAGCTAATAAAGACGCAATGCAATAGAGAAGAAATGAGGGCACGCGAATCATTTTTACGATGTTGTCTTCCCGCTGCAGCATCCTCGCCAATTGTCGCTGTTGAGCTCTCCCCTCTCCCACTGATTGTCACGCCTACCTCCGAGAAGTATTGGACTCTTCTGTCTCTAATTCTCTCCCTGTCTCTTTTAGATTACAGCGACAACCGTTTGACGTTTCCTGGCCCCCTTACCCTTAACTTTCCGCTGCATCCGTTGATCCACTGGCTACCAATGCAAGCATTGGCGAGAGATAGTGCTGGCGGCACAAAAGCAATGCTGGAACCTTCCAGCGTAGTACAGCTAAAAGACGGTCAGTCAGCCCGACTCTATTGTATAAGCTTGAATCGCAAGCAAGACTCAACCGACAACCGGTTTCTCAGTAACTAACGATAGAATATGGCAGTGATCTATGCACCGGTGGGCGGGAAACAACGCACAGTATAGGTCTGGAGCTATGAAGGGGTCCTGTGCGTTACGTTCTACTCGACTTGAAGCCATCGTGCTCTTTCGACCTGCAGCCTGCCGTGTGCTCTCTGATAGCCGGTAGGTGACTGACTCTTTCCTGCACTAATTATTGTGCCGCCCACTAGGCGCGTACTGCTTTTACTTCAGAAGGTCTTGGTTTCTGTTTATGAAATATCCCTGTCGACGTCGTTGTTATCGATGCCGACACCCTATTTCATATATATACGCCCACATGCAGTCGCCACAGGCACGAACTCACCACTTCTCTTTCATTGTTACTACCTCTGCCAATTCTTTTCACCCTCTTTGCTCGTTACGCTACGCTACTTTATAGCGCGCACTTTGTCGTTCTTTTTTTTATCTCACTTACTCTCTATCATCATCACCTTTGTCAACAGCTATCCATAGAGACTAAACTCCTAGGGTCCTCATATTAGTTTGTCAGAATCTTTCCTGAAGATCCTGTTGTTATAGCGCAAAAGCCTAGCTTTTGTTTTTGGTTTTACTATCTATTCTTTCACCCCTTTGCACCGCCTTTCTCTTAGGTTTATCTATAATGGCGGTCTTAATCCCGCGTGCTCCTGCGATATTTATCTCGCTATATATCATCTCTTATCTTATTAGCCTTTCATTGACATCAGGGCCCCCGGGTTAAAGCGCACAGGAAGAAATGCGAAAGTCCGGAAGGTTTTCTAATCTAGAGTATCGCCGTTGTGATGATGACACCTGAAGAAGCAGCCATAACTTAGTTAAAGTGTCGCCAGCATCGTTGAGGCCATTTTCATCGTCTCATAAGATCTGTTGGCCGGCGAATCGTCGTATAGGAAGCCACCACCAAAAGGCACATCTATGTTCTATATGTTTTTTTTACGAAATGCTACTTAGATGTTGTTACCTACCGCAAAGGCACCTCTGTCCTTCAGTATTATCAAATCACAGTGGCAATAATGGCGATCACAGTGGAGATGGTATATATATATAAAGGTATAAAGAAAAAAAGGAAACGGCTGATGACGAAACACTACGGCGATCGAGAACGATCAGGATACGACTAAACCAACCTCCCTATCCCCTTTCACATATAAATCCAGTTAAAAAAGAAGCTTGTACAGCCATAGCGCAGAATCATGGGTTGTTATCGTGCGTTCAGGTAGAGTAGTAACAGCCACGCGCTTATATCAAATGGAACGTGTGGGCTTATAGTCGAAGGAGCAGTGTTAGTGCATACCTGCACCAAGTTACAAGCAGGTCATAGGCAGACGTTTAGAAGTTTATTGGCTGTTTTGCGACGCACACAATGTACGTCCGAGCTCATATGAACATCTTAAATGAAAACGTTTAGGAAGATTTGTGGTAGATTAATCGAAATATGTGGAAAATATGGCCACGCGTCCTACTACCGTAATAATTATGAATGTTATTTAAAATTCAATTTTATTATCGTTACTACTCAATTAATAAATAGTATAAAACATTATTATTGTTGCAAATGATGTAAATACTGTATATATAGTATTTACATCATTTGTGTGCAAGAGTTAATGAGTTTGTAATCCTAATTGAAATTTGCTGTTATTGCTAATCATTTGAAGTACGTGTGGTACCAACGCCTTCGGATCATCGCAGTTTCTACCGGCAGCAAAAAATCTGGTACTTATTTGATAGTCCTCGCGCGATCATTGGCGACACTTCGCCGGACGGCTAAAGCAACGTCGTCGTGATTTTATATTGGTTCATTTGAAACAGCGCCGCTTCATTATGCTTTCTTGATATGACAACGAAGTCAGAAGATGACGCTTGTCAAGATGAACCTGTCACAGGGTGCTGACCTAACCAGGAAAGGCGACCGACAAAGGCGCCAGGCCAACTTGTTATACAAGTTAGTTCACCGACGACTCAATTTAGCAGACTTTAGCGGACTACACTCACGCCGCCCCACATCTCAGCTGTATGACCGTTTGCGGCGTGCACATTGCACACCAAGTACATTTGTTCGTGCTTAATACCTTCTTTTTGGCTGTTACTATTAATCTTTATGTCAAATACACATAGAGTGGCAAGTATTCGTTGCTGTCTTATAGGAACATCTCTTAATCACTGCGGGTCTTTAACGTGGTCGGCCTGTAGCGTCAACGGAAATGACCTGACTTGACGGCGACGACCGGTATCAACTATCAGATTGGTAAGCGTATGTGGGATCGTCATGTGGACGTTGTAGTCAAGTCTGTCCGTCTACCACGAGTAGGTTATAGCCCGAAGCTATAGACGAAGGGCTGTGTGATCTGGATGCTTTGCCCGCCTTGATCTTCCATCTAATTTCGTCACCCGAGCATCGACTCGGTTAGTGAGAGGGAAAAGTCGCGCCGTTCCCTGTCGATATATTTCTGCAACCTTCCTTTTTTGTCGGACACATTTCTGCCACGCCTTACGCGCTCTTCTTCGCCTTCTTCTAAAATTATGCACCGACTCCGGCTGTGAAAAACAGATTTAAAGATAGCTATACATGTATATATATCCATAATTTTTTTTAATTTTCGGCTGTTATTATGTACCAGACATCTCTTCAATGATTTGTATTTGACCTATATAACGGCCCCTCTTGAATTGACGTAATTAGTAGTGCATAGGTATGTTGAGTCTCTCAGACGAAAGCTACCGAAAGACGTTTGCGTGACGCACGACCTGCGTTATCGATGTTCATCGTTAACTGCGTACTTCCAAATGTTATACATAGTCGTTCTACGTAATTAACTCAAAATAATTTTCCTTTGAATTATCTAGTTAATATTCTCTGTTACCTCGGTTAGGTTATACAACTAAGACATTCACTGAATCCTCGATAGCTGCTAGGCTTATTTGAAGAAATTAACTCGAACTCTCATAATCGGTATAGGTACGTTGATGATTAATTGCATAAAACATAAAAAAAAAAGAGTAAACATCTAAAACACTAATACGCCAAAGGCTGTTGTAGTTCTTCCTGGATATGTATTACAGACAGAATTCCATACACGCTGTATATTTACTATCGAACATAAGCGCTTCCCACTCTCATTTGAATGAAGGCTATAGGACTTGCCTTATCCACTTCTATTGCCGACAACACGGTGACTCTTGAAAAGGACAAATACGTTGACCCACTCCTTTGGCACATAGTTATTTAACGAAGACGAACATTTACACTCTTCCATCTACTAGAAACATTTGTCAGAGGACCGGCATTTGGACTGACGCCCGATGATATGCAATTCATAATATAGGCGTGTTGGATCTTGTTTCCTTGCAATTTCTGTCTTGAGTACATAGATTATTTGCATCGTGGGGCTGTATTCTATCTTCACAGTTATTCGACATCGCTGCTGGTGCTGCCGCTGCACCGCGGCTGGCTGTGCTTGAACATCTTCGACAACAATGTTCGAAGACTGGTGCTCCATCATTGAATACACTTATGTCTCTGCCAGGCAAACAAATGAAGGACGTACAGCCCTAGCAAGACGCAGCCGTCATCCTCGTAAAGCACCGCGTAGGCGGTGCGCAGAGAGTGCAATCGACCATCGGTGTGGCCGAAGCTTTCTTGGAAATGAAAAAACTTCAAGATATATGCAATCCACGACACTGTCTCTCAGTCACGTTCTGTGCGTGTCACCGCGCATGAGGTGGGGACCTACGGCAGCAAGACGGAGTGAGATGTGTGCGTGTTTCTTCTATCGAACACTAATAAAGGGTCAACGACATGTTGCACAGGTGTATTTCACTGTTCTCTAATAACAGAATGAATTTGTATCATGCTATGACGATGCTGTCTACCTGAATTCTACTCATCTGTCTGGATAAAGTTTGACTGAGGAGCAGATTGGTACAACAAAAAGTTTTTGAGATCGACGAAAAATTACATTGCTAGGGGATAGAATACAAGCAAGAGGGTCGGAATATACCGGTAATCGTGAAGCCTCTCAACTTTACCGGATAAACTAAAAGAACACGAGTGATCAATGCGAGTCGTTTTTATTACAGATAATGACTAAATGAAAATATTTATCTGCTACATATTTAAGTTTAGCAAAAATATCTGAAAATACATTAAAAATCTTAGTGAAATATGAATATATATATATATATATATATAATGCGCACATTATATACGAAGTAAGACTCCATGAACAGGTCGTTAACCTAGACCAGAATATCGAAGTGCTACATATGAATATAAGCACTGTACAAATTAGCAGGTCATCACAAAAGTTACTCATTTAGAGATAATTTAGAGAATAAATAATTAACTCAATCGTCTTATCGATAGCAACACAAATTTAATTCATCCACGCCCACACAAGGAATAAAGGAAGAGCTACCCAGATAACAAGGCAGTGATACTATCGACGTATGTCCCGTCTAATGGTTGTAGATAATCCGATAGATTCTCGTATGTAAGTTTTGCTTCAGCGAAAAAACAAGTATATACTTTTTATCTACTGATTAACGGCTAACATAGTTAAAAATAGTGTATTTATAAGCTCATCCAGTATAAGCGAATCGAAGAAATTGAGTAACGGACGAGCTGTACTAGGTACTTGATTACCTATGAATTGATCGGATGCCGTTAAAGAATAATGAACCTAAAAACTAACAAATTATTTACTATACAAACCTTACGCTCGATGGCTCAACTTTTTTGTTTCTCGCTGGTAGCATCTATTGAAGCAAGGTTAAAACACTAGGACAGGAAGGCCTGTCGCAAAACAACCATCCATTACCAACACAGTCATTTTCAATAATGAAACTAGGCAGTTGAAAAATCAAAGAGTAGAAGGATACACCTTAGGAGCATAAGCAGAGCAACGACCTGCTGTCATTGCCAAATCTTTTTAAGCAAAACAGAGCGCGAACAATGCGCTCTCCGTAGGTTCAATGTGACGTTAATCATGTCACACATGATGTTATGAAACTGCATCGAAATCATCGCAGATGAAAAGAATAATAAAAAAAAATTGATTTTCTATGAATTGAGGTTAGGTTTTATATATAAAATCATGTATGGCGCACTTGAGATACACACGTAGAAATTTGTGCAGTTCTCATCGGCAAGAAGAACATTTGAAGTGCACTGTCGCTAGAAATGGGGCATGGTCAATCTGCGTCGCTCCCAGAAAATGTTTAGACTTGGGGATGGCGCCGAACAGCAGAAAAGCCGACTTCGACGGCAGTTCTATATAGATTGGGGCGTAAACTGATGTTCGTGCTCGCAATGGATATCAGGAGCATTTGTACGAAATATTGCTTGACAAGGTCAAAACCGCCAGAGATCTCTAACAACTGAAAAATTTCCGTAGATGTTTGAAGTAGCAATCGAAGGAATGCAAAGTCGATAGTCAGTGACGACATACAACTTCATCACCACGCTGCGCTCACAGAATGGATTGAGGGAAAGTGAATTGGATGATGACTTTAGCCCGCATATTCTCCAGGTTTAAATTCGGGTCATTTCCATTGAAAGAAAGCAAAAGGCGGCATAGCGTATACCACTGCAGAGCCCCTCAAAGAAGCCATCAATAACGGCATAAGGTATGGAAATGCAAATGGCTCGTACGCAGCTGCTAAGAAGTTTTCCAGAACACTGGCATCAACGTGTGAACAAATGCAGACTACGTCTAACATAAATCAGAGTATCGTCGTTCTACTTTATATACTTTGAAAGATCCTCAAGCTTTTCGAACCGCTAATTACCTCCAGATAATTTAATATAATCTGTGTGGATACTCTCGGATGCCCGCGTATTTTTGAAAAACTACTTTTAGAAATCCTGTCGAGCTGCGTGAGATACCTGCGAAACAATGGATGAGAAGTAAGCAAATGGGCGCCTGGAATGGCGTTTTATTTGTTATAGAATTACTTGTCCAAACGCAGGCTTTTTTTACGGCCGGCCGATGACGATTGGAATATTAATGCTAACATTAGTAGTACAATATCAATAGCATTTCTTGAAAGAACCAATAATGCCACAAAAACGAAGTAGGTCAAGGGATTTGTATAGGTAAAGAAAACTGGAGATTTTATCTTAGCCGACGTAAAGCACAGGCAGATTTAGTTTGTCTAGCGATAAAAGTCGAGGTGAGAGAATATGTTGTCGAATTCGACTTGAGATCTTTATGGACTTGTACTTGAATGGGGGTAACGTTCTGAGTCGACCGCCTTCTGGCACTTCGACTGAGTAAGCCCTACGGTCTCTAGACTGAACTTTCCCACTGAATAAAACAGAAATCGTACTGCTAACTAGCGTATCGGACAGCTGAACGATAGCCGAGTATCATGGTATCAAAGGGAGACTCTGTTTCCTTTTGTCGTATATTTACAACTGAGATCGGTCTCCGGGAATCTGCAATGCTTACTTTCAATTTACAGACCGGGTATTTCGTCTGTTTATCCAGTAGCCTCGATAAAAACCCCACTACCGACAGCAAATAACCAGTCGCTGTCGAGTGAACACTGAATCATGAAGCATAGTGAAGCACGAGGCAAGGAAAACCACCGTTTATTTAATTCAGATGTGATTTGTACAATATATATGGGATCGCAATTAAAGTATCCTGTAGTCTATACGCATGTTGACGAATGCACTCTGCATTATACGATGACTGATGCTCGGCGAGGTGGTGAAGCTCAGTCAACGAAGCATCTTCTCTAACGTTCGCCAATATTCATTTAATATTTAAAAGTGAAATTCTGTTACTTAACTTAGTAGACTGACCATTTTAGCAAACAAGTTACCGTCTGGAAAATACTGCTGCGATGAAAAAAGATACGCGCATGTATGGAACAGAGTCTGTTCTATTATTGAATACCCGACGATTTAAATTTGAATACCGATATTTGCAGATATATTTTCCTTAGATATCAAACGTCTATTATGATTAACTAAACGCGGCGAAAAAATTGGCTATTTTAGAGTTCTGGGCATGAGAACAGTTCTAACTAGGAAAGAGTCCACAGACGAAGTTCGTTTCAGCACAGGTACTCTTAAGGCCTTTAGCCATAACGAAACGTTCATTTTCAGGCAGGATATACTATCGGATGTGTAAGAAACAAAGCACGTTCTCTTCGATGCGCGACAACCTCCGTCGAGGCCTTTGCAAGCGTGGCAGAATTTCTCGCAAGGCTTGAGTTTTAAAGCTTCTTACGTATCGTTAATATATGCATAGTGAGCACGCTACTTATTACTATTATTTCAAATTTGATGGGCAAGTGAATTCGACAGTCTATTTTATGCATCTAGCGAAAATTATGTAAATGTTTGTAATGTACTACGGCAAAGACCGTAACCTAACGACCAGGCTATCACAAAAATCAATGGGGGAATCGGCGCCAAAATAGAAAGCTTTTCTATTCGTTTTCAATGCCAGTTGAACCATATCAGAAAGTTTATTTATTTTTTTTTTAAATAGTCACTTTTATTTCGCTAAAATGAAAATCGCCTACGTGTGAAGGCTTTCAGTGCCGAATGGAGCGCGGCTTGTTGTCACGATGATCGATTCTCTACACATTATTATCTACGATGTATTAGAATAGCATATACTGTGTACTTTCTCTTCAGGGGAATGACCGAAACAGACACAGATGATTAGCATTGTACTGATATGAAGGATAAGAGGTAAAAACAGAATTCGGGCAAATTGGCACCTGTTATTATTATATGGAACTTATCGGCACTTTTTTGCGAACCGTGCACACCAGAATGTTACTTACTATCTTTCTACAGAACAACATTTACAACGCAGTATAACGCAGAGTTCTTCTCGTTTTGATTGTTGTTATTACTACGTAAGTGTACCGAGGTGCAGCATAATTCCACCGGTGTGAAACTGTTAACTAGTACTCATCAATAATCGATAAAACCCGCACAAATTTTAAATAGCATATATGTGACTCGAAAGGCCAATTTTCGTATCTACGTGTGGCTCAACCTCACCTCTGACTGACTGAGAGCCCAACTGGTTTATTCCTAATGGCATCGTCAATAATTCAAATCGTTTTAGTAAGCGATCGTATGCCTGTGATTCTACTAAACAAGCTATTACTACAGATCCCGCAATCGAACCGAGGGTCGGCCATGCTACAACTAATAGAGACGGCTATAATAAAACCGTGGCGAATACATTATAACAGCTATCTCTAACGAGTACCACGCTAGCTTACGTCGGCTATGCTAAATTGGGTCACAGGTCCACTAAAGAAATCGGGTACCACTGTTTGACGGTTACATAGTGAAGGCTCCTTTGTACTGCTATTTCCCTCGAACTTTGTAGATGTTCTCACTTTCAGACTTAACCATTTAGAATTACTTGCCAGTATTTAGACTGGATACAAGAGGCAAGGGGCGTTCGGGCGATTCTAAATATGCCCACGGACAAATGAAGTACTTTAACATACATATAACGCCACTGTAACCTGTTTCGTTCTTCCTCTTCAAACGCCAAACCGGTGTATAGAATAGCATCTTGACGAGCTTTTGAGATAACATATACATACATGATTTATTCGTTAACTTGTGACGAGACTTGCCGTACCGTGCAAATCAGTATGATAATCCTTATTCAGTTTTGCTGTTTTGGTGGTTACTGCTTCTGCCGCCAGCAACGTCAGGTCTGATCAAATATACTTCGTCATTCGTAGCTGGCCAACTATTGCAGAACGATACGCATCGAATCGCTGATCGCCGCACCTCGCCGGTCGGGTCGCCTTCGACGAACGCAAACTTTGATGACACTCTTCAATAACAAGCGATGCAACGACAACATCAGACCGTGATAATGGTGCTGTACCAGACATGGTACTGCCAGCGAGGTAATCTCATTCGCTGCAGCGATCTCAGACATGCACACTCGTTTCGGTGTGCTATAAGGTAACCGTTTCCTTCTCAGCTCAGTCTTAGCGTTAGCGTTAGATGGAAGTAATTCTTCTTGCGCCGATACGTCGGTCACCTACCGTCAGATCTGTCATAGCATCTGTCATCCGCACGAAGAGACACCAAGAGAATGAGAGCCAGCAGTTGCTCGGTCTGTGGCAGCGTAACACGTATCCCCATTAATATATAGTAAACACACAGTAGTCAGCTGGCGAATTTACGAGAAAACTGAATGGCGTGGCTATTAGAAGACAGCTAGAGGCCAAGAGTCAGCCGAAAGACAGAAAAGAGCAATACGTACGTAAAAAGCACGCTTTGAAATTAGCATAGGACAAATTAAATATGCGAAGAGCGGTCAAAGCTTGTTTTACCGGATAACATCGAAGAACGTTAAGGCACCTAATCTGTGGTAACGAAGACGGTGGCATTTCTAATCGAATATTCCACAACGACAAAGTATTTCATCTTGTTATTTTATCTGTTGATTTCTTATTAAATACACTTAGATTTGATTTGTTATCAAACATTAGATACATAAACGACCAAGGACTAAAATTCTGAGGTTATCATTATTTGTATATCGTGTTAATTGAAGTTTATCTCGTTTACTTCTAGACCCGGTTGGTTTCTGTATTTGAAGTAAAAGCGTGAATAGCCCATTTGCCATGTAGCTAATGGTAACGTATCATACATTAAATACAGAAGAGTTTCAACAATACTTGTGGCATCAACAGGTTTGACAAGTAACACAAAACTGTCAAAAAAGTATATACAGCTGATATAGAATAATCTATGCGCCCCGCAATGCATAAGTATTTGACTGAGGGTCATTGTTGTCTTCATGGTGACATAGAAACGTCATTACCTATTTTGTAGGTTAGCATCAATTCCAACATTTACCTGCAACATTTTTTGGGATCTAGCGCATCACAATAAATGGACCCTTTGCCCATAGACACAAGTAACATGACCAAATAATCTCAACATAAATTATATAACCGTGATAGACAGATGAATACGTGCACCCACATGCGCACAGTGGCCAATCTAGCAACCGTTATGAATAATATGCCTACCCAGAAGCGTTCAAATACCGCCCCTCTGTCAATCTCTAATAAGACAGTTAATCTAATCCATCTGTTCTCCACAGGGGGGTATCACAAGATTTCTTTATTTTCAGAAAAATTAGTTTCGTATATGGCTACTTTCATAAAACATCACACGATTCTAATGGCTATGTAACTGTCGAGTATAAAATTGAATCCTGTATGTATACACTTGGGAACTCACTTGAAAATCCGGTTGCTCGGGGTCCGTATCCGTAGTTGAGCACCTTCTTTCCGTAAAACAATCCAAATTGTACGGTTCCATGAAATTTATCATTGTCTACCGGGTGAACACCTTCCTGTTCTAAAAACACCGAGTCGATAGTGGTGTCCCGCACCATACGAACTTTGGCCACGAGCCAGTTGTGGGTTAGCAACGACGCCGAGAGTAGACAAATAGCCAGGCACGAGATTAGGAATGTCAAGAAAGTGAGAAAACGGGCCCGGGCGTCCATTTTGCTGTTTAAGCCACTTGTGGGTCGTGGGCGGCAGCTTCGTCAATGCTATGCAAGATGGGGACTATAATAGGTATCAGTGTGCCCCCAAACGTCTGGCGGAGGGTTAAGCCTCAAGCAATATGAGCTTATTAATGCTCTTGCCTTGTTGGTTCTACCATTCAAAGGCCTTATTTAACAATAGATTATCCTCAGATTTCACACGAGGCTTCAGGGACCCTTGCACTGGGGCACCACTCTGGTGGCAACAATTCGATACGAAGTCCAGCACATCGAAGGACTGGTAAGCAGAAATAATGTTGGAGCTCTGCAGAGTGAATTTCTACACAAGAAGTCTCTATATATCCGCTAGGTATTATTTTGTAGGCTTATAGCAGGCATGTACTCACGAGAGCTAAGAACCAGAAAAGAGACACCACGCTTCTTTGCAGGATATGGGGCAATCGTTTGTTAACGATTGCCCATCTCACACACAATAAACATGACAACTGAGGATTATGACAGCTCCTCTTTTTCTGACTCTCTTATCTTCCACAACTTTACACCTACTATTCATTTCAATCTATGTAGCACGACGTGATGTACAGCAGCTCCAAAGTGTTCTTCTCCACTTGTACCAATAAGCATCGTTAACTTGCAAGCGCCCACATTACGCTGAAACGTTAACCGGTCCTCTTAACAACTTTCAGCTACACTCACATCAACTTGTACCTTTCATACTTTGTTGGTGTTTCCCTCGTTCGAAATCCTAATAATTCGGTCTTCTTCTATGCAGAAATACTATTAGGCGCAATAAAAAAACGAACGGTAAGGAGACACATATACACGAACTTTGTAACAGCAACACCAGGTACGGTGGTTTTCGTCATGTCAGTGGCTGTCACAGTGGCGGGAACGCTACCCGGGTCAGCATCTGGCTTCAGTAGCCTTCAGCCGACTTTAGTTCGTTTGCAGAACTGCACTTATTTCGCTCACTGACGGGGTTGCTGACGATAGTGGCCAGTGCGCCGTTGGCGATGGCCCATTCTGTCGGCGAGGAAGCGCCGTCGTTGCTAAGCAACACAGCGACCGTAGACATAGCTGAGCTAGTAGGAAAGGAGGATATGAAGCTGGGGGGAACCTTGGCTGAAGAACAACGACTGACGGCTGAGTCGAAGTCAGAACGCTGTCCAGATGGGCTCGACAAGTGCAGCAACTCTGTGGTTTGTCGTTCTTCGCTATGCGTGTCAGGGCTTTGTCCTAAAAGTCTAAGGCACACATAATAGTTCTAATTTTGATAATACCATACTGTCCATACAATATTAAAGAATTAAACATAAGAGAGTATTTCGAGAGTTTAAAAATGTCAACCCGTGCACATAGTAAATAAATTGCTTGAAAAACTAATGAATACCTTATAATATCTAATCTATTCTAAACTTCGCCTTAGCGAAGTTATTAATGTAACGATCATTACTATAAAAGTGTCCGGAACAAACCTACACCAATAACATATTAAATACATTTAATTAGATTAAATAAATTAAAATATATTTAATTGGAGTAAAATTTATTACTTTAATTTGAAAATAAAATATGTGGTCGTTAACGCAGACAGCACTGGGGATTTTTATAATTATACATCAACTCCTTTCGGAAATAAATTATCAGTTTCAAGATCCAAGGATTTAGTAATATTGTGTAATAATAAAAATAGAAGAAGAACGCTTTGAGCCCTTAGCCGACAACTATCGTAGTTCTCAATATAAGGTAAGCTCTGAGTATCTTACTTCACGTTTACGAGCCAGAAGACCCTGGACCCGTTCCAATCAGTTTCCATAAATCAGGTAATTTTAAATTTTGCCGCGGCTTCCAACTCAACTACTATATATGTCATAAGGAATCGATGAAATCTATTTATATTTGGCGCAACACTTCAGTACGGACGTAGCTAAAGTAAAATTCGGAAAAAGCACAGGTTCTGTAGATTTTGAGGAAGATGCATCACTTCATTCTCCTGTATCCTGCGTTTATTGCTTAGGTGCAGAGTTGCACGCTTTCGAAAAAAAAAAAACAGATGAAGTACATTTTAGCTGGCTGTATAACTCTCTGCGTTGCTGGCTTCATTTGTTGTTATGTCTAGTAGAAGGGTTTTTAAGCCAAAAATGTAGGACACGGCAAAACGAACATGCATAGATCCTGTTAATTGGTACCAACGTATTTACCGAAGAAGATTTATCTTTTGATTACTGTATATGATGGGCTTACATGAAAGCATGTAGAAGCTGATCAATTTGTCGTGCTCTAATTGATGTTGATAGTCCAAATCCATTAATGGGTAGTACCTTTCAAGCTCTGTATTAACAAAAAGATGCCACAACGAATAACGCGAAAGGCGATCCATCATAGTAGACAACCTTTTTTGAAACGAAGTACCCCTTAAAGGACGATCTTTCATTCTGAGAATATTTGACCATCACTTACATTTGTCGCAGTGCCAACATTTGCCGCACAGGTTATGGTTGACTGTGTATTTTTATTTTTAGTTGCTGTTTTGTTTATATTTGAATAGAAATCTATTTTATATACAGAGGTTGAACGAAACGATTCAAGCAGAATCCACGTAATAATAATTAAGCTGTCGATTCCTCGAAAAAAAGATCTCTTCCTCTAGAATCCATACAGCCACCTAGGTTTCCTCCACTTCTAATGATTTTGTTTACAGCCTGCTATGTTTTCGAACTTTTATTACTATAGAACTTTTTATTTGAAGTTAGTTGAATACAAAGTGCTCGACTATCGTATCTAAATTGAATTAACTTGAACAGTGTCGCTAGTCAAATATCGACCGTTTTAATTAATCGGATTTGCATTAGTTTGTGCGCCTTATTAATGTTCTATATATGAAAATTGTGTTCCAAAATATCCGGGATCTCTCTTCCTCATTTTCCCTCCATCTCATGTATATAACTTCGCTTCTGTGAAGCTTACGTTCAGCTTCAGTGCTTACTTAAATTCAAACGTGTACCGTACAGCTACATCAAAGGGAACAACAATACTAGTTCCGCAGAAAACATCACAGATTCCAATTGATCGTATTATGATAAATTCTTATAGATCCTGCAAATTTGCGCTTTACCGGTTACCCTATTATATCGTGGCTATTCAGTCGCGGCCAATCATCACGAGCTACGAAATACTTCAGCCATACATTGCTACCATCATCTGAAGCTTCGTTTGTTCTAGTTTACATTGCGTTCCTACTTGAATGTTTGGTAGGTAAGGTAGAACATGAACGGAACGAACCTTCAGAAAAGTTGTTCCTCATCGGTAACAGTCGTTAGATGGCTTCGTAAAATTAGCGACGCTCCCTAATAAACCGCACGCGCTTAAGGCACAGTTCTAACGTCTGCTACTTTTACCATTACTAGAATAACCATAAACATGTCACCAGACTCGCTGCTACATAAAGTTCCTGTCTTTCTGAGGTACATGATATGTTGCTGATGCAGTCGGCACCGCTACCGATAACAGCGATATTCTCAGAATAAGGTGTTTCTGGCATTAAAGACGAGACTGTTAGTTTCCCTTTCGTTATTTTGCCTAAGATAACCCGATTAGTTGGAGAGTGGTAACTTCGTCCCTTGAGAGAGGAAAATTACTATCTTCTAAGAATACCCATAGTGGTACCACAGAGCTCTGTTTTGCCCTCATCATTTACCAGCCACGTAACTTCTATTCTCTTTGACTTACTTTCACTAATAATACTCCTGCCTGAATTCAAATATCAGTATTGTATCAAAAATTCGTCCGCGTCCTAGCTGCCAACTAGATTACGCCCTTTGCCCTCATAACATTCCTATGCTGCTGTTTCGGACAAGTGCGACTGCGTGTATAACGCCAAAGCTGTACCAGTGGTTCTGAAGATATGTTCTTTTTCCTCTTGCAGCAAAAAAAGCAACGTCAGGGGCTACGCCATATCGCCGGGCATGAGCCATAGCGAAGCTTGCAGGCCTTAGGACAGAACTGGAGATAGTGGTGATAGCAAAAATGGTGACGCTGTCGGCCAGAGGCGACAGCAGCGCTTCAGCCCTTTTAGACTCGTAAGCCTAAAAACCGTAAATATAATCAGCCTGTTCGACCAGCTGGAACGGCGATAGTGGCAGGTGCAACAGCGGTAGTCTGCGATGGACCTTTCGCGCTTCGAATTCTCCATAAAAGCAGGTTTTAAGGCGCCAGTCCGCCCTGCCGTTGTTTTGGTCTCAGAGAAAGGTGCGCGTACCTAGGGAACGACAGGCTAGTAGAACGGGCCCGTGCGAAAGACCGCGTAAGCGCAATGCGTACATGGATGCGTGTCCGTCGTAGAGAAGAGGGCCTAAATTTTGCAACGCTGCAAACGACGCTGGAACGAACAGAATGAGAGCCGGCAAGACGAAGGACCGAAAAACGTTAACTAGCTTGCCGCGCGCGGCCGCCGCCAAATTGTAAGGCAGTAAAAAAAAAACAGGAGGACAAAGCATACGAGGAAACCCTAGGCAGCGCAAATCGGCAGCAGGAAATTGATCCAGAAGCAACAGGACCAATGGCATGACCAGCGCGTGCAACTGAAATGACAGACGAACTGGCCGTCAGTCATTGTAGACCTGCCTTAAAGAAGAAACAAAAAAGGACGACCTCATGGAATAAAAGCACAAAGGCATATAGAGACAGAAGATTCAATTATGCGATTGCATTATACATCATCATATCTCAAAGGCTGGCAGAGAAATGGTAAGTAGGCGCCGGTGCCTATGAAAGTTGAAGAAGGTTTGATGCTAAATGAGGCAAGGAAAAACGGGCTAGGTGAATCAGGAAGCTCAGACCCCGAGGGGCTCCGTAATTTAGCTCTCATCTCTAGACGTTTTCGTTCGAGTTGAAGCCTGTTAGTAGATGATGCCAGTGGGCAATGTGAGCGAAATGCCACTAATGCGTATGATATGCATAAATGTCTTACTAGTTAGCTAGGATGATATTATGGTAAAAGCGCCACATTTATCTTGATTTATTTGTTGATGTCTTTCAAAGCACGTTTTTAGTTAGGCCTGTTTATATGATATACCACATATGAAAATAGCTTTTCTTCTACACCATATCTATTACGCCAATGCCCATATGAATATGATTAGATCAACGTCGTGTAAAAAATATCAATATAGATTAACAAAAACTTTGACGAGTTTCCCTAGCGCTAAGACATCCGCGTACCGTCTCTAAAACAGTGACTTTATTCAAAGTGTTCTACATGTGTTCTACATGTTGCACAGCTGTACGCTTAAGCGAAAAATCAAAAGTAGCAGTCGCTTGTACAAACTAGCAACCATATTCTACATCAACCGTAGTAAAAGTTAGATAAATATAATCAAAACAATATACACGAACAGTAGGTTCAGTACTCGTAAATCAATCAGCTAGCTAAGTGCTACCGGCGTAACCGTACTAGAAATAGAATATATCTATCATTTAATAGCGTCGAAAGATGACGTACGTATACGTATAGAGTTCGATTATTTTTTCAATGTAGCTGCTAACACTTTCTCTACGTTTTTCTGTCAGTAAGCGAAAAACCCATACGTCATATCGTTGGCTAAATATGACACTTTCAATACTGCACCTATGTATATATGTTATCGTTCTACTATAAATCTTGAGATTGTTTCTTTTCATGTCTAAACGATTAGTATATAGCTTCGATCCGACTAGAAAATGTCAACGACAAGTAAACAGATGTACAACAATGTAGATAGGCTACATGTTAGTATTCGCTTCGTTATTCGCGCAGGCTTTGTCCTTATTTCTCACCTGTACGTTTAACGCGTTCCTAGATAACGGCAAGGGACATTTTGACTAGATGTAAGTTGTTCTGCAACGTGTCGTACCTCTACAATATCGCTGTACATCATTTAACGTACCACAATCAGTCTCACATCTAAAAAGTAACAGGGTTCATAAATTTCGTTAAGCGAGTTCCTTATTCTTAATTGATTCTGTGTTCCGCGTTAGATAGGCATACGCGAGAATATGCATCTCGTAGAAGTCGGGTAATTGTTTGTTCGGTTGAAGATTCGGTTTACTAAGTACAAATAGGCGTAGGATGCCATTTGTCGTTCTGCAAGAGCGAGTGTTTTGGGATTTCTGATCGTTGCAATTCTTCAATCACGCATTTGGTTAGCAGTTGTCAGTTCAGAGTTATAATAACGGTGTAATAACTTTTCCTCGGATGAGGTTTTGCCCAAAATACATCACTGAAACATTTATAAATCATACTGCACACAGATGTTTGGCAAGCTTTTCTTTATTTGGTGCAACTGCGTTTGGGACGCATGCTTCGTTCTATAATATGTATTGTAGAATACACTGGGGTTTTTACACGGATTTAACATAGAGGTCAACACCCTATGAAGTACAATCCAGCTAATGAAGCCACAGAGGCGAGCCAATGAATATTCTATTCCCACGACTAGGCTGATGAGCGTCTTTATGCCTCCCGCATGCTGGCGCTCTTCTATCTCGCGTCTTCTTTTCGTTCCGACCATTTATTCATCCAACATTACAGTAGACAATTTAGTCGTATTTAGCATGTGTTTATGTGTGTCTGCGTCCTTTTGGATGCACCAAAAGTGACTTTGTATCTCAAGCGCCCGCACTGTCTGGCCTTCCGGGCAGCCAGACAGCCTCGGCTGGCGTAAATGTTGCCACACGGCGGAGAAAAAAGGCAAAAATTGTTATGGCATACACGAAGCAGCAGTTTAGCGGGAATAGTCTCAAGGGGTAAGGTCTGAAAATAGGGTGGTTGTGAGGGATTTGTACAATTCTCATAATAATTCTGTGGAGAGGTACATACATGTAAATTCCCGAACGAACCCGAATGGGGCGAAAACGGAAACCAGAACAGCAACGAGGCGGCAATGAAAAAACAACAGCAGCAGCAACAACGGAAAGGACGGCGACTCTGCTGGCTCTGACCGCAACTGACGACGCTGGCAATGATAACCAGTGGAACTTCCAGCGAGCACGAATGAATGAAGACAGGGACCCGCGGTGGGATTCCTGGGCAGCGGACGCGTTCGCTCGCCACCGGAAAACGCAATATATGGAGCATTATGGAATAAGGAGGCTTTCCTGCTCAGAATATCCTGTGTGCTTCACAGCAGCAAACTAGCCGAGGCTTGTCGCTGGTTTTGGGTGCTGTTGTAACTGGCGATCACCACTGACCGGGCCCGGCGGGCTAGCCCTCATCGGCTGCAGCGTGATTTGTGCTTTCCTGATTAAACCCCCACGAACCCCAGTTCACTACTCTGTTTTTGCTGTTCCTGTAGCTGCTGCTGCTGCGCTCTAGCAATGTTATGTTTTTTTACTGAACGAAAAATGAAACGACGGCTCCTAGATCTGAGTCGCTGCTGCAGTTGCCGACGGTCCGGAAGCTTCTCCCGAAGACCAAAAAGAAATTGGGGTTCGCCAGAACCATTGAGAAAGGCCACATCTGCATTTTGAGGAGATCTCTTTCGCTGCCGGTGTCGAACACTTGTTTAGCTATTCTTTCGCTTTCCTTGTCCGCCGACGCATCCTGCGGTGGGCCCGCACATACAGGAGCGCATAAGCTCAGCCATTGTCGAGAAGCTCTTATTGCACAAACAACGGCAAGGCCACTGCATTAACGAACCGAATAAGGCGAGAACCGTCGGCAACAAAAGACTAAGTGTTAGAACGGTTGGACGAGCCCGGCAAAATTGAATTTTCATACAAAACCTCAATGGCAATAGCATTATTGCTAGGAGCCAAGTAACTGTAAGACGCTACGCCGTCAGCAGCAGCTTCGATCAACGTAGCCGCCAATGTACCTTTCATGACATGAATTTCTGCTGTTCGCTAGAGAACCGAGTCGGGTCGAGTAGACGGTGGTGCCGATTGAACATTTTGAGCGTCCGCAGGCTAAGCTAAGAAGAACTCAGCTCTTACGAAAACAGTGCGAAGAGTAGAACAAGTGTTGCAGCATACATATGGTTTCTTTTGATTGTTTCCGAATTGCTACTGCTAGCGTTGGGTATATTGCAGATGCCGATGGAGGCACAGATGGCTGAAACTTAGCTGTTGCTATAGCACACTAGTCGGCCTCGCGGCACAGAGTAGGTGAAAAGCGGTGTTGATTGGCCCGCAAGAAATATAAGCAGGGCGCTGGTAAGAGGCGGGGACGGTAGCGGGACGACTGCTCATCGTGATAGCTAAACGTTTCCGAACTATCCGAACCGAGAAGCTGATTATTTACAACTAAACAATCGATACTTTCGTAGATTTTCAGTACTCGGACGTCATTTACATGCAGAGGGAGAATTTCCATTTTGTACACTTTATATATTAAACATCAGATTCTACCCGACCGTAAGTCTGCGCTCCGAGCCAGTGTTTATCGTACGGCGATACTTAAGTTGTGTATTCCTACAACTGAGATAGTTCGGCCTATCTTGGAAAACTAGAAACTTGTTCACTTGCTGAAGCATTTTGACCGTTCCATAATACACAGGTGCTGTCAAAATACATAAAATGACGTTATATGCGCTTTGTATTTATTTTTCCCTCAGTAACTATGAAAGCTGGTAAGAGTTATACGTAGCCTTTACGGAGGGCAAAAGTCATCCGGGACGTAGGCGGACTATGCATTGCGGTTGCAATCTAAAGGCTCCGAGAGTGGAAGGAAACGCAGGAAAACCACATGCAAAAAAGGTCGGTGTCGTTGTCCACTAATCGGTAAAATCAACGACCTAAGGCTAGTTTAATAGAAAGAAGAAATGCTTTAACGAGAAAATGTAATTAACAAAAAAAAAAAACGAGAAGTGTCATTATTATATAACTTTTAATAGTGTATCAAGTTGAAGCGACTTACTTACAATTAATGTATTCGTTTACGTGCAGTAATAATAATAGTAGTAAGTTCCAATTGCGATTTAGTCTTGAACTTTTAATTTTATTCCGTCGCGTAGTTATATGCGATTAACGTAAATAAAGTTACACGTATACATGTATAGTTTCATATACTGAAAGTTACCTGGGGCGCGCAAGCCTTAAAAAATTTCAGCGCTGCTATCGTTGCTATTTAGCTTATCATCGTTTAAAATCTTCAATAGCTTAGTATTCGGTTATGTACAAACGTTCCTTAAACAAAAATATGAAATAACATGTCTTTATTGAGTGTCGACAGATTTGTGACGGTACATGCAGTACGCTGGCACCAATAAATCCACTAATATCTTTATCTTTTGTTTCTGGTAACCGTTAATCTCGCCTCAATGCAAACCCCCCGATCCGCCCCTTCAGACTGTTCAAACATGGACAGTGTTCCTTCGATCCATAGCTAAAAATATTTGTATGTCACACTAAATATCAAAGGTTAACGCATTTGTTTATAGCCATATAATTTGTAACGGAGAATTAAACGTTGAACACCGATCAAAATTCACAAGCATTAGAAAAGCATTGTATCAAGTAGATATAAACGCTCCTCATAACTATATTTTTGTTACTTAAATAAATGAAAATATGTTAACTTACTCACTTAAAGCCTATAAATATATAACTTAATTGAATAAGAATGTGTTGACCTTATCGAATATATAGCGTAATGCTACCTGACCAAATAGCACACTACCTCGTTTTGCATACAAAAAGAAGGTCGGTCGCGCATAGCCAACCGCTATTAAAGCAGCAATTGTAAACGTTCTTATTAGCCTTGTTTTTTTATATACATATAGCCTCCTATGTTTTTTTCAGGAGTAACAAATTTAGAACTTTACACTACAGGAGATCCGCTTTCCTTCTAGTTTGCTCACATACAGTGCAATATTCGTTGAATAACCGTAGATAGTCATCTATACCTATACCAATTTACGAAGATACAGCACATAAACGCATGCTATTTTATAAAGTGCAATTGAATAAGTTGTTACCTCTACATGGTAATACTGCTATTTCCACGACACATCCGCCCGTCGAACCACTTTTTTCCAGCAAGACGTTCCAATATATCAAAGCAGACAAATATCAAAACAGATT
This sequence comes from Varroa destructor, assembly GCF_002443255.2. NCBI lineage: Eukaryota > Metazoa > Arthropoda > Arachnida > Mesostigmata > Varroidae > Varroa > Varroa destructor. Next base: position 21,240,052 of record NW_019211458.1, on the reverse strand, counting down.
TTGTGATATAATGGGTAGCAGGCATCTTGCTACGCTAGAACTCTCGGTCAAAATATTGGTCAGGAAGTCGGGCTGCGTCGGGTTTGGGACGGCCTCATCGACGTTGACAGGCTGCATAAGTTAGCTCCAACAATTTGTGATCGACCATATAGCAATGGTAGCTGTGGCGCTGAGGGTGAAGCCAGCGCAGATCGTGAGGTTGTGTTACGGTGCTCTTTTCTGCACATAATTAGACGCATAACAAGGCGATTATAGGAATCAGGAAGGTTTGATCGGCGGAGAAGCGGAAGATAAGAATGAGAGAATGGTGGAAAAGGGGATAAAACTCACTTAGCCAAACCCAGCTCAGTCCAGATTCGGTCCAGGACAACCAAGTCTAGCCCACGCTTGGTTCAAAATCAATTCAGACCAGAGAATCAGCCAGCCGGAGGGAGTAATAAAAATGTCTGTGGTTATGGCTCTGTTGCCAGGGAAGAGGTTTTTCAGAAGACCTCATGGGAGTTGGTGCCGCCCCTTTTCACTCTCCGTCCACTGATTCGGGACGCATATTGCGTACCTGCGCTGACCTCGAACAACTACCTGTCGCCGCCGCCGCCGCATGCCTTTGTGCCTTTTTCACAGGTGACTGATCACCCACATTCCAGGCCTGCCTCGACCGTCCGTACTTCCAGGCTGTTCCTAGCGAGCTGAATGCAAGCAGAAGCCGGCTACTGGCTCTCTTTGGTCTGCGTCGTACAAATCTCTTGGTGTGAGAGTGAAAGGGTGGGAGAAGGAGTAGACACGAGTGACGGGCGAGAGAGCGGCAAAGAAACACGCTAGCAACTACGATGGCGTTCCTGTCGTAGTAATTTTCTCATTGTGAAACTTCTTTAGATACTTTGAACCTCTCCTATCTTGTATTGATTGGAGGCTGAGACAGGTAGCACTAGTATGCATTGAATATGTACGGGATAAGACTATTAAAGGGTTATGACAGTCACGGGCTATATGTGAGAAAAAACTTGAATGGCTGCGAAGCGGCCCAGCACGTACTGCAACGCCAGCAGCTCTAAACGTTTCTCGTTAGCCGCACTGGCAGCAATGTCAGCGGCGGATTGAGCAGCAACCCGCTATTCCATTCCCCAGCACTTTGGTAGCCCGTAGTACTGCACATAGCAATGTGATGAGTGAGGCAACGCTGTAAACTAGCCGGTCGTCTTGTAGCACAGACGGCGTCCCGATGCTGGTTTATAAATTCCGGCGCAGACATGCCTCGAAGGCTCTAAGAACCAGGCAACATCGAGAAAACGAAAGTGAGGGCTGACAGAGCAGGGTGCTTGGGGCCAGGCAAACGTCTGCCCTCAAACTTGCCTGCAAGTCTTGAGAGCGATGGTCGAACGGCGTGCTACTGAAAAAGAGAGTCCTTCAATGCTACCAAGCCCGGCTGACTATATCAGCCTGGTTGTGTTCGGCTAACTAGATCTGGTGGAACAGCTAAGTTCAGCGCGGATAGAATGCGCGGCACGGAATTCGCACAGCAGCGAGTGTAGACTAAGACTAACGGCGACTCGTTGAGAACGGTAAAGCTTACAATGAGTGATTGTAGGCCTCTGATGAGCAAGGCCACCTCATTTGAGCCTTGGATCGGGCGCACGTTTTATTTGCATAAGGTTCTTCGTGTCTAGATCTTCAATCAAAAAGCTCGATTCCGGCGCCCAGAAATCGGCGTAGTTGTTTGGCGGAACTTTCGATAGCTGCGGGCTATGGAGAAATATTTTCTGAATTGTTGGAACTGCTATCCAATCGACGTAGCTTATAGATACTCTCATAAGATACAGATCTTGTAGACATATGTCTGTGTATCTACAGACGGATATAGAACATGGAATGAAGTCATCCGATTTGCTTGAACAAAGAAGGCTCACGGTTCGTTTCACATAAGTACATTGATCGTTTATGTATGAGATCGTGCGATGGCAATGGCAAGTTCAACGAGTTTTATTCGGACGTAATACAAGCTGTCTTTGTGTGTTTATCATTTGCACATTATTAGTCTACATTTTTATCCTAATTTTTCATAATATCCATTAAAACTAGATGTCGTTTTTAAAAAAAAAAAAAAATATATATATATATATAAAACTATGTATGAATTTGTAGTATTTCACGCACATAAATACGCACACAAATATGTATCTTTTGCACACTATCTGTCTGCATCTGCACACGTATCGGGGGCAGATGCAAACTAGATTCGGTTGCTTATGTGGCGGTAAGATGAAAAAAATCCGTGTGCGATTCGTGCATCTTTAGCGATTGCTTTTAGGTTGGACAATAGCACAGGACCGAGCCTACATATTTTTCAATTTATACACATAAAAGGCAATTTTAAGAAAAATGGTAGAACCTTAAATGAGCGAAAAGACTGAAACAGCTCCATTTCAAAGAGAAATCTCTGTCAAATAAGAGAAGGCGACTTTGATTTAAATTATGAAACAATCGAATATTATGGTATTCCAGCGTTGTTTAAGGAGAGAAAACGTCGTTCAAGCAGGCATATAGTAACTCCTACAGAAGTCAGAAAATGATGACAAACTTGTACCGAAATGCGGACCAATACGTGGGAGAATGTGTTGCCACTGTCTACTAAAATTAAAAATTTAAACTTTATTCAGATAAATTTCGAATATTAAAGGAGTGAACAACTCAATCTTCTCAGGGTAAAAAGGCCACTTTTCGGAATGCCGGTGGCCGAAAATCATTAATCGCACCACGACAATTGAGGGCCATTTATATAATTGAGACCCGTGAGGTGCTCGAAGCTACAATACGATTCGGGCTCGAGCTATTTGATCTAATATATAATAAATAGAGCATATTTAGGTAGCACAGTGTAAACCTCAGTGAATATATAATGACTATGATAAATGCAAAAAGCTTCTTCGATCCTATGTTGCATACTACGGATTAATGCTGGTGCGGGTGGACGAACCCACACATTATCCTTATAACGGGAAACAATAGCTGTAGGAAGTATCACAAAGGTACTTTTCACATGATTCACACTTGGATTAAGTTAAACTGTGATAAATCCATGTAAACTTTCTGAAACAATGTCAGCCGTTCTTATTCCTCCATTTTGCTTTAAAGTTTGTCATATTAGATATTTGCAACTATTATATATCTAATGTCGACATACCTTTTTGGGGGGATCGTTTCAGCAAAAGTTAGCTTTCTGATACTGTTAGTAATAACTACTATAATAGTAAGTGGAAATAGGTGGTCACAAAGGTTTCCCAAAGGAAACCAAAGAAACCGTTTACGTTAACATCTACGTAGATTACGAAATAAGAATTAATGCATCTAGATAAACTAGTAGAACACATGTTTTTGAGCTCATCTTGTTCTAATTCGATATTCTCAAGCAACGTACGTTTTGTTTTTCGATCAAACAATTGGTTGCCTACCACCTTTAATAGTACGCAGACATGTTCAACCATCTAGTCCCATGAACCCGTCGCCTCTGAAATTACGGAGGTTATCAATGAATCAAGCGCGATCCACAAACGTCAGAAGAAAGATTTAGACAGTACAATGGGGGTCCGCTCAGTCTGCCTGTGTTAATCCTCGCGATGCCGGCCAGCTGGTTCCTACGCCTCTACTATTTTTGTTCGGCGATAGGTTCCTTCGTGCCTATCGAAAGAAAAACAGCTCGACTAACAGTTTTGAAAAAACCAAGTATATTCGTGAGTACGGTCTATAGAAAAACGAGTTATCTGACTGGCTAGTCTACGAGGATGGTTCCTCTTCGATGCACCTGCTTCCCATCGACTACATACGTCGTCGTTCTTACTAAGCTAAGTTGATAACGGCTCGTCCGTATTTGAGACATCGTGTCTATTTGGTTCCCGTCGAACTTCCTAGTTCGGCGTTTCTTAAGCAAAAGTGCGCATTATTTAAAATCGCCGTTGAAGATATCCACGGAGGCCCCGTTGAGTCCGCGCTATGATAATTTAGGTGCTTCGCGAATCAACTTCGCTGATTTAAATTCGAGCTGAAACATGGTGAGAGAGTTATCGTCAGGTGACCAGATACTACTGTCCCCAAACAACGCCAGGTGTCAACAGCCTGACGACCCGGCCTCGACGTAAACAAACGAGTAGCAGAGGAAGAAAAACGGATAGGCGCTTTGAATCAGTGCTAGACCTCAAAGTCTGCCTGCTGAGCGGCCTGCCTCTGTTGATGCAACATAAGGCACGTCACGTTGAAAAATAAAAAGAGACGAAAGCAGTGGGATACAACGAATGGTTGACGTCTTTGTTGCCATTGCTTGAACGCCAGACACGATACTAGCCAAGTGAAGGCTGTGAAATACGGTAATAAGAAGACACAGACGAAAGCAGGTAAGCGACCCAAAACGGGTCAAGGATCGCGCGGCGACAAAGCCGGCGAAAGTTGTCACGTAATCCACAAGGGACATTCTCATTTTGGCTATTTGTGGCGTCCTTACAGCGTTTGTTACCAAATAGAGAAAAGTGCACTATATAATAGTCCATTGAATGGAGTCTGGCCTAGCGGGCGGTAGTTTTCAGAAATCGTGATCATGAACGCGTGCACACGCGTCTTGATTGAATATGAATAAGCGACTCAAACGTACATTACTGAAATAGTCATATATACATATATATATATATATATATATATATATATACACTATACGCAATTAATACAAGTATGTATACCTATAGTGGTATAAAAGGTTGGGGTTACAGGGAAGAATTTCGTTGCTTCAAGGCGACATTTTGAAATATATATATATATATATATATATATATATATATATATATATATATATCAGTATATTGTAGAGCAGGGAAGTTGAAACAGCATTTTTTTGCCAGTCCCTTATTCCTGGATCAACATACCTGCAGACAGAGGTAATCGTGCAGTATGTGTGGACCTAACCATTTATATCCGTAATGATACTTAGGTAATCCCATCATAATCTACCACTGCGCACATGAGTATTAAGTATTTTTTATTGCCTACAGTACCTAATTTTCTTTTATATGTAATATTTACGCTCACAACAGCGTACGATTTTTGTAACGCCGCGATACATAAGCAGGACTATGACAAATAAAGGGTCAATGTCAAGGAAATCAGCACAAACGGTGAACAGTAAACGCAGCTATCGAACGAGCGTTGTAGCAGCTCTAGTATTGCGGCTTACTGTTCAAGTTTTGTACATTTATTTATACTGATTATCAATTTAAACAAGTTGAAACTTTTAGGTGATACGTTGTTCTGACAAATCAATATAAAGCAATGACCTTTCCATAGATTGTGCATCTTGTTCATCCATCGAAATTGGCTACACCTATTAAAGACTCCGCTCTGCCAGCTGTCAATGAACCCAGTCGCCTAAATCAACACAGTGGCTTATCATGCAGCCGCGTCACGTCTTGAATTGTCCTATTTGAGAGTAAGCATTTCTCTGTCCTGATCCCCTACCGGCCTTGTCGAAGACACCGGAAGGTGGGCGCCGTTGCATTCCAGGACGACAAGGGGTTGGGACGTCATCTTTTGTTTTGATAAATCCCGTTGAAGTGTTGACAGCACAGCCTCTTTCTCTGATATAAACAACAAACTCCGTTATGACTCACCTAGTAGCTGACTTCAAAAACAGATGGTCCTGAGACGTTTTTTAGTATTTCACTAAAATTTAAAGGGTGCCAGAATATCAAAGCAAACCATTTGTTTGTAGTCAAATTATTATCGAAATAGTATTTTGTTTATTTTAGAATAGGTTTTGTAGACTGCTAAGAATATGTATACAAGTTATAAGTTACAACCGGCTTACAACGATTTATTCGGTATCGAATAGATTTCTTCACCTAAGAACTGTAATATCACTAGTACTCACTGAGCGCATCATTATCTTACATCGGATTAAAATTCTGTCTGTTTTTTTGTTACGCATGTCAACGCAAGGTTAAGTTCAAAACAAGATCAAGAGCAATCATATTCGATAGTTTCTATCCGCATGTCAAGCTTCAAAAATGTGTCTATATATGTATATATGTATGGCGTATATATGTAAACTTCAATATTAGTATATTTATTTATGGCAAATAAATATACTACTATGTCATGAGATATGACGAACATTATGGGAAAAGAAGATTTAATTCTTAGAATAGAATCGGAGTTTACTATTAAAAATAAAATGTTATGGGGAGGGTCAGCTGGATGTATATTGAGTAGTGTTCGCAGCTTCGCTCAGTGGGGAAGCCTGTCAGATTATGGGTCACTTCCCCAGAGACGAAGCATAGACATATAGCCCTGTTTACACTGTCCCTATCCGTGATCTGATACCTGAATATTCGGCAGTGTTGCTGTGAACCTTCAAGCGTCGGAGTAAATCGTCAAAGTGATGTTGATTGAAATCCACACGAAGCGGTATGTTTCAAAAAGATTGTCCTATTTATTTATTTATATCTGAGCGCTCAGTGCGTTGGGAACTTCCGAATTATCTCGCTTCAACGAATACCATACGCCGCTTTCACTGACTCATGGTTATAAAAAAAATGTGGCAGTGTTCCGCTTGTAAACACTGCCAAAAATATCAAGATGATTTTATCGAACAACTGCTGCTGATTACGAAACCGTATTTTCTAATCGGCTGAAAAAAAATAACAGTATACGGAAAATTGTACGAGTGTAAACCGTGTTAGCCTCTTCATTTATGTGCCTAACTTTGTTTCACAGATACTCTCATGCTAGAGGCTTAGCATGCGCTTCGATTTAAATCGCTGGCGAGGCAGCTGGAAGGAAATTAACGGACTTAGCGCACCAGTGCACGAAACGGTAATTTTCCCACGGGCCTCATTGCTGCGGAGGCGGTTCAATGAAGCCTTACGTTTTCAGGCAATAGGTTGCAACGGGAAGAGAGCTACTGTTGCCTGATTTGACACGGGCATTCTGCATGCTCCCTGAGTAAATATCCCAACTTTAAGGCGCGTATACCCTATTAGACAAAATAACGGTAAAGGATAACTAAAAAGGCTAGCGTAAATGGTTAGCCAGATGTTTGCATCGAAGCACTTACTTTCTTCATACGGCCGCTAGACATATTTTCCCAAAACGCAATCAGAATCTTCAAGCCGTTTGGCTTCTCAACGAAGTTGAACTATCCCATTTCAACTCCTAGAGGAAAACTCAAGCTCTTCCTGTATCTGCCCGAGCCTGTTTTGTGTATTATAATAACTCGACTTGTTGCTATGGCTATACGCAACTAAAATGAAACTAAGCAATCAACGCCGGCTGATCTTGGCCATATGCTAGCCTTTATCGTCACGATTCAGTTATAATACAGCTGCTTTTGACGGCCTCTCGGGCTTCCCTATTAAGTCTGATTAGCTGTCAATGCTGCCAGCAGACTCACGCTCAACAAATATTTTCAATGCTACTAGCGTTGCCGAACGTACAAAATAGGAAAAAAAAAGGTTGAAAAAAGGGCGTTTCTCAAAGCAATGTCGTTGCGGAATCACTATGAAGGAAGGTTGCTCTGAAAGGACAGGCTCAAGTTGCCATACCATTTCGGTAGCCTGAACTGTCAGCGGCAAGCCCGGTAGTGAGCTTCGCAAGTCAAATGTCTGAGCAAACATCCAAAACGCGTCAACGTCAGACATTGCAATGTCAACGAAACAAAAACGAGATCCAGCCACACAGTTCGGCATGTGCAGGATGTAAGCAATAGATGGGGGATATTTGATAGATACACAAGCCGAAACCCAATTACACCGTGTTAGCAGACGTGGGACAAAACACAAACCGCCACGTGCTGATTTTATAAATGTTACAAAGCAAGTTCACTAATAGTGACTGACAAAATGAAGTCTGCTAAAAGCTACGAAATTCGACCAACGACCTAATGACGTATTATACGGATATTTAGAACTGTAATGAAAGGAAATAACATATTTATCATCACATTTACATATATATATATATATATATATATATATATATATATATGTATGTATATGGTTATGTAGCTATATGCTAACCCAAGCGCGTTTCATAATATTATTCGGTTAGGGTTTGCAACGAAAAAATTAATAGTATTGCTTATAGCCTGTGAAATTATAAATGAAAACGAGCGAACTAAGAAGACCAAATGCCCTGCAAATGATTTATAGCTTCGAGTGGCTTTGAAAACATTTGATTGATTTCCATATAATATTTGATATCCACAACTGGCTGCTTTTCCATTTTCCACTTGACGAAGTATCGCGTTGCTTGCGCGTATAACAAATATATAAATAAATACATTTCTGCTTGTATGTGTTCGTAACACAGTAACACAATGAGAAGAAGGAGCATTCTGTCAACTAGACCAGTGAGCCGAAACGATGCTAGTTTCTCAAGGAGATTATAAACTTGACGGAAAATACGTTTGACAGACAAGCATGTTCAGGTTGGACTAAGCCTTAGTGATAGCTCAGGTCAACCTGGACACGCGCTGAGCCAGTTCCTTTTCTCTGCTTAGTGACCAGTTCTTCAAACGCCATTCACTGTAGCACCGAATGCTTTGCCCATTGCTGTATCGGTTCCCTTTCGTAAAAAGTAGCCCCTTACTCTTTCCTCTCAATTGCCAAACCTAGAAACCTTCCGCGACATCCTACCCCCAGCAAATGCAGAGCTCAGCTCTTTCGGCCCTCTCAAACCATTGGGGGGCGGTGGTTGGAGGCTAACATGGTCTAAGTAGCTAAAGTGCATGTCGTCTAGTGCGTTACCATGGTCAGTAACGAGCGTGCTTCCACGCTTGCTTTTTAGGTCACAGCGTTCGCAAAGATTGTCACCATATATTGATAACCAGAGAAATGAGGAACAAAGGAAAAACGAGAAATTAGGCAAGATAAAGTATTTGAAATAAAATTAATAGCTGTTTCTATGCCGTTTCATAGGTTTGTTGGAGAAACCCAAGATGAATCCAACAAGACTCACAACGGTTAGACCCCCTAACAAAGGCAAGTCTTTAATGCTAAGACAAATGATTCCAAGTACTTGTTTCCATAGAAATAATTACTGAAAATGTTGAATAAGAAAAATAAGGCCATTGTCGCAACGCGTCTTCGTCGTTTCGACCACGGGTGAATTTCTTCTCACTCTGAAGCTGTAGTTTAACCAGTATTTCTTGAATCAATTCGCATTCCCGTACGTCACAGATCTTAGCCCTTAGCGTCTTTCAGCTCTTGGTGTTTCTTCTCTGTGCCTTTTTCGCTGTCGGCTTTATAAGTTCCGCTACAACCAGTGTCGCTATCCGCAGCCAACGAAACAACAGTTGTCCTGATCGATCGTTCTTTGTTTTCCGCATCAACTACGTTAACGTTGTCACAACCTGTCGCTGTCCTTGGCCCAGGTCCTGCATCTCTTACCACCGCCTATTTTCGTTCTTGGTGTCCTGTTACTCTTTAATTGGAGCCAGCGAACTCATAGAAGTCATCTCACTGACTACTCAAGTATGAGGGCGGCTGGAATCAACAACTCGGTATCAAAACGGTTTCGGCTCGTTCGAACTCCCGCTCAGATTGAGTTTATCCGCCGGGAATCGACTTCACCTGGAAAAACCTATGGACTCCAAGGCACTTAGTTCCGTAAACTCGACTGATCATGTCCATGAGAAGCGAAAGAACGGAAAGAGAAGCGAAGTAAGACTAATAACGGCAAATCCATTTTTTGAAATGTATATTTCAAAAGACGCAGACATAGTTTCTTGCAAATCCACAACACGAGCGTTACGCGAAAATTTGCACAAACAGGGTAAATAAAGTATTTCAGCAGCGTATCTGGTAAACGAAGTTGAACGACGTCTGCAGGCAAGTATCCAGAGAATAATGTAACGGGGAACGAAAGCAGTAGAGAAATCAGAAGAAACAAAGCAAAACAGTTCATGCTGTTTTTTTCGCAGGTTACAGCCTAAGATGGGTGTCACGGTCAAAACGCTGGGTGAGAGGATGCGGGACTGCAGGACGAATTGAAGGGGGTCACAGATGGACTGGGCATTATCTACAGATACCAGTGGTCGACGATGCGACAGTTTCTGGATCCTTTTTTTCTGTTCCAGCGGCGAAAAGCGCTCTACCTGACCAACCTCTTGGACACGCCTCGTAATCCCCCCCCCCCCCCCCCCCTTAAAAATGACTGCACTGTACTCGACGGTCATCAACTGTGAAATGAACTCGTCGTCGTTTTCCCCTCGTTGCCTGTTAATACGTTTTTGTATGTGCTACACCTAATCAGCCACCACACAAACCCACTTACCCAGCTAACAGCGACGGTTGGAATGATCGAAGTAGAAGCGGTTCCGTTTTGACTGATGATGCTGACCTTGTCGTTGAAGGAACAGGAGCTCACTGCCGAGTGGATGGAGAAAACGCAGTAATGCTTTGGAACCTGGACCTGAGCTGCTATCATTTATCGTTTGGGGCCGTAACTGGGTTCGACATACAACCGCTGGCTACAGCGGCCAAGTATGCCAAAGCAAAAAGCAGAAGCAATCATCGCACTGCATTGTTTATAACCCGCCAAAACATATCTGCTGCTGGGGGACAATGCGAATGAGAAGGCGTATACATGCAGACGCACATATGCAGGAGGTAATGGCAGTAATTAGGTGATGGCAAGGGACGCGAGCGGCTGGCTTTTGCTTAGCGTTACATGAAAAAGGAACAATGAACAACTGTGTACCGTACAAGGTGGATTCTCGCTTATCGATCCTTGTCAGTACGCAGATGGTGGAAATCGATGACTAATCATAGTACTTAAGCATGAGCCGAGAGGATGTTACATTACCGCAAACGCTATCGCCGTTTTCTGCCAGAAATAACGCTGGGAAATGGGAGATGAGATTGGAGAAAATCTGTGTTCTTGCTGGAAGAATGCCGGAGTGGATGACAGAAGTCATTACGCTAACGGTAAGCGTACTTGAGCACAATGTTTTTTTTATAGTCTAGTAACGGCTCCGATTCTTTCTTCGTTAGAATCTTTTCAACAAATATGCCAAGAAATCACCATGAAAAATCAATAGTCGTTTTGCGATAGGGCCAATACCACATAGTACCAAGTGAACCAAAAGAAGAAGTAATAATGTTCCACTGCATGTGGATCAAAATAAAGCTTACCGTTACTGCATTTAGCTCGCAAATTAAATACTTTCAAAGTAAGCCTTTCATAATGTCGCTATTGTTTATCTCATAGATCACTGCATGCCCTCGTTATGGTACAGTGGTAACGTATTCACTTATTAAATTTACTAAGTATTTTTATATAAATTTACTATAACAATATATATATATATATATTTATAATAATAATATACTATAATAAATATATATATATACTTTAATATACATTTACTAGGTCTTTAATATACATTTACTAGGTGTTTTTATATAAATTTACTAAGTATTTTTATATAAATTTACTAAGTAATTTTACAAAGTACTCTAGTGAATTGTTTTAGAACTTTCTTGATGTGCTGCTAGCCGTTTAAGCTCTATACTTCCGGAATCGAATCGAAAACATCCACAGAGCAGCATGTGTAGACTTACGTGTTCAAGAACTGTGACCTGTTGGATTGCACGCAAGACAATGGTGTATGGGCTACCACTAAGTGCTTAACACGCATTGTTTGTCACCGTTTATTCGTTAGTTACTTTAAAATGTCTCGGAGGAACAGGGATCTATAGAAAATTTTCAGATTGATAGAGGGTACGCAAGAATATGTTCATATAGAACTTTCTGTTAGGCAGCACTCTACGACCAATGGCCACTATTTTATCTTTTTTCATACCCTTTTTTGCATATTTAGCAAATATCACTCTACCTATAAATTGTCGAACTAATTTCTTGTATGTCTGTAGTGCGGCGAAGTCATAACAAAAGATTCTTAAGGGTGGGCGGGTAGTATTCGAGGTGTATGGAATGAAAAAAATAGAAAATACTTATTAAAGAGCTACAACCGTCCACTAGAAAAATATCCTGTTCTGCCAATGCGTACACGATATAGTGGTGCAAGATGATGTTGCCATATGTGCTCAGCTGCTGCTGACTGGAAGAAACGAACTGCTGAATCAGTGAGGTCACGTCTACAAGAAACGTTCCATATTGAACCCCTAGCCGACTCCGAGTAATTGCAGGTAAGGGCAAGGACAACCAGTGACGTCTGTAAGAGGTAATTAGGAAAAGACTGAAAATACCGCACGCTATAATAGAATCCGATTTGATTAGTGACCTCTGTCAAGTTAATCCCACAGGTATATATTTCGTTCATTTCATTTTTGCTTTCAGTCCGAGCTGCTCAGCAAAGGTTCGAGCTGCTTCCATGCGTCTCGGCGAGTATGTGCGAGCATGTATAAAAGAAATAGGGTGGATTATTCCGACGAGAATGATACTGAATTTAGTTCACGGTAGAAACTTGCGCATATGTTTGTGTCTCAAATTCAGTCAGTTGAATAATCACAGCGGAACGGTTCATCTTCGATAAATTGTTTGACAAGACACGTTAGACGTGTATCTCTATACGGAAATGGTCTAGCGTGATCCACATTCACTCACGCAGCATTTCAAATATTTCTAATTTCCATATAGGAATACATGAGGGCATGTTTCAGAAGCTCTATTCATCGACTGAGCAACATTAATGATCTTGCTACATGGACGGAAGGAGGTAAAAAGGTTCACGATTACCAGTTCAGTGGAGTGCCCGCCACAAGATCGAAAGGGAGCTCACATAGATTACTAATCGGCTTGTCACTGTCATGCTATAACCGGGTCGACAGCTGCCTCGTGAAGCCGTTAGTGCTAGTGCCGGTCAATGCAGGTTCTATTCGAAATAGAAAAATCTAGTGACCAATAGATCGAGGCACATTTTCCGGTTAGTAATAGCGCGCTACATAGCCTCGGAGACATTTGGTCCTGCTCCGAAGTTAATGTTGGCCTGTTCTACCATCTTACACTGATCCTGTGAAAGGTTTAAAGCATAACCTTCACAAAATCTGATCCCGAACAACTAGTCATGTCGCGAAAAGTAAATTAATCACTTCTACAGAAAGGTCAAAGCACGACACGAAACTGGGAATAAATGGACGTCTAGATTTGGTGGGGTACGAACCTCTGGTGCGCTAAGCGGTTGTGTAAGCACCGCACACAGTATTAGCTCTCTATACGGTGGTGCAATACCTAGGACACAGCCTCGACAAACCGGACAGGGTTGAATCGAACTCAGCCCGTTTCCGCCACGGCCGATATAAAAGCCATACACCATAAGTAAAATAGTTATGAAATATAGACGTATTTTGTTTTTTCGAGCTTCTGCTTGTGCTTTCATAATTGAACATCTTCATATCATAGCAAACGTTTACTTCAGTTCCATTGCTTGATGTCAAGCTGAAGAAAATTTACGTTTTTGAGTAAATTTTTATTTACATGCTGGAAACCATACGTTCCCTGAATTTGATTGTTTGTTCAAGTGAATATTTTGTGACATTCGTACACGAATATCCGTAGTACAGTAAATTTTAATGAGACTATCAACTAATTATCGTTACGTTTAGAAGCATGTACATGCGGAGACAAGGTTACCAGAAATTGTTACACAAAATGCTTGAAGAGGAAATCAAAAAATCCCTACAGACATTGCCATACGCATATAGGAATACATAGGATGGTATCTTTTTGCTATTTCACGTATGTTGTCGTCTCTGTATCTAGATCTTTGCGGGAAGCTGTCCACGAGTGGATAAACGTTATAATTAAATCTATATTGGCGTCTGGTCGATTTGGTCATGTGATAGATTGCATTTTATGCTTAACATATGTTGTTATGTTGACTCTCAAGGCTTATCCGCGTTAGAGTTAACAACCTACTATAATGAGCAGGTCTCAATGCTTCGATTATGCAAATGGCGAAAACCTTTATCTCCTTCTAAACGTTCGAAATTAATGAATGCTCGCAGACCGAACACAAGACCTTTTTGCGAACATAAAAAGATTTTGATCAGTTTGCCTAACTATAGGCTGTGGAGGACGACAGCCTAAGTAGACACTGTGCCACTCAGGAAGTTTTGCTTAGATAAAGAGTTCTGTTCTCCGTTAAAATATGAAAACAGTACTTTTACCAAGAAGAAATTTAGAAAAAAAAGGCATAAATATCCTTAGCTGTCATAGTTTACAAAAATTATCAGAATTTTTTTAAAGTAGATTATAATCAACGTAATACATACAGTTTTGTACTAAGATCAATGCCTTCGATCTTTACTTTTCAAAGCTGGCTTTATCCCAAAATAAAGATATTTTAATAATTCATAGAAAAACTTAGCACAAAAACTTGTCACCTTGTACACGGATATAATATTTATTTTGCTGGATGGTCTTACATATCATGTATGTCACACACTCTTAGGTAAGTCTCGCATTATTGGCCATTGGTATTAAGAAGTGTCTATCAAATCATACAAAAATGCCAGGCTTTTTTTAAATTTCGACCAATGTCTAAAAAACGTTGTGCAGTATCTAAATAAAAGCTTTATCAATATAAAGCTATATATATAAACAAATATATATAAATATATCAATATAATATCAATATAAAGCTATGTTAGTCAATTCAAGACGATCCAAGAGTAACTGGCTAGATTATATAGCAGAGCAACCTTCGAACAGGATGCACGTCGTCTTGGTTACGCCCCGAGTTCATATCGGAAGGCAATGAGCTTCACCCGCCGGCCTCCTTTTTACAAATAGCTCAAGAAATGATTCGTCTTGGTGAGGACCATTTTCTTGGTGAGAGCCTGACGATCGACTGTGAACGATATGTCAGTTGTCAGGTAACTGGCGATATCTTACTAACTGCCAGTCACGATATCGGGGAGGAAAGGAAAGGTCTCGAGGGTTCTGCCTCACGAATGCTTCTGTTCGCTCAACCGCCTAGGTTTCTGCCAGTGGTGATAAAGAAAGCGTAGCACAGGTGCGTATGTATAAGGTAGGATGTCTTCGTCTAAGACAGGACACAGATCGAGAAAAAAACGGCATCGGGTGTTGATTCTGAGCAACAGCACTGGGATATATAAAGTAAAAATAAAGCTGGTTCATAGTTTAAACCTTTTCTATTACTGTTTTAGTATTTAGCAAATCGGTATGTTACCAAACAGCTAGAAGGGTTATTTAAGGCTGATGTTCAAATTCGATTTGCTCACTGCTACTTCAAATGTCGAACTTTGCAACGCGGCTTTCCGTAAATGATCAAAGCACGTTTTAGCAATTGTACTACTGCAACGCGTTTACTCTCCATAAAGCAATAGAAGCTCATGTTATCTAGAATACCTGTAAAGCGTGTACTAATGTGTACACTGGTAAATATGTCGGTGAACGGACGTTGAAAACATTAGTTAGCTTTAACCAATGATTGAACCAAGGACTTCGCGGCTGTAAAATATTATTTAATATATTAGTAATCAAAACTAAATTTCAGATAACTTTAGCCCGTGTCCTTACCCCATCTCGCCCTATTTAACCAGTTTTTCTATAGACCAAAATACACGATGCATTTAAATACATATAAAATGGTATTTTTATGAGGGAAAACGTACGCTTGCCTTCTCTCCTAGCAGAAACACTGTAGCACATAACACATGTGACCCGAACACATCGAAAATCCTTTGCTCATAAAGTCCAAGTTTTTTCCACTCTCACTAAATAGGCTTTGATAAACAAACCACTGTCCGAAAACAAAAGACTAAATTTCTTACTTCACTTTCACTTCTCTCAGTAAGAGGAACTTCAAAGCAGGACATAGCGAAATAGAAAACGGGATAAATATTTACTGTGACTACTACCACCGTTTGCAAAATGGCCACCATCAGCATTGTTAGACGACCAAGGAGACTAGCTTACGTCGTCTCAAGGACATCATGTCCTTTTATCTTGCGTGCTTGTGCTGACCTTTATATAACGCACGTTGTTATTTTTATAGCTATTGCTTGAATGAGTATTCAACGACTGCTCGTCAGGTGAGCACGCTTTGCTCTCACGCTACTCGTGTACTAAAAGTAATGGGTAGAAAGAACTCCTATTGTGACCCCTCTCATGGCTTGCCTCTTGCTTGTTCACTTGCCTAGTCTCTTTTGGACGTGTCTTTGTTCACCCCTGGCATTCTAGGAAATGGCGATTCAAGAAAATTTGAAAGGCTCTAGCTTGGTTTCGAGTCACGACAGAAACGAAGGCGAACAAAGCAGAAGGAGATGATGGAGTTCAAAAAGTATTAGGTGTGAAAACTATTCCCTCTGCTTACTTAACGCCGCCTCTACCTTTTGTTAGTATCGTTACTGGTGATTTCGGTTGTTTGGCTAGATCCCTTTCCGTTATTGGATTTATGCCACGATCTATAGCGCCCGAAGCAGTACGTAGCATATGTTGCAGCCGTCAGATTCGCTCGTTTCTCTTAACTGTAGACGGGCGGCGACCACTACAACGTGAGAGTAGGTATTTCTGAGACTTTGGTACGTTTACTAATTTCGAAACCTGTTGCTTGATGGCAAGTGGTTGGTTATGCAAAATAAGACGGGTGTGTAATTGCGAATAGATGCTCAATTGCTACCTGATGGTCGACAGTCTCAGGGACGCCACGAGCTATATTGAGTCCATAATTGAGGTGACGAAATTTAGCCTGTGTCATAGTTTTGAGTTACTGTAATCTTGTTGTAAACTGGTTTTAGAATAAACGTCCCTGAAACGCTGGGTCGTACTTTATCTGTTGATAGGCATAGGACGTGCACGCCTTTCTAGGTCATTTATTTCTTTTGACGGCACCAATAATAGCAAATAAGTACAAAAATAATTTAAATCCTACCAATTCATTTCGCGTAAGGTATAAAAAAAACAAAGAGAAATACATACAAGTAGATACTTTTAGGTCTGTCACCGTTGATAGAAGTCTGATTGTTACTGCTTGTCGAAAGCGATCACACTTTTTTGGGTAAATAGAAATCAATATTAGTAGTAAAATCCATCGCGTCGTTTAAGAAACTACATTTGTATAGCAATCAAGTACAGGACATGTCGGAGCATTTGCTAAATCTATATGAAAACTACAATGATGTTTTTTTGTAATTCGAGTTTTTCGTTCTGCTTGTAATTGTTGTATTGCAGTTACCGACTGTTATACCATAGTAGGTATCACAATTCATATATAGCACTTGTTTATACCGGAAGCATGTCTTCCTAATGCGCTCTATTTAGATCAGAACAGGTAACCTTGAGCAATAATGTTACCTGTTCTTTAACCTACTATTACTAAACAGGTTTACGTAAACAAAATACAAACTGCAGCGTAGCACGCGCGTTACATTCGATTTGGACCAATTTTAATGCGTCCATCAATTCCTGTCATCGACCCGACACATCCTAAAAACCAAAGCTCGTATTCCAATGGTTGCTAAAAGCTACCGTCGAAAAGGTTCTCTTCGTGTCGAACAAGTTGGACTTGTTGGTAGAGAGCACCAATAAATTGTTCCTCGGTACGAATATCGTCTGCTCTGGAGAGTATTTCATAAGGGATTAAACTGCACGATCGTACTTAATGGATCGCAGTAGGTAAAGAGGCGTACGATCTTCTCGAGCCGGTTCTTGCGGACGACGCACGCTTACACACGCTTCGAATTATATATTGCAAAGCCTAGCTTGCGAAATATAGAGGTAGCGACTAAATTAGCTAAATCTATATGGATGCTATAAACATGTTATTCAACAAGGACGTGTTTTCCCTTTCGGGACATGTAGCAGAAGAATTTGACGACCGGCACGCATCGAATGTCGAACTGTCTATTTATATTTAATTTCAAGATGTCAAGTACAGCAAGGTTTGCTACACAATTTGATAGATTTCATACGTCCTGTTTAGACGATTCTTAGCTCTTAGCTAGTTATCGTAATCAAGCCGTCTCTCAAAGAAAAATCCTTTGGATAAAATGTCAAGTTGCACAACGTCGATTGCGATACGTATACAACCTAGTAGATGTTTCCGTTTCTCTAGGCCAAATGTAGTGACGATTTTTTTCAATCAAGGGTAAACGACATGCGGGTCATTGTAGAGAAGCGAGCCTCTGGAAATAGTGATTAGATCGGGAAAGAATCTTCAACTTGATAAATCGTTTATGCACTGCAGCAAATATTTATTATAAATAAAAGATGCATGCCATCGTTGTTAAGTTTATATGATTATCGTTGTGAGTATAAGGGTGTAATAATAATCATCAATGTATATATGGCTTGGTAGCGGAGCCATAACCAGGAGATTCGGGTTGTATCTTTAGCTCCAACGAAGAGATAGTTTAAGTTATCTTAATAAGCTATTAGTAAGCAATTTGCTGTGCAGTTGTGTTCGATCAACATAAATATCGCCACACTCTCAACAGATAGGGTTGAATATTCGAAATAATTCTCGTCCCCCTGTACGGTTTCATAAGCAATAGGCCCGTAGCGGGAGTATTGGTAGTGAGAAACTTCACTGATGTGCAAACAAAATATTGGCTATGTTTAGGTAGACTGCCGAGAAGCTTTGCTAGGAATATACGAACGGCAAACGAAACTCGCCTTGCCTAATGACGAAAATTTCGCTTTGCAACAATTTCGAAATTAAGAGAGAAACGGTTGATGGTAACGAAAATGACAACGCAATATTTGGCGGCTCCACATGGCTATTATGGCAACTCGCCTGAAAGCACGTCTAACATCAGCTTTCTCTCAGACGAAAGAATCCTCTTAGCTTGATGAAGACCTTGTGGAACCTGTATAACTGTGTAATTAACAAACTCAGCTGCGACTATACGAAGTGAATAGTGTACTAATTAATAACAGGACTATAATCAGAAAGGCAAACTATATAATGTGACGTTTGTATTCGGATGATGCATGACGTGTAATGTTGATGTCAACTAGAATTTATCGCAAGATCTTTTATACCACAGACGTCGTCCGATGTATTATAAGAAAGAAAAAAGAAGGAACTACATTAGAAAGAATGACAAACCTTGCCTTTGCTCACTACTAGGCGCTACTACTGTCAGTATACCCCGGAACGTTAAAAACGCCTTGCTTGAGCTAAAGCAAGGACCGGACAAAAACTATATCGAGGTAGATCGCTAAAATATCTAGCTGCAATCGATAGCCTGGCGCTTGGATCTTGATAAATTCCCATATTGTACACGTATGCATGTCGTATTTATAAAAGATGAATTTGCCTAACTTGCCATGTTCAATGTGCGTGTGACGAGATCCACAAGGTTTTCACTAATGAATCTTATCCCTTCGATTACAAATCTGATTTCTGGAAATTAACAAATATGCCTCTTCGTTTCGCTGTCGGCAGAAAACAGATTACAGGTATACGTGGACAACCTAGCGAGATTTATAGAAAAAGGATCCCTTAGAAAGAGGTCTCATATTAGATATATTATAGATCGCCTTAAATCCGTTGCGCTTTATAAACTGGCTTGTTCCAAACGTGTAGTGCTGTCACTGAACACATTTTATACAAAATACGGCCTTTTGTTAGGAACACATACGTTATTAAATTCTTAAATTGTTTTTTTCTGTATTCCATAATGTGATCGTTCAGCAAAACGCTTTAAGTACGCAGATTCAGATTAGCACATATCAGGATACGTATTAGCTGGATTCGTACAGTCGACATTTAGACTGTTCACATTCCTTGAAACGAGTTCATAGTCGCTGTTATAGGCGACAAAACGATTTTTAATACATAACCGTGCCTATTACGAGCCATTCGCTTTAAATTGGTTTCGTTGAAATTTTCGTGCAAGTAGTGTCGTACGAGCGTGCATGCTCGCGTGTCGTCCTTCCAAACACACGCGTTTCCGTTATGGCTTTAGAAAACTCCGTTTTCGATTGCGGACGATCCAATCCGGCCAATCTGCGATCTGATATGCGGATGCGATATCGATAAAGCGCTAGAGAGCGCTGGCTACTAGTTGGCGGTATGCTACCATCTGAAGACTGCGCCAGTAGCGCCACATGAAATGTTACTGTGATTTAGACACGCTAGTACGTATACATGCAAGCTGCATGCGTATCTGGAATAGCATGAGCCGACTAAACTCAATGAGTGTTATAAATAAAGCGGACAAAGCTGCTCGGTTCGAGCAGCGTGAAGCAGGCAATCATTCGCTTTGTAATAAAGTGGAACGCGGTGGACGTAACGGGGCGATGGCTGATCCGGTTCGGGATTACGGTTTGTTGTTATGCGTGATCCTCTGTATTATTCCATTTCTCAATGCAACAGAACTAGAATCTCGCAATTGAGCGCTTTGGCTCTTATTCAGCGTTTCGTCGTTGTATTCAGGCTAATACGAAGTGAAGCCATAGTCGCGTTTATCTCGAGTAAAAGAGTTCCAACATCATTCTAAAGCTAGGGAATGTTATTTCTTTTATTTATGTTTCGCGCAGGATTTCCCTGGCATCATCTGGACAACGCCTCCAGAATTTAGGGATTAGCTATGTACTAACATGCATGTGCCAACTCAAAGCTACACTTTTATCTCTGATCAACTCTAATATCTGATGAGTTGTCATGTAAGTTCTGCTCTTTTTTATATTATTATCCTAATTCATCATGTAGCGATCATTTCTGATGAAATGAATCTGTGTCATGGTACAATTGTGATATAGGTGTTGTACCGAATCCAAACTACCCCACATATTAAGCAAGAAAACACGTTCGCACTGCGTATGACGGTGCCTATATATTCGGTTTACTCGGAATATCACGTGCAGATATACGACAGATGAGAAGCGAGAATAAATCAGGAACGTATATATATACATATATATATGTGTATGTGTATAAAACAATCTTCTAAACACTTTCCACCGTATACCGACGTTTGGAAGTTGCGATATCAGAGACGGCAAGAGCGGCGGCACCGACAGGCAGCAGGCTCCTACTATTGAACCTGCGTTAAATAAAGGTAAAAGCTATGAGATCTGAAAATAGGCAGAGCGCAAATTCAACTCGATTGGACATACACTCTGAGCACAAACGACCAAAAACGGAATTGGCCTTAACTGTCCGTTAGCAAAGGCCACAGCTGTGTGAGTTTACTGGCAATTTTTTATCATTTTACCCAATCGAAGCATATAGGCATCAGATATAGACCAGTTTATGAAATAATGCTTCTTTTGTAGCATTGTTGAATAAGCGTGATAATGATGTTTTAATCATTGCATTATACTGATGTATGGCAATACCCATAAGATAATTAGCATTAGATACCACAAAGGTATTTTAGCACTCATTGTATTGGCTTGAAAGATAAGTTTTGGCGCGACATTTCTGAATGGTTGTTCTAGTGAATTCGATGCGGGATCGCCATTCGAAAGCTTTCATCGGTCTGTGCTCTTTGTGCAGCCAAACACAAGAAGGATTTGGAAAAAACGTCGGTTCATTGGTCCTAAGAATAAAAACCCATACGACATGCTGCCTGACTAACGTGAGGGCAAAATGTCATTAGTTTAGATAGGGATATCTAATATTTACCTGTTGCACATAGAAAGATCCTGTTAGGCCCATTTTCACAGACAAATATTGCCTAAAATGATTGCAATTAAAATCAAATACATGGAGCAATTATGGTACGAGCTTCTAATTGCTAGATCAACCGCTCGTAATTAAGGACAAGGGGAATAGGCAGTAATTGATAATTAGGTAATTTTGACGACTAATCTAAAATTGAGAGCGGGTTGTAGCTGGACGGTTTGCGCTGCAACGATTTATACTGAGGGAACGCAATTGCCATACTTAGCATTTTAGTCAGTTGAACTAGCGGTAAGCAGAATACAGATCTGAACTATTTTTAGTTTTTAACGTATTTAATATGAAACATTTTATGTAGCTAAAGAAAACAATGAGTACTGTAATATTTTTAATTACTTCGTTATTAGTTATTACTTTTTCCACTAGTACTAGATTATTACATTTTTCTTATATTGGTAATAGAAAAAGTTGATGAATATCGCAGTAATTAATTATATTGAAATCTAAAATGTGGATCTTATGGCTAATTGATATCATGAATGATATCGCTAAAAATTGTGATAATCACTAAAAAAAAATAAAACTATGTACTTGCGTGACGGAATTGTAGTTGTAACGAGCTGCAAGTGTGATAGGTCACCGGTGGTACCGTGTTTACAAAAACCTTGTCGTTTTTAGTTGTATATCTGAATCTGCTTGAAGGAAAACGTTTTTTAACGACATTGTTTTGAGAGTAACGGCCGTTCCAGTTCCATCAGAAGCCACGTTTTAGAGAACGTCAAGTTTTGTCAAGCAGCTTAGGCATTATTGGTAACTTGCTGTTGTTAAATTAAATCGACTAAATGTAGCCTCTACATTTAATATTTAAGAAAGCTTTTCCATTTTATCATTGTATTGACAGATCGCTGAGACAGAACTTCCGAAATTAAACGGGTTTTTAGCAAAAAGACATTCAATCTTGCCATATACACATATATGTATGCGCATTTATTACTTTTATAAAAGAATTTTTATAATAAATCCAATCCCTATAGATGAAATCGGACAGTTTTGAAAAAATTCAAAGAATATGCACTTCGGTTTGACAAAATGCAAGTATCTTTATAACGATACACGTGTAAGGTCGGTTCTGAATAATTTAATTGTTGCTAGTAGAATATATGGATCTAATAACCGTTTTTACATTATGGGTTCAATTATTTGGTACCATTCACGTATCTGAAATTTTTGAGACGATAAACGCGATCAAATGAACAGGGACATGACCCAAACGTTGTACTTTCTTGATTAAATCTTGTACATATTTCAATGACAGCACCACTTTTTTCAGTTTCAGAATACTCGGCATTTTCGGAAGACTTAGTATTCCTCTCCCATATATAAAACGTTTTAGAACACGACCGAACGTGCACCCCGGAAATACTGCTGCTGGCAATGCGTGGCGAGTAGTTGGGGTCCTTGGGACGTTTGTACACCCATCACACTGAAAATG
Source organism: Varroa destructor (assembly GCF_002443255.2). Taxonomy (NCBI): domain Eukaryota; kingdom Metazoa; phylum Arthropoda; class Arachnida; order Mesostigmata; family Varroidae; genus Varroa; species Varroa destructor. The sequence continues at coordinate 21,216,965 of NW_019211458.1, read as the reverse complement.
AAAGGAGAAAGAAGTTGGAGTAAGCCTGTCTTGCCTCTCGCGTCCCTCCTTCTTCCACATGGGTAGGTGTGGGGCTCTGTACATCAAGAAGGTGAGACGAGACTCGCTGCAGAACACACTCGAAGTATACCCGAAGCAGATACGCTTCCTTAGCGTTTTCTTGGGCGTTAGGTTGATGGGACCACCCTCGGACGCACCCACTTCTTTTCCGTTATTCCCACTCCGTTCCTGCCGTGCCATGAAACCGTCATGACGAAACCAGCAAGTCGGCTGAGGTTATTCAGATGTTAAGCAATCTGCCTTCTGGACAGACCTTCTGCCCTACCGCGGGCCAAGAACATCAGAATCAGCGGTAAAAGCTAACAGAGTAAAGCACAAGTCTACCCAAGCGAGGACAATATTCATTGCAAGACCTCATTTTCTTCACTTTCCCTTCTTCCTGGATTGCATAGCTATAAACAGCTTTGCCGTGCTTCTTCTTTGCCCCATAAATCACTGACAGAATGTCCACGAAGACTTAACCTATATCATTTTTTACACTTAAGAAACAGAATACCACGATTAGCATTCACGGTTTACAGCAAATAACAAAGCAAGCACTCCGGTATGCGCAAAGAATTCCAACTTATTTTTTTCCCGACTTCCACCTTATTTTTATTTATAAATATTTGTTTTTCTTTTATTACTAGTCTTTAATGATGCAATTTAATACAGAAACCGATTACTTCTCATACAAAAGTGTACATAGCGTTAAAAATTAGCATATCATTCATCATTGGAATAACAACGTTAACTAATTGTTTTTATATTATATAGTAATACTATTATATATTATATAGTAAATAGTGATAGTCGATTGTTTGAGCTACGCAACCATCACGACATCGTTTCGTGTTATCTTAAGCTGTCCCAGTCTTGGCTACAATGTAACAATACAGGCCTCACTTGTAATCCTTTTTATAGAATGCCCATTTTAAGCTGCAAAAACAATCTCCTGACATGTATTCAGCTAACAAATTGTAATACGTGCATGAACAATAGTTTTCTGGGTACACGTGGGATGTCCAGAATGGGCAGGTTGCCTCAAAGATTTTTATTTTTAGCCTTACGTGTTACGACAACAGCGCTTTGTTGAAACGTAAGCTGGCTAGGGGGTTTGCTAGAGTTTCAGAAGGGTCTTTATTGTTTCTGAGGCTGTGAATACATTACGACACAATTTAATCCAATCCGCGGTTTGCAATTCGGAGTAAGTAAGAGTTGTTTTCTAATTCTGGATGGCCCAAGCTTTTATTATAGGATAAAAACTTACGACTATTTATTAGCGTGTGAGAGACATGCAACAAGGATAATGTCACGAATACAAAATATCTTCTAATATTTGATCAATCATATATATATCCGTTCGAGTTGTCTGGGTGAATACGCATACAGACAAATGTTCATGTTGAAAGAAGTAAGCTTTTGTGGTCGATACATAATGAAAAGGATCAAATTAAACTTAATGCAATACTAACATTTGATAAACTTTTAAAGTCACTTCTCGGTTACTTTAGGTAGACAACAAGACAAAAGTTTTCGGAAGCACTTCACTTCAGCGATAACAAGAAAGCTAGCTTTTCGTCAAAGGATTCGTGGACAAACTTCGATTAATACCGGCAGTGGAAAACAGGGGAGGCAACCGGACTCCGAAGATTAGTAAAGTCAATGGGTGCACGAAGCGAACTAAAAACGAGGTGACCTTTGCTAAGAAAAACCCAAATAGTTGAACATTTAAATTTTTTTGTTAAATTAAGTCAGAATGCCTGATGGAGTTCTGACCGTCTTTGCCATAGCTCAAGAAAAGTCGTCTGGCTTGTTTCAAATATTAGCCGCTCAGAGAGTTCTGACAGGTCCTGAACATATCCGGATGCTCTGTGCTGAGTATTCTATTAAATGGCTGAGCGCATTGGTGGAATACATCCAATTGAGATGTACATTCTTATTAACGTAATGTCATATATCCCAGTTTTCATTTGGAGTCATTAGATCTAGCAGGCATATAAGCAGTTTTTGTTACATTATCATTTTAGTACTATCTCGGAGCAAACAGTCTCATAGATCATTAAGATTACCGAATAGAAGGCAACATTCTCTATTGGTAGACGAGAAAAAACATGCGAATGTCCTTCTCTAAACATAGGAAGCATTTTCGCGTGAAATGGGTAACCGCGTGTGCAACTAGGCCGACGTGCCATATCAAAAGCGGATTGTAGAACCAGGGTAAATGTTCTGTAAGAAAGCTTCGCAAACTAAACTCGTGTACACGTATATATATATATATATAAGTTGCAAATATGTTTTAAAGCAGACATACTTTCACACAACTACTTGTTTTTCGCGTCTTTCGACATCTTAGAACTGCGCAATTGAAATTGTTTTTCAAACGCCTGAGGCGTTCGAGCGTTACGGAGGAACGAAGATAATGCTTTCTACAGAATAGAAATTGTTCATTGACACGGTATGAGGGGTTCTTAGGTGTTATTCGCCGCTCTGTGAGAGGCTGTAGAGTAAAACTGCACGCCTTCTAGATTCGTATGACAAAAGGTGTGCTACAGCAATATTTGTACCTATTTCACACTCATTTTTAAGCCCGTTCATTTAGGGCGTAAAAGCTCATTGTGCAGAGAGAAACAGTCGAACATAGGAAATGCTTGAGCAGAAAAAAAAAACACTCGAGACGCGTGTCAAACTCGCAGCGTACTTACGATTACATAATGACATTGCCTGTCGCAAACTGTGGCAATCATTATAATGCATGATATAAAGAAACCTGAGCCAACATCGTTGAAACTGAAAACTTCATACACGCCTTAGTATGGTATCGAGCGACCTGCCATCGACCAAGGGGAACCTTCTCCCTTAACTTCCTGTTTAAAGCAGCGAGGGACGGCTTAAAGGAAAACCACTGTTGCATCGTCAGTCAAACAGCTTATTTTCAGCCAGCAAGAACGTGGATGTCAGTATTATTCACTTTCTTCAATCAAAAGTTTTTCCTTCTGATTGGGAAAGATAAGCTTCTGATTGAAGTTTTGATATAAGTACATGAAGACCAGTCAGCCGAAACCACTGGTGTTTTCAACAGAACTAATAAAAGCCATACCTTTTTCTCCTTTGTCCTTGTACCGCTCTTTCGCTTTTCAACGCTATATATAGAAATGTGTGATATAAAGACCCTTGGCTACCGGTAGTTTCTCTTCAAAACTCGGATCCTTTTTAAGGCTGCTGCGGAAACGCGGACATGGCTTAGTGCCTACATGGAATATTTTTTAACACACAAGAACGTGTGACGCTGGTTTGGGCATGAAGCAGACAACATGGGCCCGAACCCCTACAGTCACTGTACGATTACGACTGTTCTGCTACTCTGTTCTGGCTGGCCACGCCGTGGTCATTGAGTCAATATACACGCGTTAACAGAGCTGCAAACACACGCGTACGGGACTGCCCTTATTGTATGCGTCTCGCATCTACATTATTGGCTTATCCATTTTGTGGAAAATGCACATGTCTCGGCCTCTTTACTAATTCGTTAACTAAGTTGCAGGTTTCCTTTCTTCTAATCTTCATTGCGCAAAAGCCTGGAAACTTTATCCATTGTCGGTAAAGTTTCACTATGCTAGCAAACGTCGCTTCTAAAAGAAACGGTGCCGGTTTAGCGGCGTCTGCTAGCTATATATATATATATATATATAGCTATATAAAATATTAATGAGCAATATTTCAGTTTCAAGATAATATAGGAAACAGTTGATGCTTGCTTAAATTCTTTAATGATACAGCCTAAAGCTCACACATCATAGCGGTCGAAATCTTTCCGAGTTCCTTGCACTGCCAGTTAAACGCTATTGACATAATTATAGCTTACAATCCACTTCTACGAAACAGCTTCCTATGTCAGTTGCAGTTCGCAAACGGGCATGCTAGACGGTTTTTTTTTATAATATGCTGGATTATCGATTTTAGGGGACAAATTGAGTGTTATAATATAGAACAATGAATGCAAACTTAAGCAGAACTAATTTTATCTGGAAACATAGTAAAGCACAGGTAAGCAGTTCGAAAATCCTAGGAAGTATCGATGTCCGTATCCGTGCATGCGCGTGCCTGCTCAAAATAGAGAACCTAACGATGCGACTTCAAAGTATTCATGCCTCCACTTTTGGCAAAGGCTGTCAATACGGAAGACGTGTACATGCTTCGAAACGCTGCTCTTCGAAGCATTGTCAGTCTAATATATTTACATGATATTTAACAGTAAGGTGTCAATACCACATCACTTCTGGCACCTTACTCTGATGACGAACTCTCTGAAATTTCGACTCAAACTTGTTTGCCAAATGCGTCTAAATTTACTCTGACAGATGACACTATTTTATAGTAATATTCACTGTAATGAAACTAAGTAAGCCTTTCAGATAGTTACGAAATAGCGTGAAGCAGGCTCACGAGCGCTTCATCAAACAAACTCCCAACATGTCAATCTTACGTAATTGTACACATGCTCATGTCAGCATAAAACAACAGAAGAAGACAAGTCGTTCTGATAGGCTCAAATCTTCTGTACCCACTGATAAGAATATGATGAGTCTAGTTTCGATGATTCGAAAATTGAGCGTACGTTTGAGTATCGGCGCCTTAATTATCATGCAAGAAATTACGGCGCAAGACATGCTGGCTTCTTCCTCACAAATGTCATGATAATAACGTGCATTGAGAGGTAAACAAAGCAGATAGCGGCTGGTTAGTTTCACCTGATCCATTAGTCCAGATATCTCGAATATCATATACATCGAATATTTTTAATATTTAGTAATGACAGACCTGCCTAGTGCAAATAGCAGCGCTGCATGCAGAAGATAGCACCTATTGAACTGGCCAAATTTCAGCGAAAAGATCTGGGAACGAACGAGAAACCGCAAAACACTCAGTTCATTATTAGAAGCCTTTTCCCAACCTCTGGGTATTGCGAAAGCGCCATACTACCATTGATTACCGTGTAAATAAACATTATTTTTCTATCTCTAACGTAATTAATATCTATTGATTAGGGATTCATTAGGTGCAAACGAATGCAGATGTAGGTGACTCAGCTCCTCATTGACCAGATGCAAAAGGATGTTTTCGAAAACTGCTTATACAAGTATGAAGTGTACCAGTAAGAGGCATAGGCCATCCTGGATTAGCGTTGGCACTCCTATTGTAAAAGCAACAAACGATGACTAATAACTTAATGTATCTCGATCAAAACTTTGGTGCTAAAAAAGAATTCCAACGCTAAAGATCAAACATGTAGTCGATTTATTTTTTAATAGCTATCTGGCATTTTATATACTCTTCGAATATAGTTCTGATAACGTTATACACGTTCGAGTCAAGGAAAAAACGAACTACTGAATGCAAAAGCTGTTAACATAGTAACAACCGTTAGGGCTCAAAGTGGATTCACAAACCACGTAGATTAGAATTGAATCTGATCTTGGTATAATATTGATGACGTAGGCAGCAATGAACGCGTGTGAACTAACCTAATGACCATACATTCTCTTGTGTCACAAGAGGATGTAAATCACAGAGGTAAATACAGTATCCTGTAGTAAATAAATAAGTATTGTTCCTTTCCAGGATCACGCGTACTAGAGACAGCGCTACAACAACCCTACACAAACTTAACTTTGCACGAACACAGGAGCGACCATAGAAGGACAAGCAGTATGGACTAACTAGATTTTTTCTATTCTAAAAGTGAATCTCGAATGATCATGCCAACATTGCTGGCAGCATGAACACCAGTTCTAATTAATAATTAATTAGTTATTACTCAGGCTTAAGATTATCTAGAATACTACTTTATATCCTTGTTCAACATTGTTAACGCACAACGATTACGCTACGTCGCTACCTATTTCACAACGATGATGGTATTGAATACGCAGGTCTTCTACTGAAAAATTAGAACATAATAGGTTTATTTTCCGTCTGCTCCTTAACATACTGAGTAAATCTTTTTAGAAATTTGGGATATTCCCGTTTGTAGATTGATCGTAATACAGATGCTGGCGCCCACCCTCCAGGATTAACTGAAAGATAAAATAACGATAGGATATTGTTGTTATTATTAGTACCTAGTATCGTCTAACATATATATTACAAAATCACTGCAACAGTACTAAGATATAATCCGTAATATACACGATATCTATTCTAATCATTTGTACGAGATCGAATTGTTTCCACCGCCTTTTTCATTTCATATAAAAACTTTTAAGGTCAACAACCTATAGGCTGCGCTAAAATGCCACACATCAACTCAGAACACCCGATGCTACCATTTTCCCGCTAGCAAAGTGCAGATCACTGGGACAGATTATGCACTCTTGAGGGAGGCGGGATTAAAGCATTCATTTAATAAATTTTTTTATGGCAGAGAGTTCCGCTGTTTCAAAAATTTCCACTATAAATCAACCATTAATTTTTCAACGTCAAACCTCAAAGCATCCACTTAGCGGTTCCTAATTTAGGTAGCTCATTGAGAGAATACGCCAAAACCATTAGTGAACTAAACTAACATTTCAGCAAAACTGTTTTGCTCATATTTCCTCTCTACTTTCCCTGTATTGGCGTAGTTATAGTTGTGCTAGCACTGGCAACTTTGCGAGCAGCAAAAGGCGTCTGACACTCTCCGTCACACTGGCATGTTCCATGAGCACACGCACACATTTTAAAAATCCTCTCTATAAAAAAATAAGTATCCGCTGCTGATTTGCCATTTCCTTTCTTTGCGTTCCTGTACGCGGCTATGTGAAAATATCTAGATCGAGCAACGTAAGTGTTTTCTCACTCAAGCTCATACTCCTGTCATGTAACGACCCATCGACGTTACTACAATCCAGAGCAATGTTAATGTGCCAAGAGAGAACAGAGCAAAGTAAAATAAGAAAGCATGGAAACTATGTCTTGTCCTACACCGACGTTAAGTCTGCTGGCTTGTACTAGCTCTTTGTGAACTGTCGGCGATGTGTGTCTATATACGATTTGAATGGGACGCATGTAGAGAAAATGTTTTTGAAGATTATTGCTACAGAAATATTAGCTCAGTTTGCAGAAGCACTCGTATGGCAGTCGTATCAAGGCCACAAGAGCCAGCTAACGACAGCACAAATACTTAGTAAATGATGACGAAATGTGTATACCTATTGTCTTAAGGGCCAGTGTAGTCCCTAATACTCATACCCCTAACGAACTACCTGCTCTTTTTATTTAGATAGATCAAGGTTAAAATTCATATTCAGCTGGTGCTGTTCGAGTTACCGAATGGGACCTCATATGGATTAAGCTACACGGACGGTACCGCTCCTCCGGCCAGGCACGCAACTTGGTGCCAATTGTTACTTATAATGCCATGCAGGGAAATGTTACACTAATCGCTCCCCATTTTGCCAGGTACAAGACAGGTACTACTATGCATACGTATGCATGGCAGTAGCCAGCCTAAAGACGTCGGCTTATATTTTGGAGATGATTTAATTGATAATACTGAGAGAAAGAATCGAATTTATTGCGTGACACTTAAACAATTACTGGCTGCATTTGCTGCTAGGATGTTTTTTCCATAGCCAGTCGTTTAAAATCAAACATTAGCACTATTTTTCTCTTCCACTTTACAAGTCCTGATGGACGTAATGTTAGTATATATTTCGTAATTAACATAACCAACATGTGGCTAGTAGTCCAGACAGCGGGTTCGAAGCTGCCAATAGCAACGAAGGCACAAACAAGAATAGGTTGTTTTTGCGCAGGCCCGTTGTAGACAGCAGCCCCAGTGACCGCTAGGCACTCGATGATGAGATGCTATCTCTGAGTGTTCGACAAAGAAACTCTTTCTGACAGCAAGTTCCCTGCCTTAAGACACCTGCAAGATTCTTCAATGGCACAAAGCTGTGTGCGGCCGAACCAAACACTAGGACTGGCTGACGACACAGCATCTCCATTGCCTAATGTACGCCTGCCGCAGATTGTTCATGCCCACATGCTTCAACAGCAGTTATCAAGCTGCAGATGGAGTGCAAGCCACATAGAGTATACACAGATTTCCGCCTTCTTTGTCTCTCACTGTGCTTAGGTTCCGTTGCGTATTGGTCCCACAAGGAACATAAAACTAAGGCGGCCCTACCACTCTCTACCATCCACCCCATAAAATAATTAAGGATAGTCAGCCTAAGAGATGTATAAATGCATGAAATCACCGCATTCTATATCTGGCGATATGACACCAATATATATATATATATACAAAACAATACATACGCAAGGAAACTTTTTACTTGGAGAACAACGAAGACGACCGTCACGGCAGAGGCTACGCTGAAGGCAACCACTTTAACCTCAGCAAGAAGGTGCAAATAGAGTAAAACTGTACTATAGTACTTGTTCTGGCAGATCGGAAAATAAAGCGAACACGATTAACGTAAGGACACATTGATATAAATATGCAATAGGATAGCCCCAGTTAACCACCGAACCTAAGGTATCAGTTCGGTCTCTGTAGTAACAAAGCGTGCCTAAAGTCGATGGGCGGGATTAGAGATCCGATTTCTGACAAAAGGCCATACATATTTTGCACCTGCATATCGTTCCTTATCTAGATAAAAAAAAAAAAAAACATTCGCTGTAGAAATTTGTTCATTCTAATATGATGATTAAATCAATCGCTTGAGGAATCAAAGCACCAATATAGCATTATCTACAATAAACACATCCCCAGGACTCAACATGCCCGTTGCAATGCGCCCACTGATAATAGGTAATTCGCATTTCTTTTTACATCTTGATGTCACTCGCATAAGATAACTGTAGCATGAGTAACCAAAGACGGCGATAGAAGCCCGGAAAATAGGGAACAGGAAAAACAAAAGTGATGAATTTTGACGGCACGGCTTTTCGTTACACCAAATCTGATGTTGTGTTGTCACTGAAACGATCTAGCGATGCGTAGGCAGTCTTAAAATGACTCACTATGAGATCGTGCTCACTATCGTGCTTATGTGAGTATGCTTATATTTCTGCTTTCTCGCTTTCGGCATTCATTTCTCTCCATAACTGCTCATGCACTCCAAGGCTGTCGACGCATAGGCGAAGAAGCCAAGCCAACCATCTGCCGCTTTGTGTAGCCATTTTCTAGCTTCTCTTTCAGACGAACGGATGTTCTTGCAAGACAGGAAGGCACTTGTTACGTTTCACCCGTTTTGGGGGGTGACGGCCGGCGTCGCCGCCGCCTGCTGCTGTAACGGCCGAGTGACGAAAAGCCGACTTCCATTAGAGATTTTCCCTTTCGCATTCTGTCAATACATCATAGGCGTATTTCATTGCCGTCGCCCTTCTCACAGAAACCGATTCCGCACCTCCACCTTCACCATGGACTCGTCAACGATGTCTCATGGCGGCAGATCCTAGCAGATCACATCGTTTGAGCCAAACAGCTTTGCTTTCTCGATTGGTTCGTCCCACGCGACCTACTCTCACCTACACCTACCCCCTAGAAGGGTATGGGAGAAGAGAATAGAGGGTATATTCAGTAGTGCCGATAGTTTAACGACGAACAGTCGAATACGAGAGCCCGTACGGAACGTCTACTCCCACATCATCCTAGTCCTCCTGTCTTTTGGCTAGACTAAATCTGAGTGAGCAGACGAACCTAAACATAACACAGAACTAAACGATAGACAACAGTGGATGAGCAAGACAACAGTTATCGTCACTGGCCGTCTGCTATTGACGTTGTTTACCTTGCTGCCATATTCTTTTGAAAACTGAATATAAAATTTGCCGCTCTAGATGAAAGCTAAACGGGTATAGTTATATTATAGGTCGCTCTTACTGTAACGCGCCATACGGTTGGTCTAAGACAAGCACTCGGGCAGGCAACATATGTTTAAGGGTACGCATGTAAATAACAAGTTTTTTGCCAGAACATGAATCAACTAAGACATAATGGCGCCTCGAGACGACCGCATAAACATTAATGCAGAAGGCAGTGTTTCCATATAAATCTATATTTAAAAATTCTGTAAAGAGTTGAGGTACAAGATCCAGCATGTACGTTGTTTGTACGGAGTGCTAGCTATATATATACATATATATTATTATTGTAGTGATATGCTATTACTATCTTTCAACTCGGGGTATCTCTACCAAGTAATGCAGTATAGAAAAGGAATTATTCATCGGGGCATCAGACTGCAGCGTATTCAATCCACAAAATCTATTTTAGTGCGAGGCTCATTAGAGATAGCATTTAAAGTGATAGAATTTGCGATTGTACCGCAAAGTGGCTAGAACAATTACTTTGTCGTCGCATAGTGACACGAATGCAACGACTTTTTTGTCACTGTTTAGGATGAGTAATACTGTTAATGTCATGGACATTTTGAATCCAAATTTGAGCGTCTATGAAGATCGCCAGTGCAAGGTGAAATTAACGGCTTGAAAAATTTTTTAAATAAGAAAGCATAAGTGAAGTGGCTAGTCGAATTGCTGAGTGTACCCCTCATTGAGGTCTTCATCTGCGAAATAAGGTTTCGTTGCACATTCGTGCAGGACACTAATGGTGGGCTCATTAACGGAAGGATAGCCAGCGGCTACATTCAAATAACATATCGATGACCGATTTTCATCAGATGGTTGACGCACAACTTATTTGTCAATCTGAATGTATCTATAACAACAGGCTTTTGCAAATTTCAGACCACAATATAGAGCAAAATGTGTACGTTCGGCCTTCTCGCACAAGGTACGAAAAGTGGTCTTCTTATATAACATGCATACAGCCGTCGTCGGCTGACCATCACTTTTACTTGAGCCGTTCGGATGTAACTTGCGTACCCCTTGTAATAATATGCTGCGATGCATTTTTTAGTAAGCATCTGTCTAGTGCTTACCTAGGTATCTTCCACCCCGCTGAACGTGTATTTTTAACAGGAGCGAATCTATAATCTTCTTTACGAAGAATACGATGATACATAACCTCGAATTAGTTCAGTTAAACAGACGGAACGCGGAGTACATGTGTGCATTAGTCAAAAATGTTGAAAATCGTACTGACGCTGCCCAAATGCGTTGGCCTGCCTGAGTCGTCAAAAGAGCATAACCAGCTTGATTTGACGGCATCATGGCGACAAGATAAAAAAGAAAGCCATTTTATTTATTATGCCAAATTGCTTTACAGTGTTAACACTCACAAATCAACTTTGTCAACCCAGTAGCTCTAACTGAGAGCCAGAGTGTAGCGAACCAAAAGGATCACTCTCAACAACATCACGTCTTCATGGCAGACAGGCTGCATGGCGTATTGCTAGCTAAGGAACGATATGATCACAGGCTCTTAGAAAGGAAACCTGCTGTATTAGAAAATATGAGGATAGTTCAGACTATAGCAGGCGCGCACCGCCATAACTTCAGCTCTCATTTATCATTTGACCATTACCGGCCCGGTCTGTTTTGTTTCCTTTACAAACTTGCCTCCTTCATATATTTTCTTGCTCACGTGCCTCCATTTTGGAGGTCTAGAACCGGTTCTGTGCCCATGTTTTTTGTTTTTCCCTTGTATAACATAGTTTTTCAAATTTTCCCTTTAGGGTCTTCGCCTGCGAATAAATCTACCTCCAGCGGCGTTACTGCCAAATCTGTTATTACATCTGACTTAAACGATTAGCTTTTGTTTCTAATGCTGTTGGCCTACTTATCGCACACATTGCGCTATTGGAGAAGACGACAGTTACGAAATTTGGCTGCCCGAAATGTATTTGAAGTCTTACAACATTGGACTTACAGGCGAGTGTCAATACATACTCGTCCATGGTACAAATTTCATGAACGTTTCAGATTGTATCAACATATCGAGATAAGTGAGAATAAAATGTGTAACATTTTATTTACACTTATCCCGATAGGTTCTCACCCTGGCAGTCAATCAACAGCCCGACGGTATATGGCACGTAAAAGAAAAATGTATAAAGAAGAATAGCACACGTCCAAAACAACACACCAAAGGAAATTCAGGTCACAGCAACATGAATTACCATTATTACCGTTTACTTCTTTGCTATTGCGGAATTCCCTTTGCATTTTCTCGGGTGTACCTAGATCTCCGCAAAAGAAGGTTAGTTCGTTCTATCATCACAGCGACTACTATGGCGTCCTCACGGTTATTATCAGCGTCAAAGCATAGATCATCATCAGCAGCAGCAGCATCAACATAAGGTGCATTATCGTCATCATATTATCATTTACTAAATGCACCTCTGGCTAATCGCCATCCTTCATACGTTCACCCATATATGTGCATATATATACTCGTATAGTTACACAATATTACACAGAATAACTAAAGCAGTCAAGTTTAGGCTAAAGGGGGCGATACAGAGAGCGAGAGAGAGAGAGAGAGAGACATAGTGAAAAGTGCAGGGAAAAATGGAAACGTAAAGGGCGGATAACAAAAGACACAGTCGTCAATGATTATTAACGTCATTAACGGGTGCCCAGACGAGCTAGCAGATAGACGCGAGCGTCGCTGTAACGAATGGGAAACGGTCGATCGTGGGCACCGGTGGAAGAAAAAGAAAACGGTGATATCTGGGATTGTCCAACGGCTTGTCGTTGCTGGGGTAATTTTAATACTTGGTATTCATCGTACATAATAAAGATAAAAAAGCCAGCTTTCGAAAAATTAGCTTTAAAACGCCTTTAAGGAATTGAACTATGTCGCATGTTTCCATAGCAATGAAATACTACCGAGAAATACTGATAGTATGCGTAGCTTTAACGTACGAGCAGTTAATAATATAAGTAACTGTGAGTTGTAACAAGTCGTAGTACTATTGTCAAATCTATCAAATAAATAATAATAATCTCTTGAAGGCTAAATATACTTGTGTTAGTCTATCAGTCCGAATGCAAATAAAGGTGGTCGGATAACTACTACAATGCTACGTACGTGTCAAAATAGAATAATCTTTACTGAATGCTCAAAAATAGTTGAGGCGCTCTTTGGCACTGAGTCCACGCTGATGGTCTTACAACTATGCCGTGACTGACTTCAGTAGTTTTCACATACGAGGCGTTCTTTCCCAGCGTCAAATATGGATAAAATAAATCAATACAGGAAATGTTCCTTTATAATTAAATGTGACCCTACGCCCCACAAACGAGATGTTTGCTGGCTTCGGCGTGTTCAGAGCCGCATGGGTGCACGAAAGTTTCCGGATTCAAAATTAGCGGTTTAATTACCGTAGGTTTGTGTGTATGACTAATACTCACTAGAGGAGCAGTAGGTTATACGCGTGGTCACTTTATCCCGACCCGCTATTTGGGGATCCCCTTCTACATAGGTCTGACCCACAAGGCATACCGTCAGAAATACTCGAACACATCGACCCACCTGAAATAATGAAATGATGTAAAGCCAAATGTTACCTATAGTTCTACATAACGACCAATAAAAAAAACAAACACTTTCAGAAAACGATACTTTCAGGAACAGAGTTTTATTTATATACAACGGCTGATCTATGAATGATACTTGCTGGCGCTATTGTACTTTATACGTACAGGTTTTGACTGAAACCGAACAAGTTAATACATTAATTTCTATTGTACGTTAAATGCAAAATGGATTTAAGATAAGAAACTGATATTAAAAATTGAAGGTGGAAAAAATACTATACATAGTCACGTCAAAATACCACGAAGTTCGTCACGGAAATAAGTTGTTTTAGTTGTTGTATTTAAATTACACTCGTTGAATCCGTTTTAGGGACGGCTTTTTCTTATGGGATCAATGATCGATTACCCCCCTTCATCGATCCAACTTCACCTTATATAACTTAATTTAAAGAACAATTACACAACTCCTTTTACTTGATGTGACAAGTCAATAAGGGCGTATAGGTGCCTTATAAATACTGTTAATTCGCATTGAAAAGCTCATTAATTTTCATTTTCCATCAGTTTTTCTACGATAATTTATGTTTTTGCTTTTCACCATGTTTTCTCTTGGTACGGTTCTTTTTGCCAGATCTCACTGCTCGTCATCCTTCCTGTATGAGCGTATGCGTGTATATCGTAATTTAAGGCATAAAAAGTGCACTCCACATATGTAACCCAGCGCAAATCGCAGCCGGCCTAATTGGAGTGGTGCAGCTTGAAGTTCTTTGGGTTTTCTTTTTCAAATTTCGGTGACGTCAAATGGACGCAAAATTTATTAAGCACTTGATTAGTGCTGCAATATACAGGCGGCAAATCAGGCCCTGACTTCTGCTTATTATCTGGCCAGCTACCGCTGCTCTTTATCGTTTTAGTCCACGCTTCATTGCAGCTACGTTACTCGCTACAAGCCTAAAGCCCTTGAGTAGACGCAGACATATCCAAATACAGGCACCGATTTAAGCAGCACCTTGTCCTTGAAAATCGTTTGCATCGATCAATCGAAGCGAATTAAAGGCCGGAGACAGGAATACCTTTTCCGTTCACAGATCTAGTTCAGTTTGCTAGTGCATTGGGGATTTCTGAAGGATCTTTCCTAATTCAAACAGAAACTGACTTCCCGCGTCTTTCGCTTTATCGATGCCCTTCTAGGCGCTGCGTTTTTAGCTGCTCCAAGCTAGTGGTTTATTCCATTCCACTTCTCGGTGGCGCAGTCCCAAACGATTAGAATAATGATAATATTGCTGGGGCACTAGCTAAAACGGGATTGTCTTATTTTCCCTTAATATTTTACTCCCTTCCCCTTGCCCTCTTTTATTCCTTCGATCTCTTCGATTGTTACAGAGAACTACGAAAGTTCTCACTTCGCGCTTTCCATAAGCATGGGCGATCCCCTGCTTGAGAAGCGTTGCCCGAGTTCATTCTTTTTACATTATTTCTCAAGCTATCGCTTTATCGCAATCACAATTAGACGATTATTTTCCAGTCTAATCGTTTGCTTTCAAGTTTCACTGCTGTCACCGCTGCTTCATGTTCTGTGTCTAGCTATCTAGTAGGACAGAGTTTTTACAAGGCTTTTAGCCTGATCAGTGCAGTGCGCTTAAATATCAAGGGGAGTTCTAGGCGCTCTCGTCCATGTCTGTTGTGTCACAATATCTTTCTATACTAATCTACTAACCCTAGCAACGAACAATTGCGTGAACGACTGAATAGTTGCTAATGGTTCGTTTAGTATTTGTTTACATTAAGATGCATTGTGTGATGCGTCCAGTTATACAACATTGTATATATGTAAATATACTTTTAATGACTACGGCATGACGCATTTTTTCGGAAATTCTTATGCAACATGCAATACAGACATGCGTCATTGTGTTTCATGCTATATTAATGTACGATGTTACACATTGTGATACACCTATTGTAAAAAGTTCTCCTTTCAGTATACTTAGGTCTGTTTCAACATGACAGATTACAAGGCACACAAGGGCCAGGGCAGATGTTATATACAAGCACACATAATTATCATTACTGGCTAAACTTGTCTCCCCGCGTCCCTTCATGAATCGCGTCTAACATTCCGGCAACTGGCGTAACCCTTAATCAGGGTCCAAGCGTGTACTAAAACAAATGCAATATGCAACACGAGGGCACATAAAGTCACACGTGATACGAGTATAGGCGCCAGAGGGCGCGCAAAGATGAATTAATTTTGACAAATAAAAGTTGCGAAAAAAAACACCATCGTCGCTGAGAATGAAACTGTTGGTGAGAAGGCAAAAAGCGCTGCAGCACGTGAAACGTACGCGAACGAGGGACATTCGTTTGACAAACGGCGGAAGTCATTTCTTTCCGTAAAAAAAAAACAAATAGAACTTGATTTCTCGGCAAACGGACAATACGCATGTATCCATAACAGAGAGGAAATCCAGCTGGTTCACGCTATGTCATGTCACCGATTTAAAAAGGACCAAGAGGAAGTACAAGCGAGATCAAAAATGTTGCACATTAGTACATCGTATGTCATCTGCATATTCACTGAGGTGCTGAACATGAGCTGTTAAGGACCATTGATGCTAAGACGAACAAAAAATAAAAGATATTTATCAGCTTCGAACGAGATTCCTCTATGACGGTGTAAAACTCTTGTTTAAAAGGTACGATTTTGAGACAAATACTTTTGCAGTCAATCAGGCGAAATAGGCATAGGTCCGTTGAGATAGTTAAACCATTGCGGACTCTGTGTAAAAGTCAACGACGAATAGACAAACAAAACGTTGCTACCGACTATATCGCTTTCACACTGAAATTTTCAGTATTTGGGGGCTGAAACGATTTGATCCAATGCCGCAGTGTTTGCCAGTACCATGCTACAGTTCAGCGCTATTTCTTCTCTGCCACAAAAGCTATGCCTATACCAAATACTGTTTTTTGCCGGCGCTATGGTACCATATAGTGTTCTAATGCCAATAACGCCTCAAGTATTGCCGAAACGGCAGTCCATTTTTTTTCCATTGGATATTGAGCTCCGATTTCAAAAAAGAACCTCAAACCCTACATTTAGAATGGAAATAAATTAACGAATAAAATAAACAAAAATACGATTCGATTTAAAGCTGTTTTAAAACTCAAAAATTTAGCTAACCAACAAGGGTTTCGTCTGGAAAAATCTACCGGACACATGAACAAAGGCATAACAAGCACAGACTAGCAAAGTTCCTCCGCATCAGCTAAAACTCGACAAGACATAAAAATGAGGGAGCATGACTCAGTGGCCATTGATTGCGGTCAGCCTTTTTCGTTAAAATCGTAGTGAAAACAATTCCTCAAGCATGCATATATTGATGATGACCATAGCAGGAAAAGAGCCACGTCTTGACATAAATGAATACGCGACTTTGAGTACAACAAAATTAGTTGTACACCTCTATAAACTGTATAATCTCAGGTGGCTATATTGTGATTATTGTATTAGTTAGCAGGTAACTGCATAAAAATAAGTAAACGCTGGCTTGCGTAAATTGGCTTGTATCATTTACGATTAAGGCAGTATCACAATGATGGTGCCTATCTCGATTACGCTCAAACTATCAGACATCACTGTGTGTTCTGATCTAGTTAACTAGCAATAGCAGTATTTAGTAAATAGTACTGATACGTATTAAATTAGGCTTTGATAAAAATAATAATCGTCATCATCATCAGAACACATAACGGTGATTTAAGTCTGAAAATTCACGCAAACATGTATCAGTCATAAATACACTATATGTGTTTACGAATCCGAGCGCCGATTTTTTTCATGCCCTGTTGATCTGCACCTTACGTCCCCTCCTCCGATATTACTGCGGATTTATCCACCGAATTAATTCCAATCACAGCCAGCATGTCCCAAAGGTCAAGGATCGTCCACAAAGCGGAAATTACTCATTACTCACTGGTTGTTCATATTATTGTGCTCTTCTCAGAAATAGGGAGGGAAGAACTGCGGTATGAAGCAAGAACAGACAGAGCGAGTGCTTTACTAGGACCCCTGAATCGTTAGTAGGGGAAAAACTCCACAATAAATGATGGAAAAACCAACGAACCAACAGAGCTCCTGGTATCTGGGTCCACGCTCGTCCTGAATCACTAGTCTACTAGACATTACATAACAGTCATTTCCCTGCCAACGCATCAACGGTAATGTTCTACGATAACTATGTTAGGATAGGTTAGGTTAAGCTAGTTTCTCGGTTAGGCCATGTCCATAATGAGCCACTAACCCGCCAACACCGCTGGCACATTCTTAGCACTACAAGACAAGAAAATGCGAGTATGGAAGAAGGCGAACGACAAAGAGGTTAACAAGTAGCAACCAGGTGTTGATCGTAAAGATGGCGACAACGACCGAGAATCATAACGTCGTCACCATTGAAACGTGCCAGCCGTCTAGATTGGATAGAATATTATGTACAGTCGAGATGGGTGAAAACTGCTCTGAGAACAGGAAAAACTGAAGATGTGACAGTGAGTCAACAAGCAAAATTAGCTATGCTATAACATTTACACAAAATATGTTACTGATGGTTTTTAAAACTTCAGTTACAGCAATTAAAATGATCTACAGTCCTGTAGCCAGAAATAAGCTTCAATAGAAAGTGACGTAGCAAGACCTTCAATCATATTATAGTTGGCTAGTGCAAGGATTTTATATGTCCATAGCAGTGTTCAATGACAGAACAATGCTCTGAAGCGAAGATAGATTTTCGTTTACTCTAAAAGTAACAACTAGAAATGTGCTAATCATGCATTTTATTTTGTCTAAAGCCTATTTACTACAAACGACCATTTTGTGATACCTTCTTGCTAAGCAAGGCTAACAACAATTCGATTACCCGCTGTATTCGTTCTTTTAATTGATACAAAATGTTTTCTAACCAATAACAAATCGTAGGCAAGCTGAACACGCAACTAGCTGATTAAATACATACATAATTCCGTACTGCCTTGTTCTTTACGAACGTTTGAGACCACATTATCACTCACCGGTATCTCAGGCTGATCGCAGGACTTGTTGCACACCATCCACGTGTTGAACAGGTCCCCGCTGACGGGCGGACCCAGCGGTTCACCAAACTGTTCTACCTGTTCAGCCTCAACGCCTTCCCCAGCCATTTGCTCGATGTGCGACCAAAACAATGCGTCGCGCTGGGCTGCAGGCCACACCCGCTTGTGTATCTGATGAAATACTAACGTTTTTGACGTTTCAACCACTTCAACGACCTTCATTGTCTCTACCGTCGGCTCCCAATCATACCGAACCTCGGGTGCAAAAAAATAGTGGCACATCTCACGACCAGTAACACCCTGAAAATGCAAATAGAACGTATACAAAATGAAGTAATGTTTTACTATGTACAGTTACTATGTACAGGAATAACAATTCGCACTACTGCAAAGTGTTTACCGCAAACATTGATATCTAAGCCTACACAAAAGGTCTCGTTGCTAACAGCCATTCAAAGAGTTGTTTTTCATGTTTAGTGCGTCTCTCTTAAAATGAACACGAGATGAAATAGGTAAGAAACTATCCTATAGTTTCGAATACAACTGATATACAAATAGTCGATAATTAGGTACTTACTTTGACAACGTGAACGGCCTTAAGGGGATCGCAGACCAACCCATCAACCTCAACTTCTCTCTTATACATTTTCATAAGCCCATCTTCAGCGAACAGCTGCCAGCCTCCTTCACCGCCAAGGCCCATAAGCGCGTATCGATACTGTTCGCGTGTCGTCTCATCAATCTATTACAGAATCAGATAGAAATAGTATCAATATGTGTAGCCGGCAACAACGGTTGACTAACGCTGAGGACTTTTTTTGAAACGAAAAGAACTATATTGTATAAGAGCATGGTGACGATTATCACCAACTAGGTACATGAGGTCAATTGGAAGATAAGATCGAGTATTCGTTCCGAGCAAAAGCAGCGATCAAGGCTTGCTGAAACCTTTTCATAACATATTTTCCACGAAATATACTATACAGGAGTAAAGCTAGTTAGAATTAAAGGTTATTTCTAATTTTGTATACGTATACACTTTCAGAAGTTACTATGTGAGGCAACGTTGTAATGGTATTTGTGAAAAAAACTGGCGCGCTAGACAACAAGTTCAAACAGAAATGTAATTATCATCCACTTGTATTTACTCAATATGATTTTCACTAGTCCAAAAATTCGTTATATTCACCTCCTTTGATAGAGGATGATTTTTTATTTGGGCCCCAGTCGCGTCCGGATTTTGCAGCTGGCGCACTTTATTTCGAATTTGTCGTTTCTGTTCAACCTCTTGATCGTTCTGTTCGATAAAAGCTTCAACTGCATCGAAAAAGTCTTCTTCATTTAGAAGCGAGTGCGGTCCCTCCACCATATCGGGGCAGTTCATGTTAATCAACGAAGGTCGTTTGCCCAACGCCGTGACCACGCCGTTTCCGCCCGCGGAAGCAGCGGCCGACGAGTCCAAGCCACCTGTTGCTACAATAGTAGACATCCCATTGCCCGTACCCAAAGCAGCTTCTGCCCGCCTACGTCGCTCGACCTCCTAATAAAAGACAAAACCAGTAATACGAGCCGACAAAAATATTTATCAAAAACAACGAGCTTTCAGCTTGTTGAGATTGACAGGGGAATTTCTCTTTTACCATGACATATGCACACGTTATATTGGAACACTTCACGGAAAAATGACTCAGTCGTTGTGTTTGTTCCAGTTTACGCCACAAACCCTGTGGTAAAAGAAACGATTTTATGGCATTAGTGCAATATAATTAATCACAATATATTGATAAATATACTATACATTTTTCATAATACCGCCTTACACTTGTAATTAATTCTGAACATAATTTGCACTGAGATATGCTGGAGCAGTAAAAATACCACTTATCCTCCTTTTGACGGACATGATTCTATCCAACTTGTCATCAATCACTTGGGATAAACTAGCCAGAGACCAAGAAAGATGTCTCATATCTAGCTCGACTAAAGTAATATATACAAATACAAAAAAATTTTGTTCAATGATGAGAGCGACATGAGATTTTACACTAGGCTTATAAGTACTACCACTTCAGTGAACGTACAACGCTAGATCTATAATGTGATATTATTTAGGAAACTGAGCTGGGTGCTACATTAGTATATGTATTACTACTGACCCGTTCAAGTTTTCTACGCCAGTTATCTTCGTGCTGCGAGACCAGCTCGACGCACTGGGCGCAGGCTGCCAGTAGGGCATGACTCGTGGCTTTAAAGGTCATCGCTTCACCCCTGACGTCAACGGAGCTAACCGCTGACGGAAACTCGGACACAACTCCTGCCAACCCCTCGTACACCGTCTAAATAAATAAGTAAGACAAACGGGTTAGGCAAGCAAGCAAGTTACATGATGATAAATTAACATCAATGTCTTTTAATTGTGACTGCCCGCACTAACTGTGACCGGCCGCGTTTCTTGTCAAACAAATTAGTTTTTCCATACTTTCTCCATACTTAATCCATATTTACCCTCCATACTTTCCATACTTACTCCATACTTACCCTCCATACTTTCCATACTTGCTCCCATAAATTTAATTTCTAAGAAACCTCATAGAAAAAAGTGAGTATTGTTATGTTGCATTAAAAGAGCATCGATGGGTAGGTGTCTCTCTGGTGAATAGTATGTTTGCTCCTTCAATAATTTTAGCATTTTGCACTCAAACGATATGTATTTTTTTAGATGTTACAAAATTGCCCTTCGGATAAATTCTACCGCGAAGTGTGATTTGACCGCATGACTTGTAATCTTTTAACAGTTCACAGGGAGGATGCCAGCGTGACGAATAACGCTTAGATAAACACTGATAATTAGTGCTGAAGCCGCTCTAAACGGCACCGTCGACACTTGAAATTCGAAAAGTGGTTAATTTTTTAGCTAGGTCATCTGTTGATATCAGAACAAGTTGCTCGAAAGAATGACTGTTATCTATAGCACAAACATATTACATTATAACTCTTCTAGTTTCATGTTAGGGCTTTAAAATTCAGCGTAAGAGTTTAAAATTATTTATAATTTAGCGCAGTACTGGTTATTATCAATTGACTAATTAAAAGACCCACAGTATATGAGGTCTCCATCTACCAGGATATATTCTTACTTTCTCAATCATCATATGCAATACTTCCCATGCAACCACGAGTTTGCTGAAATGAATTTGAAGAAGTCAGACTCTCCCAAAAGTCAACGTTTACCCGTAAAATCAACGTCGGCGCCCTATGGTCGCGTTGGTAAAACTGTCTTATTTACTGAGCTCTTCATAATACATCTTCAAAAAACCTTTCTTAAGCACTGCGTTCAAATTTTACAATTACCGATATAGCGGCTTCAGTAAAGTATAAGCTATTTATTGAAACGTATTTACAACGTTTGCGAATTGTTTGATTGCCGCTATAGATTCCTAATATCGCCTTTAAAAACAAAGCTGTAACAGCAAGAATAGATACGAGGTGATATGACCTACCTGTATTGTGTCGACTTGTCTTGCGAGAATGTCTTTAAAGGTGTCAATTTCGTTTAGCTTTTCCTTGATTAGACTCCTTCGGGAGCCGATCGAGCTCTGCGACATCGTCGATCCAATTGATATCGACGACCCATGGCGCTTTAAGGACTGATCACTCCCATACGCGCTGTTGTTTACCAGAAACCAAATTCCAAGCAAATACCGGGACACAAATACAGGGTAACGCAAGTTAGTCGAGGAGGAAACAAGCGTGGTTTGGCTCGAAATAGCGTTCGTAACAACGAGTGGCAGTAGCAGTGTTTTTGACAAATGTTACTTGGGAAATCTTTTATTACTCACTCTAACAAGTACCCGATTCTATCTGATACTTTATTTTTTAAAAAGAACTAACTGTAACAAAAAAGTGCCTTAAGCTCTAGCCTTACTTTCATGCATAAATATTGATTTGAACATATGGGACCCGTCTTTGCTGAGATAAGAGCGTCATACTTTGTATAATTTTTCTGTATACTTATTAGTTTAACTGGTCATTTTATTACTTATATGAGCAGCTCCTACTAGGCGTTGGAAGTGCTAGCTAATAGAAGTTAGAAAACAGCAGGATTTTGCGTAACCCAATCTTGAAGCTGCCGAACAAATAAAAAAAATATTACAGATTCTAATACAATATTACGATACTTATATTGCTGCTTTTGCTCTTTTAGAGTCATATTCATAGACATTTACTTACCTGTCAGGCGCATTTTTATGACTTTCGATGGCCTCAAGCCACCGGTTTCGCGTTTCAACATCATTAGCTCGAAGGTACCACATATCACCATTAACGACGCCCATATCGAAACGACATTCATCGACTTCGTGGGGCTGAACGATGAAATTGATTGTCAACCAACAATTCCACAAATATGTAGGTGCATCCGCGTGTATCACGGCAGTAGAAAGTGTACGATTCAGATTAAGAAACAGGTAATCCAGAGAAATCCCGTCAGGTACAGAGACATTTGTTATATGATTTATTCTAACACCTTGATTATTATAAGAATATATGAGGAATTGATGGCACATGGTATGTATAATCTCTTTTATACCGAACTCACCTAATCACATAAATATTGAATTGAACTATCGAAGAATAACACTCTGAAGACTGGATTTAACTGAAACTTATGAAGGAATTGCATTCAACTAACGGTTTAGCTAACCTACAGCAATATCAAAAATAGGTACGTGCGCATTATGATATTTTCTAACAATGTAATATATATATTTTTTTTTTACGATGAGGTTTACGTTATTTTTATGATGAAAAATTCAAAGGAAACATCTGAGTGGATGATTAAGCCATTTTCCCATGGCAATATTGATTGACATGTTGGATAGATACAAACAAGGCAGCCTCTATTTTATTGTATTGTTTCATTGTTACTGAGGAACATTCTCGTGTTGTATTGTATTTGTAAATTCCAAGGCATAACCCTAGTTTCCCGTACCTTCTTATATTACACTTCGAGAAATTTTTTTCGAAAAATTTCGAAGAAAATTCGAGGAAGTTGCGAAGCAACTAGAAACAGTGAACTAGTAAAAACAAAGCCAATTGCTCTGTCAAACTCAGTTGACCGCACTAATTAATTTTTGCTTAAAAGTGAATAGGCTTACAGTAACAGAGCTCGTACCTCCCAGCTCCACCCATATATCCATAAATCAACCTTTTTGGGAAACATGATACTCACGAACGAACTCGGCTATATATAGATGAGGAAAAATAAGTTCCTCATTTTATGTTATTTTACATAACTAAAAATATTATTAAAGGAAAGACGCTACTTTTTAAATTAGTCCACCGGTAACTATGGAAAATGTATACGCTTAAATATGCACAGCTAGACACTAATGTGTTCTAGAATGTACTGATCTTAATCTCGTCTACGTAAATGTTTGTGCCCTATTTTGTTTAAAGTATATATTCGTTTCTCCTGAAGCTGGTATCCCTTCTTAATTCTTCTACACACGATTATCTGTAACGGCCTTATACCTTACACTCACCTTACAGATAGCTTTCTGTATGCTCACAGCGCCGCGACAGCCGAAGCTTGTGTCATTCTCCGATTTATAATAACTAAGAGTCTGATTTGCTAGCACAAAATATCTTGGCTGCCATCCATGCAGGTAGTTGGTCCATTTACAGAGCGATCCTTGCAGTGTAATACCACTGATGGTGGACGACGCAGACGGCCCTGCTGACGAGGATAGTTCTTCCTCTTCGTCGGATAAGAGCGCCCCACCTCCGGCCAGAGCTCCGGAACCACCATCATCCGACATCGCGCCAGGCTCACTCCTGCGATAATGGAAACAGGACACAAGACTACAAATGATTCCTGCGAAAAACGGCGCAGACTGTTCGGGCAGGAGCTCGGTAAGGTGAGTAATATTGCATATTTATTATAACGGTGTAATATGCATGTGGACACCTACTAGCAACTTGATTGGTGTCTCATTTAATTTAGAACAACAAATCGAACATGAATAACAGCTAGATGAACCTTGATATAAGCTAATTGGATTTTATAAAACACTTTTTGCAGCATGCTATAGCAGCTATTCCCAATAGCTCCGTAACGCCCAAATGCCTGTGCGCACTACTGTATATATGTTATTATATATTATTTGCGAAGCCCCTCTCTGTTCGGCACGAGTTTTAGTATTAGCTAGCTGGCCTGTTTTGCATGGCGACAGTCATTTTATGAGACTAGATATTCGAAGCCCTTCCGAGATTTCTGCCGCCCTTTTACGGCTTTACGTAACATACGCATCATGCTAAGTGGAAGAAAAAATATAGGTGTGGGTACGGAAAACCATCAGTACTAGAGTTACATAACTGTGCTCTCCTGCGCCGCCGTCATAATGTAGTAGCTACCCAGGAACATCAACATATTTCCATCGCGTTTCGCTATTGTCGTAGCGATTTGAACGATCAGCTACAATAGTAAGATGCTGATAATGACGTCAACATAAATATTACCCATTATTTTAATAAACTAACGGGGTCAATAAATGTTGTCAAATATAATAACGAAGAATCACAGAGCCACTAACTAAAATCTTCTAAAATCGCACCCTCTATTCCGTTACAGAAGGAATAAGAACCAATCGACTCACGTGCTGCCAATGATCCCGCATCAGTTCGCTAAATACGTAGTAACCGACAACAGCGCCACTGCCGCAACCTCAAGTTGCTGCTATTCTGGGATCCACTTCTTTCTTCGCCTTGGTATCAGGGCCATCTTCGAGTCGTTCAAGAACAGAGAGCAGCACCGGCGACGCATACGGAGGCGTAGTTCACTTCGTCGTTTGTTGACGTGGTCGATTTCGACACGCACTAGATTATTACACACTGCAGTAAGTGTGAAGATCTGTCCACACACGATGCGATGACGCCAGTTTTTCCTGGCACCTCCGAAATAAGCTTACGGTACGGAGCGTCTCCCTGCACCAGTTTAGAAACGGCCGTGTAGATTCTACAGTAAAGCAGGCCCAATAAGCCAGCTTCTACTTCCCCGAAAATCCTAGCATTGTGAAAAGGGGTGAATGCGGCCGACAGACCAAACGAAAAAACGAGGTGAGCACAGCAACTATAAGATGCTTGCATTTACACAGATACGTAGAGTAAAGAAACGGTCAGAACAGGGGCATCTAGGAGATTTTAGATGCTCCAATAAGGCAGCAACGTCGGAAAAGCTGGTGCCGTCAGACGTACAGCCTACCGGGCAGGGTCGTGCAGCGCAGGGGTGGAGTCAATTCGCGGACAAAAA
Source organism: Varroa destructor (assembly GCF_002443255.2). Lineage (NCBI taxonomy): Eukaryota > Metazoa > Arthropoda > Arachnida > Mesostigmata > Varroidae > Varroa > Varroa destructor. The sequence continues at coordinate 21,191,092 of NW_019211458.1, read as the reverse complement.
CACGACAACGAAAAAGACGAACCACCGATGTACTGACTACGTTGTCGTGTCAGCGAGTGCAATGTAGTTCTACAGTTGGTAATGGGTACCCAACAAAAACAGCCTGTCACTAAAGGGCGAAAGCTAGAGCACTTAGCTGTGATCCGACAGTTAGGCTGCACCTTCTAGAAGCCACGAACTACAAACTACACTGGAGAAAGAACAGGCCAAACCAAAAATAGTCTGAGGAGCGACAAACGACGACGGGAGGATCGATCAGTAAAAAAATAGTGTGTTTTTTCTATTAGAAATTCAGCGGTGTTAGCTGCAGTAGCCGTCGAAGAGGCTGAGGGAATGAGGGAAATACAAGGCTAATAAAGGTAAATAAAAGGATATATAGATATAGCAGGAAAGAGAATACGCGGTACACGAAAATAGATATGGTATTAGCATATCCAACTAAAATGGATGAGAAAGCCTTTCTCAATCGTTGTTAACTATCAATGACGGATGAAATTACACAGATTCTTTTTCACGAAAAATAGACTCGGTGTATTCAAACACAAACAAAGACGTCATTTCCAGAGGCTGAGCAGTAGCATTTTCGTTACTGTTATTTCCATCGTTGTCGCACCTATTTAAAGCTCAGAACAATCGCCCACTACATCATCAACAACGGCAACAAAATCAAAAAAACAACACATCTGTGTGTATCAACAACTTGAAGTGAATTAATTACAATTACGTGTATTGGCATGTTTGTGTGCGTATGTGAAACGTCGCATCCATCGTATTTTGCTGACCACCAAATCCTGTGCAGTTCTTGCAGTAGCTCAGCCGCAGGCAATGGGCGTGGCTGTAGCATGTATAAGCTTCCCTTCAGTATCGCATTGTATAGAGCACATATTCAATATAGTAATAGCAGGTAGTTGGTTTAATATCTATTAGAAACTGAAAGCTAGAGAGGTAGACGTTGCCTGTGTTAGATCTGTTGCAGTTAACGAATGATTGCCTAACAAATGGCGGTGCTGTGCGTGGATACGTTCGGGTCAAGAGTGGTGAAGAACCACTGTTGAAACAGCAACGACGGCGACGGCGACGATTGTATCAACTGCGGCGGTGGCCAGGCCACAAAGAAAACATCTCAACGCAAAACAAGAGAGCTAGTAAACCTACTGGTTGAAACGAACGAACATGCGGTTAAATTCGATTAAGTTATTGACAAATTGAATATTACTTAGGTCACGCAACAGAAACTGGGAACAAAAACTAGCGGAAGAGTTGAGGTTAGCTATTGTCATAGGCATAATTCTATGGAAAAGCATAAAGGATAAAGTAAAAAAGAGTAATTGCGGTCTGTTTAGGGCATAGTGTAGATGGGGCCAGAAGAAGGACGCACGGCTTACAAATGTATTGCGTCGGACAGTCTGCACAAACGAGCTAACCGATTGATAAACTTGTACGAAGGTATACCTTATTAAGTTTATTAATCTCGGTTAGGCTTCGCGGACGAAGATAGTTAGCTCGCTTTGAGTCTTATTGCTACCAGTAAAGAAGGTAAAGAGAAACTACAAAAAAAGAAACAGACCGTTCTTAGTAACCAGGAAGAATATAGACGACAATCACGATGAACTAGTCTCAGTGACTGAGAAAAACGCTGTAACTATGTGGCGAGTATGACCAAAGCATGAACCACCAAAGGGTGACAATGTGTGCAGATAGACAATATATGCCAATATACCGGCAAATGTAGACTAGAAATATGGATTCTAGCATTGCCGTCAGCACAAGCTGAATCTGCTAAAACCGATAGTAATTATATTAATAATACAGAACCTCATTTCTCTAGTATTCTAGAGAGAGAGAAAAAAAAGAAATTAGAGATTTCTTTAGACAAGTTTCCTTTTCTGGTCACAACTCATTTTTTTTCAATCTGTATATAGATTTGTTATATGCCGCTCTTCAAACTCATTAAATCAAACGTGAGTTTTGAAACACATGTTCATGCCCGAAAAAAAGGCACGGCAAAATAGGCTGACAAAGCTATAGTACCTTACTCCCTCTCGAAACAATTTCGCGCTTAGTTTAATTTAATATGACGGCACTACAGTTTCAAATAGATTTAATGTCACTCGACACCAGTAATACAAGAATGTTGTTACGGTGTTTTCGATTTTAGCGTGTGGCATCCGGACACGTCAGAATGAGGTGGCAAAATCTACAGCATAGAGACTAGGTATATCAGCATAGCTACAGCATGAGCTTAACTCACTGGTGTCAAATGCGACTCTGATGAAGCCGAGGTACTCTTGAAAATCACTTTTTAATCATAGCTATTTTCAGAGTTTTAATCGTAACCTTTTTTGAATAATTCTATTTGAATTCCACCGAATTCACTAACTCCGCTATTCTATTCTAATTATTTGAATTTGAAGGATATGTCGCACATGGGATGTCAAAAGGTCTGCGAGGTAACGGTATATAGCACCACCTTTATATATCATACGCACTGTTATGTTTTTGTTGATGTTGACTGTGATGTGCGCGACCGCCCGGTAGATCACAAATTAACACTCCCCCATGAGAGGTTTGAGCACAGCGAGATCAGCTGGTTCAGTTCGCGCCACCGCGCAACGGCTACGATTCACTCAACTCACTGTCAACGACGCAATCGTAGTCCGGGGTAGCAGTAGTAACTGCGACAACTCTTTTTTTCATTAGTAAATAGCAACTAATTTTTACCTATCCTAGCAGAATCTTAAAAGAGAACGGACAATGTTTTCTGTCATACCTGGTAACGGCTTTCTACCCCGCCTGTCATCAAGTTTATTTACATATTTGGATGCTCAGTTTACCGCTCGCTGTCCACGAGCGAACTTCACGTCGAGTTAGTTGCCAAAATAATATCAGTGAAGCATATCGCCATAAGTTGTAACAGTGCCTAGATATCACACTACTCCTACTACAATATACACATACATACACGGTACAATCGGACGAATGCCAATATTCCGCCGCCACCGATGGAAGCAATAATCTCAAGCGCGCACACTCTCACTTTAATACCTCATCATCGACATGCAACATCCGGCCTTTGACAGGTACGACCTAAAAGCAGTCGGAGCAATCACCACAAGCACTCACTCACCTGCTGCCCCTGCTGCTGTTGCAGCGCGGCCCGGGCCTGGTTGTGTTTCTGGTGGGTCGGCACCGGCCTGGGGCTGGAGAAGCCCAAACGACCAGGCGCCAGCAAGTCCAACTTGACAGACGGAACACCTTTTACCTTGATCATATAGGTAACCAGCTGCTTGTGACAAGGACTGAACGTCAAATTAAACGAGGGTCAAAACGGCAGGAGCGTTATGTAAGAGCATTACAGCGACAGCAACGGTACGTTCTGCGATAGCAGTAGGTGGCAATTGCACGATTCAGCACTACAGCTCTCTCATTATCAGAAAGCGACATACGAGTGTGTACACGCAACACATCGAGAGAACCAAGGCGATAGTCCGATACACAAGTAGCCAGCCACTCAGCTATCCCTACCACACTCCTATGCCAGCAGTCGCTGTCCACTAACTCTCTTACACACACAGAGACAAACAAAGAGATAAGACACACAGTCCACCACAATGACACTCACACCCTCATTGCAGACACAAACAGGGTTAGTGCCCCTAGAAAATGGAAAAATAGAAGTAAGCGGGCACGAATTATCCCACACAGGAACAAAAACAGATCGCTAGAAACAGGCATGGACTTAGACTACATATCGAGACGAAAGTACCGGAACATCGTAACATTTTACCTCCACTAAAAAACGCTCACTTTGTCCTCTTTTATTTGGACAACCTAAGAGGAGAAGTGCGCCGTAACAAATTTAGACTGATATAGACAGTAACTATAATTTTGAAAAAAAAAGGTATAATCGACAACCCTCAACAATAGGATGGTAGCACTTGCTCAGCTAGCAATACAAACAATAGAAACCCCAGCAGACGACCAATATTATTGTAATTTCGAAACAGTATAATCAACAGCACTAAACAGGAGGTTAACAGCATATGAAAAATTCTAGCATAATAATACAGAGTTCCTTATTCGTTCCTTTAAAATATGTATCCATTGTGAAAATAAAAAGTTCATCTTTTTCATTCATCTTCTGTGAAAAGGCCAGAGCTGTTAATGACTCGCATGCCATTCAGAACAGGGCCCATCGAAACGGACGACAGATATAGCACACGGCTCCCGGTAAAAACGGCTATATTCATTCTATTTGCCAGGGTTTATTTTTTCTGGCGGTCTAAAGATTGCAAACGAGAGGGTAGTTTACTGGTCCCGCACTGCCAACTTTCTGTTGTGCGCAGTAGTCGTGACAGTGGCGGCGGGCGCAAGCGTGCTCTGACCACGGACCACTTGCTCTCGCAGAGTCTTGATCCACATGTGACGCGGGGAAGGAGGACACAGCAGATACTGTTATTTACAAGAAGTTATTGAAGTGACCGTCATGATATCTGCTGTGGCAGCTGGCCTTTGCTGAAACACCTAGTCACGACCACATCAAATCTAGGAGGGTTTTAATGAGAATGGGCACTGATGTGCGTGTCGTCTGCTTAAGCTGAGCCGAAGTTTCCTACGGGGCCTGTAGCTGCGTCTGTTTTCGGAGACGCTTCTACCAGCGAGTGACAAAACGAAATTTGCCTGTTATTGTTTATTTTAGACTATGCTCAATTCTAGAGAAAAATGTAAAGTTAATGTTGACGAAGAAAACTCGATAGCTGAGCTACTGGCTAAGCCTAGGTGGCTTATCGAATACTGCGTGTGAACTGCGGGTGTTTATTTGTCTGGAAAACCGTCAGGAGCATCGAAATACAAGTGCTGAGTTCTTCTGCTGGTTTTCATAGGAAATCCGATACCGTGTTAAATACATTGTCATTGTTAGAGTATAGGCTGATGAATCGATTGCATCTTGTAAAAAACCAAAATTTAAAAAAAAAAAGTGTCGCTCAGTATATATCGACGGCAATCCGGCATTTGCGAATCGCCTATAGTAGAAAAAAATTATAGATATATTTCGCACTGCAATGCCGATCTTTATCGGTAAATGTGTACTAAATTATAGACCCAAAGCATGTATGCAGATTGTGGAAGATTGAGCTATGTCTATAAAATTATATGCCGGTAGTCTGATGCTGGTGGAGTGACTCTGGGTGCCTATGTCAGTGCATTGAACAAAAACATTCTTTCATTAAATCTGTTGTTCGTGTACCTAAATCAGTAAACCCCTTTACTGCCGAGAACTATAATTGTTGTGTATTCGGACAACTGATAGCAAGTCAGTCAGGTTCGTTAAGCAATACATTAATATCGTGTGTGTTTGTTACTTACCTGCGTTACAGAATGCATGCACCCAGTGCACTTGTCAATAAACAGAAGAAACTCTTTCTGGGAGTTCAGGCTCCCCTAGGCTACGTGGCCGGTGTAGGTCGCGGAGCTACCGGATTCACCACCAGGTAAGGATATTTATAAAAGACAGAAAAGCTTTGAAGAATCATTAGATTTCTGTAGGAAGTAGAATTAATATTGCTTCATAAAGGCTGAAGCCTCAATACGGTGTAGTTTCCTGACGGTCACGATGAAGACCAATATTGTCTTACTTATAATAAAGACAAGTAAATCAAGTTTGACTAGGCTTATATGTATTTGTTGACAGAATATAACCAACATATTGTATCTGTGTATATCGCTTTTAGATCTGATATCGGTCCCGCCAGAGAGAGTTCGGATGTTCCCGACGATCGCCACGGTCAATCGGTTCCAAAAAAGCCCCGAAAAGGTCAAGATGATGACGACGACGAAGACCTTAACGATGCTAACTACGACGAATTCAATGGTTCGTGACCACATAACACATATAACTACAGTTAAAAATTGGACTACCATGAATATGATGTGTGTAGTTTAAACATATGAACGTATAATCTATCTAGTTGTTATGGCGAGCATGTCGTAAGGAATATAGTTAAAGGATTTTAAAGCATTTTTGCATGCATCAATAGTCCTGGTAAATCTACGGCAATCATACACATATGCATAAGCATTTTTCTTTCTTCTTTGCGCTTGAAGACTTTACGTCTTTGCTGTAATGAAGTAACCATTCATGGGTGTTGCAGGCTATGGAGGGTCATTATTCAGCAAAGATCCTTATGACAAAGACGACGAAGAAGCAGACGCCATTTATGAAGCAGTTGACAAACGTATGGATGAGAAGAGAAAAGATTACCGCGAGGCAAGGCTCCGAGCAGAGATCGAGAAATATCGTCAGGAACGTCCGAAGATCCAACAGCAATTCTCTGATTTAAAGCGCGAGTTACAAGAAGTGTCAACCGACGAATGGAATGCCATTCCTGAAGTGGGGGATGCGCGAAACAAGAAACAGAGGAATCCCCGTGCCGAAAAATTCACACCATTGCCGGACAGTGTCATCGCTGGCGCAATGAGCAGTGGTCAAGGGGTTGCAGCTATTGACCCGACGACGGGTCTTGCCTCACCCTTCCCCGGTACTGCGTCCGGAGAGCTGGATCTTCGCAAGATTGGTCATGCGAGAAACACGCTTATGGAGATTAAACTTACGCAAGCGTCCGACTCAGTGTCAGGTCAGACAGTTGTCGATCCCAAGGGGTACCTCACAGATTTGCAGTCCATGATTCCTAACCATGGAGCGGATATATCCGACGTGAAGAAGGCGCGCCTGTTGTTGAAGTCGGTGCGCGAGACAAATCCCAATCACCCTCCAGCATGGATAGCGTCTGCACGACTTGAGGAAGTAACGGGAAAGCTTCAGCATGCGCGGAACCTGATCATGCAGGGTGCTGAAATGTGCCCGAACTCTGAGGATGTGTGGCTAGAAGCCGCACGACTGCAGCCGGCTGACATGGCCAAATCGGTCATTGCGCAGGCTGTCCGCCAGTTGCCACACTCAGTTAGATTATGGATAAAAGCAGCCGAGTTGGAAACAGAAAAGCGGCTTCAAAAGAGAATCTATAGGAAGGCTCTTGAGCAGATACCGAATTCGGTACGACTGTGGAAAAATTCGGTTGAGCTGGAGGATATTGAAGATGCGCGGATCCTTCTGACCCGTGCGGTTGAATGCTGCCCCTCTAGTGTAGAACTGTGGTTGGCACTAGCTAGGTTAGAATCGTATGAAAACGCAAGAAAGGTTCTGAACAAAGCCCGTGAGAACATTCCCACAGACCGACAAATCTGGATTACAGCAGCGAAGCTTGAAGAAGCCAACAAGAATATAAAGATGGTACCAAAAATCATCGAACGTTCCATTAAATCTTTATCGGATAACGGTGTAGAGATCAACCGTGAATTGTGGATGAAGGATGCAGTGGACGCAGAGCGAGCCAAATCAGTAGCCACATGCCAAGCCATTATTGACCATGTTATCGGCGTTGGAATCGAGGACGAGGATCGTGAGCATACGTGGCTTGAGGATGCTGAACAGATGGCTAACCAAGGTGCTCCAGAATGTGCTCGCGCTATTTACGGCCACGCCTTGGCGGTATTCCCTGGTGTCGAAGGCATATGGCTTCAGGCGGCGCACTTCGAAAAGAGCCACGGCACGCGCGACAGCCTGGAAGCATTATTGCAAAGAGCGGTTTCACATTGTCCGCAGGAAGAAGTGCTGTGGCTCATGGGGGCGAAGAGTAAGTGGTTAGCAGGGGACGTACCTGCTGCCCGATCAATTCTGAGCCTTGCCTTTAAAGCGAATCCCAATTCAGAGGAGATTTGGCTTGCCGCTGTCAAGCTCGAATCAGAAAACAACGAATACGAGCGAGCGAGGCGATTACTGGCCAAGGCGCGCGCATCGGCACCAACAGGTCGCGTGATCATGAAGGCGGCCAAACTCGAGTGGGCGTTGGGTGACTTAGAGGAAGCTTTAAGGATACTCGAGAAGGGTGTCGAAGATTATTCTAGTTTCGCGAAGCTATGGATGATGTACGGGCAGATCTGGTGTCAAATGGGACGACCTGACAAAGCTAAGGAAGTTTATGGAAGAGGAATAAAAGCATGTCCGAGTGCTGTGCCCCTGTGGGTGTTACTAGCGAAACTGCAGGAAGAGACAGGCGTATTAGTATCGGCTCGTTCCGTATTAGAGAAAGGACGACTACGAAACCCATGTAATGATGTATTATGGCTGGAAGCGATTCGGATCGAATATCGCGCAGGCATGAAGGATATCGCAGCAAAAATGATGGCCAAAGCCATGCAGGAGTGCCCAAGTTCTGGCAATCTCTGGGCCGAGGCCATTTTCATGGAGCCTCGACCGGGTCGTAAATCCAAAAGTTTCGACGCTTTAAAGAAATGCGAACATGATCCCCGGGTCCTTTTGGCTATTTCCAAACTTTTTTGGGCAGAGCGAAAGATCAATAAGGCTCGTGAATGGTTCAATCGCACAATTAAAACCGATAAGGATTACGGTGATTGTTGGGCAAATATGTACAAGTTTGAAATGCTCCACGGCACCCCGGAGCAACGAGATGAAGTGAAGAAACGCTGTGTGCAAGCAGAACCAAGGCACGGGGAATTGTGGTGTCGTGTAAGCAAAAATATTAGTAACTGGCGTAATAGCTGTGAAGAACTGTTGATTCTATGCACCAAGGAAATAGCTGAACCGAGTTAGGCTGAATTTACGAACTCTTTGTGAGAATTTTAATTTTCTTTGCTTACAACTTAATGGGTTCATGTACATTTGTCGATAACCAGAGTCATCTTAAACACCTTAAATAAATTATGTATATCATTCGACTTGAGGCATATTTTTTGTTCTCTTTGATAGAACGAGATTGCTTGTTCTTTGATTTGAAATTCTGATTTTGTTTTTATTTGGTATGTTTCGCCGCATATATATATATATATATATATATATATATATATATATAGCTGAAATTAGAAGTCGCTGATTCAATTGTTACCAACGACGCGTACAATGCAACCTACAAGAGTAAGTAAAATCATAAGATTTAATTACAGTTACTTAATTGGACCAAACGGCCTTTAGAATAACATGTTATGTATTTCGTAGCTGGAAGTGTTCAAGTCAGGGGAAGGTAAACCTAATGTTTACTATTTATACAATGTTTATTTATCTTTAATGGTATATGTTCAACAACACAACACATACGTATCACGGAATAAATTATTATCATTAATTCATATGACTCTTAAGTTGTAACATTCATAGGCTCTGAAAGTTTAAAAAGATTAAAAGTTAACAACATTGTTGCTGAACTACCGATAGCACTAGCATGCCAAGCTTTCAGGGGCCGCCCAGAGCAACAGCCTGCATAGTATATATCATAATTCTTGCCGCATTTATTACGAATAGACTTTTCGCTAGATTTATGGAAGCGTCCGTCTGTAACATTTGTGGCGGAAGCCGTGGATTTTAAAACGGGTGATTATGTGACGATTTATCCGCTCCGGTTCCTTTTAATCCTTATCTCTCATCGCTGTCGTGCTGAAAAATTCACCGTCTCTTTCTACAAATTTCTGCTTCCGCCTGCTGAAACACTAGAAGAAAGTCTTGGTTGTCGGCAGTCCAAAACAAGATCCTAAATCCTCCATGAGCAGAGACAGGGTGTCGGAAGGAAGGTGAACTAGTCTGTTTGTTGCCGTACGAATAAAACCCAGAGCACACTTCAAAAGAAAGGCACTCACTCAATTGAATAGTTTGAGATGTCCTACTATAAGGCCCTGCCAAACTATAGTTACCTCGTAAACAGCCACCGGCTCCACCATTAAAACAAGACGATGTTTCAAGGGAAAGGCGACTTGGGGTCTCGACGCCCTTCTGTCTCTTTCTTTGACGTGTGAGGTGAAGCTATCATTATTGAAAAAAGTAGCTCGAGACAGAGGAATCTGTTAACATACCGAGAGATGGCGTATCGCTAGCCGCGATTCTGCTTGCCTCCTGAATTTTATAGCTACGTTTTATACCGTTAATCTCAGTCCGTTGCTGTCTTGTTACGCTAGCCAGACCCTTCGATGCAGACGCTTCGAATCTGTTAGAGCCGTGGGTTATCAAAGCATTCACGCAGAGGATAACATCGACTGGGTCACTTTAGTCCTTTGTTTTTTCTGGAAGATCTGGAGTAAGACTGAGAACAGAAGAAGCTCAGATTTTTATCTGGAGCCGAGCCAGTCGTTTCAAAAGTATGGCACCTTCACCACTCTGTCATCGATACTTATGTCGCTCTCCTGCAGGATCGTAATCAACTGGAAGAGCATATTTCGTGGTACACACACGTATGCCAAGGTACACAAAACCAGATCTGTGTACGGTGCGGAGTCTAATTCGGTCTTAAAACAAAAAAACACCCCCTCTTGGGCGCTTGCTGGATTGTTGAAAGATCTTTTGATGCTGACCATCAGGACACTGTTGGCTGGTCTCTCTATTGAGAGCTCTCTCCGAAATTCATGCTGTTCCTTCAATATAGATTTACTCCTTTCTATAAAAGGACACTATCTTTTAATCAGTGCACCGTCGAGCAGCTTGTAGCGTATACTTCTGTTAGCAACTCCGTATCATGAGCGCTGGGCCAGGCCCTCTGCTAGCAGTCTCGTGTACTTGTTTTACAATCTTTACCATGCGGCATGATAGTTTCTGGAGGCCGCGAATTGTCTCCCTGTTCTTACTTCTTGCAAACAAATTACGTTTCCTCAAATGTTTACTACTTGTCAGGTTTTTCAATTGAACCTTAATATTAGATCATACATGGACTTGTGCTTAAAATAGTCATTCCCGAATGAAGGCAAAGGGGTTGATAAAATTTAGTTTATATTAGGTGTATACCCGAACTATTTCATTTTTTGTTTACTAGGATTTTCTACAAGCATGTTTCATTTTAGTAAGTTGATTTAAGCGTAGCCAATATAACGAGCCGAAACACATTTTTACTTAGATGACGTCCAAACAGTCGCGGTTGTTTGTTATGTGTAGATGTTTCCAAGATCAGCCTTCACTAAATATTAATATTTGTTTGTGTGTAGCTGTATTTGCCACTTTTGTGAAAACAACAAAAACGAGTTGAGAAAAAGAGTTAAGACCAACTTGTGATCTCGCGGCACTTACTACTACTGATCTAAGCTTGTGATACATCACAATTTAAATGAGCGATTTTCAGTTTGTCTTACGTAACGTTTAGAAATGAAAGCAAGCAAAAGACGCAGTATTCGAATGTTCCAGGGCTAATGGCGTCATACTCGCTAAAGACCTAAGCAAAATTGAGTCCTAAAACGTTCTCTCTTCATAAATGTAAAGCTTTTTATTCAATATGATAGGAGTTCGCTACAAATATGCATTTTAAGAAGTTCAAAGGGTATTGACGTGCTTACTGTTAGCACAAACGGAAATGAAAAATGTTAAAGATTCTGCTTATGGGCCAGTTTCACTATTAAACTACCTTTCTTTTCGACAATCACAATACCAGATTAAGATTGTTATTATTTTTATTAAAAATACTTGAAGACATACCACTCAATTATACGACAGACCTTTCTTCCAGCTTGTTTCCAGTTTTAGTTCCTTTGCATACTCATTAATAAAATAAAAATAAAGATTAATGACAAAAGGTATTCCTCAAGCCCCCCTAAGACAGCATGTTCTGCATGTATGTCTGCGGCTTAAAATCTACACCAGAGACCAAGCTTCCTGTGCCCACGGAAGCTAGCCGACGGAACGACTTACTGAACTAAGGCAAGGAACATCTTGCGTTCTAGTTGTTGGATGCTGTTTACAGCTCGCTCTTGCTCTTCTTATTACCGGAACGGTCATAGTTCTTTAGTTCATTCGTGGCGTGTTTTGCAATATATTTAATGAAGTCGTTGAGATCTCGGCCACCGTCATATTTTTGCGGGTTAGACTTCTCACCCTTCGGTAGCCAGTACAGTGTGGGGAACCCTTGAACCTCGAATGGTGCAGGAACATCGTTAGCAGTGGCATCCATCTTGACAATAAGAACATCCTCATTTTCCAACTCTGTCCCAAGGCTTTCATATGTTGGGGCTAGCTTCTTACAGTGACCGCACCACGGCGCATAGAACTCAATGAGAATATCCTTGTCAGACTTCACCACGAGCTCATCAAAATTTTTAGCGACAGCGACTTTCACTGGTCCATCATTTTTCTCTGGCACATCCTCGGATTTGAAGTGTGGTTCGAGCTTGCCAGCAAAATAATCCTTGATGAACTGATTCAGATTGTCGATCGAAAAGTCACTCTCCATTCTGAATTTCTGCTGCTTCTCGTTACGGATGCCAATCACGGGCTTATCAGCAGCTTTCAGACCAAACTCGTCAAGCTCACCAGCAAACTGATCTTTGTTGGAAACAGCAAATGAAAGCTTGCCAGAAAACTCCTTGACGGCCTTCATAATACGGTTACGCCAGTAGTTCGTGCCCTTAGTGTTTTTGTCGTAGTCGACATCATAATAGGCAATGAGCAACGGGTTATCGAACTGTTGATAGTTCTCCTGGGTACGGTGGCCAACGAGACCAAAGAACCGCTTCCTAATGAACGATTCCAACGCGACTGCGTCCGGAGACCCGTCGTAGACAACTTCATTATCCTCGAATTTGCTGTGGAATTTCTTCGCACGGATGAGCACGACATCGTCTGAAAGCTTTTTGGCATCGGCAAGTGCGGCCTCATGGGTATGGGCAAACGTGTAACGCTCGCGTTCCTTATCAGCAACCTTCTGGAACACCTTGTGTAGACTAGAGTCCTTCTCTTTGAACACACCCAAGATGACAGTCTCATCACGTTTGAGTAGAGATTCGAGTTCGCCCTTTGTCTTAACTTCCTTCGAGGCAGGTCCGACTTGTGCCTTCATATACTTGACGATGCCACCTGTATTATCGAAGTGAAAAACCCAGTATTAGTATGGTATCATATGCATCGGTATAATGTATGTAGTTATGTAAAAATATTGAAAACAGTGAACATTTAAAAAAGACGTAGTTGTTTTTTACATTTGCGGAATGTTGAATTATTTCAACAGCCTTCCAAATTTTCGCATATTACTGAGTTTGCAGCTACAGGTTCATACCGTCAGCTATGACTATGTATGAAGTACAAGCGAAACTGTTCTCGTTGCCTTATACACCTGTAATAATTAGTTTATGACCCTCTGGGTATTAACAAACTTTTAGATTCCATCTGCAATATTCAGCATACGTTTTCACGTTAAGTAACTGCATGACGAAATACTGGAAATTTGCAGAAAGATCTTCGAAGTTCTCTGAGCTGCAAGTGTAATCCATTGCACTGTTTGACTAGCAATACAGACGACACTGATCAGGTTTCAGGAATAAACACCTGAGCCTAGATCGATGGTTCGTTAAGCTACACAAGGTTATAATCCCTTTATACACTATATATACTAGAATGCAAGAATACATTGGATACGGTTTAAAACGCGCGTAACACTGCGACCAGTTAATTCAAGTCCCATCTATAGACCTAGGTGATCGTAGGCAATACTTTGCTAACCGATTATTTGGATTAAGGCCGAATTTTGACACAACTCAAACAAATCTTTTTATATTGAACTGTACCAGAACGAAACAATAGAACTGACTCGCCTGTAAGTACACATGAAACAGATGGATTCGACAAAGGCAACAATCTGGACAAGCTTGTTACTTGAATCTGCCGGAAGATTTTACGGGCCGGAATAATAAAAACTACATGATACTGCTTCGCAAACACCTACTGCACTTGCAAAACAGTATCAAGCTGCTTTTAATATTTTAGTTATCAACGCGGTGCAGAATACCGACATATTCCTAACGACGTTCGAACTGTGTTTCGAATCGCTTCACAATTGTAGCTCTTAGGTTTCTCGAAACAGGTACCAATAGAGTACCTCTAACAACAAGAAAGTCTCCTGTCGGAGGAACAAACACAAAAACATAAACAATTTTTGAAAATTTACAGTAGACGATAATGTTTTGTTCGCGGACAAATATACTGACCAGCCTCGCGAGGTCCATTGTACTCTTGAGAAAGTTCTCCGTCACGGAAGATTTTTAGGGTCGGGTAGCCAGAAACGCCATACTTTGAGCAGACATCCTTGCCGCTATCAGCCGTACAATCCACGGTGGCTAAAATCACGGGAGGATCGTTGTTCTTAAGGATTCCCGCAGCCTTGTCGAATTCCGGTGCAAGTCGTTTGCAGTGTCCGCACCTATATCGAATGGAAATCAAAAATAATGTTTGACAAATGTAAATACGGTGATCGGTGTTCGTACGAAATAAAAATATTTTTTATTAGGATAATCTATTGTAAATAAACGCTGTCAAGCAACCTTTACGGTTACAAAAAATCACGAACATTTGTGATGATGGAACAGTATCCTATAGAGATATTAAGACAAAGCAGGCCCTCAGTTTTAATAAGGATATAACAAATTGCATGCAGAAAATATTTTCTATTGCTCGTTGCATGTATGCTTTTTTCGTTCGGTTGAAATATTCTTTTTTGGTTCGAGTACGATGAAGAGATCTATCAAAAAACAAATACTCGCATAAAGAGAAGCCAACACTTCTTATTTTCTACGTCAGTGTGGTGACATTTTAGAGAAGTTTCCGAAATTCTTGCTCTATTCTCCGTCGCGAACTGAAAATTGCCATGCTACCTTAATCAACTAACGCAATGAGAAAACCAGCAGCACCACCAATGGAAATAATATACAAGCAAGTAAGCTGTTCAGTAGAAATAGGAATCTGATTGCGAACACGGGGTGGAGTACAAGACCCAACGAATAAATGACAGTACGTGGACATGTCATCTCGTGTGCATGAGATGGTCCATTAAACAATATCCAACGCTGGCTTTCCTACCTTGATCACTAGCAAAATGGCTAGGTCAGACTTCATGGGTCATATCGCAGTACACATTCATTATAATCCATAATAACAAATCTGATGATGTTCAACAGGCATAGAATTGAGTGCCAAATTTGCATATGGTACATGTTATACTTTTTTCACAAAGCTACGTGAACCTTCTTGAACGAAATGGGAAACCAAGGTCAGCACTAGTATGTGTATTTTTGACGTTTTCTGCAGGTTATAAACTTCCAAACTTCTTATTTTGCGAATAAACTGCAATGACGATACTAGAAATGAGTTATTAGCTACAGATAACATTCTGCAAAATCAACCAGGTCTTAGCTAATAAACGTTCACCGTAGATCCACCTTAGCTATCATCTTTTAGCTGTATTGGCTGCCAATATGCTAATCTCTACAACCCAACTAATTAGCATTTACCAAGTGTACTAGTATATCAAATGATTGAGTAGCACTACATATGATAATGAGCCTGCTCAGTCAGTGCAAGACACTGACAAGCTGCTACTTCTAAGCTGGTCTTATTTCCAGCATGGTCACGATTCCAAGTAACTGACCACAGTAACATTGGTATCGATTACAGAATTTTCGTTTCGATTACTGAAATGATAATCGCCATTGACACATGAAGTTATATAGTTCAGCTTCGAGATAAATAGTAAACTCTTCTCTATTCACGCCGTTTACCTTACGTTAACTGTATTTAGTGGCGACGTGCAGCCGAAGACGTTCAGGACTGATGCACCGCTCAATTTCTTATTTTATCGCATGTATCAACTAAATTTGTGTACAGATTATAAAACTTTACTGGCTCCGAACTCAACGCTGACAACATCACTAGCTTTTGACTATTCCTAGTCTGTATTCCGTTGTACTGTCAACCAATAATGTTCAGGATCACCGACCGGCTAGTGCTACGTCATCACAAAGCGCTCGCGAGTGGGAAACTGTATAAGAACACGTAAATGGGTCGTCATGTCTACGAAAAAAACTAGCATCGAACAAGCGACCCGGCTGTCCCAATACGAACAGCGCTAACCCCATTAGCAGTCGATCACAACACAACTGAGACAAATGGCACGCCGGCTACAGAAGATCGACTAAGTAAACAAGCAAAGCGGATTAAGCTTTCTGTACCATTATAATTATTGTTGCTGGCTGTCATGTTGACACAGGCCGCAATACCGGCTTATTAACAATATCATGTTAGTTGGCCGTGTCTAGCGGAGTTCAGCTACTTGCTCAACAATGATACGATTATATAGTAATACACGATATCGAGTACTAACCATGGAGCGAAGAATTTCACGAGCGCAACGGGGTATCCAGTGATCTTGCCCTCGAAGTTCTCCGTCATTTCAATGTAATTGTGGGCGCTCACTGTCGTGAAAAGCGCGACAATAAGCCCCGCACCCAAGGTCTTCATTATGAGATAGGAGGAATGGCTCCTCATTGCTCACAATACTATCTTGTACAGTCAGGCACGCCGATATCGGCCGACCTAAGAAGTGCCTCCGAAACAACTGCGCTGACACCGAGTCGCTATCCGGCCGTTTAACTTGATGCCAATCGCAGGCAACTCGGCCCATTGGACACGTCACTTGATACGAATGTGGTACGAATGGTGGAGAGGGTAGGTCTGATGGTGTGCGAATAATCTATCTTGCTAGGCCATTTGTTAATCTAAATAAATGTAAATACTATTGCTGATCGAAATCGCTTCAAATAACTGTTTCGTAACATGAAACGAATTATGTCTATGGCTGGTTTCGAACGTAGATCACAACACCTGTCTCTAAGCTTCTTGGGCAATCACGTTACTACTGTATTATCGGTGGGATGTCGCCATCTTCGCGGCCCATTGTCATCGAACTTCACAATGAGATAGACCATTTGTAGATATGTTGCTACGTTTAGTATACGTATACTACGCATAGCAGTAGACTACTATGATCTTATCTCAATTTCGCGCCCAAATTAAAATATGAAGAGTCTGATAATTATGAATTCTACGAGGCAAGGATCTGCATATATATAGTTAACTAAAAAAAAATTTACCACATGAACACTTAACAATGACCCTTCTGACAGATATAATAAATTTTATTAGTGCCTTTTTCATTACCTAGAAAATGATCAGAGGAATAGTTTACTAGGTGAAAATAGAAGACGTTTGTGGTACGGTTCAGTGAGAGTGAACCAAAAACAGGTGAGCGTTGTCTTGTTAATTTGAACAACTCGAGGTATGAATATTCTGTTTATAAGTGCAAGAGAGGTCTATACACCGTTACGTAAGACAAATCTATATGCGCCGTCGTTGCTGAAGTTCATATGCTGCTAGAGAATGCAAGATTTACTAAATGTGGGTTCCGCTGCTAAATTAAACTGACCACCGTTGCCAGTTTCGACGATGGAAATGGTGTATCTTTTACGGCTATTTTAGACTGTTGCAACGCCAATATAATCTGGGGTGCACGTTTTCTGACACTTCTGTTCGTTATCATGAGACACAGCTATACAGCAGCGTCCTGAGATAGTGCAGTTATTATTATTTTTGGTGAAATATTAGCTTGCGCGAGGGGGGTAGTAGCCGTACCACACGCTCTATTGTGCTTGTTGGCGGGAAACTTTATTCCAGTAAATACTCAGCTTGTTCCTGCAGTCTGTGCGTATTGTAAGCGTAGACGTGAATCGATCATTCTATATTTACTAGACCTCAACAAAGTAAATAGAATTTGTATTTTAATAGCTAATCCAATTGCAGTGATCGAGGCTGGGATTAACATAAAGTGCTGATAATAAGAAGTGTGGCTTCTGTAAGTTTATTAAATAACTTTGCTATATATATATATATACATGTATTAGTTTTATGCTGATTTTGATACGTATTGTATCAGAAGACCCTGTCAATAGCATGAATCCGTTGCCATGACGCCCATGTTAGCTCGTAGCTATAATTAATATTTTTTATTCAATATTAAATAAACGGTAGAACCAAATTATTGTCATGTATGTCTGATTAGACTTGTGAATATTGACGCGAAAAAGTTTTTGTGAAAAACAGTATTTCATCATAGAAAAATTCTATAGTTAGGTAGAATGATTTATCTGATTTTTAGCAGAACAAAAAATGTCGTCGCTGGAAGATCTTGGTCGGCGAGAGAGTGTTGAAGAAAGCGAAAAACGACGGATTCTACGCTCAGCTATCTTAGACCTAACCGACCAAGCCCAGCAAGATGACCTTCGCCTTGATCCCGAGCTCATCAAAAAGAGCAATCAGTTGGCAGCACAAATCAAGGAAGTTCCAGAAGCTTTGCTGGATTCGAGACTTGCCGTCATTCTCGGACAGAAAGGTATACATTTCTATCCTATCGGCGCTGACAAAATAAAACGCTTCTCGCACAATTTAGTCCCGTCAGCTAGTAAACCCCAATATTCCTAAATCAAAATAATAGTAGGGCCAGAGAACAGGTGCTGGGTGCAATTCTGACACAGTCGAGGACAAAAAAAATTTAGAGAATTTGTGGAGAGATTAGAGGGACCTGCCTATCACGCAGATCGCACATAGTAATACTAATGAGTATGACATAAGCAGGATCTGTAATATTAAATAGGCTGATGAGAGTAAAAACGCCTCTATACACATTGGAGACAGGATTTTGGATGCGAATTTTGCGGCTTCTACGAAAGTATATTGACTTTGTCAACCTATTCGCATGTGCTCGATTCATTGTGTAACTATGTCAAGCTAAGTGTGGACGACAAATAGGCGTTATTCGTACTGAAAATCTAATATCGTCGTGTCAGCCGATTCCGTATTATGGGTGTTTGCTGACGGAACGAGCTTTTTGTTAAGTACAGATGACGATCATTGGCACTAACGATGACCAAAACGGATCGTGATGGTTCTTAGCTAAACGCCCTTTTATTTGCCAAGTCAGAATGTGGAGGCTACATAGCAAGTACTTAAGTCCCGTTCGATATAAGAGGAGAAATCGCTTACGTTTTTCCTATGTTATTGTATTATATATGCACAATATATAATATATATTGTTATTACACTGCCTAGTAGAATATGATCTGCCTTATTGCCTGATAATCAGTTTACCTCTAATAGATCTAATGTATAAATGTACTCGACTGTATCGTCTGAGATAACAATGTTGAAACACGATATTTTTTTGCCGAATTTTTATGCCATAATGCAGGAATTTTTGAACTAGAAGAGAACACCGCATGGTAAATTTGTTCTAGTTTCTTCAAAATTACTTAGCAATAGTATGAGATAAATACGGTACTCGGGTAATCGATCAAAATTACCGAATTGCGATGCGTACGCGTTTATTACATTGAGCTCTAGTATTGACGTGTAACTGGGCCGGCCGAAGGTATTAGCTTTTAGTCGTCTAGCTGTATAATTTATGGATTGGATTACTGCAACTATACATATGATAGGTCAGGTACGAGGATCCATTTTGCCTAGACCCTATGGACTTTAAGAAGCACATAAATCAAGTTCTTACTGGATTTGCCAAGAAATTAGAACCTTTACATATACGGTTCACCTATCTTGAATAAAATAAAACAGTCATCTTACACTTAACATTCCAGTTAATTTTCCTAGCCTTCTCTATTTTGTTTTAACAATTCGTACCCGTCTTTGCATGCCCCCTATACTTTAGCCGTCAAGGCGTCGAGCAAGCTTTCGATCTCTGGAGTTAACTACAACACTTCTGATTTCCTGATGCATCTACGGCGAATTCTTAGTGGCCGTAGTTCCTCCTCCTCAAAAGCATCCTCTATAGATAATTTTTGTCTTTTGTCTCGGATGGTCCCTAGAAGAGACGCTAGACCAAAAACGCCAATCGCCGGCTCATTTAATTGCGATGACCTCAAAGAGAAACAAGTTCGGCGGAGGGTAAGTCCATCTGCAAAAAACGTGTTAATCAACAACTAAATTTGACTTTGATGAATTAAACCAACTCGTTATGCACCAGTGATATTTTTCACTAGCTATGCTGCCTCCAAATAACAGTACCTTTAGGTGGAATACTGCTTTGTACGTGAGTGGTACAAGTCGTCGTGTCAACGTAAAATTGGATTAAAACTAGACAATAAGGATAAATAACGAAATATAAAACTATGCTACTCTATTATTGTACCATATTATACTATACTTTAACGCCTTTGCGTGTAAGGTAAATGGGCAAAGATCTCGTTAATTTTTATGAATCATTCTTAATGCATTTTCTGACGCAGGCTGCTATGCAAAGTCAGAGGACTGAGGGACGAACAGAAGTTCGCCAAATTGCTTCAACAGACGGTTTAGAAGAGCCTACAACGAAAGCTGTGGATCGGATCTTTCGCGCTATTCGAAAGTTGCATGACAAGGGGCTAATGCCAGTTGATTTCTTTGAGTTCGTCATCGACCCTGAATCATTTTCAGCAACAGTTGAAAACATCTTCCATCTCAGGTGATAAATATCAATGATGGAAATTATTATACGGTTTGCTTGCTTATGTTTACGATCTACAATATACTTGATAATGACGGAGATAGGGTCATCATGTAATATTGAAGGACAGAAAAGGTATCGTGTCATAGTTGAACGCATCAATACGTCATTACATGCGATTCCAGTCGCGACATTTGTTGGAGATTGGTTGTCATAATTTGCTTTGTTCGTCCTTGTAAATTTCTTTTGTATTTATGTAGTTTAACCCAAATATATTTGAGGTCATTTTCGTGCGGAATGAGCCAGATATTCCAATTGAAAATAATAGTAATTAGAACAATAAATTTATTTTGCAGCTTCCTAGTTAAACAGAATCAGGTTGAGTTCAACATTGACGACGAGGGTGGGCCTTCACTGTCTTTCGTAACGAGTCAACAGACAACGCAAAAACGGAATATTGCAGCGAGCTATAGAAGAAGCACAGGCAGATCACAGAAGGAAGAAAGAACAAATGATCAAGATGAACCTTTGAGGTCAAGGACTGTTTACAGCAATCAAAATGACGAGGAAGAGCAAGTCGACTGCCAAATGGCTAGTGGTGACTGTTTTTCACAGGTTGATTACACGGTCATCGCCTCAATTAGCTTTAGGGAATGGCAAGATATTGTTGAAGCCTATGGTTTAACTGGAAAGTCGATCATAAAACGACTCGGGGGTAGTGGCAAGAGTTAAAAGCTCCTTACGCCCCATTGGGTCGATCATGACAAAAATTTGTTAATTTGGTTGGATTTAAGTTATTATTACGAAAAAGGTAACGACTTCAAGAATTTTTTTTGGTACAATATCAGCTATCGACCTATCAGGTCGATTCCGTAGATAAGTACAATTAATAAAAGTCTGCTACCTGCGTTTACCCGTTTCTGAACTGGCCACAAAGAATCTGCTGAATTTATTTTGTGTGTGCTATTAGTCGTCATTTATACGTAACGAGAAGAGGCTTCGCTCCGCGCCCACTTTACCCTGTCGGACTACTTGTAATAACGACAATGACGTGTAACGGGGAAGAAAAGACTCAATTTTTGAATAAAAAATTTAAACAAAAAAAAAACAGTTGGCAAGCATATGACATATAACAGCTAGGAATAGAACTTTACGAGCAACCAAAGAAAAATAAGATCAGAGCAACTACTTCACGTTGGACATTTTAAACGACCAAACCAACTAACAGCCAAAACTGATAATATATAATAGGCAGTTGTCGTTTAAACTAACAACCTGTGTGGCATACTCCAAGTTTCTTACAGAAAGTGACATGGCGTTATAAGGGCCAGAACGATGGCGGCTAATGGTCGGAACGACGAGAATTTTTACCTGAAAGTCAACAATATTGTGTATTTTAGGCCATAACGAACATTAAAGTGAATAGAACATTTGAGGATAAAGCTGAAACGTGTTATAAGATAAATATTAATTGTACAATGCACCATGTTGTAAACTAAAATACGTCTAAATTTGTATACACTCTATGTACGTTTCGTGTGCGACGTTCTGTTCGATATATTGATACGAAAACCGGAAGGCAAGTCTGCACACGTTACTACTTGCCTTTCGAGCTGATGTACAAATGTTTTTCCTTTATTTATGCAGCATAGTGTTTTAGTTAGGAACTATTATTAAATGGTTACATATAAAATAGGCTACATAGAATTTCCGCGGAATAAATTTTACACGGTACCTGTTACGCCGTGTACCTACTATTCATTACTAAGAAATGCCTATATCAATTTGAAATGGATCTTACCAAGATACTTTTGAATTGCACACCGTCGAATCATTAAATATTTAATTCAGTGAAGTCGGTTTCTTACAAATTTTATTTTGTAGACATTTCTGTGCAAGCCTCTCAATAAGCTATGATATCATTATTAAAAAAAAAAACATAAACATAATAATGCCTTAGGCCCCGCAATCGTAATCCATCGTCTGGATTAGTCTCTTCATTTTTTTGCATCAAAGAAATCAACAGTATCTTACATTCACCAGTAGCGAAACAATAACAAAGCTTACCCTAGATGAATTGTGATACAATATACGACTGAACATTACGATATTAGTCTAATATCTATTTTAAAAGTATCGTGTATTAACTTCGAATACGGCTCACAACTCTCATACAGTTTTGTACAGTCTTCAATATTCTTCTAAAACATATTGAAGACTACCTAACTCTGTTTCCTCGCTGTTACAGTAATGACCCTGGTAACCACTTTTCATCTAAGAGTGATTCTGGTGTGCGATCTCTCTTCGCTCAGTATGTCGATAGTTAGCTCCTGCTTGAGGTACAACTTCCAAACACGAAACCACACGAAGATTTTGAATCAACTAGGGGCTTCAACCTTTTCCTCGATCCAACATTCTCGATTATCCGTATTTATAAGTAATTGTGCCTTAGTTTGAAAAATTTATTTAAGCTTTTCTTTCTTAATGATTTTTAATATTATTTGCGATATTTGAATTTTTGTCTAGGTGATTATATCTGCGATACGCGCATTTAGCCCATGAGGCGGTCATTGTTTATTGGTTCTTAATATTTCTACAATATTTAATTGTACTTCGCAAGATGTTAGTTTTCTTTTACCTTTATCAACAACTGATCTTCAAAAGATTAGTTCAATTCTTGGTGCTCTACAAAAATCGATGTTATTTTTTACAACTAGGTCTCACATAGCGAAAATAATAACGATGTTTTTTGTTTTGCAATGAAGAATCAAATTTCACCAACTACGGACTTCTTTTATCAAAAGTAGCGTACTATGCACTGAATGTATTGAAATCTTCGAGGCATTATACCCTATTCGGCAAACACACAAAAAGAAAATTTTAAATTTTCGCGGGCTTCCTTCGGCCGCAAACGACACCCCTGATTATTTGATATCTCAGCCATATGTAGTGGCGAACCCTGAATTTCTGCCAAGTCGCAAATCAGTTCGAGTTTACAAGAGAGTTCCTTAGTATCAGATAGAGAATTCCGAGCAAAGATCAAAGGTTTGTTGTAGAAAGCCATTTCCATGCGCCGATCAGCTGGTGGGTGTTGTTTTCTGAAGTTGTGCGCTGAAAGGTGCTGTGCTGTGTATTCGGACGAAGTCGTGTACGAAATTTGTGAAATTGTCCAACAACTTATCACGGTTGTAACCTCCAAGGAAGTCGTTACGACACAGGGCTGGAGCAACCATCTCGGCCAACGGAGCGTCGAGGGTAAGTTTGACCTAGTAGCTTGTTTATTACAGGAAAATATTCAAGTCGGGGCACAAAGTCAAAGCCAAAATTAGCTGCACCGTTCGTCCGCTCGAGTCAACCTATAAAATACCCCCTAATAGAACTGTTGCTAACGCGGCCACTAACATTTCTACTTCAACTGTCATCGTTGTTCTTGCTAGGTGAGCAGCACTTTCTATATTCGTTGTGAATGGTTTTGGTGTGTGGCAGAGCTATTGGCAATAATGGAATAATGACCGTTGTTAGTGAATTGTGTATGGTGACCAGTGCAGTCTTTTAGCTTACTTTCTATGCGTATGAGCGTAAATAATAAGGTCGGTTCCTTTATCTGGCTTAATATTAGTAGAGCTCACTGTGTACATTCGAGGCCACTATGCTCGCGGCCGACGTCTGCCGCCGCCATCCCGCGCCGATTTGTCTATTGGGCTGTTTGCGTTAAATTGTGTGCGTGCGTCTACAGTGAGAGAAGAGTCGAACGACTAGACGATGCATCAATTGACGGGCCGGTATTAACGGACAGTCGGGTGGTTGCAGCAGATATACATATCTGCTCTCTGCAGTGTCTAGGTGGATAATAAGTGTGTGCGTATTGAACAGAACAAAAAAAAATAATATAGTAAGGCGAACATTGAAAACAAGTACGGCGCCTGCGGGGTGCAATGATAGGAAGTTTTTTTTGGCTGGTTAACTTTTCTATCGCCTGTGTTACTGCGATAAAGCGGCTGCTGCCACAGTTAGCCGTATGCGCCACGAGATATGGATGTTCGAACAGGATTACGAGAACAATAACGGCAACATTGATCTGTATTTGTTGTAGGCGTCAGACCAACAAGTGCGCTTATGGTACAATGCAATGATCCACGGTTCTGTAAACATAAAGGTCATTGTTGTACAGTATAACATGCAGATCATAAGCCCTTGGAAGTAATTTCTGGTCGAGTGTGGTATAACTAATCAAGGGAACGGTGCACTCTTAGAAGGCTACTTGCTTACAAATGTACAAATGATAGATAAAAGTACAGTCCTGACGAGTTGGCTTATCCCAGTGAAGAGGAAGCCCACCGTCTTATCTTTCGTTGGCGATGTGTACTTTTGTAGCCAGGGGTTCTTGATTCGTGTACTTGGCCCATGCGTTTATTTTTCGAGTCGCAGATCTTATGACCTCAAGCTTTGGCTATGGCAGCAAGGAGTTAGAAATGTCAATAAAGCTAGCGTGAACATGGAGAACAAGGCTGAAATCACAGCAGTTCATCCTTCACGGCACCGTTGGTAAACCGAATAATCGACTCCTCAAAATCCATCACGTACGTTAGTGAATGTATCTCACTTCGTATAACCTGTCGTGTTCAGAAGAATCGTCGATGTCGGCTGCGGTTCACCATCGAGATGTAATAAAGTTAGCACTCCTAAGGACGGTGAAAACAGTTATGCTGATCTCTTATAACTGAATAGTTCGCGGGACGGCACAAGCAATAGGCACACATGCTGCTGACAGCAACTACTACTTCTTCGAGCCTAAGCAAGCTTTCGAATTCACGGATATTTTAAGCTTTCACTCATTTACTTTTTCTCTTCCTTTAAATTGCTCATAAACATGGATCGATTCTTCTGAACGTGAAAGGTTATTCGAAATGAGATACATTCACTGAGGTACGTGATGGCATGAAACGGATTTTGAGTAGTCGGTCATTCGGTCTACTAATGCTGCCGTAAAAAATCAACAATGCACACTGTTATGACTTCAGCTTTCTTCTCTATATTCATATTAGCTTTGACACACAGCGATTACACAGCGCCAACAAACGCAGATCTTTACCGGGATAAGCCAAGTCATCGAGACTGTGTTTTTTCTATATATCATTAGTAAATTTATAACCTTCTAAAAAGGGATACGAGTGCACTGTTCTCTTGATTGGCTATAACACATTCGACTATTTATGATTTCCGAGAGCCCATAACTTACACGTCATACCGTACAATAATGACTATTATGTCTAGCTGAACCGTAGATCATTACATTGCACAACAAGCGTACATGTTAGTCTGACGCCTACAGCAGGTATAGATGTATGTTACCATTATTGTGCTCATGGTCCTGTTCGAACATCCATTATATCTCGTGGCGCATACAGCTAACGGCGATAGTAGCAGCTTTGTCGCAGTAACACAGGCGGTAGAAGAGTCAACCAGCCAAAGAAAAAAAGGAATCTTTCATTATTGCACCCCGCGGATGCCGTACTTGTTCGCCGTACTATTCTTTTCTGTTCTATTCGATACGCACACACCTAGTATCCAGCTAGATACTGAAGAGAGCAGATATGCATAACCTGGCCCGTCAATTGATGCATCGCGTAGTCGTTCGACTCTTCTCTCACTGTAGACGCACGCACACGATTTAACTCAAATAGCCCAATAGATAAATCGACGAGGAATAGCGGCGGCAGACGTCGGCCATGAACGTAGCAGACCCGAATGTACACAGAGCTTTACTAAAATTAAGCTAGACAAGGGAACCGACTTTATTTACGTTCATACGCGCAGAAAATGTACTAAAAGACGTTTCGTGCGATCACATGCCACAGTGAATGTAGCTCACTTCGAATAACCTGTCACGTTCAGAAGAATCGGTCCATGTTTATGAAAAGTTTAGAGGAAGAAAAAGAGAGTAAATGAGTGAAAGCTTAAAATATTCGTGCATTCGAAAGCTCGCTTAGGCTCTGTCGGGGAACCGGGTAGTTGTTGTTGTTGTCAGCAGCATGTGTGCCTTTGCGTGTGACGTCCTGCGAACTATTCAACTATAAGGGATTAGCGTGACCGCCTTCACCGTCGTTAGCAGAGCGAATTTTATACATCTTGACATCCCCCCCCCCCCCACGACGGACGCGATTACAGCAGCGAAGTCCAAGAAACAACTACGATTAATACAACGACGGCGGCGACAATAGCGAAAACACCAAGACTAACCGTTAGTACCACTGTCGCTACGGCTACTTGTGCAGGCAAAAAGACGAAGAGAACCGCCTCGGCTTCTGAAACGCAGTTTACAGCAACCGCGAAAAGGTGAGAAATCAAGTAACACCAGAGAGTCTTAATACAACAGGAAGACAGTACCGTTTCTGACAGAAGCAACCGGTCAGTAGCGCTGCTGACGTGTGCTTATCTAGCACGCGGCTATGCCGTTTCGACCTCGTTTGTACCACGCTGCGTCTATCGCTTTTGTGCAGACGTCTATACATAATGGTGGCAACGTGTATCGAGTAGTTTGAATCACGCAGGGCACGTGGCCAGTTTTGCTGTTAAAATTATAGGAACACAATCAGCTCTATGCTGGAACACAAAACCAGTTCGTAATATTAATTTAGTGTTGTTTTATTTCTAAGTGGCTGAGAAAGAGTAAAATGGAAAACAGTGTATCCAGCAGCACTTGATTGAAATTTCCCGCAGTTATTGCCACCATTGAGCCATATTTTAATGTGCATTGTTGTGTTGTATAACTTACTAACAAATGATTGACTTCGAAGTTCAAAAATTAGATCCAAAAATGTTTATAATAAAATGACTCGATTGCACATTTATGCACCACTCATCATACATTCCTTTCTGCTGCTATAAAAACATGTGTACGTTTTTTTTTTTTATAAAAAATGCTGACATAAGTTTGACTTCAAAACGCTTTGTATTCTAACAAAAGCAGATATTTCTGAACACGTGACATATCGTCTCCATTTGTCCGTGAACTTGGCGTTACGCTATTCAGCGCACGTACTATTCAGTCGACTGAGCTCTAGAATGCAAGCAAATTCTTAGGGTAGAGAAAGCCTATACTTAATTACGATGTTTCCCAAAAACAACGATAAAATGTTGATGTATTGCACAAACACTGATTCAATGATTTTTATATAACGATTATACTACTTGATGATCACTTATATTTTTCAATGTGCTGTCTAATTCAGTTGTTCCATACATTGTACAAATTCTAGTCGGATTAATGAACGGTTTGTTTTAATGTATTTTGGGTTCGCTCATACACTTTCCCATCTTATATGCCAGATCTAATAAATGATTTGTTTCAGATGGGGGACGAGCTCGGGAATATCGCTGTTGTCGTCGTGGGCGATTTCGGTCGATCCCCGCGAATGCAATACCACACGCTTTCGTTAGCTAATCACGGATACAATGTTTCTGTGGTGGCAGCACAGGGCTCACCGCCTATTAGGCAATTGCAGAATCACGATAAAGTCCACATAAACCTTATAAAAGATCTGCGCCTGTTATTTTGGCCGCGTCTCCTCCGCTATGTGACTAAAACGGTCTTCCAGACCGTGATGCTGTTGTGGCATTTACTGATTCGAATACCTCGACCTCGAGCAATTCTTGTTCAGAACCCCCCAAGCGTTCCGGCTGTCCCTTGTGTGTGGCTTGCTTGTAAAATTCGCGGAGCAAAGTTTATTGTTGACTGGCACAATTACGGCTTCACCATCCTAGGTATGAGCTTGAGAGAAGAAAGCATTCTTGTGAAACTGTACCGATTTATCGAATTTTATTTTGGGGCAAAGGCCGAATGCGGGTTCTGCGTATCCGAAGCAATGAAGTCCGACCTAGCTAGTAAGGGCATAGTAAATATTACTGTTCTACACGACAAGCCACCGGCAAGGTTTCAACCCATTGAATGGGGCAAACAGGAATGTTTGAAAAAAGTACACGAAGTGCTGGTCAGGCTATCAGTAACGCCTGGCATTTCAGGAATGCCAGATTTGGCCGAAAGTGCCACTAATACGGTACTCACGAGGCGAGAGCCTTCTGGAAAAGTGATACTCAAACCGCGGACTGAACGACCACTGCTCCTGGTTAGCACCACATCATGGACAGAGGACGAAGATTTCGGCTTGCTCTTCGCCGCACTGAAGAAATATGACAAGGCAGCTCAGCCTGAGGCGTCATCCATCATCTGCATCGTCACCGGGCAGGGTCCTCAAAAAGAGTTTTACGTGGAGAAAATTTCTCGACTAAAACTTAACAAAGTTAAGATCATGACGCCATGGCTCGAAATCGAAGACTACCCCTTCGTCTTATCGCTATGCGATCTCGGAGTCTGTCTTCACAAGAGCTCAAGTTCACTTGATCTACCGATGAAGATCGCGGACATGTTTGGATGCTGTGTTCCAGTTCTCGCCTGGAATTATCGTTGTATTTCCGAACTGGTTCAGCCAAACTCCACAGGCCTTCTGTTCGAAAGTTCGGACCAGCTATGTCGACACCTATTAAAGATGTGCGACGTGAAAAGCGCGCCCCTTTTGGACGGCTGGCGGGAAAATATCCGTCGTTGGCAGGAGCTCAGGTGGGAGCGACACTGGGAAATGTGCGCGAAAGACGCCTTCCTTTAGCAATCAGAGCAGATTTTTCGACGTGTAATGTTCTTTCGACTAGTATGTAACGCTAGTAGTGGCCGCTGCGGGTTCCGGCGTCGCCGTTGTTTAATTGTCCTAAAAGCGAACCTTTGGAGTAGGCGACCGTCACTACCGACGTCAGAAGCAAAGCCGATAACTGCGGTGACGACACAAGCTTCAGCAACAACAACACGTTGACGTCGATGATGCGCGCAAATTATTGCTGGGAAAATAAAGCAAGTGAACACGACAGCAGCAGCAACAGTGTGAAGCAGCTAGTCGTGCATGAACAGACATGACATTTGAAGATGCTAATGATGACAAAGAGGTGACGCAGCTACCCGCTATCAAGAGAACCAGTGGAGACAACTTGCTTGGAGCGCGGAACGTGTATTGTAACTTGTCTGTATACGCGTGTATAATAATTACTATAATCACATATAATGGCAGACAGGCGAACAGATCTACAGAATGTTTGTTACACCTGTGTAAGCGTAGTGATACTGTTCGCTGTTGGCCGTTTTTGTATCAATGTTCTCGTCATAATATATACATATATTATATTAGTTACGTTTAATCAGGTAAACACAGAGGTTTACAAACATAGACACATAGTATACACGGACGGGCACACAGCAGAAAAGATTCGTGTGACTAACAATAAACAAATTGGGTTTTATTCTGTAACATTCCGCCCTGTCGTGTTATTATTTGTCAAGCAGACTAATTTAATGAGACAAAATGAAGTTTATCCCTATTACAAATCTCTCTGATGCTGGTACGAGCAATAGATTACATTTGACGGCACCTACGACCATCGGTGCTTTTGTGGCTTCTGCAATCGACACTGTAATACCTAGTGTTTGTGGTAGTTGACGTAAAAAAACGCTAGACACGTGACGTAAAAAACGCTAGACACGTAACAGTATAGAGAGGAAGGACGACTCGGATGTTGCATTTAATGCCGCTCATCAGGAATAAAAGAATTTTCTATTACCTTGTGCTGGTGTCAGTGATGTACTGTTTATGGTGGCAACTTCTGAAACGCTGCCATTGCTTGCGTTAATTTGCCCAGACATAGTGAAGACAAGATGTGGAGTGGAAGGCAAGAGATCCGACGCAACAATATGGACTCTCATGTGTGCATTTTGAAAATGTGACGAAAATCTGTTGATGGGATTTTTTTCGCATTTACGGAAAACGGGTGTATCCAAAAATATCGTTATATATATATATATATATATATATATATATATATATATATATATATATATATATCACGGAATCTAAGCATGGCAATGTCAATTCGATTGGTCTTACTGACCTGAAATTAGGCGTCGTTTAATTTCGCCTTTTGTACCCGCCTGATTTTGATTTTGACCTACCTTTGTTTAGAACGAATGGTGGGTTCTCGGCATGACCCAGTAATCGTTTTTTTTCATCAAATACCTGTATGCTGATTTCTCTCTGCAGCCGAGTACTTGTAATTCTAATTACGGATAAATGCAACAGTAAGCATTTAATTTAAATGATGACAAAACTATTCGTTTTTTACGATGAGGCTTATTCAGAATGAAGGTGATGTAAATCTATTTCAGATCTATACGGCTATGAAAATCTATTGCCACATGCGGCGTGGAGAAATATTTATCGAGAGGAGACGAATATATTAATAGGAGTATTTACTAGTCCTAGTGCACTTTTTACTGCCACGCCCACCAATTCAGTCACCAGCCTAAAAACCGGCCGGGATCTTTTTGTAGTCAAATAATTCTTTCCTGACGTAATTGTGACTGTGTATATGGGTCGAGAAACGTGGCTAGATTTAACCTTACTGAAACGTTTATAGTATAACTATATCAAATCGGAGCACAGGTGTGACGGTAGGCGGTGACGCGTAAATATCCTACTGATTTGAGTAATGCTGAATACGATTGACTAGACCATAAGAAAAAAACTCTTGGAAGACAAAAGGTATTTTTTTTTTTAGTGTATGGTTACAGAACTTAAGTAGCTATATTTGGAGTAATCATTTTATCGATGGTTATTACTAAACTTAAATGAACCATACTCGTGTGAAGCAAGCAACAAGAAAATTGCAGAATTATATTGAACTATTCTGAGCGAATAAACGGTGACGCCGGCGAATATTATTTGTGTCGTACTCGATGATCAGTTGCGGGCTGTCGTTTTCAGAGCGACCTATGCTAGAGTCAACTGTACCTGTCTGACCCTTGGCAAACTGCAAACCATGTCAAAGATAGAACATCTTTGACGACTAGCGAGAACAGACGTGAAAAAACAAAACGTGCAGGTAAAGCATAGCGGTTCTGTTTTCGTTCAACTGCCTGCAGTTATTCTTACTATTCAGAGCAATATTGCGGCGAACATTTAATAGCCCTAAGCTGGCTTTTATCTGTCTTGTCAATGGGACCAGTTCGACCTAGGTTAAATTTGTGACTGCTGTTCATTGTTAGCAGCGGAATCGATTTGCCCTGCTTCACAATTAGCAAGCAGGATGGCTCCTATTTGGTAATTATGAAGCTCCTACAAATGCTATAAATACCAACGGTTTAAAACTTGATGCCTTTGTTAAGATACTGAGCGGCAGGCAAACCTTTTTATCCGTCAAACGATATGTGTGTTGGCAAATCGCCTGTAGTGCTAAGGTGCTTGTCGTCATGATGGGTTTCAAAAAATAGTTTTATGTATCTACAAGTACATCACCATTCAAAACATATGGTTAATTAAAAGCTAAGATACTGTATGCAAAAAAATCCTTTGAAAAGAAATTAGCTTTTATGTCTTGTTGTTTTTAAGTTCACGATAGTGCTTTTGTTGCAACCGAACGAACGCCTCGCCGAGTTCTGTATTGTATGCAATATGCTGACAAGTTCCTCGCATTTATTTATTATCGCTGTGTAATAGAAGTGACAGTATCTTTTTCGCGGTATCTGAGTTATTCTATTGCGGTCAATTCGACGATGACAGTGAGCCATCATAGGTCGGGAAGATGGCTCTACGTAAACTTTACACGACATACTTTTCTATCCTGCTCAATATGTGTATTACTCGAGTGAATTTTGTAGCATGACTTCAAAATCTACCATCTTCCTGCATTTTCGATATTAGGAGTGCGTAATTCAATGTAATATATCGGCAATATTTTTTTTTACTCTCGTGTTCTTAGGTTGGGAGGGAGCAAATTGACCTTCTAACTGCTCTGCGTGAAATCAATTCGATTTGTTAGTTTGTCTGAATAAGTTCCGTGTTGTATATGTATATACACTAACACACATTACTGCCTTGGTTAAGAACGACGTCTTCAAAGGCAACAGTTTTGAGACAAGTCTATCATCTAAAAATCGATTTTGTTTCTGATTTGCTGTCATAAAACGCTATCTAAAGGACAAAATCACCCACATATATCTAAACCACGGCATTTTACAGAACTCACCTAACTGCATTGGACAAATGCGAACAAATCAGTAATGCTCCATGTCCCGGCCTTTTGACCGTAAAATAATTTTTGCCATTTATATACGGGGAGGTCGGTGGGGACTTAGTTTACGATAATCCTAAAACTCCGTCATATTGACATTGCAATTAGGAAGACAATTTACCTTTGGTGACGTCGACATTTCGATACAGTCCGACCGATGCACTGTATGTCGGATAAGTATACACTTCAGCTTTGAGTACAACTTTGCAAGAATATTGTAGTAACTATAACAAAATAAAAAGGCGGTAAAACCTTTTGATATCATTGATGCTGTTCTTAAATGATAGTAAAAGTAAACAAATGTCACAAGTTAACGACTTCGGTGCAGGTCAACAATCTTATCTTGAATTACTACTGTTTGTACGATGACCAATATTTTGTGGTTATGGATGCCGACTAGACATAGTCTGGTAGTATTCATTAACCGTAAACGACGGGCTTGTTATTTATGTGAACTCATTCAATGAAGAGCATTGTAACCAGCGATGCTTCGTCTATTCGTTTCTGTGGAAATACATTAGTCAGTCGTTACCTCAGTTGCCGTTAATAATAGTTGATTCCGATTGAAATTGTCGAAAAACCTTGACACAAATTTGGATTTGTACCCTTGGTGAAATTAAAATGCGCGGTAGACGCGTATGATAGCTACTACTCAGTGGTGATTACTAAACGAAAAAGATTATACGATGGTAGTCGAAATTTCCTTAGGCAATAGTTGTTCATGGCTGCCGAGGGAATTCTGGTCAGCCGATTAGGTCTGAGTCTATCAGCAGTTTGGGTGTTTGGGTTTATATATGAAATGCTCAAGACCATCCAAGTTCGTGTGTGTCCATAGAACACTCTCTAGAGACAATTATGGGGTCTGTTTGTTATATTAGAAGTTGGCCGGCTAATTTCTAGCCCAGCTAAAAATAGTAAAGTAGTGAAATGAAAACACTTGATTATTTCAATGAGGTTGAATAATGTGAGTATCACTACATTATTTCAGTTTCGTTGAAGGGCTACCATGTTTGAGTGTTTATCAAGCCTTTATACACGTCATTGACATTGACGCATCACGTGAGATATCTATGTGGACAGCATACATGGCTACATATAGAAGTTCGGTAGCTATGTTATACTATATCGACATTGTTTTCCGTCAACCATTATGTTTATATGGACAGACCGTGGCATAGCTAAAGTCTGTACAATACCTTCCTTCAATTGTTGAATAACGCAATCCGTAATTGTCGTTTGTTTGCGTTGTTTCGGCTCAAAGTCAGCAAATGACCTACGGACAATCGAAACGTTCCCACTTCTCTCATGTGTCTTCAAAGCCGTAGTGGAGTTAATATTGTAGCTCTACATATTAGCCGAATAGAAATTTAAGAGATTCAGTGGTTTTGGTGACTGAAGTGGCCGCTGGAGCCTGCCGACGACTTTCCCGCCCTCTCGTTACCGCACCTTCTGCAGGTGTTGGTAACGTCTGCGTTATTGGTGATCTTCCTTGCGGCGTTGATCTTGGCGACAACGCCTATGACGACAAAAGTCTCAGCAAACGCATATGCACCATCAGCAGGCAGCAGTGGAAAGGGCAGCGGTAGCAGCACTCTTCGCCACTGCTTTAGCCACATCAGTGGCTAAGCTGTCGTCTACGTCCGGCCGGCGGCGGTGACAACGCGAGCACCGATGCTATAGGCCAGTACAAGGGTGGTGCGCGCTTTTGTACAAGTGCCCGCGCGCGTCGCCACCTACCGCCACACCGATGCGTGCCGTCTCTTTGACAGGAGTGCTAACAAGGGTAAATTCAGTTGTCGTCACACAGTCGCAGCGGGAGAACGCATCTTCTTGCGGTCGGTGCGGGCCGCTTGGTCATCATCTCGCTAATGTTGGTAGTCGTGGTGGTGCTACTGTTGCTGGCGCAGCCGTCGCCGTTGTCAACTGATAGCGGCAACGTCTGTGTTTTATTTGCGTCTGTTACGGCCGCCGGTTTAGTAGCCAGCCAGCTAGCCTAACTGATTGACTACTGCCGCCGTCGTGTTACTTCGTCTTTTTTTGCAAGAGTCTAATATATATATATATATATATTTAATAATAATAATAATCTAACTAATGCAACGCATTAGCACATCGTTGGCGTCGGCGGAGGACCCATCGCTGAAGAGTCCGGGCTCAACAATTGTGGACTACTGTAGATTGCGAAAAACTCACGGCAATCGCGATTGATGCCTTTGTAGTGAAGGTTAGCTGGGCTAAGCTGTCTATACGGGCCTGATGGAGCGACGCTGGTGACCCATTGTTGAAGGCACGTGATGAACACTTTTGTGAACCCCTTACCAAACGTAACTATTTGAGCGGAAAACTTCCAAACAGACAGCCAGGCAAATACGAAGCTACCCAGACAGCAAGACTGAGATAGCTGTGATTTACTTCAGCTGCAAGTAAGCTGGTCTGGATCGGCTAGATTGATAGATAGGTCGGCGAATTAAGTACCTCTACATAGCGTGGTGTAAACCCTATCTAAGTTGAATTGAGGTGATAACCGCAATAGCCAGTGATCAGGTAGCTGATGCGCGAAGATTCATTCACCGGTGTCTATATTTTGATAGCGGATCATTAGATTAACTCCATCTTATTGAGAGCACTAGTGTCAACTGCGACTCCAAGCCGTTTCAACTATGTGACTTCCTCCATTCGGACATCAAAGAAGCGCTTATGAGAGAGGCAGCTGTGAGAGGTCTAGGGCGAATCCAATCCAATAATACAAGCAGCTCTCGCAAAGGCGGGTCGGCAGTGATCAGAACTAAGGTGATGATCTAGAGTGGAGAAAACGGAAGCCAGTAAGTTTAATGTAGAGCTATTACCGTGTAGTGCTGCCTTAAAGATCCCCTGCCATTGTCGAAGTCGCCATTAGTCTTGGGGAGCAAAATATGGCTAAAGAATTAACTAGACCATCGTAGTGGAAACTGCATTGCATTATTGAAACAGGATTAATATGACTAGCAGTCATCGGTGAAGTAGAACACGTCAACAAATATAGGATAGTTAATGAGGACATCTGCCGAAATACAGTTGGAGGACCATTTTAAATGGTGCGCGCATATCTCTCAAGCTAATCTAAACGTGAGAACGTGTGCGCCTCTACGCGCAGTATTTTCGTTTAGTGGTTACACGCTATATGTAGGACCGTTGCCGATTGAATCATCGTTCATCGAATTGAGCATTATGTTCAAGTGGACCCTTCGTGACGGATTCATTGAGTTAGTAGAGATCAAAGACAGTGACCTCAATATGAACGACGACAACAACAAAAACAACAACAATGATAGCAATAATAACAACCTCAGCAACGAACAGCAGCAGCAGTAAGTAGATGAATCATCACTCAGAGGAGCGTAGAGAAGGACGAAATAAACAGCTTGGAGCCGCTTTGCTACTACTGGTACAAACACCGAGACTCTGTTCGGTTGCTCCTGTGTGTAACGTATCGGCTATTCTATAGGCCGAATGATTTGACCGTTCGTGAAAATAGCTGTTTCTAAATCAGAGTGACGAAGATAAGTTTTAAGAGATGTATGGAAATTTTTGCCTCTAGCATATATTCACAACTGAACCAATAGATAGGCTTAAAATGCAAGCCAGGAATTTAAGCTGTTATTGGTTTTTCAAATTTTATCTTCACGCTTTTTCGGCGCCGCACACATTATTCGATGTTTTATGGTATGGTGTTGCGCTCCAAGTGGCAAATAACACGTTTTTACCTAAATTTATACTAATGTTTGGAGTTATATTAAATCAAAGCCATCACTTTGACCAAAGAAAAAGAAACTGTACTGGTGATTATGCCAAATTAATTTGGATTTGATTTACTGGCTATTATAAATGTCTAATTTAATATTTTTTGTGATCTTTTGTCAATAAGCATCGTTACTAATATTTCTAGTTAGATTCTCGTTAGCAATAAGGACAATGGGGCTAAGTAGTTGCGTAGTTTATTATGTTCCTTCAACAGATTGTATAAGCATGTAATTAACGGAGTACTTTTTGTTCGCGGTTCCTTTGTGTACTGTTTGCCTTTCGTTTGCGTGGGTATTATAGATCACCCGTATTACCGAGGAAATTGGAGCATAACAGTTGCACCGAACGCGGTGCACAGATTATTGTTCATTCGTCTCCCGTTCACTACGAACCGAAGGATGTGAGAAAATTCAGCCTGACCAGTAGGTTTTTACCACCGATGCCTCCGCCAGGCGCCGATGGTGAAAATGCCAAGCCCCGTAAGTGCTATTACACACCACTCTATTACGCATGATGAGACGATCTAACTAATGTAATGTGACTTAGTATTAAGATGACAAAGAGCAAAACAACATGGCTACTTATCTCGAACAAAAATACGCTAATTATAAAGAGCAATCAATATATTTTATACTTCTCCAAAAACGTGTTCTTATGCACTATTTGATAAATCAATATTTGCATTTCTAAACTGCTCGCATGATCCTAGAGTATTTTAGCGAATCATACGTCAATTTTCTCGGACCTGCTGAAGTATTCGAGATGTTCAAGCCGCCTCACGACTACGTAGAGGCACAGTTTAAAAATTTTTTTCCTTCAATATCAAATGTCAGTGACTGATTTATCAGTTCTACGCCTATCGTTTGTAAATAACTGAATTACCAAACGGATGTTGAGAAATCAACAGGGGCAAGGAAATCAGCAGTCGACCCGTACTGGTCATAGAACAAGAAAAATTTTTCGAATAGAAAAATATCCATATCCTTCTATAATTCACACAGCAAAAAGATGTTCTGAACATTACTAATATGGATCCATATTGAAGGAAAATCTCTTAAGGGTTATATTTCATTACTGAAACAAACATGGGCAAGGGTCCGTCCTGTTTTGAAACCAACGCTACTATTTCACTTATTGGGCAAAATCCATACGTTTTGAGTAAGTCATTTTCTACTGTAAAATTGTACTAAGAGCAGCAATGTGATGAGTATCTCTCAACGGTTTACAGGCTTAATATGCAAAGTTGATAGACCATAACAAAAGCAGATCAATCTACTTGTATATGTCTTTAGTTGATGGGATCCAAAAAAAGGAGTCCGAATAAAACGGGTTAACGCTAAAGCGTTTGGTATAAAGGAAACTTGTACAAGGCCAAGCTTTAGCCTGTTATAGAGACGCTGCATAACATATTTGCTAATTCACGTGTGCGAACAGTTCAGTGCGTTTCCTGAACGTCGTCGAAATATTTAAAAAAGTTGTCTCAATGGCGTTTAGAATCGCTCAGAACGATGTTATACTGAATAAATTGAGTTGATAAATCTATTCAGCTTAATTCAAGGGTGTATTTTTGGAAAACTAGCTAAATTATTTTAATATCTCCGAAATCTAAGACGTTTTTTGAAGCAGATTCTTAAAAAACGAGATAGATTTAAGTGAATATAACGAAGACAATTACAATAACATCTATTGAAATCTTTTCAAAAAACCATTGTAGTACAAGCTGCTTGAAAGTTTTCCGCCCGTACAATTAATATGAGATACGGTCTCGTCGCCAAGTCTAGCCCATGACTTTTAAACGTACAAGGAGTGCGAACTTATTGTAGAAAAATTATTATTGGAAGCTTATTATGTAGAAAGGTATTTTTTAGTTGAAACAGCGGTAGTAACATGTTAAGCAATAATTAAACAATTTGACTCAGCACATGCGAATGGCAAGACTTAATGAGTACGATGATGCCGGGTTACGTAAATGGGGATAGATTAAATTTATATAATATATAAGCACAGAGAAATTGTTTTGAAAGAACAAGCCATTATTTTAACATGTCAATTTTGATTTGTTTCAGCGATGCCGTGGTTCGGCATGGACATTGGGGGCACATTGGCTAAACTCGTCTATTTCGAGCCAACTGATCTCGGTCCTGATGAAACCAATAGTGAGCATGAAAACCTGCGGACTATTAAACACTACCTCAAGGTGAGGTCCTGCCTTTGGCAGTGAATGACAGGTTCAGTTGATTTGATTATATTGTTTTTTATGACTTACATCTTTGCCGTAAATGGCTTGAACGTGGCTTCTAGGCTGGTAGTACACCAGGTGGATTGCCAAAAACTGTAATGTGTGTTTTTCATACCAGGATTACGAGACCTTCATCAGTAGAACTGGTGACCCCGTTCGCCCAATAGAAATTGTGAGTCTGTGTAACAAATTTATGAAGAGAAATATCTAAAAATAACTTCAGGAAGTCAGCGCTGAGTTTTCGACAAGACGTTCCACTAATATCGGTATAGTCCGCACAAACATACCACAACTCAGCTTATCTCTGACGCCCACTTTGGTGTCGAGGTGCTCAAATTGATCTGCGTGTGAAGAGCAGTGAGGTTCTGTCCAAATGGAGCTCCAGCCTTTTGTGTGAGTCACCAACGGACGTAGTCCGTTCCTAGCCGAGGCAGACCCATCCAAAAATCTCGTAATTTCACTTCATTCGTAGATTTCAATTAACAATTATTTTTACGAGGCAAAATCCCTTTTAAGTAAATTTTTTTGAACAAGAATTCACTCCGCGTATATATAAGGCATAACAAATTTAACCAAAGAAATGAGATGGTATTAGCATTTCTCATTTGGGATTGTAATAATTTCCGCTACAACTTTTTTAGTGTCCGACAACCGGTCTTAATACAGTCTTTATAGACTTATCATTAACTCGGCGGATGGCATTTTGGCATTTGTTTAATTTAACACCGCGTATGTTCTTTGATATTGCAATCTATCCAACTGAGCTATCCTTCTTTGCTACACCTGGGTATCATAACGCTTACCACTGTATATTTGACGACTGTATCACACCTCGCAGGGCGTTATCGGATAGTAAGATATTGGCAATAGCAGTATACAAAGTTTTCAACTTCTAACAGAACACCTAGATGAGACTTGGTAGATATTACATTAATCAAATTAATCTTTTTTTTTTCTATAGCAGAGCCGACAACTCATACGACTGTCCTTTGCTGTGTCATTTTTGTCGCACAATAGCCTGACGCTAAATACTCATGTTACCAGCTCTTCGCACTCACATGACGAGACTTCGTAAGTGTCTGGTATTAGCGCGTGTCAGTCTTACGCGACTCTTTTATTGACTTATTGTTACACCAGCAGTTGGCTGTTCATAAATAAGGTTGTCGTTATTTTGCGTCACGTCCAGTGGCACGTAGAAGCAAGAATAAATATTCTTCTGATGCTTCACGTCTTGAGATGCTCATCAACGGAATAAACTCGCTTTTACTCGCATTAAAAGAAAACAGGCAAGCAAATCCATACATTTATTAGTTAGGCATATTTTTTGTATGCATTTCATTGGTGTCTCATATACAGCGCATAGACACGCACACACATAACTTCATTAAGCTGTACGTATTCGTCTCTACGGAACGTGCTTATCTATCTTTAAGTTTTATCGGGTGAGGGCATTTTTCGTCTACGTGATTTTGATTTTCAACAATATGTCGAGCGCTCCCAGGCCGAATGTGGCGTGATTGCATGTCAAGGTCAGCAGTACGCTCCAAGGGGAGGATTGGTTCGCGGCACCTGGCGTGCCACAATCGCTGCGATTTCTGGAGTGTATGCCAGTAAAGGAATGAATCCAAACAGACTGTGCTAACATTGTTTCCGTGAAAAAATTCTACCGTCTTACGCGAAACAGCATTCGCTATTGCATTCAGCTACGTGTAAGTGACGATGATTTGTTTTGTAAGACTATACGGGCACGTTATACGAGATCGTGTCCACTTTAGGAATAGTCTCAGCGCTATACTTTATTCGCTAGCAATTTCTCTTTTTCACCAAAGAAAATACAGGGACGCAAAACAGAGAAGTTCCGGTACGTTCCTTGTGAATGCTAGGTATCACAAATAAATTCATTGTATCAATGTCACTATCCTCACCATGACCCAACTATTCAGGTCGAGCATGACACGAGAACAAATTCTAACAAACACGCGGTGGTATCTGTTCGTTGAGACAGGGCAATAACAAGTGAGTGGACCCGACTGGTCCAGTTTGTTCTCGTTTGTTTCGTAAATTTTATACTTAGAGTTCCACTTTAGAATACAGGTCGGATTAAAAGCGTGCTCTGCTCTTTGTTGTTGTGATCATTATATATTTAGCGTTAACGAGAGAATCGTTGCCCGTACGATGTTGGCTTGAGCTCTTAGACAAACTGAGATGGAAAGCAAACTGCAAACCTCATGTTTGACGTACGATGTAGTAGTGAAAATGACCAGATTCAAATTAGGTTTGCTTTGAACTAAAAATTCAAGGTTGTTGGCTATTCGTTTCGTTATCCGATGCCGAAAGATGATGCGCGTTAACGCAAAGCAATACGCGACCGTACTTCATGTGTGATCGTGTGTGGTGAATAACATCACTATGTAACAATCTTATTTGCATTATCATGTGTCGAACGTTATATCTTTGAATGCCTCAATCAAATGCGTATCACTTATCTGGAATAGCGGTGGTCATGGCTGCAGTATTTAGGCAAAACAATTGACTTGCCTTCTATAAACATGAAAACAATTCTCTACGAGAATAAGTCTAGCAGTCAATAACGTCCCTATATGCTGACACAGTTAAAAGAAGTATATAAATATGAAAAAAAATAATGACCGTTATTATCTAAATAGCCTTTTTTAAAGAACTGTTACTATTGTTAAACAACTGTCATGTCCGCTGCCCTTATTTCGTTCATCCCACCATTGTCGAAACGAGCGAAGGTAAGACGACAATGCGACGAAATACAAGTCTTCCATTGGCCTTACGGTGCTTTTCGTCATCCTATTGTATTGCACTAATGCCACATTATGTTGCCTATCTGTTTATATCCTTCAGCGGATGTGCCTGTACTGAAGGAGTGTGGTTAGTGGCTAGATGGTGTGGCAAAGCTGGCAACCGATACTTTTCGTGGTTGGACAAATGACGGTTTTGCCACCGTTCATGCTTAGGCATGTCTAACAAGACGATGTAATTAGAATGCACTGTTTGCCACTGTTAAACGTATTGAGTAGTAGTTTCAGTATTGAGTTAGTATAACCTGCGGAACACGCAAGAGAAAAATCGTAAAAGAAAAAATAATTGTGTTTTTAACGATCGTTATTTTTATAATCCCCTCGGTAGATTGCTACTGAATACTGTTCATAAACGTTCGGTGAAATGATTAACTATTCATCATTCCGAAAGTCAACCTCTTTTTGTTTTAGAGGGAATATCACCGTGAACGGTTAAGGCCATTGTAGCTAGCTCACTAAAATACAGCCCATATGATACGACGATAGAAAACTTTACCGAATATTTCATTTACCTGTTTATTATTTATAAACATGTAAATGTTTATAAATAAA
Source organism: Varroa destructor (assembly GCF_002443255.2). Lineage (NCBI taxonomy): Eukaryota > Metazoa > Arthropoda > Arachnida > Mesostigmata > Varroidae > Varroa > Varroa destructor. Next base: position 21,149,165 of record NW_019211458.1, on the reverse strand, counting down.
CATGTTCGTTCGTTTTGTCTGTTGCGCTTTTTCTTTTTTACACTTCGTTTCTTTTTCTTTTACTTTGCAGAGCAACAAAGCCTATGGCAAGACTGGCAAGCGGGATACGCATCTCGAGATGGAGCGTTGTCGAATGGGCGGCCGAGTGGGAACACTGCACTTCATTCGCTTCCCAACGTCTGAAATGCAGGCGTTTATGGCGCTTGCCAAAAGCAAAGGGATAGCGTCAATGGCGACGACCATATGCGCAACGGGTGGTGGGGCGCACTTTTTCGAAGAGCAGTTCCGGGAGGTAGGCAAGGTGTGAAAATTTAACGGTTTTTTTTACCTTTTTAACCCAATCGACTAAATTTGATAGAACCTATTAAATAGGAACGGCATGACTCTCTTCCTTCTCCGAATCTCTTCAGCACTAAAATCTACCATCTTCACCGTGAGCGTCATGATAGCTATGATCAGAATAAAAAGTGTCCATTTGCCTGTTGTGCATGAATATATAATCTCAGAATAATGATATAACGCTAGTGTAAACAACAGTAACGGGAGAATGCCTATCATAATAATACTGGTAATATGCACCCATAACACAGTTCCAATACGTTTCAACAAGCACTTCTGTACACGACCTAGTTCGACAGCTACATTACATTCGTTAATCACTGTTCGATAGGATTCACTAACAATTACATTGCAATCCCATGTATGTTTGCGGTGTCTGCTCTTCCGCCCGTGCTTTCGATGGTTGTTGTTTCCCCTTTTCAGGAGCTGAACTTAACGTTACATAAATTTGACGAATTAGATTCACTGATCCGGGGAATTCACTATATAGAGGCGTGCAATCCTCTCAATGAGTGCTACTACTTCCGCTGTCCGATGGACTCACGTCAATGCGAGAAAGTTCCGTACGATTTCTCGAATCCATATCCGTACCTCGTTGTAAATATCGGTTCTGGCGTTAGCATACTGGCCGTTTACTCGCCAACCGAGTACAAACGTGTGACGGGTACCAGGTAAACAATGGTTAATTTTTTTTTTTCTGCTTTTGCGATTTTTACCGCCTATTGAGCTGTTCAAAGCATCGAAGAGAAAGGAGCACCGGGCAGTTATTACGTTTGTTACCTCTTGTTATATATAATGGATAATTAGCTACGATTCCAGTAGGCTACGCCTTTATAAAATAATATGGTGTTATCGCATATATATATATATATATGTATATATACATTAAGTAATATATAACCATCTATTTTATCTTTGTTTACGTCGCCATCCTGTATAAACGTAGTTTGGGCGGAGGAACGTTTCTTGGTCTGTGCTGTTTACTGACAGGCTGTGAGACTTTTGAAGAGGCGATTGAACTCGCCGAAAAAGGTGACTCTCAAAAGGTCGACAAGCTTGTCAAGGACATCTATGGAGGTGACTATCCAAAATTTGATCTCCGAGCTGATACTGTGGCGTCGTCATTTGGTAATATGAACTGTGCTTGGCGGAGAAAATTGGCAACTAAGGAAGATCTAGCCCGAGCAACACTTGCCACAATCACGAACAATATCGGTTCCATCGCCAGAATGTGCGCCATTAATGAGGTACGCATTTCCTGTAGCCTTCTGTCGTCTTCAGTACGAAACCCCGATCCAATAAATGTGTGCCTATGCATGAGGGCTCACCATGTGAACTGCTAAATAGAGAATATAGTCACTTTTCTTTGTAGCGTAAATCAAAACGATAGCATTGGCTACAGTCAGTTGTCTATTTCAGGGTATAACCCGTGTGGTGTTTGTGGGAAACTTCTTACGGGTGAACGCACTCTCCATGCGGATGCTTGCCTATGCAATGCATTTCTGGTCCAAGGGCACGCTAAAAGCGCTTTTCCTTGAGCATGAAGTAAGTAGACAGAGCACATACTATAACCGTATTACCTACAGAGTCGAATGAAATCGCGTTCTATCCTGCGGGACTAGATTAGATGATTATGCTATGTAAACAAATTATATTCAAGGACAACATTGTTGACTCTTTTCTAATCGGATGAATTCCTTTTCTTTTTCCCTTGTTTCGTGTCCTACCACCTCGTGTTTTCCTTAGGGCTACTTTGGCGCCGTTGGCTGTCTCATGGAACTGCTCAAATCAGGCAATTAAGGCGTTACATTCATCATCGCAGTCATTTTTTTGCCGCCAAAACGCTGGACGAACGAAGATACCGATAACTAATGTATATATATATATATATATGATGGTTACACGTTTTGGCTATCGTGATCAGGACATATGTAACACTACAATTCTATACAACAAGAAGTAAAGCACAACGGAGACAAACCGAGCAAACACACTGCTGCTAGTATATTCCTGGTTGGTTCCATGTTAGGTATGATAACATAGGCCACAAATAGCAAGAAAGAAAGGCTAAAGCTCCGTAAAAAAAATTCACCCGCACGACAGGGGAAGGAACTGAGAGCTCACTGATGTGTCATCATTCTCATCACTTCGAGTATCATTCGCCATGCTACTAGCAACAAAAAACAAATATCTATATGTAAAACAAGCATACATATATGTGAACGAACCTAGACGAAGAAAGAGATTTGACAATGAACATATTGTTTCAGCTATTTATTTTTCTCATCTAGAATGACAAGATAAAATGTAATGAAAACGAGCGAGAAAAAGAGGAACCGAACGCAAGCGAAAAAGGGAGAGAGAGGGGGTTAGAGAGAAATAAAGAGGGAGAGAGGCGTGCAAAATACAAGAGTACACAGATACCACTATAATGAGTAATAATAACAGAAATATTATTATTGCTTTTATTTTAACAACACAATCACACACGATATTAACATAATTTCTATACTTATATCACACTATCATATTTATAATAATAATAATTATAGGTAGAGGATTATTTTTTGCATAAAATCATGACAACGTAGTAAGTAGGAGAGAGAAAAAACCACACAGGCAACAGAGTGTATGTGTATATTTGCAACTGTTGTAAAACGCAATCGTAAATGCGAAGAGAAAAACAAAAATAAACTAATCGATATTTTTTTATAATAACTGTTGTAATAATAATTGTTATTTACTTTATTATTACTGTATAGCCTTATATAAGATGATAATTATTATCACATGATATAATAAAATACTGAATTGCATTTTGACTTCTAGTTCGTTTATAACAACCACTTTTAAAGCAGGTCGCACTCCGAATAATCATATCGCGGGCGCTTAGAATTCGCCATTTCTTCGCTGGCTTCCTACAGGATAGAAAAAAACTGAAATTAGAGAACTACTAAATCTTGGTAAAGGCAAACGAAGACAAGCAGTACTATCGATTCAAACGTGGAGAAGCTGTGTGTTCAGGGTGTTCCCCCATTTTACGTTGCACCATGCACTCATGCTCATCTCGATTGCTTATAATTCACGCTTAACGTATGGCCGTTTTTCGAATGTACTACATAAAGCATAAGTATTCCGGAAGGAAATCATCAACAATAATTACAAGCGATGCTTAAGAATTGGGCCTAAAGACGGACAGCTTGCGAAACGAATATCCGCTTAAAAACGAATTAAACAGCAGACAAGAGATCAGAAAACGCGTGATGCGGTGGCGTCAAGCTTATATATATATATATATATATATATATATATATATATATATATAGAGGGAAAGAGAGAAAATTCGTAGTTCAGTTTCTAAGGGGTACGCTGTAAGGTAAGTAGGTCGCCCTTCTTTAGATTAAATACAGAAAAGTAAACGGGTTAGGGCAGGATCGAGCTGCTTTGAAGTAAACTTTAAATCATCCACAGTAAAAAGTGAGAATGATGCATGCTTAGTTTAAATAAATATACGTTGTCAATCATGAGTGCAATTAGCAAGGGCTAATGACTAAAAGCTTAGATGACACACATGTATTACTATTGAGGCGTTGTGTTTTGGACAGGATGAGATGAGGAAGCGGGTAGAAATACTTTTGTTAGCCGTCTGCAATGGCGTGTTCGTCTGAGATACAGTAGAAGAAAATACTCGCGTATCATACTAATTTTAATTATCAAATTGCTAATTGGTAATTATACGTAATAAATGGTGCGAATAATCAAAAAATCGTGTGGGTAAAAACAACATTTAAGAGTTACTCCAAAACAGCCGGATCCTTTGATCGAGAAAGTAGGATAATTCTCAAGAGATTAAGCGTTATTTATAAGCCACCTTAATAGCAGTGCCTGTCATAAAATTTGACATGTATTTTGGGCTCTACTACACTATAAACAACGTTCTGAGCAAAATGGTCAATCCTACAAGGAAGAGAGTAATTTTTAGTGGTGTTTATATAATTTATATAACTTTATAATGTACCACTATCGTCGTAATTACCAGCTTAATCACATGTTCGTCATTCAACTGGACTGATTAACTTATTTCAGGACAGTCAATGTAAAAACCCAAGTGACATTGATGTAGACGGGCAAATGTTGTTACGGAAGCTACGTTTTTACGGAATGAAGATTCTCAGCGCATATGCCTCTTATCAGAAACCTGTATTCAATGTATTGTGCATTCTACTTATCCGATCGTTTTCGCTTAGTTAGTTCCTCTTTCTCAGTACCTAATATATGTTTCAATATTTTAGCTTCAGATGGTTGGTTTGCAGTACGAGACGAAATAGTGTGTCTATGCCCGGTTACGAACTTAGATCACTTTACGTGTACCTAATAACGTTGCAAATAACTTATACATCAACCCTTCCTAACAAGCTTCCTAAACAATTAAGAGCTCACTTATGCATCGTTCACTTTAAAACGGGTGTCGTTATTGTCAAATCTGAATCAAACTTAGTGAATATTTGGCGTCTCTTTCGTGCCTCTTGTGGCTTTAAGTATTCTATTTTTGTACTCTGTGCTGGTTAATCTTGCGTACGGAGATGTGGGTGAGGTTTAACAGCTATGCAATCGTACATGAGCAACATTGCGGGCTGGGGCATTTTAGAATGAATACTACGATAATGTTAATGATATTCACACTCCAACGGTCCGCTTTATTCAATTTTATAAGCATTTTTAGGCTGTTGGACATCAGGTGCAGTCATGTATTATATTAATCGGTTAGCCTTGATTTGAAGTTTGAAGGACTGCTTGTGTACAGCACATACGCTACCATGGACTAAGCTAGGGATGAACATATTACAAAAGTATTTCATAGAGGTAAATCATATATATAGGTCGTAAAAAAAAGTGTCAACAACATAAAGCCATTATGTTTGATGTGGCGCTCTCTATTTGTTCAGCAACTTTCAGATTCACTGTTCACTTGTATGCCTCAATCAATGACAAAAGAAAGTGGTCTTTTGCAGACCGATTACGGTTATTTCCGCGTAATAAAAAGTATTATTTAAGAAAAATGACAAACGTCAAGCTGCGAAATGTATTTGGGTTGCTTGAGTTCTTGTAGTCGAAACGACCTTTCTTCTAAAAATTACTACTTGGCTGTATTGACTCAGATATGACTTATAGCATTTTTGCGCATGAAATTTCGACTCTCCTTTTCTATGTATTATATCTGACAGATTATGAAATTCAGCAAGACGAAATTAGGCAAAATAATAATTAAGAACGTTTTTTTTTTAAATAATTAGTTACATTTGGCACTGTATGTGAACATCAATTATTAGAAAGATATATATATATATTTATATACATATGTATACACATGGTTGTCAGTAGTGTTAGAGAAATATATATGCATTATACAATTAATATCTTTAATTCACCGTATAATAATCATTAATATACGGTGAATTAACGGGTACCATAATCTCTGTAGGCTAAACACAAACAAAAATAGAAGGAAAAAAAGTGAAAAGCGGTGTTTTGTATCAGCCTTTCGGAGATGAATCCCGCAAACTTCTTTATCAATAACTTCTCAATTAAGCGTCCCTAGGAGTTGAGATTTTACTAGTAAATATTCCAGTTTTTTTAAACACGCGTCACTAAATAAAAGTTGAGTTTACTCCATAGAGAATGAGTTTGGAAAATAAAATGTTTACAAATTTAACGCTCACTGGTCAAATTTTTGTTTCGCGAAGGCCACAGTACTACGGAAATTATTAGAAGATTGGAGAAGACATTAGACAGGAGGCGAAAGCATAGTACATAAATGATTCAAGTGTATTAAAGCTAGAGATTAGAGTGTAAAAGGCTAGCACGGAAATGACCAGACGTTGGGATCCGAAGAACAAAAGCATTTTTGCAATCGAAGATGGTTTTCACAGAAACTAAACTTAGAGTCTATGGGCTTCGTCAACCAAGTTGGCATTTCACATGTGACGTGTTACGAAGTTATAACTCAAATACTGAGAATGCGAATACTAAGTAAAAAAGGGTCTCCTGTAAATTTAGCGAATGCGTGCGCTGTATTCCACACGCAATTTGCTAACCTTAGTACAAAAAAACGTCGGGAGCGTACGGTCGCGACGAACAAGACATGGTTTAATTTTTACCGCTAACTACGAAGTTAAATTCAGAGGCAATGTCGCGCTGGTTCGGACGTGAAGCGATGGTGGTACTTGCAATGAACATCAAAGGAATCTGCTACTATTAAATACATGCAGCCAGCTATCTCGAATCCATCAAGAGATCCATGGACAATTAGCATGGCAACAGAAAACATGCCGTTTTTTTTAGTTATTATTGCATTTAGTGAAAATTCCACACCTTGTTGCCACGGCTACTGACGTTTTTTGTACATGTATCTCGATCCTGCCCAAAAAATTACCAATCAAGATTACCAAACCTTAAAAAAGTTATTTTTACTAATCAATTAAAGATCCGATAGCAATGCGGCATTTAAGCACGTAGACTTCTAGAGCACATTTGCAAGCAATCAGATTGATTATGTGGTTTAGTTTTGTTTGTACTTTAAATGTATATTCTGGTAGTTTTTTTTTTTTTTTTTTTTTAATATTTGTACTTCTCTTATATTTTTTTCGTGTTGTATTTATATCCCTATTATAATACTTTCGTACCATTTCTTGTATAATTTTTACATGCGTTCTAGAATAGAGAATGTACCGTGCAACGGTATCTCACCATTGCAATTCGTTGATTAGCGAGCTAGAGAATAGAAGATATACGAAATAACTTGCTCTTTATTTTTGTATTTAGTAAATATAGCCTTATGAATATATACCCAATAAGTGACACGTGTTCTATCGGTATAACTATGTACATCATTGGCGACAGTCATCAACTCTCTCGAACGGAGCCCTGTTAAATGAACCTCTGTCCACTTAACGATTCCATGCATAATTTGTAGTATACATTTTTTGGAATTAAACCGGCTAGTATCGGCTTTATACCTGTTATAGTCGAAAAAAGCATCAAAAGTAATTAAGGGATTTCCATTGATGCCGCATCTTCATTCGGACGCTCCATCTCCTTATCATCGTCCGCATAAAAACGAGGTGAGGTCTGCTCCTCCTCAAAGGGCGTTTCGCCACTATCGCTATCTCCATCCTTTATTTTGGCCAATGCTAGCTTAGATTTGTTATTTACTTCAACAACGTATTGAATAGCGTATCTTGTTTTCTCGCACACCTTATACAAGTCTCTCTGCCGAAGTGTAATGCTTTTTTGCAATGCTTTTAACAAGGCCACTACCCGTGGACTACGATCCTTTAAGCTTTCCCCGTGCGTCATAAGCGTCGCCTGTATCCAGCGGAGGTACAATTCAATCTTACGTGTATCCTCTAAGCCGGCTGCCAAGAATGATAAAAGCTTCTCCACATAAGCCTGTGGTAACTGGCCAGCAATCAACTCTGCACAGCTAATGGGTATTGCTTCAAACACTTCCTGCAGCAAACATTTCTCGTTCAATCGGAAGGCCAACATGAGAGCTTCGTTCCAGTTTCCCGTGCTAGCAGTTTCACGTACCTGGAAATATAAGAATGGTACGTTCAATCGAAGCTATTTTAGTTACACTCCTCGACTGTGACATATTCGAATTGCGGACCAACGTTATCCTCAGGTTCATATATGGTTTTTCAGATCATACAAATATAAGAATTATCATCACTTGTCGTTTTACTAATATTTCACAATACCATAAACCATCAACGTCATAAGACTGTGATTTTGTCAATACGACGTGAAGCTGCGGTCAGTCAATGAAGCTAAAAGCCAATTACAAAACCTGTACGTAACTGTAAAGAAACTTCGGAAGTTTGTATTCTACAATCTGATAGATTCAAAATTACGTGACTTTTCCTATACCTTTTCAACAGTGATGTCCATGTCCAGATCATATGGATCGAATGCCAATGAAGCATCGAGCGAATAACTGAGTAAACCTTCGGTGGTAACAGCTGAAAATGCTCTTCCGGTTGGGGAGAACCGTACTGCTGCCACCCGAACTTCGGGACGATACGTCCGCGTTGAGTTGTCCAGCTTTTTGCTGCCTGGCAGATGCATCTTGACACGTGATGTGGGATCGTCGTCACGTTCCTCGATCAGATTGAGATTGCCAAATTCTGTCTGTTTCCGGCGATCGAGCATATCACTAACTCCATCAACCGAAAGGTTGCAGGTGACTTCGAACCGCCGAAGTAGCACTTGTTCGGCCACATGATAAATACATATCACCTTGGAACGACCAGCAGCAAGAATACACTCGCCGTCAGCTGTGTAACACAGCGTCGTAAACGCTTGCACCTAAACAGAGCCATAATAGAAAATACGTAAAATAAAACATTTTAATTAAAGTATTTAACAAAAATAAAACGAAGTGGCGGGACGGCTAGCTTGTCTTCACTTGCGCTTACGCTACACTTAACTACTTCAAAAAAATACGCGTGGCTTGTCTAATGCGGGAGAACAGTTTCAAATAAGATAAGCTTCGCTGCAATCATTAACCCTACATGATTATAATAAATCACATCATTTGACGTTCAGCCTCAACGTATATTCACCTATCGATCTAAGAAAGCACATTAAAGTGGCACTGACAACGAATAACTATCTGCCCGAGATAACCTTCTTCATACATGTTTCATACACATCTTGTACGCAGAATTCGGACACTGTTATTTTTTCAAGCAAAAGTGAGTGTTAGTACAGTGCATTAATAGGTAATATATAATAAATAAATCCGTCACGAGCGGTTCTTAGATGAATCTGTATAATACATGCGCTGACCTTTTGTAGCCTTTTAGCTGTAACGAGATCCCCCTCCCTTCTTCCCGTGTAAAGATCGTAGCGGCCCTCGATATTGTACAGCTGTCCTGCAGTGGTTATGTCAAACACCGTAATAGAACCATCTAAAGTGGAGACCGCAAACTCTTTTCCATCCGGACGTACTTCAACAGCTAAACAATCTGCACTGAGTTGTACCGTCTCTCGAGTACCTGTCAAGCATAAAAGTCGATCACAAGCACAGAAAGCTTGATTACCTTTAAGTAGTTAGGTATTTTCGGCCTACCGACACAACACACTTCGCAAAAAATCACTTATGAACAACAGCAGCTAGAGTATTAACAGTAACTTCTACCGCTACACAAATCACCAACTGTTTTACGTAGAGCAGGAAAACTTTTCTTCCAGGTTTCATTTAATAATCACCTTTTGAGGTAAACATCTGCCAAATTTTACAGGTCTTGTCCCAGCTAGAACTTATCAGCAAGGGGGCGACGGGTGAGAACACGATTCCGCTTACAGGAGCTTCATGTCCTGCTAATACCTCGACCAATCTCCCCGTTTGCATAGACCATACAAACACTTCAAATGTGTCCTGACTCCCGGCACAGACTACCTCCCCAGACGAATCAACGCACAGCGATACAAATTGCACTGGCTCAGGGGATGTAAACGTCTTGAAGTTTCTGTATCGTTTGACGTCGGTAGCTCGTACAGTTCCGTCGTAAGAAGCACTCAGTACTACTTTGCCATTTTGCGTGAATTTGACAGCAGACACCCCGCTTGTGTGTTCAGAAAAGGTAACGAAGCAAAAACCCGTCGAAAGGTTCCACATCTTCACTTTGCCGTCATCTCCACCAGTCACAACGTATTGACCCGATGGCGAATAGTCAAGACAAGTCATATTGTTTGTGTGACCCTGCTGTTTTAGCACGAACCCCTCGCTCTGCCATTCGTAAACAACTAGTTGACCTCGGGAAGAGCTCGCTAACGCAAGCCAATCGCCAGTCAAATTAAATTCCACCGTTGAGAGATAATGGTCATCGAGAGATAGTGACTGGATAATGATAAATTCTGGTAGTTCAAGCAAGGTAAACGCGCCGTTACTGAACCCAACAGCCATGTACCTCGTCTTCGGATTGTAGCACGCAGCTGTCACCGAGATCATCCCCTCAGCCTTGATCGTGTCTCTTAGAAAGTGCTTATTTTCACGCCGATAGAAGAACTCGTCCTGACCAATGGTATCACCGCCATCGAGCACTTCTGTTGCTTCACCGGTCTCACTGTCGAGTTTAATGTCGGCCAGCTCGACACTAGACTGCCATACGCATAGTACATTGTTTCTAGCCACCGTATAACAATCAAGGCTATTGTCGGTAAAAAACACAGCCATGATTTCATCACTATGGGACGAAAGGGTATTTATTCTGAAGTGTTTCACCTTCACGACGGGAATAACCTTGACTGTCATATCTCGTGAGCCCACAATCACGAACCGTGAGTCAGAGCTCCAGTCAACGCATGTCGTATCATCCACAAAACAATGATAAACTCTTTCAATGATAAATGCCTCGTATGCGCCAGTTGTACGACCAGGCGTTTTGAAAATAAAGATTTTGTTCTCTTTTGTCATTGCGATGTGCCGACCGTCAGGCGAAAACTTGACGGCACGTATTGGTTTCATGAAGTTCCGCCGATGTATCACTGAACGCGAGGCAATGCTGATCATATAGAATTCGCCGACCTCCGTAACCGCGATTAGAAGAATTCCCGAGGGACTCAAGGCAATCGTAGTAAAATTGTGGTCGGCTTCGATCGGCAACGTTTCTGCTTTAGATTTTCGCAGGTCAAATAATGTAATCCTGTTGCCGACAGGAGACACGACCGAATTTCCATCGTGACTAAATAGGATGTTTCCCTTGCGGTACACCGTCCCCAAAAGATTGGAAAATTTATAGTTGAACTTCATCCTTCGCAGCGGTGTAACCGGTTAGCCTGCCTCTGCAAGATCTGCAAAACCAGAATAAAAAACAGCACAAATAACATCGTGTAATTCACGAAGTTCGACCGACTCGATAACATTTAGAAAGATCCAAACATCGAATTTAGATGTTAGCCCTTAAGTTCCATTAGTATTGAGCAAAGTTACAAAGATGTGCGAGTAGTAAAATACTGCCAATTAGGAATTTAGGCACTATGATGGTGTTGCATTTACAGTAACATTGCCAACAATAGCGATTACTTGACAGTTTAAGTTTTTTGGGAAATTCTTCAGCTTTGTTCTTGAATTTATAGTCATTTGACTAATGCCTGCGTTTCTTTAAAGCCATATATTGCCATGAGAACTGAAAGGATAGCCATGAAAAAGCTAATCTAAAATGTTTTTCACGTAAACATAGGGCCTCTAAAACGTTGCAGTTATGAAAAAAATGGTCAATAAACCACAGATGATACTACATTTTTCAAAAGGATAACGTGTGAATCTCGTTTAGTTGCCACGGTGGTGTGGGACTTAATCCTGCGTTTTCTAACTGCAGTACCCACTTAAATCACAACTCGGCTTGGTCCTGTTCCTGTGTCTTGTTTCAAAACTACTTCGGTTAATGGAGCCGAACTAAAATCTTCGTAGACAAAAAATTCAGTTAATTTTTAAAAAAAATTATTGAAAAAATTAAAAAACTAAAAAAACGAGCTACAAAGCTTGGAAAACGAAGAAACTGGATTCTCCTGCCGAGTTTTACCCATCTAGTACATAATATACAAATTACCATACATGCAATTAAGTAAATGTTTAGCTTGACTAGACGAAGCTTGCCAGCTCTATTTTGTAAAATAACAAAAAATGATCGGCGATACGACTAAACAAAGCCTGAACTTCATAGTAATAGAACCACAGCACTTTTTAAAGAATTAATTTTTAAAGAAGAAGACTTAAGGAACTGGCTTCAGGTATGTGCTTGCTTCTTTAATCGTCTCAATCATAGGCTCCTAATAAACACATATGCATAAGAATACATTAAAACATGCTAGAACTGAGTAGACGGCACGACAATAAATTACAGATTCGATAATAGAGCACGTGTCCATTGCTGATAAACAAATATTGATGTGTTTGATGGAGTCGCGATGCGGCTGCTCAAAGGGCGAGCCGCCAAAACTCAGAAGTGTCGAACAGAAAACCGAATGTAGTTTACAATAGCTACATTTAGTTCAAGGAAAAATCTTTCTTTTTAGAACTTTGTGATTATTTAATTTTATTAAAAGGATATATGAATTATCGTGATATTTTATCGTTACCACGAATTTATCTGTACAACACGTGGTTATTTTTGTACTCTTATAACCAATTTCCATTTACCCTTTAAATACCCGTCCCGTGCTTCTTGTGTAGAACTATTATACGATATTAAGTAAAAGGGTAAATACTACGGTGTTTATGTTCACCTATTGCAATTATTAAAGAACAAGTATAATTTCTTCTTATATTGTCATTATATTTAATAGGTGAATCATGCTAAATGTGAATGTTTTAATGAGATATTGTTACAAATCGTTTAATGAGATACAAAATATGTTAAACATTTATATGTTAAAACTATTCTCTTCTCACGGAAAGATAATTTCCATAGAGAAGAAGTATTTGTCGTCATTGAACAATATATGTGCTATCAAAAAATATCATACGCTACCTACGGTAGTGTTTTTGTTTTCTCACACATGAATTATCCGCCAGTAAACAATGCTTCCTTGAAACTGTGTTTTTTCACTCTACGCGGTGTGAAACCTGGTCTGGCGGTGGTGAACAATAGCCGTAACGTCATTTTCGAGAATTTCAAAGTCGGGGCGTACTTTTTTACATGAGTGAACACCAACAGGCTGTGCTGGTTGCCTTTCTGAGTGAGGGTCAGACTAAGTGGATGGAAATAGCCTTAGCGCATTAAATCCCCAGATTTTTGAGTAAACTTGTTAACTCACTTCTTTTAGCATATGTCAGTGGGCTGGAAGTACTGAGGTATTAGTTCAACTAGTCTCCGACGGCTATAAGCTTGCACCCATTTCATTTCGAGATTCATCATACTGCTCAATTATTTATATTTTCTATATTTTCAATACGTTACATTTTTGCACGATATCCTGTCTCGCTTTTATCATGGATAAATGCGAACCTATATGTTTCGAGTTTTACGGCTGGCTTCCAGTACGAAACAAAGTGTGTCTATGCCCGGGTTCGAACCCAAATCATCTCTCTCGTTTGTATCCCTAACCGGACCAGTTACGATGCATCTGAACTAGTAGGTCAAGTAGCGATTCGCATTCAACTGAGTTCTTTAGTGAGTCATTTCCGTTGGATTCACGCGCGTAATGGAACTGGAATGTGGTTTTTAACTTTGTAGTTGCATCATCAGCAACAAACCGAACAGAAGAGTTCATATGGTGTTTAGCGGTTGTAGGTATTAAAATGGATTAACTTCATATCCTTAAGTTCACAAACAGATATAGGTTCGGCTGGTCTAAATTCTAAAAAAGGGGCATATTTATCAAACGGCACCATTATCATTCACTCATATGTTTTGGGTTAGGAAAAACCTGGACCAAGGACAACTGCTTTATATCCCGACGACATCACGTAAATGCCACACAATTTGTCTGAATAAGTAAAGGTATATCTAATAAAAACAAGCATACATTCATTAACTGTTCTTTATAATCTCACCCTGCTAGACAAAATATATGAGTCAAAAATTTAATTACCAAGAAAGGTTATTGATTTAGGTAAGGTGATGTATAAGCATACAACAATTGCACATCTATTTTCTGGTCTACGTCTTATTAGATTTACAATTCTGCTCTGAATTCAATGTATAGAGAAACTTTAAAAAATAATTCGCGAATACCTTACCCCAAGAAGGCCAACTTACATCATTCTACAAAGTGATTAGGCATATGCCACAGTGCGTGAAAAATGAACCGTTAGTGTTTCTGCTCGTTCAAATAGGAGGGCAAAGTCATGGCTTCTTCACTCAGTAGAAATAACTAAAGTTTCTCACAGAAATTTGTGGCAGGAAAATTGATGTCGTTTTGCTTTGCTTACAACTATTGAGATTAAAAGAGAAGCGAGCTTTACAGCAGAAACGTACATTTTTAGATCCGTCTCACAGTTATTTCTATAGATAATAACAGCAATCGATACGTACAAAGGTGACGCAGACGATATAGTGACATAATAAGCTTACATTATAATAGGAGTTTCTTCACATAAATATATATTTTAAAGTGGACAGATTTTTATGTACATACATGTATATATATATATATATGTATCCAGCAGTGATTATAACGTGGGTTCTAACTATGATTCAAGCGCGTATAAATGCCGCTTTATCCACAAACGCCGACAAAATTGAACATGGTACTCTTCTGACTCGAAGCTAAATAGTTTTCTACCAAGTATAGCACATGGCAGACAGCTTTATAGATGTGTTCAGGGGGTCAGTCCCGTGATTTCATCGCGAATGCCATGCATCGTGCTAATGAAAAAGTAGAGTCATCGACGGCAAAAGATAGAAAACGGCAAGCAGTTAAGAAAAGTTTCGATTATGCTTTCTTGTCCCATCCTTTGGATTGTAACAGAATTGGTACTAATTTGGAACTGGATGCTCCTTGGTGATGGGTGCTTCAACAGGGATGTGCTCTGTGTGTGCTACCGGAACATGTTCGTGGATGTGAACAAGATAAGGCTTCGGAACCTTGACTTCAACTGGTATAAAAACAACTTTATGGACCATGTACTGTTTTGGCACATGGACTATATAGGACTTAGGTACTTTGATAATGTGTGGTACAGAATAAGGTCTCTTGACTGGCATCTTGATTGGTGCGGACACCTCCTTTGGGATGGGCACCACCTTATAGGCGGGATAGTATTCATGAACTACGTGAGGTACCGGAACAGGCTTCGGAACTGGCACCTGTTTAGGTTAGTGCACTATATAGGGTACGGAATCCGGATATGGTACCAGAATTATTTTCGAGATCTTTTTCACCCCACGGTGAGTTTAGGCTCAATCCATCCACCGTGATTTCAATTGCTACTACCCCAGCCGTGCCCACTTGCCCAGGCCAAAATTGGGTGTGCAACAGCTACTCCCCATAATGCCACTAGCATCGATGGACTACGCATTTATAGGTTGGATTTCGGTTACAAGACGCGTCAACGGAGCGAGGTTACTTGTTCTTCCAGTCGTAGGAGTAACCTAGTCCAGGCGGTGAATGGTCAGATCACTGACACATACTATTGAAATTCTCTGCTGTATGCCGTGTCGATATCTCATCAGCAAGTTTAGTACTGTCGCTCACAGAGCAATTCCGTAAGGACGATGACCGCTCCACTGACAGTTGTTTTATCTGCGTCTTATTCGATGCCCCTTGCCGCTTATCTTCGGCCCTCTCGACAACCCCATTACCTTGGTATTCCTTCGCTCCACCAATAGAGGCCAGACCTGTTGCTGCTCCGCTGCAACACAAACGTGCGATGCGCTGTGTTCTGGTAGCTTATTAGCATAGTTAGTACATTTGTAGTAAATAAGCCGAGTATACGGGGCTATTTTCTTTTTTCATCGCACTTGGATGTACTCCTAGTACATCCAAGTGCGATGTTCGTCCTAAGTTCCATCATACTGGTGGTAACCCTCCACAGGGCAAAGGTTAGACCCAGTTCGTCGCCGCATGGGGTGGGCAGATGAATTAACTTGGGTAACACGAAAACGTCAGTATATTAAGCTGCCATAGACAGCAAAAATTATAAGGCCGCCAGTTCCTTCGACCATTCAGGAAGAAATATTCTCCCAAGAGCAGCGGGTATTATATCGCGTTTAATCGAATAAGGTTGGAAGGTGTAGCATATCAGTTTGCGCAAACGATTTGCGAATCTGATCTCACGATATTAGGGCTCGCAATTGTGATTGCACAGGTCATGAAGAGGAAATCACGTTCGCGAATTGTTAATTATTCAGTAAGTTCTACGCCAAAGCATAGCACAACGGACTACCCAACAATAATGTACAACTGAAGTGTAGATTGAAGCTCTATTAATGTGTATAGTCCCTACAGACCTGCAATCAAGGGCGAGTATTTGACTTCTGCCTTAGGTGAAATTGACGGAATAAATCTGTCTTCTTAACCAGATACTTTAGATAAAGTATTTTCTCATTGCTCAATGTGTTTCGCTCAACGACATTAAGTAGAGCCGTTTGTTTCTTTTTTAGCCAAACAAGTATCCCTTATGGTATGTATGGTTCTTATCATTGTGATTAACTTAATATTGGCTCCCCACTCTCTGATCCGCTGAACGCAGCGCATTCAACATAATTTAGTGAATAATAAGAAAACAACAAAGCCAAAAACGAAAGGAAGGGTAATTTGCCAAATTGAGGTATGCTAAACACTTTTCTTGTTTTTTGTGTATGTTTCCCGTGTGGTGTAATGGAAATTCGAAAAACGTCGCGTCTGAGATTAACCTCCGAGCAACTATTAGACATACTTAGAAAGCTGCAAACAAAATTAGACAGGCCGTAGTTAATTCCACGTACTCGGTTTAGGGAAGAGAACTTCATTCCTCAGCTCTAATAAGAGATTTTGATAAAAGTGATCAATTTGATTACATATCTTTCTATTGCCTGCATGGACGCCTGTTTTCAAAAGAGGCATATACATTCATTACCAACAATTCAGCTGGAGCCCTCAATGAATTGACATGTACCTGATTTTACTACAAATCATGCAGGTATGTAACACTAATGATAGGTCTGAAACGGCTTACAAAGTATAACTTGTTATTTCGCCTTACATTTTTAGATCCGAATTATCTTGCAACAATTTGGCAACAAATGACAGTATTATTTATTCGATTAGATCATTCTCATTTTAATATGCCGATCCGAATTCACTGCTTAATATAAATTATCACTTCTTTCCTCGATAACAGTAAAACGTGTGGATTCACTAAGAGGTGCGAACGGCAGCTTCGAGTCAAGTTTCGTCACGCAACA
Organism: Varroa destructor; assembly: GCF_002443255.2. Classification (NCBI taxonomy): domain Eukaryota; kingdom Metazoa; phylum Arthropoda; class Arachnida; order Mesostigmata; family Varroidae; genus Varroa; species Varroa destructor. The sequence goes on along the minus strand of NW_019211458.1, from coordinate 21,131,931 downwards.
GTCTATGAAAAGGACGTTCAATCCTTTCTCTGGATGTATCAGTAAAAGGACTAAAGGTAATCGGGGCACACCTAGCTGTGCTAATACGGTGAGATCCGCTCCGGTCGACCGTCATAAACTGATGAACATTGCCTGATGCTCCTTTAAAGAAATTTCGATTAGACCTAAAAGACCGATAGCAATTATCGCAATAAAATTCGTTCAGAATTAGGGGGTCTGTGTACCCTATAAACTATAAACAATATCTACGAAAAACCGACAGGCACAGTAACAGGTTCCTACATTGAATTGGGAAGGTAGTGATGATTTATTTATCTCCTAAGCTTAAGGGACGTGGTGGTCTAGCCTCCATTTCGGGCGTAGTAACACAACGATTTGTGCTTAAAGCCAACCTGACCTCTTTAATGCTTGACGTAAGACTTGAAACGTTTACGTACTCTAAACGTTACAGTAACGATATATCGTATCTCTGCGTTCATATGAAGAGGAAAAAAGGATAACTGAAAGTAAATAAGCCTAACTCCAGAACAGAGCCAGATTTCCACCTAAAAAATACTGTTTTTGCTCATATCTTGTTTTTTCGTGAAGCTGGAAAAGCCTGGATATATTGATAAATGTTTGGGAATAACAAGACGGTCAACAAATCAAGCTCGATCGACTACACGATGCCAGTTGATCGGGGAAGCCCAACTAGCAAGACAAAATTGCCGTTCTCCACGACAGCGCTAGACCACACATAGCAAAGCCCGTTTCTGAGAGCGCCTGTATGGAAGATACTTTAGCATTTATTAATTTTTCGATGTGTTTGGCGCCATCAGGTTTACTAAAGGAGGTCGTTTTCAGACAACCTCTAATTTACTATATGCATTCATCGTCAACTCAGTGGACCTCTCCAACTGTGTGTATACATAAGTTACAGATATATCCTTCAGGTAACGATAGCGTGACAAGGTCAAAGACAAAAACAGCGGTGGTCCAGAAAAAAGTTGCAGCTTTTTCTTAAAGCTTCTGCCAAATTTTTTTCAAAGGTGATTGACATTTCGCGAAATAATTAAAAAAAAAGCGCACTGAAGTATCCGTATCCATTACAGTAATTTCACTTGAAAAATACGTTTAATTTCATCCATTTTTGTAGTAACACCAGAAAAATTAGCGCACTAGGTCACACATCACGAACGCACAGAGCGGCGTGCACTTGCATATCGGTAAACACTGAGATCTGGCCAAACTTGTGACGTCAATTAATGTCACAGTCCTACTCACCGCTCTCAAACAGTTATTTAACTACTAATAAAAAATCAATATTTCGTTTCGACTGGGTTTTAGTGGTGTTTTTCCTGTGAAACTATTAGTCACGAGATCTTATAATAACAGTATGGCAACACTGAACTTCAGGCTAGCAATAGCCCCATGTTCATGATTGCAGTAACATGGCACTCAAAGAAACGATCATTAGCCAGCCAGACCATGACGGCCGTACATCGCAATCTGGCACTTCACAGTAAAAGATCATATAATTGCAGACGCTGCTGTGAAAAATTGTTTACTTGTTTGATGAAACAGTTATTTAGCTGGTATGATACGTCTTTCAGTTCTTTTCTTTTTACAGTAATTAGTTAGAATGTGATATTCCAAAAATAAAAACAATAATAATAATAGTAATCGCCAAGAAAAAATTGAACCTTGTCAGTAAAAAATCTGTTGCGAGCCGCTGCCCCCCGCTATGTTGGCGGCTTACATTTTCACTGTACTCTGAGGAAAGATCGCAATAAACGGCTCTGCACTGTTGATGTCATTATTACCACGTCATTATGTAATATTATCACTGTCGTCAGTACTTATGGCTAGTTTTACCGCTGCAGCATCGCTTATCGGGTGTTCGCCGCTACCCGCCGTTCCCCGCCAGACTGCCTTAGTTACGGGCATTGAATGCACATTTACAGCATTATGGCCACGAGGTATCGCGTAGGTGCATTGAGAGGCGTCTTTTTCTCATGTGTTGAGTCATGGTTTGGTTCAAGTGCGGCCTGAGTGGAGTACCCATTGCGGCCATGTACAGGTTTTACATGCAGCGTGACCCGTTTTACCAGGCACGGACGTCTAGCTTAGCAACCAAATAAACTGTAATGCCATTAGAAAATCCCATTTATAGGGGGCATAGAACGCGAAATACAACGTATGCGAGTTTTTATGTATGTGCATCCGTTATTTCCAGAGGTAGCTTAGCTCGTGGTGGGGTCACGAAGGAGGCAGAAGATTTATCTCAATGAAATCAAATACTGCTAACGAAAAAAGTGGGAGTAATAAAAATTATGATACTGCCTTTTTATAACTGTAGTTCTGGCATGTAGTTCTATTATAATTAGTCATAATTAACTGTATATATACACTAAACTCAACCAGGTGTACTACGTAGTACGTATACGAAACTAGCTAACAACATACGTTCCGAGATGACTATACGTAGTAGACTGTTAGGAGAGCTTCATTATTGGGAATCAAAAACAAGTTCAACAATAATTGTTCTGGACATGACGTTCTGAGTGAAACAAGTATTGGCCCTCGGCCAAGGCCCCCGGCATTACACTCGTTTGTCTGTGCGTGTACTCTATAGATTGTGTATGGGAAGAAGCCAAATTTCAGAGCAGTCAAACGTGTATTTTGCATGTTGAATCAACGAATGACTCTCGATCTTGTATCGCTTTCGTAAGCGAAAATAGATCATTAACCAGCGTGTATCATGTTCTCTGTTGACAACAAAGTTAATAGCGCCAGAAGGCCTTTGAGAACCAAGCCATGAGTCAATGACGAGTAGCGCCCACTGCTTTGTAATGGACAAGATAGCCTTGAAAATAGCGTTCGTTGTATGCGACGTATTGCAGCGAAACTGGGTGAAATCATGGAATAGGCAACTCTAGAATACGCTTAAATCATGCCTAGGAAGTTCAAGCCATGTCAGACCATTTAGAAAATATTTGAAGGCGAACAGAACTTATCTGTGAAGAGCACGCGGGCCTTTCCGCAACAGTTTCAGGTAAACTTTAACGCATTTGAAAAGAAACCAACATTCCCCAGAACTGTTTGTCAAAAAGTTTAAACCTTATAAGTGAAGTAAGTGAAGAATTTTTCACCACGACGATGCACTGGGTCACACTATGCTACTCGTATAGCTTTTTCCAAAAAAAAAAAAATTCGCATCTATAATCTCACAGTTCTAGTACTCGGTGTATCTAGCTCCTTGCGGGTCGCTCCTCTTTTCAAAACTTACGGAATATCTGACAGGAAACAGCTTTGAGGCGATGAGCGAAAAGGTAGTACCGACACTTTCTCGTACGACAATGACCTCGCAGATAATGTAGCAGCGAGATTTTTAGGTTCTTCAACAGCTCCTGACATATTAAAAGAAGCTTTTCCTCTTGTTATTATGGGTACATGACAGAATGTATTTGTCCACTCTCAGGGAACTAATTCGTTATCAATAGTCTATTACTAATGAAATACAGTTTGAGCAAAGGTAATAACATCGAAATAACATAACGTTTCCAAATTGTCTTACGGAGAGGACTAATCATCGCTGGATGGGTACCCGCCGCCGAAAACAAATGTGCAAATAAGTCGCCTCGGAAAAAGCATGTGGATCACAGCCGGAGGGTACTCATAACGTGGATTAAGTTATCAAGTCGGGATTTGGGAGTTTTCTCACTTTCAGTCATGTACGCCTTTACAAATATATACGTTCACACATGATAAGTTTTGATAAATACGCAGCACATGAAAAAGACAAGGCTCATCAAGTCAGCGTTGACCCCTGGATAGTCAAATCAATCTACGCATCCTTATAAATCTATCCGAAAGGATGGGCGGATAAACGATGGTCCAGTGAAATAGATTGCCGACCCTCAGCTTAACTTCTACAAAGGTATGTTCTGCGCTGATAGTTTCACAGCTCACACAACATGTATACACAACGAAATGATCGACGATAAAATTCAATAAACATCAGTTGTCTTAGAAGCTATCAGTTGACATAGTGAATAGAATCGCTAAAAGCAGCGTGTTAATAGAAAAAAAAACAATATTGTACGTTTGTCGACAACAGCTACAAATATGACGACAGCGTTAACGAGCAGATACTTCATGCATTGTTCGAGAGAGGAAGATCGAAAACGACTCGAAATCTCAACTCTAGACTATTGCTATGGCCATTGGACGGTTATGATATAATAGTACACTTTCATCCCGCTATGGCACTACTGTCGGCTTACTGTTTCAAATTTTACGTTCGCGTCATCGTTCAGTGAAATGGAGAAGGACCGGCCTTCCTGCACCGGCATTGTGTCCACCCCTGAGATCTAACGCGCGTCCCCCAACACTACTATCTACTAGTGATAGCTAATACGAAAAAATTTAACGCAACAGATAAAATATGAACGATGATAACATTACCGAATCTAGTTCAAGAGCGAGGCCGGTAGCGAGGAATAGAGGTGATGTAAAAAATATTTTGTCGGCCGGTTTGATGCGTCAGCTCACTCACACAAGGGGGTCCGCCATTCGTTGGTTCTATCCACTCTAGATCCGCTCCAGATCAATGTATAATTATACTAAATTTTGTTAAACATCAAATTAAATGCTTTCTGCTCGAATGATGTTTGACATTGCAGTTTCGGTGGTTCAATATCATAAATAAATGAAATATATTAAACAAATATAAATGCCATACTCCTGACATCGTTTTCCGAGCGCCAGGTAAAATTGTGAATCAAATAAATAAAGTACCGAACCAAATCAATCTAGTCATCACCCGACCGTTACCCCACCGTTTGTTGATACAAGCATTCCACAAGTAAATAACGCTAATAAACGCCATAAGAGGTTTAGCAGTTCCCCTATAGTCCTTTGTCTCCTCGAGTCCCTCGATGTATTTTATGTATAAAGAAATTGTCGAAAACTAATGGGGCGCGGCCCATCCGTCGAATCGCATTGCATATATATTAATAATACATTACAACGGCAACGCCAACAGCTGCAGTGACGTCGGCAAGCAACGTCACAGACGTCGATTTTAGCGACACTATGAAAGTCGACAAGGCGCCACATAAATTTACAAGCGACCCATTGCATCAAAAAAGTCTGTACTTCTTTACGACGGTCTCATCGTTAAATCCGGTCGGACCAATCAGGAGCCACGAGCAATGGCTGCTGAGTCCTAGCACGACTGACTGTTTGATCCGCCGGCCGGTCAGCCAATGCTATCCCTGTCAAGGTAATAGCCATGAATTCGATGAGCAAAACGAGGCATAAGGTGATGACGACCATTTGGTAGTCGTTGTTGCTGTTGTTTTCATTTTGGTCGGTGGTTTCCCATCGTTAGTCGTACAGGAAGATATACAAAGACGTAAGCGAGTTAATCGAAAGCAGAAAAATAAACTAGAAATTCGAAATACAGCAGGAACAAGAGACGATGTCTCGGGCCGCGATGCTGAGTGTTTGCTTATAGTATAATGTGCTTATCCTAAAGCACCGACATCTACTCCTATAGATCCAAATGAGCAATATATGCATGTTGCAGAATAGGGAGTTGGCCGACAGTTGTATTCTGAGTACGTTGACGATAAGCGAATAGAAAGTGGCAACGGATCGCTTTCTAGACAAGATAATTAATAACAAAACATATTAAAAAGAAACAAAAGGAATCATTTTAATATAGATCCTCATAATAATAGTAATAATGATATGGTGAGAAAGTAACCAGCTGAAAGTAATGCTAAATACAAACTCAGTAGGATTAGAGGTAATAGGACGGTTTTTAGTATGATCGTAATCATCCTTTTAGTTCTAAAACGTTGCAAAACAGAACGAGACAAATCGCTGGTGCACATCTACCTTATTAACAGTATCACCTTTATGATATCGACTAAAATTTGTCCACATCACTCGCAGTGACCCTATCGCCTCTTTTTAGCGCGAAATTCAAATTTTTAAAGAGGAATTAGAGTGATATATCAATAGAGCTCTTGGGACGCCAAAATTAAATTTCTTTATTTATTTTATTCATGTGTTCTATGACTAAAAGCAAGCATTACTGTACGATGATATTTAATTGGTATGTTACCACAGTAGTCCCTAACCATAGGAAGGCGATTCTCTAGGGGGTTTCGAAAACGAACGAAAATTAACGAAGACAGTATACCACGTGAGCGTACTGCTGATCGCGTTACGTGACCATACAACAGAATAGTCCGTTTAGACATCGTATAATGTTTAGTTCTAATATCAGACTAAGATTTTTTAAAAGTAATACTAACCATGATGATTAAAAGAAGCACCATGCAAATGGCCTTTTGTCTGAAATTATTTATTTTAAGTTGTAAACCTTACAAAATATCTCACTCAAGCATTGCAGTTAACATTTTGATTTTACTTCGCGCGAACAGATACATAACGTGAGCGAATTTATTTTTGCTACTTCTCATAAGTTTTTTAATTATAATGCGTGACATCGGTCGTTGAATACTAGTAAGTTACAACTTTTTCAACGCATATATTTTCACTCTACGCTTTATAATAGGAAAATGTACTGATACCTTGAGCTACTTCGACCCGTGGTCAAATAATTTGTGCCAGAGAAATACCAATACACATTTTTGATAAAATATCTTATTAATTAATATTTTTCAGCATTTTAGTCGGTATCATTATCATTGGCCTGCACGCTATCTTTGCTTTGAGGTAGCACTACATCTGTAGTTAGCGAGGCGTGATATAAGCAATCCCTGCTCTTTCGACTACTGCTGTATCGAATGCAATGCCCGGCGTCCATGGGGTGCTATTCTGTGACGCACATGATAAAATTCAGGATGAACTAAGCAATATTATAGTAGTAACAATGACGACGACGCTAAGAACGGTGTCAGATCACCTGCGCCATCATGCGCCCGACCATTATACGGATCAAATCTGCGCTGAAAACTATTGCAGGTATTAAAGTCAGCTCGAGGAAGGCATAATGAACACGCGACATGTCTGAGTTGATTGATACTAGCTTTTGAGAATTATCTAGTTTTCCAGGTACATGTTTACGACCAGATAAACTGCAATAGTCATCACAGCACGGGCCATTTGTCTTGCGCTGATGCCGAGGTAAAGCCAGACTTTTGCCAGGCAAAAGTATACAACGGTGAATTGTCAGTAAATCGAACTTGAGCTCGTCTTGTTGATGGCGGCTTTTTTTGCGCAGACGGCATTATTTTCTGGATGGAGGGTTGCGGGGTCCTTTCTCAAACCAGCACTGCTAAGTCTGAGTTGTATCTAAATCCTGATTATGGTCTGTCGATAATGGTTACATACAGTGTGTACGTCTGTCAGATCTGGTGGAATCCGGACAGATTTGGTGGTCATTTTTCCGGATCACACTTATTTCACCGTCCCTGCAGCCTGTGTTTTACAAACGCATGAAAACAGTAACAAGAACAGATCAGCTGAACACCCGATTAATCTGTGCGCACAGGTGTGAGCGACACATAATGCCAAAAAAAAAAAGTGCTTTCGTGTGCCCCCGTTGTGGCCCTATACCCAGGCTCCAAGTGTTACCCGAAACTAGTGAGCTTTCTGGTAGTAGGATCGCCGTTTGCGACGGCGAAGACAACGCAGTTAAGGCGCGACCGCGGCACCCCTGTCTGTTCGTGGCAGTACAGGCTAATTTCGCTTCTTTCCAATGGGAAGGGCGGATGGACAAAGCTGACGTTGACCAGATTGGACGTAATACGCGACGACGATTGTGTAACAGGATAAAAAGTCAAAAACAAACGATTTGGCGCTAGTTGTCGTGCCCGTAGATTATAGGTTCTTTTTTAAACAACTCCATCCAAACGACTGACGACGCAGAATGTCTACCGTGTATTATATATAACATTTGACACTGCTTTTCGATCACGACCATAATTAAGCGCGGCTCCAGAAGCCTTACGATAGCAACTACGTTGATACCTGCAAGTAACCGTACAATATGACGTTCTATATATGTATTGTTCTATTTTGACCTTTGTTGTGTGCAACAACTGCGTCTGATTTTTGACAACGACAATTATAACGCGGCCATCGTGCTTGCTGTTTATTTGTGAACCTCGACGCGAAGATGCGGCTCGTATGTTTGTGTGATCCGGCCATCAACCTTTAAATTACAAAAATTCGGTGCTCTGCCCATCAAATATACACATATTATGACTTCGTTAAGCCCATATTATACTCATGCTTGATTCTGTTTAATAATGAATATCGTTGAAATCAACGTTGAATTAAGTGGCAGCATACTTGATTTATACTGTCACGGTAGAGTAGAACACGGCGTTGTTAACTTATAATATGAAGACACCTATACGCAATAGGTTAAATAACTTATGCTTACATAAATTGAGGCAGTATAGCCTGAATATAGACGCATCATGTTGATAACCACAGACGGACTCCAACAGTTTTTGTTAATCACATATTGGCTCAGCTGTCCTTAGTAAACTACAAGGCCTATCTTTCTCGTCATGCGAATTTGCCTATGCACAATCTAATAATTTATGATACTACACAAGGTGATCTTCTTCAACATCGCCAACAACGATAAGAAGACTAAATAGAAGTGACTTGAATCGAAAGAAGTAACTGTGTGTCTCTTGTTTATTCGCATACGTATCACGATCTGTCAGTGAGCTGTCCCATAGAAGTGTAGTAAGTGACCAAATCATGCGAAGGTTGCCTTAATCCTAATACATTGCCGCCGGTTAGTCAACACCAACTCACAACAACAAAGAAGAATAAAGCTACGCCGTCAGGCGTCGTTTGTGGCCAAAACAGGTCACCATCGACGCCACCGCGTTTCATTCACGTTTAGTAATTCTCTAAATAAATAGCTTACTTTCATTCAAAGTTTTTACCTGCTTCGTTGGATAAAAACGTTTCACAATCTGCAGAACGGCATGAGGGAACAACTTTCACGTCGTACTGCTGTATCTCCAAAGTCCTTCAACGTTCCTCCTCAGTGGAAATGAGCAGTAGTTAGTTCAGCGCAACCAATCGGCCGTCGTTAAGTTATCGACTGCCCGTACTGTTCGAGACCGACTGCATTATCTGAGTCACAACAGTTCGAACATTTTTAACTTGTAACGGTGGTGTGAGTGCGATCGTCAGGCTCAGGTAAAATGTCAGATCGTATCAGGATCGATTAGCAGTGTTTCTGCTACTGAATAGTCACATTGACAGTATTTGAACGCATCGAGTTTGATGTCCGGTAGCATCTGAGCTGCTCCAGACGGCTGACTGCTTCCAGCTTTACTACTGCCCCTAATTTCTACGAGGCCGTCCGCGGAAACACCATTCGTCTTCTGCTATAATCATGTATGATTTCGTCTGCTTCAAGTAGCTGAGGTCGCTTAAGCCGGTCCACTATATACCTACGTTCACAGATATCAGTACCAAAACTGATCAAACCTCAACAAAGTTGTGCTTAGATCATTGATTAACGAAGGATTCACACTGATAATAGGAGAACAGTGAGCAAGCGCTTTTATCACATTAGCGGTGTTTGTTATTTTTGGCAAGCCTCGAAGTGAGACGGGTAAGCTGAACTAGATCTTTGCATCAGTTCGCTGTTCTTCACCCAGTGGTACACAGTAAATACACGAAAGGCTGTTAGCGTAAAGCGTTTCGAACGCGGTCATACTGTACACATACGCATGCAATAACGGTCGCTGGGCACAGTTAACTAATTATAGCACCATCGTGTTCATTGGAGTAGATATATGATCCCGATGATGAAGCAGAACGCTGTGATGCGTCTATATACACAGGGAATACAACGGCCTTGCTTAGTCGATTGGCCTGGTAAATGTAAGTGCCTGAACAAAAGTGACGCTAAGCCTATCGGCTGCTCCGTGCTCCCACGTGTTATTTTTGTTGCTAATTTTTATTCTGCTTAGGCAGTATCTTCGTAACTGCTGGATACAGTTCTTACAGATGCGGCAGCGCTGCTACTGATTCTTCTGCGGCAACTTCTGTCGCCTGACAATCAGTAAGTAGTTCCAACAGCATAGTAAATTAAGTAAGTCAGATGACACTGTCAAGTACAAAAACCGTTTACTTTGTGCTGTTTCGATTCCTCGAGGAGAGACGGTGCTTGGAAGGTGTATCGGCTGGAAAAGGACAAGATGCAAAAAAGGGTCACCTTACCCTTTTTCCGTGCAGCCGAAGCAAACTAACTTCGTTACACATCGCCATGCCTATGTTTTGGCTACACGCACATGACACATGTTGTAGTATTCCTCAACTGCATATACTGTCATATCTTGACAGAACGCCATCACTGTTGTAAAAATGGTGGTACCCGTTACCTCGTGACAAAGTAATGCAGTTCTTGCTAAGCGGTAAGTGTCATTAGAATGACAGAAGTACGGGAACGGCGGACGTTGGTCGTATTGGTGGATGTTTTTTAGAAGACATCGAAATGTATGTTTACCTGGTACCTTAGTTAAATGGCCTTATATACATATGAGGCCCGTAAACAAGACTACTTGTCACTCTTTGTTAAAACGTTACTCTCTGTAGCGTTAATTAGTCCATTTGCGCTAGTAAACGGAGACGCATTGTATCAGAACAATATCTATTGCGGTTCAAAGATGTCACTGACTGATGACCATGTCACCGGTAACTACTTCGCGTGTGACTGGAAGATGTTAACTGAATAATTATGCACCCTGTACAAGTGCCAGGGGTATTCTTAGCCGCATGGATATCGTTGATCAAGACTTACACATGGATACGTGTTGAAGCTACGATGACTTTGTCCCGTATGCAATTTCATCTGCAAGAAAGTTCTACATCAATTCAAAGATGCTCAATAAAGCTAATTGGATGTAATTTGTCCGCCCCAACTTGTCGTACACATGTCACATGGATATCGACTTAGTTGCAACATAATATACGCTGCCATCTATGGATTGTGTTTTTTTTTTCTTTGTTAGCGTCGCAACAAGAAGCCGTGGAAACGCGTTACTCGGACATCAAGACGTTTGCTCGGTTCACATGTGTGGCTGTTCCCGTCTAAACTCTCTGAAACAACAAATCTACTACTAATCAATGTCTTGGACGCTTCAAAGCACGACGAGCCTATTTAGTCCATCAGTAGTGATACAATCAGTTATACGAAAAAATTGATACATGTACGTACACACAGACACTAATATCTTTACATTTGCATGGAGAATAATTACAGAGGTATATACGCTGTCAGATCAGAATGAGTCATGTTCTGAAGTTCCAATAACGAAGGGTATCCACGTGCGATTTGATGTTGATCAAATCGATTTTCGTAGATAGGTTTGGCTTTAAGGTAGTTTTATACTGTATCTTCGCATCTATCGAACAGCAACGTCTCTAGCAATAATAACAATGTTTAACCTTATCATCTGTCATTCTGAAAATTGCTATCATAAGTGAAATGAAGCGTTTTTTTCTACAAAAAAAAAAGCCTCCAAGTCATGTCTGTTATCCTAGACAAGCTGAAAATCTTCCTTCATTGGTACATTGATCATATAAAGTTTACAAGTTTTCACCTGGGGCTGAAGCTTGGACGACACATGGGTTATAGCAGGTGCAAGCATGGAAACTGTAGACATTTCTTGCGAACAAGTTGAAATCATATTGAAACCAGTCGCATTTATTAGATCAATATGATTCGTATGATATTCTAGAGTGTGTTTTGTGTTGTAACAACCAGAGTTACGACGGTGTGTCTTATAAAACAGGATCGTATCCTTGCTTCAGCATTTCGATACTCTGGAAACGTTTACATAAATGCAAAAATGTCCTTTTTCGAAGTTATGCACTCTTACAAGTTGATAACGTTGTCCGATCGTTGTCTAAAAAATGGCGCACACCGTAAGAGACACAGAATCGGCCACTTGCATACGTTAGCCGATACGCTGTTTCATAACATAAACAGCAGTTTTCAGGTGATTTCAGGTAACATCGGCCACATTTCGTAGGGAAACGCAATGATGACGAGTGATTGGTCGAAACTTAACGTGTACGTTTAAAGAAAGGGCTGAATGGGGGACTGAAGGGAAAACGTCCATATTTACGATCCATCTATTATATGGTGCTAAGCTTTTCACTCATTTGTTTATGGCGAAGGTAGCTGAGCGGCTATTCGAGTATTTGTATACTTCTGAAGTAAAAAAATATCGCCTTTTCGCGCTTCACAGCATATCCCGAACCAGGTGTACGTATAGCTTAGAACGCCCAAACTTGCTACCCGTTATCTTATACACTTGAGATTGAATAAAGCCTTCTGTACGTATCTAACTAACATGATGTTTAGCAACAATCGGTAAAATCTATCTTGAATCTGTTTAATTGTAATTTGGCCGATGATATCTGGGCTGTTTACTGAAGCGATTCACCCCCGTTTCAGTTTTTGCTCGCTTTTTTCATAGGGCTCAAGAGGGTAAATCTGCGATTTTTGCTAAGCCGACAGGCGGAAACCTGCTCACAGTTACATAACGGTTATTTTTCACGTGTATAGGACCTTCTAATAGTGCAACGGCTTCTACAATGTACGAAAGCTGACACGGATATGATCCGTTTCTCCCAAACAACAAGCTTAGATAAATGGTGGTTAACGAAAGAAAGTTACAGAAAAATTCATCGCAAATCTCATTTATCAACGAGATACTCTGTGGGCTCGCTTTAGCATTACAAAGACGATATTATTATTTATGAATAACAAACACTAAACTCAATTTTTACAATAAATAATTCTTTTTTATTGGATAACTTTGTCTGTTGGTAAAATCGCTTCTATTCAAAATATCGATCTGTATAGCACTTGAGACGTCTTTCACGTTTTGCATTAAGAAACAAAAGTAGCTCCGTATTTTTTTGTGTACGTTACATTAATGATTAATTGGTGCATGAAACATCCATGTTTTTTGTGAAGCTGACTTTAGCTGCGCACAGGTGTCATGCCTCAGGGTAAATCGCTAGCTAGTAATTATAGTGGTAAACTTATCGGTTGTTTTTGGCCGGATCCTGAAGCAAGCAGGGACGATTGGCAAAAGCATGGCAGCGGTAATTCCACCGATGGCAGATATTGTGCTATGCGTAACAGAACAGCCTTCGATGTCCAGACAAGGATCGCTTACTTCGCGATATGGTGAGCTATGCGTCCAGCATCACTCAGCCCCTCTAGATGTTATGGTTTCAATAGTAGACGATCTAGATTTGGCTGGTGACTCTTATTTGGTGGCCACGGAGTTTCTAGTCAGCTGGCTGACTTCGGGGCTGCGTAGCACCGAAAATTATGAGTCAGTTTTGCATCTTTCTACCGCTAATAATTTTCGCCGTCCATAACGCTTGAAATAGCACCGAATTTCTATTCAGTAAGCGGTATATATGCGGCCAACGGCAAATACGTCTTACGAAGCTCGGCCGAATATGTTGACAATACGATTTTAGTAACGTTGTGTCTGCCTTAATACTTTTGTTCTATGTTCGTACCATAAATGACACTCTTGACATTTTCCGATTCAACCCGCCGACTATTTGCCCCATCCACCTATTCATTTGTAGTATTGCTATTACGAGACTCTGATACATATAGCAGTCTCCATTGACTAAAAACTTATTACAACACATTAGTCGGCAGCTGTCTGAGGAACAATCCAGTGAAAATACTCCATATATATGCCTCCGTTATTTTGTGGCAGGCTTTGTTCGCATTTCAAATCGAAATTGACTTTATGACCATATTTATGCGTTTCTTTTGTTGAGGGAAAACAGTGCTAATAACATTATCACAATCTGAATAGTACGAACGTAGGGGGCATTTATGTATTGCCACCTTGCGATTACCAAGTATACCTACCGAAAAATTGCCCATAGACCGTGTTATGGATTAACTTGTGTAAATATCGTCCACAGCGCAACCATTTACATCATTGCCTTGATAGTTGATTTAACAATGTTCCCTTATTTTATTAATCACCATATAACTAGGAACCTCAGCGAGGTACGATGAAGCAGTACGCTTTGCTCTGAATATAACGTTTATGAAGAGCTTGCAGTTAATTAATATAATTAGTACAATCCACAGAAGACCTCGACCTGTTATTAGGCAGTCTACAGAAAGCATTGTCAATCATGTAGAGGAGGTCAATGTCAGCGTTACAGTGCCGCTTCTATAAGATTCATTGTCAATTATAGTGTGAGAATTGATGTACATACATGCGCGGCAACCGCGCATAACGGCTGTGCGTTCGATCCTCTGAGACTCGCTGACTTCAGAATGACCCCAAGCTCAGATAAAGCAAGAGATTATTTCTCTTATTCATAATTTGGGTTAATTAGGTGAACCACTTCCTTAGTATACCAATTCTGTATAGACAATCATAGCGCTGACCGAGTGGAAACAGAACTTTTTTAAGAAGATTAATGTGAAAATTATGTTTATCGGACAGCAAGTCCTATTTTTAGGCGGTTGCCATGATAGTATGGGACTTTTGCCAGTGTTTTCTGCTACTGCAGGATTCACTAAATGGATACCTTCCTCAGTCCCAAATACAAAGCAGAACGTCAAATAGAAATGCATCTTGTCCATATGCATATTCGGTGCATTCTGAGGGTTATGACTCATTCCGGATACACTGGATTGGACGGACAGAGTTTGGCACCAGAGATTATAATAGGAACTCTTTGATTATTCGACCTCGTTTTCGGTGCAAGTCGAGGGATACCCTTTCACAACAGAAAGATCTGTTTCTTCTATTTACAGAAGTGTTTACTCGTCCCTATTTGGATGGCTTGTTGTTCAGTTAGTGTTGTCAACTACGGCCTTCCTACAGGCAACAATAATCACACAGGAGATTCTTTGTTCATCCTAGCACCTCATTGATTTCTGAGGGTCACCTAACCCCTAAGTAGATACGCAAATGGTAAATAATGGGGAAAGCAACTTCCGGGGGAAGACGATATGGTGCTTGCGTCCTAGTAAATAACTATAGCCCGATTGGACCGCAAGGCAAATTGTACCGGCTGTTCTTTGTTGGAAGACATTATTGTGGGCGAACAAGATGGGACACTACATTAGCCCATCAGACCAACGGTGACTGGATTATTTTCTGTATGTACCCAGTAATAGCTATAGAAAGATCGTGGTTTCATTCAGTTTCAAGACATTTACATTATTGCAAGCTTAAGGGTGTATTGTTAGTTTGTGCTTCGAAATAGAAACGTAGGAGGAATGATTACGAAAGATGTATTTGAGACATTCTTGAGATACTTTGAGCGCTATTCAAGCAGTGTCCTGAGCCACAAGCTACGCCATCTGAGTTGATCTTCTGAGTGAAACTTATTTTCATTTCTGCTTAGTATCTTTGATCATCACTGCTATCCTAGAGAAGTACCGCGCTGAAGCCAACATGAAGATCTACACATACGAGTATCCTTCGCTGAAATCGTGTCTTGCACGATGCATACGCATAGGGCTTTCACAGCTGGTGGGTCAGATAAGAGACGGAGCAGAAAAGAGAAAAAAAACCCGGAAAACAATGCTCGGTACACTGCTAGAACAAAGCGAAATAAGTTGTATCACTGCTTAAACTGGCACTATCTAGAACTTATCATTTGTTTAGTTAACTTTTTCGAATGTTAACCCTCATAAAGGTCTGTTGTTGTTGTTGTTGTCGTCGTCGGAGGAGACTATACTGTGGTTCCATTTTTCGCTGCGCCAGTCCAAAGTCTTTACGACTCGTTGAAGGGGGGAAGCGTTGCGGACTTGAATAACGTCACCTGTATTGTAGATGAGACCATTTCTGCGGTTGCGTGATACATGGGTCTGTGTTATCGTTCACACATCGTTGTAGACCCAGTAATGTATGATACAAAGAGTACATCTAACAGGCCACAAAATCTGTTGTTACAATGACACCAGCGTGTCGGTATGTTATCCGTCGCTGTGTTTTTATTTTTGCACGGAGTTTTACAGTTACTAATTGCCATTGTGTGAACTTGTCTAGTGGGCAGCTAGGGTCGTATATCGAGACGGACTAACAATAATGATGGGTATCTGTGATAATGGCAAGTATAATGATTAGCGTATAGCAGATATGATCCGTTAGACAAGATCCACAGTGGCAGCAACAGTGACAACAATAACCAACTAAACGCATACGCACAAGTGTCCATAAAGACAGTGAAAACAATAACGACGACGAAATAGCAGCAAATATGATACTTCGTATAATTATTTACATATTACCGTCGGCAGCACAGCAGCGTGTCCGCGGCGGTCAACCATTGGCTGGCCGACGGACCGTCTCAATGTGAACATGCAACGTTACTTGTCGTCGTCGTCGTCGTCGTCGTGTTCTCGCGTTTCTTTGTCCGTGGCCGTCCGTCGAATAGCGCGGAGCAGGCATCGCCTAACGCCTGCGCGGCGCTGCTGCTGCTGCTGCAGATGATGATGCAGCCGGCGCCCGTACCGCTGATAGTCATGATAATGATGACGATGATGATGGTGATGATGATTGGTTACATAACGTCACGAAAAATAAGTATGAAATCAGATCAGATAAGCTGATCTGATTTCATACTGCCGCAGATGCAATTGGTACGGGAGGGAGGCTTATGACAGTCACGACGACAACAACAACAGCAGCGGCAGCAGTAGCAACAATAACAACAACAATAGCAGTGGTGGCGCCAGTCGACGACAGCGACAACCCGATTGCTACCCTGGTGCTTGTGCTATTCAGCGCGTGGTTCAACGCTTTCCTTTAAGGTTGGTGTTTTTCTCTTTTGGCGTAATCGGGCCGACAGCCGACAAAGCTATACAAAACTACCTCGCCAATATGACTTTCATAGATATTTTTATATAATACTAGTGATTGTACTACTAGTACGACGTGTGTGGCCCGATGGCAATCCAACTGATGACCAAAACCTCGAAAATAACACAAAAAATGAGTTGTCATTTGTCAAATAACAACGCTCAGTAACGACCACAGATTTCAACAACAGCCACTCGTCGCTTTATATATTTATCTTATCGTATAGCGGCATCAACAAGTACGACCGTAGTGATAAGAAATAGTACTAACGTAAAAAAACGCTGGCTAGCGACTGGAATGGTGGTGGCGGCCATGATTAAAGATGGTATACTATACATATCGCTACGCAAAGAACACGTACATATCTGTATCAGTGTTACTATTTGTATAACCCAGTAGGTCTAATTGTCCGTGGACGGTAAAACAGCCAAGAGTCGCCGCAAACGATAGAACTCGCACACGACAAAATCCATGTCGTCCAGAACCGCTACACCATAATCACGTCGTTTCGCCATCTCTATTGGCAAGCAAATGCGTTGCGACGTCATTGGTGGCTGAATCCTCTCTATTCAACCGCTGAATGATATCAATTAACGTGTTTCGTGTGGACAAATTTAAGAAAAACGAGAATTTACATTGCCGATATTTGCATAGAAGCAACACTGTGGTATAGCTTATTGATGATCTCCTCATCATCGTGGGTGCTGTTAACGCGACAGCCGTAGGTGAAGTATAACGAAGTGTTCGAGTCGTGTCTGGAGTATCCAGGCGAGAAGGGTCAAGAACGACCAGTGCGACAAGCGGTGATGGTTTTTTTTTGTTTGTCGATGTTATGCTGATGCTGTCGTGATCGTACAAGTTTTAGATTATTTATTACGATTGGCGTAACTTATCTATAAGTTAAACTTGTCCTCGATTGGTCTAAATGTGTGTGCGTGTACGGTTTGTAGGGAGTCGTGAACACTGAATTGTGTAGTTTGCTGATTTTAACTATCGACTTGTTGTTATTGATAGCTTTTCTCTGCTTGGTCTGATGGCGACGGTTGGAGGGAAATTAATGGTGTCACAGAATGTGTAAGTGATTGAAAAACGATATATTTCATCAACATTCAACAACATCAGCTGCAGTCATTGATATATACAATACACATGCTGTGGCAGCGTAATTATCATTGAAGAATGACGATTTTTTCATATTTCTAAAGGACAATATGGTTGTACATCGGGCAAATAAAGAAGCTCGCACAATCCGTGCCCATGGTTCAAATAGCTCGTCTTACGTTCGAGTCGTTGCATCGTGCTAACTTTTTCTAGTTCAGTTGCTAATTAAATGAAAACGCCCAATTTCCCAATACTATCGATCCCAATGAAACGCCCAGTACTATCGATCTTATTGGAAGAATTATTATACCTGGGTTGAACTGTAGAATGCCAGCAAACGATTATTATTGTTCGCTTACCAGCTTTTCTTGCAGACAGAACATTGTACGCATCGAGCTTTCCATTGTAGCACAAAGACGTGTTGTTGGTTCTGCTTAACTATCCAGCTTAAAGATGGGTAAACGTGGCGGGAGGTACTTTAAATCGTACTGGAATTATCGCGTGAGTAAACCGTAACCGATGGTCTCAGCAGGGTGAGGCATCTAGCTTCGAGTAGTCATATACAAATCGGTTTCGTCTACGATCGATATTGTTACTTATCTGATAAGTGGAAACGTAAATTAACTTGTTTTTTGTTGGACGCAGCCGTGAGACCTTCGAGCCTGTCAGGCTCGTACTACCGAGTATAAATCCACTTCCAGCGGTAAAATCTAATCCATGAAGACAAACTGCCGCGCAAATCGGGTACTCGCTTTCCCAATCAAGCATTAGCATTTATATTACCAATCAAGCAGATTTCCTTGAGGGCACGATAGCAACAGCCTTTTTAGTAGTACGAGTAGTTAAAAATTAGACGTCTTTATTCCTTTTGGAAGTGTTGCCTTGATACTTTAAGAAAGCTCGAATTCCAATTTATTAGACGAATATTAGTTATTATTATTTTATTTATTATGAGTATTTTATCCCAAAATTATCAAACCCCAGATATGGCATACATGTTGAGTAATCTACAGGTGCTTGATTCAGTGTAAAGTCGTATAGTTTTTGTCGATGCATTCACCTGTTTACCAAGGTTACTCGAGGGTCTGTCACTTAAAGTTAACATTCTTTACTTATCATTGTGTCGTAGACAGAAATACGTGGGTTATGGTTTATAGATTGGAAAAGTGTGCTCTTATCGGTAAACAGCTTCAGATGGGTACTCATCAGGCAAACGAATCTGTAAAAACAACCACCCTAAATGTACTACAGCCATGCAATGCTGTAGAATGGAATAGATTGCCGGAGATATAGATCATAAGGAAGGGTTGCGTTCGTAGACGATCCGTAGTCAACTCAAGAATATTCAGTTAGCACATGCACAGACTCAGCATGAAATGATAACTTCACAGAAACTTCACATATTAGCAGCTGAAGTGGTTTCTGACAAGCTCTTAATAGTACGTGCGGCAGACTGAGGCATAAATAGAACCGGGGTAGCAGCGACCGATTACATAAGCTGTTAGAAGGCCGACAACAGAAAGTCTGCAGTTCGTATCAGACTGAAGACTATTCAGTGTTACAATGACAACTTTTGTAAATCGACGGATCTGTGAGCGCTTAAAAATGTGCCGATTTTATTGCTAGTCAAAAGGTTAAGCTTGAATAGAGATAGATTGCCAAATTTTCGCGATGAGAAAAGCATACTCAACGTTTTTGAAACAGAATCGATTGAAAACATCATAAAGAACCTTAATTGTTTGTCATTGCCCGTGAGCGTGTTCTTCTAAAAGACCTAAGCTTTTTTTGAAAACTTTCTAACACTAAAAGTTCAGCACAGATTTTCTTACATGGCCTTTTTTTTTATGTACCTACATAAATCACTAGTCGAGCATCTAGCTAAACATCATATATCCTTATTTAATATCTATCACTGTCGAATGAGACCGGCTAAAATAGACATCAGCATACATAAAATTGTATTTTAGCAAACATTTTGTGTATGTTTTGAGATTGCAACACAGTCAATTTCAACACCATAATTTTTAGGGAACTTCATAAGCCATACAAAGTCCTTTAATTATTCAAATCCGGCAAAAGGACGGTGAATTTGAGCAGTCTAAAACATACTGGTTACGAACTCCCATTGGGACATCGTTTTCACACACATGTAGAAGCTAAGACGACGCACTGGCGGTGAGAGTCTCACTTAATCATTTCAAGTGGTTGAAAAGCGACCGACGAAGCCGTTCATTCAATTTTCCGACGTAATGGCTCTCTGCACCTCAAAACAACATGCTACTATCTTTTTGCTATGTATTTGTTTGCTTTTACCTCATTGAAAAGCAGCTATCCACGTCACCGAAGGTCAACAGTTCTACGCCGGAGTCCAGTTTGTAAACTGTTCGTGTTATTATTCGAATTATTCTATAGTTGATTGACTTTCTGATTATTGACGCTCCTTGCCGTCTGCATGTTATGATCTCTGCGTATGAAAAGTACGTCTGCGTGCCCGACGGACAAAGATCTTCACAAACGATTCCCGTACGTGCTATTGGATTGCACAGCTTTAACAAACTATCACCAAACGAGGTTAATGTACGCCAGTGAGCAACAGAAAGTAACCTCCGGAGGAACGCCTAAATGCCGCGAAAAAAGTGACAGACAATATAGGCCATTCGATAAGCCCCTGAGAGCGTAAACTACGAAGCAACAACGAAACAGTGTTACCTGTTTTCGCATTGTCGTCACCGTCTATACAATTCTGCAATATTCTACGCATTATACAAGAGGCGTTCTCATACGGCTTGCTTTTGTAGTTGCCCCAGTCTTCGCGTTACAAGCAACTAATTACCTAAAAAATCCCGGTATGTTCAACTACGTACGCCTATCGTTCACTGTATGTAACTTGCACGTTTAACCGAAGCGATGCGAAAAGCAAGCTTACTTGATGATACAGTACTTGTAAGTAATGGAGTTATCACGAAAAAATAATGGGTCACATTATCACACAACCGTCTTAAGAAAATCACAAAAGGAAACACTATTAGATGGCTACAGACAGTATATACTTGTCCTGAGACAAAGTTTGCTCGTCTATGCAGCGTACGCGATTTCGTTTGCGTACCGAGTGCACGAGCAAAGTCGAACAATACAACCTTCTATTTCTAGCCATTTCTGCACCTGTACATAGCTAAAACAGTGTTGTTACGGAAGAAAAATCCGAAACTCGGAACGATAAGGCGATTCTATAGCGCGAATTAAACTTGTTCACGGATAAAAACACTTGGAGGGCATTACTATAGACTACTGCGAATGAATTAAGGAGACTAAGTAGTGCAAATATTGAAGGCTATTTATATAAATGCTCGCGTCCTATCATCGGCCGATACCTGTGGGTTGGCAGAATCGTTCTATGCAAACAAACGGGTTACTCTTTAATACCAGCAGACAGCAGGTGAATCAGGGCGTTTGTCTAACATAAATACTCTGTGGTATACCGGTATCTGTCCACGCGATGTAAACGTAAAATGTAACGAGTTCAATTGAGCCTGCATCCCGGATATGTGACCATACGCGTCCCGGATTGCATCGGCATGTCATCCTGCGGTCGTTACGTACTGCTCGTGGAAGACATTTCTTCAAACAAGGAGGCAGCAATCGTCTACATACAGTAATTTGGCGCAATTACTAGAAAATCATGTCGTTACATAATTTCAGCCTAACGACTAGTGAGTCATATCAATGCATGCTATTATAGCTATAACATTAGCATAACATTGTGTAAATCTGCGGTTCCCAAACGCAAACACGATGACAACAACGTCGTCATCATCGGCAACAGAAGCACCTTACATCATTCGTGCGAGGCAACTATCTTTTGCCTTCGATCTAGATGGTGTTACAATTTACTAGATCCCCTCCGTTCATTGATCTATCAGCAGATACATTCGTTGACTGTCCGCCGCTTTCTAACGTATGATTTATGGCACAAAGACCGGACGCTATGGGTCATCATGACCGCCGAGAAGATGTCTAATCCTTTATAGCAATCTATTATAACTGGGCCGCGGCTGTTAGCGACTGGCGATACGATTGATGCTCCTCTCGCGAAGTTATGCAGAAGTTACCAAAAGAACCGCAGAAGAACCTGATCGAATTTACTGTTACGACAAAGGCATCGAGCTATATATATATATATATATATATATATATATATATATACGTCCGTTGTTGCGTTATCTATGCCATCACATATCTATCCGTCTGTCATCCTGTGCTGGGTGTAGGAGTACCCACGTGCGCGATGAATTTCTCAGCAGCTCTTCGGATGGTACGTGTAGCAATGCCGGCAGTTTCAATGCCATTGGAAAGGATAGAAAACAGGGTGGATAAATATGGAAAAATTGTGGTCGAACTATATTTGGCTCAGATTGTTGCTGTTTTTTGGAGGGTTGTTATTCTTTGCTTTGTATAACAGCAACATAAAGGTAAACGCAGTCATCCGTACTCTGCAAATATAGGTAACGGCGTTACGGACGAAGTCGTAGGCGAAAGAAAGCTTCGAGTATACCTCATAGGCGGCTAACGGGCAATTGCGGCCAATTTGGGAATGACGCAAAAAGCGATTAATGATGACGAAAACGAGAGAACAAAAACGATACTAGTAATCACTTTGTTTATTCATACTGGTTGTAATGTATGTGTTTTTGGTAGGACTTTACGCAGCAAGTCCCCGTCTCTCCCGACCAAAAACTGGCAGTACGGAATAGATAATCAAAAAGCACCAATAATGCCGTGTAGGATGTATTCCATAGAATAGTATTCTATGTGCGTTCTACGTGAAAATGGTTAATTTATCAAGGTGATGATGGTAACGACCATGTGGAAGGAAGGTCGGTAAATTTAACTGTAATGTTTTCCCTACGTCTGCGTTTGCCGATCGGATGGCACCGATAGTCTAATTTTGAGGAAGGATCATATCGGTCACTTTTTCAGTTCATTAGAATTGAACTTACGCCACACGCTTAAGGCAACGTAAATACGAAGTTACCATCGCATCTATTCTGAGGATGTTCGTTCTGGCATGCATTGGAACCTATCGGTTTTCAATACTAACAGCAATTTTAATCAAGAATTGAATATCACTGCAGCTAAAAGAACATGACTAACACGTTTTTCCTTCAACAAATCATTGGGGAAGCCTCTTAAAAGCCAGTCGGCCTTCCTGTTGACATGGTTCTGGCAATAGGGTTCTTCTTCGCCGAGTTAATAAGAGCTGACCAAAACAGAGATATTAATGGCTGCGTGGCCTAGTACATCGCTGAGGTAATCCCTGGTTAAAGATCTTTATCTTCCAAAAACAAGTCTTTTTTGTTGTATAGTCAAGCCGTTGAAGTCCACTTTAATGAAGTTCGAGATCGAGGATAAGAGGTCAATGTGCATTTTTCCAAAATACATTTGCCAGCGTCACGTGCACCAGCATGGACGGTAAGTAGCATTTGAAGTTATCGTCGAGTAGACGCTCACCTGAGCACTAGTCGAAGCAAATAAATAAGCTTCGCTGGCTAAGACATTGCTTTCGTTGCACTTACATGGAGCAAGCGTTGAATTAGTTCAGTCCTGATCATCAAGAAGTCAACGTAAAAACATCTGAAACGTTGTATGCGAAGATACGCACTGCAGGAAGAACAATGGCTAAGTATCCAATAGTCCTACCAAATTAGGTGTCGATTCAGTAAGTAATTATGGCATCGGAGAATTTGTAGCATAAATGTTCTAATTTGTTTTTGCAAAGAAATCTTAAAAAATGACTAAGATATAGCGTCGTTAATATCGCACATAGTAACACTATACCTGCAAAAGCACCCCAAGTCGACAAGGGTCCTAGTAAGATAGTACGCTGGTATCACTGAACTTTGAAAAATGCTCCTTTTCATAATAAGAGCTTTGAGCTGTTTTAAAAAAATATTTTTCGCCTTGACATTTTTTTCAGTTTTTATTAAACGTAACCTGTCACTTTTCTTATGATCGGCTTTCTGTCCATTGCGAACAGAGGCATTAACATTCATCTCAACGAGTAGAATAATAAACCCTCCTATCCAATATAACTTTGGGGCTAATCTGTGATGCGACCTTTTTCCGGTATGCTAGCCGAGATCTATTGAGGGATCTGTGGTGAGAAAAATAATTTAAAGATAACTTGACATGGGTAGTCGGTGCTTAACAAGAGCTGTCAAATAAAATTAAAAATTATTATTTTTAATTTAACTAATAAAAACAAATTTGATTGGGTCCATATTGAGCTTCAAGGCAAACGAGATTAGCCCAGGCAATTTAGGTAGATATATTTTTCCTGTAAACGAGAAGTGTAGTGCATTCTAATGATTTTATAGAAAATAGTAGTTATTTTACATATTGTTATGTCATTGTCAGAGAAATATCGTTTGATTACTCTTAAAGGCACCTTTTAATGTGTCCTGCAAGCTAATGCGAGTTTATAGCGATTATATTCTTCAGTCTTGTCCGCTGATGGAGAAATGTGCCGGATTAGGGTCACTTAATAATAGTTGGCGTCCACTGCAAAAAAAACCCTAGTGGGCTAATTATAATTTTCCGTCTCGGACAACGTATTTCTCATGACCTGACATTGAAATAATTAAGCGAGGCTCTAATAAACAATAGACAAAAAAAATAGATTAACTAATAGACAACAACCTCTTGGCCCTACATGATCGTTTGAAGATGGACTGGGAATACATTTAAACATCACTTTCCTACTAGTTGCAATACATCGCACAGCGATGTCACTAAATTTTTTTCGGTATCAATCACAATAGACCCTTACGCCATGTAAGATAGATTATGGGAACAACATAGGGAAAAATTTTCCTTCGCCTTTTCCAGTGACGTGAACGCTTACCTATCCTGCCAATAGGGTCGTAGTTAGTACAAATGCTTACTACGCAAATGGTTTATATTCGTTTTAATACAGTAAGCAAAGACGTATACGGCAACGTCACAATGTTTTCTCGTACTAACTGCGATACGCGACAATAGAATGATTTTAAGTCAAATTCGCTAGAGAAATTGAAGTAACCCTTTTGAAGCTGGTTGGTCTTTACCTTATGCTAATCAACATCATCATAAATAAAACATGCGAGAAACGTCCTATAATAATGTATTTGTCCTTTTATTCGTTGCTCTTTTGTCGTAGGGAACCAGTTGCTTAGCTGTGACTGACAGATGGTTTGCAGATGACGATCATGTGCCATAGCATCTTTGCGGAGCTCTTTATCTCCTTTGCATCGTCTGCTCTAAATATCGTCATTTGTCTGGTCTTCCTCCAGTGTGTCCCACTCTCCCATTTACTCTTCTGTTAAATTTCAGATGGCTCATCACTTCGAAAATGTGCTTTAAATAACATGCGTTAAAAACTGCTGGAATGAGGAAGAATATTTGCGGAATGGGTTCCACTTAACGATCGGGTTTGGTAGCTAGAACCAGCTTTTCACTTCCTTTCATATCTTCTTCAGAACTTCATGTCTAATGCGCCTGAACACTTCATTAATCAGAGTCAGGGTTTGTCACGTTGTATAATTATCCTTAATGGTTTATGCGATGTTGCACACGGATCAACACAGGGGCATACAAGTAATCACACGGAATAGCGTTCAAACATCCAGTCTGGGTCATAGGCATCCATATCCTCGTTTCTATGGCTACGACCTTTATCCTTATTGGCTTCCTACATTCCCGTTTCATTTTCCCTCCAACATCTTTTACGTAGTTGGCTTTTTTGTCACTCGCTAGAGTTACGATTATTGCTGAATATCTTGTCTCTGTTGCCCATATTTACCGATGAATTTCGATCATAGTACGATCGTGCGCCATCTATCATTATCCGCCCATGATCAATATCACGGGTAGGCATTCGGGTAGATAAACAATGGATATGCAACCGTTTACTCACAATGACGCTGGCCTAAGGGACTGATCAAATCGCTAACTTCGTTCCAACCATCATCATTTTCACCCGGTCGTCATCGGTCCTCGTCACAAACTTCGTGCTGATGATTTTTTGCCGAAAGTTTTCCGCCTGTTGCTCCTGTACTTGTTATTCTCCTACTGATGTTTCCTCAGCTTACTGCAATAGACGTGCACCATCGCAGTACACTATGCTATTTCAGGTATTATATACATTATACAAAGCGAATCGTTTGTGATCGACGTCGCTTGACGCTAGGCAACATATGGGTCGACCCGACCCCAGAGTGCCTTCAGCCGAATCGTTCGGCTGCTCGATCTAAGTATCACAGCCAATGCACTTTAACTAAACGACGCTAGCGTTGGCGCAGCCTGCTCATAGAGCAGTTTCTATCGGTGACGAAGGCGATAATGTTTACGTTTAGCTTTCATTTTTTGCCCGCTTGACTACTTCTGTGGGTTCATCTATTGGTCCTCTTAACCCTATGTAGTGCCGCGTTGGCTAACGAATACGCGGCTGCTACATCGGCCTATTAGCTGTAGAAGGGCCCTTGAGTCCCTCGTCGCTCCAATTTGACCATCTATGTCACTAGCATTGATGTGGACGTTGACGTTAATATACTGCTAACAAAAAGATCGACGACAGCATCCAACGGCAGCTTGCATTGATCGATTGACCAGTTTGTCCTAATCGATGACGGTTTTTCGACTTGCTCCAACTACTGTATCGCATCGCCGCCGACGCAAATGACCTTATCGAAAATGCCTGCTTATCTATCATCACCTGCTCGTCCTAGTCGTGGTCGCAGTAATAAGAGTAACGGTAGCCGCTACAGCAGCAGCCGTTCCAATAGGACCAATGCTGCAACAAGTGAACGGTTTTGTTTGATTAGTAAATAGTCAAATATTGGGTTGATCATAATAGCGATAATAGGCGAATTTTTTCCTGCTACCTCGCCTTATGCTACGCCTGATACCAGCTGCGTCTCCACAAGTTACAACTTACTTTGCCGGCACGAAAACTGACCATTTTACTATGAATGTCGAGTACATGCCACGCTGACAACGTTAGTCGGGAACTGGTAGTTAGCTGTCACTTGTCAACTCATATTGAAGTTTAATAACGTTTCCTTCTCTTCTAATAACGTATTTATGGTTGACACAGGTGCTCCGTCGTAGCGCTATCTGCAATGTTGTGTAATAGTTTTAATAGCAGAAATGGCAACAACCTGCGGACCACGACTTCAATAACTTTACAGTTACATACCCATGTACATGATACACTCATCATGATAATGGTCATCCTCTACTGCTATCTTTATCACTGTCGATGATCCTCTAACCGACTTTTACTGGCCTGTTCTGTTGTCGTCTATCCTTGAGTATCTCACCGATTTTCGGCCTCACATCAGTTATAATTATACTAGGAAACGCAACGTATAATGAAATGAAGGTGGTGCGATCAAAATTCCCCATTCTTTTTACTTTATTCGATACTAAGCATTAGTATCGTAAGAACGATTTTCTCTTGACAGCTTTCCGGTGTCAAGCCTGGTTAACGAACCACTTTTTCCTATCTGAAACACGACGGCAAGACAAGACGCCATGTCTAAGAAATAACATTGATTACAGAACAGTTACAAATCATGGAATGAGCTAAAAATTGTACGGTTCTAATGCACCGAACGGTTCGCGAAAAACCTGGCTTCTGACAATCGATCCTGTCAAACTGAAATGGGCGACTTTCTAATAAATTTCTATGACTTTTTTTTTCCATCAGCTACAACGAAAATGCAAAGGGCTCAAATGCGCTAAACCATTTCGTTCTAGTCATTATCATTACTATACACTGACGAATAGAATTAAGTCATTAAATTGGGGTACAAATAAGGTTTCTAAAGATCATTTGGTAATAATAGTGCGCATAGTATACGATTAGAAAAGGATGGTACAGAAAATTCAGAAGGCCGGTGCAAACTGTTGTGAATGGTCAACGCCATATGTGTTTTGCCCATATGATCATTGCGACATTAAACATCGTGGGCCCTTGCGCTAGGCCCATCGACGCCTACCTTTAGTAAATGATGCAAGCCAATAATCATTTCGTATTGTAGACGGGCAAGGATTTCATTGACTACATGTTTAGCGTAGTACAAAGGCGATTACGGAGATTTGCAAAGCAATCTCATTGAATATGTATATATATATGTACGAACTGAGTTGTCGCTGTTGGGTGACTGACGTAGAAGGGACCAAACGCCAAATTAGATGACCCCCACCCCCACCCCCGCACCCCTCAAGCAACAACCGGCTAACAGGGAATTAAGTCCTATAATGCGTCCCGTTGAGGCACTGTCATAGATCTGTAAAATCCTCTCGCGTATTGTTACCATACTGAATCAAATAGTCGTACACAAAAAATCGACCAGCGTTTTTACTGATCCATAGCTTATTGCTCCGCTAGTTATACTCTACGAATATGTTTCGGCATCAACAGCTGAATATCCCTGACTTTGCTTGACAATATCGTATCAAGCGGCCGGTCCCGTTATACACTGTCGCATAGTAGAGCAGCAACAGGGGCGCCAGCTTTGTGAGAGAAAATTTTGCCCACTGTTGTCGCGTCGTCTGAATTTTCAGTGGCCGTCTGAATCTGACTAGATATAATCTATTAGAAACGTCATTTCAAAGTTAATTTGCCAGCATCGCGTTGTCGTTGTTGGCCGTACGATCTTCTCTACTATAGTGTAGAATACTATCAGTGCACGGCTTTCCTGCCGAACGGCAGCAGCACCGTGTCTTTTTTCGTAACCCAGGTGAGCTATCTTTGCGAGCAGACTCAGCTAGAGACAACTTCAGAATCACGGAATTCAATCAACTACAGTACTCGGTTAGCCCACGTTCGACGGGGCAATACACGAACGTTCATGCCACAAATTCAGCATTTTTGTTACGGCCCATCTATCTACGATCAAAATCATTCACTTTTTGAGACCGTGGACATAAAACAAAACCAACAATTGAAATTCGAAACAAGAACGCCAGATGTGATGGTCGTGCTTGAAGCTTGTATCAAGTAGTTCAAACTTCAAGATGATATCTTACGTTGACATTATGGATTGGTTGAAGAAAGAAAGCGATGAGTTCGATAACTCTCGTAATATCCCCTACTTTATGCCAGAATAGGCAAGACGAAGAACAATTTATGTAGCAAATATAGTAAAAGATCTCCTGTGTTAAAGAATGGTTGGGAACGAAACAAACGGGTGATCAATCCCCGTGTGGAGGTCTTCATTTACTGTACCATGCAGTATCAAATTTATTCAGAATACAACGAGTTTTTATTCCTTTGACTTGCCATCGCATAGGCCTTTCTGTAGTGACCCGCTCTGCACCGCGTCTTTTGGCTTTAGCAACGAAATTACAGCCTTGTACCCCTGCTCAGTCTGGCGCGATATGGTACTGAACTTCAAAGGCAACAGGGAGAAACTCTTGTCGACGCGAAGAGTCGTCGCCTTTCACATAGCCAGGCGATGCCGGCGCCGTGGACAACGCACACCAATGTAGAGCACACAGTTACGAGATAGGACGCATTGCGAAAATATATAGAAGGAATGATGCTTCTGAATGAAAAATAAGTTTGAAAAGAAAAAATGAATAGAAGAAAAGCAAACCAGATTAGGCCGTATAGTTGACCCAGTGATCATATGAGGTAGTGCCTGCGCAGAAATCAGAGATCAACAAAACAACAAACGAACTTTAATGTAAAGTAGTCGGTTAAAATAAGGCTAGGACGCTTCCGGTAAACATCCCCGAAAACCGGATGGCCTTTTACTACCTGCCTTTTACCGGTTGGGATAGCAAGATTTAGTCGGTAGATATCGAACGCTCATTTTTGGGAATAGTGCAAAAGTTCTGTCAGAAACAGAAGTACGATTGTTCGTACTAACGCGCCTAAATGTGTCATTTTGCCGTGTTAAAAATAGATTCCTTTTATTATGTTAACATTTTACGTTCCTTAGATGAAATAGACGAGAAACATCAGAACGACAAAACAAATACTTGGTCTTTAGTAAAAATCATTCATTAGTGTCATTTTTATCTATCTGATACAGTATAGTATTATAATAGGCGTATTTTACGTCAGAAATACCCGCATATTCTTGTCAAATGTTACATAATTTGAATATTCAAGTTCATCTATATTTCATCAGTACTCATGTGTATCCCTTTCAGCATCATGTCTTCCATGATTGCATAATTACCTGTAATAATTAATGACCTAAACGTACCGTGGCCGTTTCTAAAGCCATACTGAAGAGTATTGATAAAATTTTCGCACATGTAGAGGATAGCTAAGCGTAAACTCGAACTCCAGAAGTATTACATCAGAAGCAGTGACTCGATCCAAACGCTTTGATGTTTCCAACGGGTGATATACTTTCAAATCAACAACTGTTAAACATTGGGAAAGAACCTCTGTTTAACCTGTGGTCTATATGATTATCTACTATATTGGTTAGCCCTTCCTTTCTGACCAATTGCTCCCTTTGTGCTTGCGTGAGAACCGCAATCATCATTATCAGCATGAACGAACGTTAGTCGTGTCCATTGCCTCAGCGACATCCAAGTTCAATATTATTGTTTACGCTGTTGATACGGCGTAGCTCCCGCAGCGTCAAGCACCGTTCAGCGTTGTCAAGCTTGCCACCGAGGACTAAGCAGAGATATTTCTGATTTCAGCAAGAATAGCCGGATAACGAACATTACTAGTTTATCGACAACAGCTGCCGCACGGTCGCCAATAGGCGAAAGGGCGCATCTGAAAGAGTTGATAACGCTTTAACTGATGCTACTGTAACAAACGTGGATCTTCTACGAGTGGTATGTCTGCAAAGTCGTTCGTATACCACATCCGCAATGCAAAATCCGTTCCCTGCCTGCTTGGATGCCCAGCTCTCCAGGTACACTCTCGACACCCCAATATGTCGGCGAACGCATCGTTGGATCGCCCTGTGCTGTCTGGAGAACGAAGCTGATGACTGGCTGCCCACCTGGATCTGTACTGGAGACGTAGCGCTGATGTTCCATTATGCAATCAGTGCGGGCACATAATACCGAAGATTTTTACCCTTCTGGGAATACCGTTTTCACCTTTTTACATTAATAGTCATGGCAGTAGCGGCGGCGCTGTCTCATCGCCGCCACACGACAATTCCATGTGGTGGGATTGCTATATTGCATGCCAACAATGCTGATGTTGGCAAGAGCGCCGGACCGGCGACGTTTCGCTTCTCGTGTGCGTGCTGATTCGCACGATCCATTGATTGTTTATAATAAGGATTCAAGGTATAATGTGCTTAAAGATTAGGTTTATAATATTATCTCATTTTATTGACACATATAGTTTATCGCATCATTGATATGGCATTACTCTGATTATTGTCCTTATTTTCCATTTTTCTAACAACGTAATTGTAAGTGAAACCTGTGGGGTGGAGTAATCACTGACTGACTTGGGATTAGGGGAATGTTTTGCTTGCCGGCGTAACAAATATGGTCTTGTGGCTTTGGAGCGTCCTACGAAAAAGTGAACATCAGCTGGGTTTCTGTCACAGCGATAGCTACACTCATGTGTTGCTATTACCTTTGATTTGACGTAAGTTCTTGCCATACAATGCTTCACCGCAAGCTGACGGTTCTGGGGGCATCCCGGTCAAATAAGGAAAACTGAAATATCGGCTTCACAACTCTGAAGACTTGTTTTGTGAAACGCACCTGGGGCTCAGGGATACGAAAGTTATTAGTGAGCGGGTAGTTGCATATGTCTCATAGCTAAATGCAGGCATTCAAGTTCGATTTTTTTCAAGTTATGCAACCAATACCTTCGTCGATAGTCACCTCTTTATTCGTTGTGAAGAAAGTAGAGAAAAGTAAAGTGCGTTAGTCGAACTTTTATCTGCTCGTAAATCCATCTGGAAATATGGTTTGGCGAGAATCTGAAAGAAGACTCGATCTTTGGATCCGGATTATGGCTGCAACGGTGCAGTGTCACGTGATAGCGGCTGACGACGCTGAGCGCGCGCACACTGAACCTGTACTGATTAGATATATATAAATTTACAGCTTGTCATCATGTTATCAATATTCAGAGTCGAGGATCTGTCTTCTATCTCGTCAGACCAAGGTGATGCCCTCATGGGCGCTACTCATGCATAATCATTCGAATGAAATCCTTAAGCACTAATTATTACGCATATACGGAGTACTTTATCATGCTCTTCACCAGTCTAGTGGTTCACTACCGACAGATTTCGCCACCGTCCAATGCGCTATTCACCAGAATAGTACGTTTCATATACTCCGCTTTGATCTTGGACAAAAGAATTGATATGGACAGGGCAGTGCAGATGACAATCTAAACCTTGTTACATGGATATTTGAGAATCGTTTCGAGTACGACACCTAAACGATAACATAATAAATTTTTATTTCTAATAAAGAAATAAAAATTTATTATGCAAAATCAAATGCATAAGTATACCTGAAGGTCTACATAATAAGATCATTCAGGCGTAGTCCACTGGAATAGAGTGTGTCAATGCATCTGTTTCAAGTGATTCTGTTTCTAGAATACGAAGATCAGAATCAATAATCTCTGAGCACGGAAATCACGCACATGTCTTCCCTCACATTTGCAGCTTGCGTTTCTGTGTTCGTTATCAGATTTTTCTTCAGGCGAAGCTTTAAGTTTCGAGAGATTTTCCAGCAAACTCGACCATTCGACATTTTATGAAGTTCATAGCAGAAAAACACTTTTTTCTTCCCTAGAAGACATTCTTCTCTCACATTGCATTTGATACATACCGAATTGAGCTTCCAGTACTGAAAATAACAGAATATGTATAAATCAAGGCTAACATGCGGTTCTGATAGGCTGCGCTCGGCTTATGTCTTATACGTCAAATTCAAGTATGGTATGTATATGTAACATTCGACAAGATAGACTACCCATTTTAAAAAGATACCAGCCATTTTTATGTAAACCGCCTTAAAACATTACTAAACACATCCTGGATGCTGCGTGGCTTACTTTTTGTCGTGACAACGTCTGACAGACGGTGGTACCTATAGGGAACGATGAGAGGTATGCTTGACGATGTTTTGAAAATATAATACAATATGAAAGCTCTATTTTTAAAAGAGTATTCCTTAGACAAATAGACAAAAATAAATTATTTGTATGTTCCATACACATTATTATCTGTTTTCGTCCGTACTTCCCACTGCAAAAACAATTAACCCTACACATTAATCAACACAAGTCCTAAGGAATAGTAAACCAGAGTTGGTACATAAGCGGTACGCCAGAGCATATCGCATAGTCTTGAAACAGATCTATGGTTCTTACGTCTATCTGCGATCCAATGGTTCTCAGACATTATCTAGAGCATGCCCATCCCTGGTCAGATATGGAAGCTACGCGAGGTTACAGTACAGGCATTTGGAGATAGCAAAGTTCAACTTTGAATTCACAAGTTTGAATTTTTAGGCGC
The DNA here is from genome assembly GCF_002443255.2 of Varroa destructor. Lineage (NCBI taxonomy): Eukaryota > Metazoa > Arthropoda > Arachnida > Mesostigmata > Varroidae > Varroa > Varroa destructor. The sequence goes on along the minus strand of NW_019211458.1, from coordinate 21,098,435 downwards.
TTGGTTGTAGAGCATCGAGGCATCGTGATACGTACCCTATGTGCCGATTCAACCAGGTAGGTTGTAGTGATGATGATAGTGATGTCGAGATTCTAACTGGTTCCAACTCCAGAGTTGAAAACTGTTCAGCCGCAAAAATGGTGTTACTGTTGGGTCCTTAAATCGTAACAAAACGATACGAAGTATCCCCATTAATTCCAACCCAAAATTCTGTTCTTGAAAACGACATGCTGCTACGCCGAACTACGTATTATTGAACCTCAGCAGTATATAGCACATGACAGAGTGAAGTAAATGGTTTAGGCCCGACGCTCACTCCACCCCATGAGTTTTACCAGCGGTGCTCGATTCTCGAGTTAGAATTTTAAGCTGCTTTCTGCCTTCAATAAACGCGGGCTTACTGCGCGGGCCTAACCTTCTTAACCTTGGAAAAATATTTCCTGCAGACATTTCAATCAATAAATGATACTTGGCATGGGGTAAATAGTTCGATCCGACTCAGAATTTACAAATTGTGGAATGTCCACAGTATCTTTCAGGTGTGATCAGGAATGACAGATTTAGCTAGAGGGGTATAATTATTCAGTAAGATATTCTGGATAATCGTTAGCGCGTAATATCTTCATTATCTGTTTTCTGAACCATCGTCCTCCGCACCTATTCCTTAGGGCATCAAATAATGCGACTGCTTCTTCGTCATTATCGCGAATCGATAATGATCACACGCATCGACGCTGTCCCATACATTAAACATCAGTTCATAGGAAAGCCATGCGGTATTATCGGTACGTGCGGAGGGAATATCAGATTTGACCATCGTCTTCTGTAAACTCCCTGTGAAACCCCATAGACGAGAGGGAGGGAGCTAGCGAGCCTAGCTGGGATTTGGATCCGGTTGAACAAGAAGGTAAGGGCGATTCCTGCGACAACAAGAGCCATGAGCTGTAGTAGGGAGGGGGGGAGCGAATTTCGCGCGCCGAAAATTTGCTTCGCCTCCCGCCCGCGACAGCGTTAAGCGTCGGCCGAGCGGCACAATGTCTGCTTGGACGCGCGACCGTGATCAACGACAGAGAGGGTCGCTGGGGCTATCACGATGTCCGCTGCTACCGCCGCCGTAGGAGAGCTGCTACAGCTGGATGTTGGCTTAGAATGCCCGTACTGGTGCCTGAAAACCAATCCGGTTCGCGTATATTATAAATAGCGCACGAACATACCGGCATTTGACGATGTCTGCCTATTTGGAACAGTGAAAAGAGAAAGAATAAGAAAGATTACGAAAACGAGCCGTCCGTTACGATTTGTGCTACACGATTGTGGATAATCTCAACCTGCTCAAGAAAGAGGACAAGCGCGAGCAGCACTTATGAGCAAAGGAACCATGCGTAGCCTTTCTGTGACTCCTCTGCTGGGGGCGGCCGCAGTTGCGATACTCTGTGCGACGTCAGCCTGGGCAGGTGACCACGGCTGGGATCACCACGGTTGGATCGAGCCCAAACTCACTGTGGTTGTAAAGAAGATTCCTAAACTGATTCCTGTCCCGCACCCTGTTCCTGTGCCACAAATTGTGCACGTCCCGAAAAAGGTTCCGGTCTACAAGCCTGTGCCAGTGCCCAAGCCGTATCCCGTACCCCAGATCATTCACGAATATTACCCGGTACACAAAGTGGTACCCATTCCCAAGGAGGTGCCAGTTCCCGTCAAGGTTCCAGTCAAGAAGCCCTATCCCGTGCCCCACATCGTCAAGGTTCCCAAGCCTTATGTTGTTCACGTGCCTAAGCCTTACATCGTTCACAAGCCAGTACCCTACCCAGTTGAGGTGAAGGTTCCCAAGCCCTACCTCGTTCACATCCACAAACACGTACCAGTTCCCGTAACCAAGCACATTCCCGTTGAGGTGCCTATTGTGAAGGAGCATCCCGTCGTGGTGAAGAAGCCTATTCCTATTCTCCTCGAGGCGAAGGGCTGGGACAAGAAGAAAAGTGCTTGATTATTGAATCGAGAAAATAATTCGCTGAGGCGCGACCCAAACCATTAATAGAATCAACTTTCGCGAAAAACACATCGTGATAGGCTCATCTTAGGTGTTTAGTTTCACCAGTTGTGGTTGAGTTCGAGCGATTCAGATGCTGGTGATACCGTCAAGATGACCACCGAAAATTGTGTGCATGGGTCATTTTAATAAATACTCTCCCGTAATATTTATGTACATACAGAAACAGACCAACATACAAAAATACTTATATAAAAACAAACACATATATGCGCTGTAGAAGTCGTACGTCACTGTATATAATGTTTGTGAATAAATGTTTCTCTAAAATCTAATTTAATTGTTTAACAATGAAACTTGGTGTATTTACTTACGATGGCGGCCGCAGGTCAAACGAAGGTATGTGACTGGAAAAATGTTTGTTATAGCCATCGCTACTTCATAGCATTACGTCCTAAATAACGTATGTCGACCCCGTGAAGTCCGTCATACCAGATGGCCGGAAAACTAAGAATCCTCTCATTTTACCAATTTTAATTGCCTAGATCGAATCGCAGTGAGCGTTGTTCTCCCATAATAAGGTCAGCATGTAGAAGCTTTAGGGTACTGCTTATGGAATCACGTAAACTAAATGTTTTCTCTCAGTGGTAACGAAATCAGACATTTATTTCCGCTTAGCATCCTCGTAAGGCATAAAAGCCGGGTGTTTTAAGTGGAGATCGTTGACCGTACCGGAGTGGCAGTAGCTTTCCTAAGAACAGATGTAGCGTGGGTGCGTGACTTGGCGAGCATTACATAGGCAAGGGAACTCGCTGCGATCCCTAACTGAGAACTAGTTTTTGATCTTGAGGCCCTGACGTGTTCTTTATTTTGTGCTCACATAGGCTCCGTGCACCCTAGTTACAAATATTATCGGAAATAAAAGAGCGATCTTGCCAGTTGAACAAGCTTGAATAGGAATGGCATTACTCCATTGTAGTCATAATTACAGTGCTTAAGCAACACCACAATCTAAAGAGAATCTGTTGTTGCTAATGAGACGCTACCTGTGCACCAGCAGTAGCTTTTCTATGGGTTAGACTAAAAAAATAACAAAATAGAGGATAACTACATAATAAGCTGGGTGTCTCTGGGTGTATGCGTAGCTAGAAATGGCACATATCCACGTTTAGAGGCGGACAAAAGCTATACGACTAAGACTAAAAAGTATTAAGTAACACGCACTTGAATGGATAACATAGTTTTCACTCGAAATTGTCTTTTACATTGCCATCGATGAACTTAAAGCGAAGATCAAGTGGAGAGTTTTCGTAGTTTTCACAGTTGAATATCGAAATCCAAATTTAGAACGGCGGAGGGACGTAGGTAAAACTGCGTGCCAGGCTAAGGCACGCTTTTGTCCGTTTTCGTCCGGAGTGTTTTGACGAATGGACAAAATTTCACTCACCCATAATGTTAAAGAATACGCTTACAATTGATATTCAGAGCATACGTAATAAATGAAAAAATTATTACACTGTGTCATTACCACTCGTTACGGTTATTTCGATTTATATTGCAAAGTCTATAGTAAAATGTGCTCGGAACGAACCCGTTACGGATCGGTGCGCGTGTGGGATTTACATCTATATACACACATATATATATATATATATATATATATATATATGCATATTCTGTCCAGTTTTTGACACCAACTCAACTCCCAGTTGGCAAAATGGGAGCCCATCTCATTTGTAACCTGCCCCATTTTCAACTCGCGTACCTATTCCTGTAGGATCGACATTTTTTAAGTTATCATAGGCTTCCTCGTATTTTTTTTTACCTGTGTTTGGACTTCACTAGTGTATGCTCAATAGAAGTTCGAGTACTGCAGAGAATTCGATAATTTCTTTTCCAAGGGTCGCATGCATGTTGCCCAATTTAAGTTGAAAGAAAATATCTGCTATTGTATTACCTGTTGCTATTGTTATAATGGGAGCAACAAAGTTGGCCGCGGCTAAATTTTATGGAACTTTTCGATCTATTTCTAATTAAATAAGAGAAACGAAATTAATTTATTCGGAAATTTTCAAAAATATACACCATTTACTAAATTTGGAAAAATTTAAACTTTTTAATACTTTTATTAGATTTCATCACAATTACGAGAAGATTATTGTTCAGAGTGTCAAATGCCAAAAAAACGTAAAAAACCGAATTCTCAGCAATAATTACGTTGTTTCCAACATTCGCGTTGTGCATAACCTGTATATATAAAAGGTGTATCTATGTTGAATGCTCTGTCGCAACCGTCGGCTTTTAATAGCTACAGAGACGCAGTCAAAGCAAAACGCTACTCCTGTCTCTTCTTTTTGAAAAAAAGCTTATCTTTGTTCTTCTAAGAAGCTAACAAGGAATCCACCTTCATTGTTTGTGTTACCTGTTCCTAACTGAACCGTGAAGCCGGCGTCTGGCGCAACAAAACGTTATGCAATTAAACACTAAAAAGCTAAAAAGACTTTTCCTTTTTTCTCATCTGTTTCCTTGATGAGCCCATTCGGATAATGATCAAACCAAATTAAAAGATTGAAAGGTAGTACGTAAGTGAGATATTCTGAGTCAATGGCAAAACACACTTAAGGCATAGTTTTATGTACAGTGCGTTATTATTGTGGTATGCTCTGATATTGGCTGATTTACAGAATTAGAGAGCGGCCTTTATTTTAATTTGGTATTTTCTGGGTCGCTTAGCTGGCCATTCCGGGTACCAACGCGTTCAATTAAAAAAAAAATAGCATACGGCGTTCATTTTCGTTTTGGCCATTGCTTGGTGTGTTGACATACTGTTGTATTACACGTCTAATAACTAGTACAAATAGTAATATAGTGGTTAGTACAGGCGTAATTAGTGCCAGAAACAAACAACTACGACCGAAAAAAGAATGCGAGTCTTGAATCTGAGTCTGAAACAGAGACTGTTTAATAGTTTTTAAAAATTATAAGTACTATAATTTATTATGTCGTTTTGAAGGAGACCATATTTACCGCTTTATGTTGTTACATTTCACGAACGAAACTGCAAAGGGAACGACCAACGACATGCCAAACATGGCTTGAAAAGAATAACTAAAAGCTGTCCACCATTCAAACAACAAATAAAGCAACTGGCCGTTGTCCTACCCGTCGCTACCAATTGATTCCTATTAGAGAGAAGATCCAGCATAAATTACAAGACTTATTACTTGAAATCTGAGTTTCGCCTTTGTTTTTAAAACATGGCCATTCAGGTCCTATGCTAATGATAATGTGCTAACTATAGAATTAGTGCTACTCCGTTTTGAAAGTCTTTCAACCGGCTTTGAGGCGATTTAATTCTGAAATTTAGCTCACCAGTTTCAGTAGAAGCTTTCCAATCAGTATTCGAAATCGGCCATGGCGACACCTTTAAATAAAGACCGCTTAAAGACAAATCAACCAGTTTCCCGGGTAGTTCTCTGCATTACAAAGATATAACAAGCTCAGGGAAAAAAAACATTTGAAACCTAATTCGATCGAAACCAAGTAAACTAACATTTTGTCTTCTAAGATCACGTATCTTTTTTTTCTCGTAGACTACAGGAGACTTTTTTCAATCACTATAGATGAAAAATACCAATTTTTTCTCGTCCGTTTTACATCTGCCCCCAAAAAACATGGCCTTTTTCGTACTTTGACCATTTTCCAAATTAATAATACCTTGTTTCGTATAATTTAGTGGTAAGTGAAATTTCCCACAAGCTTATATTCTTATAGCCTTGATCCGATAAGGTCTTGAGTGAACCGTGCAGAATAAAATTTCTGAAAGATGCACCAAGTGACACGAAGGCCTTGTTCCGATGATAACACATAGCAACGATTTTAAATAGGAAAAAAAAAGGCCAAGATGATCTACACATCAACTATTCGAAGAGAACAGCTACTAGATATCAATTGTTACGACGGTGCTGTCTCAAATTTGGTCTCAAATCTGTATTTAAGGCAGGGCGATACAGACGACTTTTCCGTAAGGTTCTGCTGTGCGGAAAACGCCACACCGTTGTCAAAGACTTACATGATCCCATGCAACAGGGAAGGGTATGTTTTAGCACCGTCTATATACATGGACTGCGCCAATGCAGTCTCATTCTTCGGCGCCCGGCACCTAGTCACCTCTTCGCTGGTCTTCAACGTTCCAATTTCCATCCTTAAAACATTTGCACCAGTCGTGCATTGTGTTTTCGCTTAAGGTCTTTGTGCCTATTGTCTTCACCGATATTCGGTAAGTTTCCGGAATGTTGTGAGCAAAAAATTCTGATTAAAAAATGTTTTTTTTTTTATCTGCAATTAACTAACCCGATTCTTACTGAAGAAAACTGGAGTATTTACCAACCGAATGTCGTCTTCGTAATTCGTAACGTTTCACCCATAACATCCTAATGATAAAGTAGCTGTAGGAGAGCATGATACCTTTGACGTTTTGATGTCAAAAGATTTTGAATGAAATAAGCTAATGATAATTGAGTGTTAAACATGTATCGATAAAGAAGTAGACTACGACCGAGTATTTATAAATTTTAGAAGCTGTCAAAGAGTACTGCAGACGATCACCGAATCGCTGAATGATTGAGACAGGTGTGAATTTGTGGTTGACCGCCAAAATGGAATTAATCAGATACCGATTACTCTGCCGGACACGAGCAGAAGTTGTCAAAAAACGCTGCTCACTTAGAGTCATTCGGTGGGAAAATAACTTTATTTGAAATCCAACATCTAAAGGGAAACAAAGTTCAGCGTTAGGCAAGAACTTACATTATCGTTAGCCCCTATTTAACTTGTACACGTATTTGACAAATAAATGATAACGATGCTTCCTTTAGTGTCCAATGCATCATCATTATATAGCGCCTAGAAGGCAACTATATAAATAGTCGATTTCCATTTTTCCGGAACGATTCCAACAGTACTATCGATCAACTATATCTCTTCACCTTATAATTTCTATTTTTATTATATCGTATAAAATATAGTCAAATACTACAATCATGTTTCAGGCTTGTTTTATTTCCAGTGGCAGCCGCTCTGGCGAAAGTCAAGCGGACGTCTGCTTTGTGGAAAGGAAGACATACTCGTCTGCATACATATGAGCTGTATTGTACGTTTTTTCGCGGTGAATTGAAAGCCTGTTTACATTGTATTTGATTTTCTATGAAAGTCAATTTCCATTTATTTATATAGCACTACAACAATTATTATCTGTCATTCTTTACGCAAACTGTTTGCATCGGTTAGTCTATGACCTGACGGCAGAACTCGGTTGTAGTACATCTTCAAGCCTGACTCAAAGGAAACCACGAAAATGCTAGCTTCCTGAGAAATTCTAGTAAGCTAAAAGTCAAATGACGATTCTCTAATTGGGATCTGCGTAGGTCCGAGCATACTACCCTTACTAGCTATTAACAGGCACAATTTTCACCGCTCTTAATTATCCGCATATCTAACATTGGCGTCTTTGTCACATTTGTTTTTTCGTGACTGAAAGCAGCCCTTGCTATTTTTTTTAACGGAGAACAGAACTCAGTCACCAAAGTGACGTGATGAGGAAGCCTATCGTGTATTCTTAGACGCCTTTCGGATTTAACAATCTTGGCATCTGGTACAACATAAACTCAAACAGAGTCTTCCCTCTCGCTGGTGCCTTTGACGCGAGTTTTCGATAATGACTGGGGTAAGTTAGAAAACTAGGCGTTAGTTCATAGCTTATGATGCTCTAAACCAGTATCACGTATATAGTGTTTCAGGGAACGTTGTGCAGTACACTTTAGCCTTTTATTTATTGTTATCTGGTAATGATTTTTAGGGGAAAAATGCGGTCCAAGTTTTTTCTGCGTCACCCTGCTCACATGTGAAACAGTAAGGTTATGCGGTGGTCATTTTTATTTTGGCTATTTATTTCTATAGGCTATTATTAATACTATTGCACAAACCTGCCATTCGAAAATATGACCGTCACACTGAGCCAAAACAGCGATTCGGAACTAAATGAACGCAAGCTAGATACTAAATCATGTGGAAAATTATTTAAACAGTTCATTTGTAGACCTTCATAAATTATAGCTACAATTTTATAGTTTTTGACCAAGGATGTCGAAATATTTGCTTACCGTGCTAGTTATCTATAACAAAATGGTGAAAGAGAGACCGATGCTTTATGCGTAGTCAAAAAGGTAACAAATCTCACGTATTGTTTCACGTATTTTACGTTTTAGGGCGAACATGATGTTCTCGCGGATCTAAGCGTTGTTTGTTTCTGATACACGCACTTTGTACTGGATACAGATAATGTCCAGTATATTCGAGTCTCGATTGGTAACCCCTGCCGTCCAGTGGTAATTGGCCTTCATTTGCTTCAGCACTCTGAAAGAGTATTTAAGAAAACGATAGGACTATCGAAGATTTACTGTAGGCAGCATTCAGAGATTATACGGCAAAAAATACGATCTAGATGCAGAATTATAAAAGAAAATTCCGATTTGTTTATTACATGTCTTTTGTTTTTTTTTTAGACAAGGCATCATGGATGGTTTTTTTGATGAAGCTTTGCGATGTGTGAAACGCAGTCGAACTCTGTAAGAAAATGTGAACCTTTTAGAACTAGGCATGATTGATACACAGGACGCTTATCTCTACGGTGTAAGTACACTTTCTAAGACTTTCCTGTTTCATCTGTATTCGATAAACTATGTCTACTTCAAGAAAACTTCAGATTCGAATCCTGTTTGAATTCGCACAGATGTATTGCCAAGTTAACTACATGGGTCATATTAAATTATCGCTAGTTATCATAATTAGTTAAGCTTCTTAAGTAACATAAGTACTGCTCATATCCTTTAAGTTTTCACATATACTATAAATTACAACTTAACTCCAATCAATCGAACTTTAAGCTAAGAATTGGTGCTATTTAGGTACACGGTACTATCCGTGGTATCGTATACCATACATGCCCATTATTTCGATACTCGTACTATTAAACGCATGAGCGGTAAAAGATTGCCATCGTGGCTTCCTCCGTGTTATCTATCTACAGTACGTATTTTGCAGGTGGATGTATTTTTTTTTTTATACAGCTGTTAAACTTTGTTCGCGTCAACTTTATTGCAATGGCGGATATAATAGCGAAGTTATCTCCAAATTTTGGATCAAATCTATAAGTCAGGCGGTATACAGCATACGGCCCGATACAACTTCGGCGGAAAGTCTATCTTCTCTCACAAGAAACAGACCCAGGATTTTGGGACTGATAAGCTTTCACAAAAAATCGAATTTAATGGTTCAGTGATAGCGTTTGTGTCTATATGATTTTTACTGTGCAGGGTGTTTATTGCAAAGGAAGTCCTCACAAACACCTTCTCATTGCGACTACCTTTGTTCACCAATTAATGTGAGATTACTCAGGATTTACAGTTCGTTTCGGCACTTATTACAGACTATGCAGAAATTAGTTAATATCATGCAGACGTTTCGAGATTAATTTCGAAGTATGGAACGGTCAATCTTAATTCTATAAGCTGTTTCGTATTTACTGGGGCGTTGAAGTCGCTTTTAACATTCACTCATTCACTGATCCATTTAAAAGCTTGATACCAATATTTCTGACAGCATTTAAATTCGGCCCAATTTGAGCCCTGCTATGTCAGATCAATAAAAGTGTCAAAAAAAAAGAATCATAGATCCAGAGCTAAAGTGGTGCTAGTGGTGAATTATTAGTATTTAGATTAACGGCTATAACTATAATATAAAGGCAGGTTCGTAAAAGCAAACGAAGATTTCTTCCAAAAAATGCCACTTTTTTTTTGCAATTATGCCATAAGGCGCCAGTATCGTCTTTAGCACTAAAAAATTATAAAATAATCGCATATGTTGACAAATTATATCAACGATCAAAATGGAAAAGATACCATTTTTGTAAAAATTTAAATTAAGGCTGGCAGATGAATGAATGGTGAATTGTTCGTTTACGAAGCTTTATTAAGGACCCTTGGTGTGGCTTCTTAAAGTTGTATGTTGCTTAACTAACTTCTTGTGTACCTCAGCAGTTTTGTTAAACTTGCAGCAGTTACTTCCGATATAATTAAAAAAGGGGTTAGAAATATTTAAAAGAAGTTGTTTACTTATTCACTTCATAATCGATAAACGCTTTATTACCTTTCAAAGTGTAATATTTTATTAAAAGAACAATAGCGCTTCAGTGGTCCTCAATGAGAGAACTTCTTCAAAGATGACAAAAGCAGTACTCAAAGTATTACCCATTTGCTGTCGCTCAGGCAAGTCGCACAAAAGAGTCTGATAAGTAGGTTTCAGGCCCTGGGTAACATACATAGATGTATGGACATTTACCACTAATCAGCACAGCAAAAAGCGTGTGAAAAATTAACAAAAGCCCGAGCAGAGTTATTCGCAACAATCAATGCCAAAAAGCAAAAAGTTATAAGTTATAAGCCAACTTACATGCCTTCACTTAGATTAGCTAAAGTAAAATTAAGAGATATTCCGATATTTCTTATAGTCTGACTTGTGCATATACCATCAAGAACAGCATTTGCATCCACGAAAGGGCATTTGACTGATCAGTGTCCTTACTAGGCCAAAGGTGTTTTTGCTAGGCCAAAGAAGGGAAACTGCTGAGTGAGCTCTACCCAAGCTATTTTCGTTCTCGTAAATCTTCTTGCCACGACGGAACAAAAATTCTAGGCACACGCTAAACCATTATATTTCCATGTTGTTTATATTGTTCGACTGTCGTCACTATGATCACAGGAAGCACAAAGCCGCACAAATGATGTTTGCCTCATGCGAAATAAAGAGCCGTCCGAAAAAGGACAACGTACATTATTTTTCAATATGAAATTACAAAGCGCGTAAACTCACGATAGCAGCATGCATAGGAAAGAATAAGTTACTCTGTACATAGAAGTTAACAGAGCGCATATTTATTTTAGTTCTTTTATAAGTCCCTAACTCGCCGCTATATTCTAAGTTCTATAAAAGTGTACATCAAGATTTATCTTGTATCCTGATTTTACGGAGACTTGGCTAAAGCAATCGATTGAAGAAAAGCTTCATGACAGTAACATACAGACAGACGCTATACGGATATTGCATAACAACTCCAACGTAACACTCTACTACGGAGTGCTGAAATTCAGGCAAAACACATATATACGTAGGCGTATATAAAACAGGGGCGACCCAAAGCTTAACCGTCTTTGCTCCAGACTGTTTAGAAACTACATAGCTTTAAATAATAGCAAAATTTACGATCTATCTAAAAGCCGGCAGAAAGCTAGGCTACGGTAAAATTAGTTTTGTGCCCTGTGTCAGACACAATAGTCCATTACGTTCACTTCCATCTGTAGTAGCCCCCGATTACTTTATTTTTCTCTAATAGCTTGCCCATTGGCTTACGTGTATTCTGCTTTTTTTATAGAATAAATATTGGTTTGTTGCACAGATATTTCTATGAACATGAACAATGATAATAATATATAACATTTGTTGGTTTGGTAGGCTGTCTTTAAACGACAGATATCAAACTGCAACTTACCCAGTTAATTGCCCTGACAAAAGGAACGATGCCTACGCATAGGCCAATTCGCAAAATACTAATCAGGATCATTGGCGATCGAAACATATGTCAGGCTTAAAGGCACATGCTGATATCCCACACGCATTTGGTGTCGGCAAATAGGAACCTTAACTATATGTCTGGCGACAAAATTTCCTAACCTTTTTAAAGGGTATGAACCTGAAATGTTATTTAATTATGCATGTATATACATAGGGAACTCTTCGTGGAATACGCGCGCAAGTAGTTTTTGGTCTAAACCACCAGTGTGCTTAAGTAGTTAACGGCTGGATACGTACAGATGTCATCAAAGATAAAGAACGCGCTGGACCTAAAAGGTAGTTTTATATATTTTGTGTTTGCACTGATTTGTTACTGTGGTAATAGGGCAGCCACAGAAGGGGCAACGATGTTAATGGACAAATGGTTAATTTCCATTTAGGTTGCTGAATAGTGATAGACATAAAAATTGTATTATATAAAGTTCGAAAAACTTTTGTCCCCCTTTCCTTGAGCATATAAGTGTGTCTCATATAAACTGCTACAATATCACAAAAGCTAGCTGCATTGGAGTACATAAACGAGTGCCCGCGACTCGAATTTTTTAACTAATTTTAATAAACACATAGATAATACATACGTTCGTAAGATTATATAAAGTGGTCGAAGGAAAAATGTCTATTTGAGCCTCGTCAGCCATGTACGATGTGAAAAAAAAAAACATTTTTTTGTTAAGGAGCACGTTTAGGCAGCTAAAAAACAAGTAACAAATTTGCCGTCATAAGCGGAATGGGGTTCTCCTGTTTCTCCAACATTTCCTATCATTTTACCCAGTATCGACCAATAAAAAGTTCGAACACCTCGCGCAAATTTGAAGGTTACCTGTGTTGAACACGAGGGTGGGCACTTAGTTCAGATTTCTGTTCAGGTGTACCGTACTGCGATTAAGAGCTTTGTCATTACAAAGAGGCGTATACCTCAGTCCCCATTTAGTCCAATACACTTGAATTTATTCCCTAATGCTACTGTCGTCTCCTAGGTAAAATAGGCTTAAGCAGTGCCTATGATTTAAAGCAAGCAGAATGCAAAGCATTATCGCTATTGCGACGTATCAAGTCATTATTGGGCATTACTTTATGAAAACGAGAACTTTTCTAATTCTCAGTGTTGTTTATAAGTGGGACGGGTCGATTCCGACGTTTTTTTTGTTGCCATTAGATGAGCTGAAGTAATGTTCCTATCGATGCACTAATTAGTATACACTATTCCACCTTATTTGGCCATACTTAGTAACTTAGAGGGGGAGTGTTTACCCAAGAATAACTCAAATGACTATTTCTACTAACTAAATTGCGACTCATCATCATGCTCCTAAAGACAGCCAGTGTTAGTAATCTAGGACAACGCCGACTTCCTATACCATTATGATGGCTTGGTGAAGTCCATGCGAATGTGCACCCCATTAAAATATCTCAATCAAATAAGGCTAGTAAATGTTTTCCCTTTGGTATCACCGCTAAGCATTGCTTTGAGCGGCTGGCTTTTTCGGCCAGTCATGCTTACTTACATAACGGCACGACTGGAACAATCATGTCATTTAAACTGTTGCCGAGGGCCTAAACTCCTGGCCAATCTCATAAATTCTCTCTGATTGCGTGAATTAAAAAGAAAAATCAAGTACAGTGTTCCTTCCATTTCTCTCGGTTCAGGTCAAAGAATAAACCTGATTAACCCAAAGTGATGGCGGGAGGGAAAAAGAGCTGTGAACAAGTTTTTAGCAAGCCTTCCTGTGTGACGCTTGAATTCATGCCTTAACTATGGTGGCATGCTCAGTATTCCTAGAAGACCTCGAAAAAACTTCTGCAAAGAAAGGTATGGGCGTTGTTAATTTCCAGACTGTCTTTAGAATAAGAACACTCGAAAGACTGGCGTGTCTGAGAGTTCCATTAGTGTAAGCATTCTGAATATGCTAAAAATTCTACTACAGATCAACACTACAATGCCAGAACGTGAACTATCTTACAAACTATTATGGTTTCGTCCATGATTAAAACGTCAGTTCTCATTTTTATCGCTCGTTCATTTTCAAGCTTCTGCAGCGCAGAAAATGTAAGCATCGCTAGTAAACGTCACAATGCATACAGATGACCTTGCTGTATAGAACAATAGTCGCCGCCAGGTCCTACCCGCCTTCCACCACTTACGTCTCCAACATAAAATTGAATATTTATTGAACGATGAAAGCAATAATGAAGGATGAAATTCTCTCGACAAAATCGGATACGTTTCCAATCAACAGACGATTTCTAGGTTATGTAAGCCCACGTAATTGGGCATCACGTTGATATCAATCATTTGGGTCGCATACCTAAAAAGGGGTGAATACGGCACTAGTTTAAGCAACATCAATAGGCAGGCCGCAGAGCCCATTACTAAAAACTTCGTTAGAGCTATTTTATGCAAGGTAGTACCCACCCTTTCTTACAGGTCTACATTTTGATGGGACCAAACCTACCAGCCGCCCATTAATGGAGGGTGGGTAGGGTCAAGTCCGTTTTTTAAGTGACTTATGGATCTTTACAGGATATGGACGCATCACTCTTTTTTGAAAAAAACCCAGGAAACAACACGGGACTCGGAGCCAGCCAGCCAGCTGTTTGACAGAATGCCTAATAGCGATAGCAGCACAGAGGATACGACACGGAATGCCTGAAACATGAGATTAAAAAAACATCATCGAATCCTATAAGGACAAAATCACTGATATTGATTCACAACTTTTCACCGTAGTAAGTGGAAAAATATTTGGACAGAAAATCACTCCAAAGTCATTACACATGCCCTACATTGATTTCATTGTATTTTTCTTGCGTATTTCTCTGCTTTCAGAACCTTACCAGAATCCAACCTACATATGCAGCAGCAAATAGTATAACCTACCATATCGTGGAATTATATGATGTCGTTACTTCTAACTCAGTTAGCGACAACTTTTGAAACCTCTTAAATGAACCTCACATATTTCTGTTATATTATTATTATTAATTTGAAATATTAATTACTAATTACTTCTTACATGATTAGCACTAGTAAAGATGACACTATTAATTGATTTATAATAATTTATTATCTCATATTATAGTTTGTTACAGCATACTCAAAAATGTACAATGGTAACCCCATATTTATCATAGCATCCCTATTTCTCTCTCACTCTCTGCCTCTTGTTTTTCTCTCCCTGCTGTTGTGTTCTATTTTCACCACCACTTCTTTCATCTCTTATTGACCTTCCGTTATTTTCGCCCAGTTTCATTTCTGTGTTTTTTTGCGCGATCGCTGCTCTACTATGTCGAAACCTTTTCCATTCCGTATTTCTTTACCCCCGTCAACCCCTGTTTTCCTTCTTGTTCAAACGCACCTCATTTTAACATTCAGCCATTTGCTTTTTCGTTGAGTCGACCCTTTGAAGTTAGGCGATTTGACTACTGCGTTGTAGAACGGAGCGATGATCAGTAATAATAGTAAGTTACTCTCGTTCTTAGTGTAGAATTGGTTTGTCATTTTTCAACATCAATATTGGGATCCTGTTTATTTTCTTCCTAATTTCCACCATCTGTCCGTTACCTGTTATCGCCAGTATCCGTCCACTATTCTTTGTTACTTTTTGCAAGCTCGGTCTCATTTTTCTGCTTTTATTATTACTAGAATTATTTTCATATCATTATTCAGGCATCTCGGCTCGAAGCGTTTTTGCCTTTACCTCGTATTATCATAAGTTCTACCATTATTAGTATTATAATCATTATCGTATCTCTGCTTTAACTATTATGGTACACACAAATATACATAGCCTATTTCAAGTTTTGCTTCTGTCCCTAGCAGAAATTTGGGCTGCTTGCTTTCCAGGGTACTCTGCTGCCATCGGGTAGAGATTTGGCGGGAAATTTGAATGATGAATTCGAACGAATAGTATATGTACGTTTGTTGGATGTATATATCTCTTTAGCTACTTTTTGAATGAACCGTATTTTTGAGAGCCCGTCAACGACAATCAATCTATTTAGCTTCAGCGTTCGGGCCTCCTTATAGGATGAAATTACGTGTACTTCGCTTACATATGTATGTAAGGAGATGTTAATTTCCAGGTATTGTAGTTTGTTTACATATAAGTAAGCGTTTTGTGTTAGGCGAAGGCTAGATGTGAACCGAGTTCTATTATAGTTAATCTCGTTGCTATTGGTTAGCATAGCAGCCCAATCATGTAACAATAGCTATATATATATATATATATATATATATATACGTGTAGGTCCTCTATACGATATTCGGTCAGATCGCGTTCCGCCGTAGAACGAATCCATGTACGTATATGGAGGGAAGGGAACTAGAAGCGGCCCGCCCGTAGTTGACCAGCTCGGCTTGTGTTCACTTAAACACTCACCAGGATTCTTCCGCGATGTGGGTTTAGCAGCGAACGGCAATTAAAGGTTTATCTTTCTGCCCGCTGTGTCCCAGTTATCTTGGTATTTATTAGTAGGAGCCCGAGGTGCCGGGCTGGTCGAAGACCGCTATGGAGATCGGACGCAAGTTTTTGTTTCAAACTTGGTCCATTTCTATTTTGCAGTGCAAAAAATGACACCTGAGACTCACTCATTATCGTTTTGTATCGCATTTCTCTTTCTCTCTCGCTTTCTCTCATCATTATGATCATCTTCGCAGTTAACTGATCATCATCATAATTATTGATGTTTATCATCAGTGTGTCGCTATTATAATAATAATAATTATTAAATTCTTGTGTATTTTGCTTGACGTGCCTATTCCTCGTATTTTCTTTCTGTCGTTACATATATATAATATTTATATAATGTATGTGTATCCGTTTTCTCCATCCTCAGTTTCTATATATCTGCTCTGTATTCATCCATATTAATAATATTATCATCATCAGTCGCAGTATTGCACTCCATGGCTCGTGGTTCGCGGGTTCGCGTCACGTACGCCCCTTGGCGGAGTTGGCCACAACAACACAAACGTACACAAACGTGCATTTAGACCAACAAAAAATCTCGATCGTCTCCATTGTAATTATATAATTATTTTTATAGTGTAATTGGTAATTCCTTCTTGTTGCTTTCAGTTTTTGTCTGTTAATTAGCTTTTTAGGATTAGTCCACTCTCTTTCATGTTGCTGACAACATTCACGCTCCCTTAGGTGTGTCGTGGGTGTACTGCGGTCGATACGCGGGGGCGGTCATCAAACCCTTTTAATTCTGTATGATCACCACCTGGCCGTATATCAACCTTCGTGTAGAGAATGGGGCAGGGTTATGAGGGGTCTACAATGATATATTTTTTTCTTACCAAGCATCTACTAGCCACGGTAAACACGTCCACTACACTCACTAAAATCACCCCTAGATTCAGTATAGAGGCAATTATAGTGCTTGGTTTCCACTTTGTGTGTGTATGTGTTTATTGGGGGATATGAGAGGTACTCAGCGCATACGCACTCATCCACAAATAGATACGTTTCACATACGTTCTTCTTCACGGACATTTTCATTGATACGCATGCTGGCGCTCAATTTGCTCTCCATTCTCGCTAACGGTTTAGTTCGTTGACGACAACATATGAGAATTTCTTTCTGGAACGTATTCTCCACGTTGGTAGACGACGTGGATGAATGACCGCCTTGGCGAGGTCCGAAACTTCGGCCGAAACACGGAAATGTATCTTGCTGTCACTGATTCATTATGTGTTTGTTGGTATTGTTGTTTCTACGAACGTAAATAGATGTCGAAGTTCATCCACAACAGGAGCTAGTCGATTCGGTGGAAGTCGACTTATGCGTCAGTAATTCTACCTTAGTTTTCCTGTGCCGCATGGGAATGTTATGAAACTATTTGCCAGTACACATTATTTAGATGTTGTAGCATAACTTCCTTTTTAGTATTAACCCCTGGTTGTCTGCTAGACCTTCTAACGAAGTACGATTATAACTATTGTTGCTGCTGCTGTTGTTGTTGTTAACAAAAACAATTATTGTTCATTTGTGTTTGATAGCTGGTACTGATGTTGTTGATGCTGTTGCTATATCGACAATTCAGATCAGTCCCCGGCGGAAAAAAGGATGTCTTTCCCGTGGCTCCACCGGCGAACCACTATCATCATTGAACCATCTCGTTCGCTCGATCCTGTACGACGACAGGTATGATGTGAATATGAGGTTTCAATGAAAGTGATGCCTTTGGCCTCTGCTCGTTCGTCTCATCATATCTGATTTTCTTCGTTTTCACCATTGGATGATCTCCTTCTCGTAGTGTGAAAGTGACTACCTAACTAAGCTCGTTCCCAGCCAGAGCTGACCAGTCGGTCTTCACCACAACCCCTTCTTGAAGATGTTTTCTCGTCTTGGCGACGGATTCCGGCACAGCTGTCCTCGCACTGTTTGGCGCCATACGCGTTTGTCAAGTCTTCGTTGTTCGTTCGAATTTCCCGCCATTTCGCTCGCCTTTCAGCCGTATCAACGTGTTTGACAATGCCAGTTGATTTCACGTGTTACCCATTTTACTGTCGTCCCGCTATCGCTGTGGTCGGCATCGATGAACAAAGAGCGCCTGGGTGTCGGTGATTTCTTGATGATCCGCAGTTCAGATGTCTTTTATCCCTCTTCTATTTAGTGCTATATTGTAGACTATATAATTGTTTTCGCCCATAATTCTCTGCCATTGCAAAATTGTCAGCCAACAGCCGAATTTTCGCACGTTTGCTTCTCTTTGCTTTTTAATTCGATTCCGCCACGAGGTCCCTTTTCCAATATACCTTCGTTCTAAATCAGCTTCAACATTGTTTGGTGCCCCTTTAATTTCATTGTCCTTTTTATAAGATGAGGCAACACTTAACTAGTGCAGTATAATCAATCGGAGGAATCGATCTTCGCTCGCGACCCGCTCCGTACACACGTCGGTAAAAAGCTCTCTGTTAACGTTCTGCTTTTTCTTTCAGTTGTACGTTCTCTGTCGCCGTGTGACTGTTCGTATGCATTTTATCGTACGCTCCGCTTGTTTCGTTGCTATATACTGGAAGCCAGGTTATTTCGGTTCCGTTATGACGGTGCCAGGACGTCCTCGTCTTGTCATGTTTGGACGAAGCACATTTGGCCAGTCGCAAGCTTGTTGTTTTTATGCCACAGCGTCACTTCTTGTAACCTTACGTACCATCTCTACGTCATGAACGAAAAAACCACACAACTGCATATGCACTGCGCCAGACATGTTTGCCAACGTTTTCGTTCTAAGGTCGCCTCGGACGACCTACTGGTCAGAACTGACCGGTCGTTCACCGGTCGCCCGTTCCTGTCTTGCTGATGCTGTTGAGGTACACCTGTATCGTTATCACCTGCTATTGTTGTTCTCTGTTTTACAGTTGCTCTTCTCGTCGTTGTTGTCGCTGTTAGTATTATTGTTAGATGCGTACAACCACGTTAGTACATGACCACCGCTCGCATGGCACTAATAGTTACTTGTTGACCATTGGACCTTGTGCGACGCGGATCCTCCCATTGAATTGAGATTTCAACGTCACCCTCAATTCCTTTTCGATGTTGACGGTCCTTCAGTCGGCCTCCTGCTTGAGTGGCGTGCTAGCGGCGGCGACGGCGGCGTAATGTAACTGTTGACGCGGTTGCCGTTGGTCATGCTCGTGATGCTGCTGTTGTTGCTGGTGGTCGTGCGTCGGTGGCGTCGAAGCCTAGTTGGCGTGGATGTCCATGATGTGCTGGGCGGAGGCTGCGTCGTAGGGCGAGGGCGCACCGCCGGCCAGACCCGGATGATGGCCCATCATCATGGCTGCGGCGGTGGCGGCTGTAGCCGCCGGGTGCGGGTGTCCGGGCAGGAGCATCTGGTGAGAGTGGACGGGAGAGCGTAGCTGCGACATCGTGTGTGCCGAAGGCGGATAAGCGGCTCCGGGCGGCATTCCTGGCATACCCATGCTGCCCACACCGCCTACGGCCACTCCGACGCCCACTCCTCCCTCCTGGATGCCGGCGCGGTTCGACTGGTCGATCATCGGCTGCACAATGCGCCGCCTCGCGTTGATGAACCTATAGAGAGAGAGAGAGAGATAGACAGACCGATACCAGATAAATATTAAGGAAATGCTGCGTCATTTATGATACGTACGTGAACAATGACGGAACTTATGGTAGTCCGCTAAGTTACTAGGTCAGAGCACGTGTAATTCTACTCGTGTATATATATGTACGAAAAAGATAATATACTCGCGTCACCAGGGATGAGGACGGTGATGAACAGCATAAACGAGGGTGGCATAATGCGGAGCGTACGCGTCTCCTTACGTCTACCTTTGCTACTAGCAGATAAAAATTTTTGACAGAGCACGAACTAGCGCGGGATTTCATTTGACTTGTTCCTAGGCGATCGCAAGGGGCTGTGACTCTTCAAAGTGTAGGGGCGCTGTAATTGGACAGATCCCTTTGAGTCAACGTCCACTGCAGCCTAACGAATCTAAGCGGCTTTGCAGCTCGAAAGCCTGGACGAAGCTTCTGACTGCATAGCGGCCCGGGTTCCACACATCAATAAACACAGCCAAGCGTCCATACACTGAAGTGCGCGGCATACATTAAGGTACAAAGAACTGATGACGAAGGGATAATCAATCAACCTGGTAGTAATCTTTCATAAAAGAAACGGGCCACCAATTCATTCAGTAATTAATAGATATATTCGTGTTCGGCTACAGGCATTATTGGTCTTACGAAACAGTTTGGCCGATTGTCCATTAACAACTCGCTGAAAGCTCGGCAACGATATCACGTTTCTTGTGATCACCCCACGGAGAAAATGCGGGGTCCCTCCTGTAATCCGACTAAATCAGCCAAGCACCCCCCCCCCCCCAAAAAAAAAAAAATTCTAATGGTTCTGTAAAGCCTCGGTGGCTATAACATAGGCAATAATATATTTATCGATATAGGTGAACAGGTCTATTTGCGTAATTCTTTCCACTAAGTATGAAACAGGCAGACTCTTATGTGCGCCCCCATTTCGCACCCCCTATTTGCACTCTGTGACTTCATGACTCAACCCGCATATTGCATGAGCATGCGGTAACTTCTGCGATGTCAGACTATCTAAATGAATTAATTGTTCCCATGACCTTTTGACAAGCATGTCTGCGGCCGAACACTAGCCTATACTGCACATGATGGTCACTTCTTAACGACATTCTCATTCGCCTTCGAGTTAGCCCACCGTTCTGTATATTATCAGAGCGACCCACTACAGCCAGCCAGTCAGTCGTTAAATAAAAAGAAGCCGAGCTCAATTAAGAGTAAATAAACTTGCTTTTTCCCTCATCTGCTCTGTTTCCCTTGCTCTCTCTCTCTCTCTCTCTCTCTCTCGCTTCATCCCAAGTGTTTACGCATCGCTTTTAGTTACTCTCTGTCGTTGCGCTGTTTATAAGAAAGTGTTTGGCCACCGCTAGCTGTAGAGCACCTTGTTAGCGCGCGAAAGCATCGTCTCTACTAGCTAGGTTGTTGAAGACCCGGTGGTCGGTAGAACCGAAGCGTGTCTTGATTCTCGTTGCCTATCGGCCAATTGCTATCGCACTTTCCCGTAACGAATGTGCTTGTCATAAAACAAAGACAATACGACAAAAAAAACAACAGCTCGTAAAGCGCGGCCATCTCTGCTGGCTTCCGCAGTTTGCTCGCCAGCCCGTATTTCGGTCTATGGCAGGCGCGGATTACATGGTGGGCCGCTTCTGGCCAGCTTCTTCCTGGCATAGCGTCCGTCGTACAACGTGTCAACCAGGCTTTGTTCGGTGACTATTTGCCGTTCGGTGGTCCTTCACACCACCGGCCTAACGTAGAGTGTCTCCGTAGAAACTGCAACAGACCTATCAGTAGCCATAGTCATAGGACAACAACAATTGAAGTCTGTATTTCACTATAGGTGGAATCGAAACAACGACCCGAAGCAGCAAAGAGAGATCTACGAGAAAACGAGTACGCTGAACTATAGCGACAATCGAGGCGGCGATGGTGGCGGCCGCCTCAGCAACAGCTAAAGGACACTTTGAATGCTATGTGATATCATACCTGACAGCGAAGAGACCTGTAATAGCTAAGGAGTCATAAAACATTAGACTACGCTTACTGGGAACACAGAAAATATTTGTGTATACACATATCCACGTACAAATGTGTACAGATATCACGATATCATTTTAGGCAGAAATCAGCGAAGGGCAAGTAGAAAAGGATCGAATGTAAATAGATTTCGTTGACGTGGTGGCAGGGCATGGCGCATCTAGTAAACGTTGAAGCGCAAGGAAAACTGTCAACAAAGTGCCAGGGTTATGCTAGCTGAAAACGAATTTGTATGATATTTGTTCAGTTTGGGATAGGACAAATGTGGCTATCGTAAGTGCATATGAGTGGGAGAAGTTTACAGATGCAGACCAATACGACAAATAGTACGTATGCAGGATATTACCTGGTACAAGTGACCTATTATGATGTTAGGTCAGAATAGATAGGTGCACTAATGGCTAGCGACGACCCAACAGATATCTATGGATTTGAGACATATCATTCATCCTATAGGTATTACCAAAGACACAATTGAGCGTCCGATAGTATAGGTTTACATACCAATGTAATGCTTAATCGAACTTCTTACCCGATGACTTGTATAAACATGCATATTCACTGCACTGTTTGACGTAGTGTCTGCAGACGAGGGCTTTGAACTCGAGAAAAAAGAAGAGACTTCCTTTTTAGTATTAGTTCGAAAAAAATTGTCTCCACCTTTAGCGGCGCCAACATTGTTGGTTATGGTGAGAGTGGCAGAGGTGAAGCGATATCCTAGCTGGCAAAAAAAACATCGAAGTACTGCAATAGAACCTCTCTTTCTATTTCTCTCTATTCAGGATGCGCAGCTATATCTACATCTATATTTTCGGAAGCGTTCGCTTCACTCCGTCGTCGGTTGTAGACCTCGTCCCCTTCCGTCATAAGCAACTTTGTGTCGGTAACATTACCGCTTTCTCTACTTCACTTTTGGGGCTCGCGACAGCCAACGTATTGGTAAGTGAGAACACTGTTGGTGGCTTCATTGGACCGGGATACATTACTAAAGCTCCTTCTTCTACCTCCGTAATACTATTCCCTCAACGGCATCGCCTTTTTTATTTTCACTTAAGTTTCAAATCACCCCCGTAGGCAAATTGGCTAAACTCAGATACCTTTACCAAGTAATTTGAGTGGCTCCCTAGAATCAGACTAACTATTACAGCCATGCACATTGACTCTGCATGCATTTATGTGCCCTTTACTTACTGTAAAGTGATTGAAGTGTGGGTTACTTCGATATTGTGCTCGTTCTATCATGTGATCTCTGATCCGATGAAGGAAAGAAGCTGGCGTTTGCTGTCGCTATATGACTTTGCGTAAATGTCTATCAGTGAGTGTGCGTGAATCTAACGCCGAGTAGTCGTGCCTGACACCGGTTGGGCCGGCCGCTAGGACAGAAAGAACTACTCGAACCGCATTACTTGGGTAACGCCGAATGAAAGCAAGTGGGCACCGGGAATACTGGTTGTCTCGTTGGGCTTCCTTGATCCTTATATATGGCTCCCATGGGAGGCGTCGCGCTCCTCTGGTCACCAACGGACAGCTAGGCAGGCCAGCAGGCAGTGAGGGACCTACCGAGCGATCGATCGATCCTGCCCTTGCCTTTCTGTCTCTGTATACTGTAACCTACTACAGACGCACTTTGCTCTGCTATTTCATTGTCACACCGACCAAAACTGGCCAACAGCAAGGAGATTTATAGGCCGGATTTGCAACTAAATACCAAAACACCTACGTCGCCCACGATCGACTCCTGATATGCTCGCGCAGGCGAATCTATGTTTAGACTGAAGTATACCGCGCACACGAAGCCGTCACACAATAAAGCTATATCTACCTTGCCAACAAAAAACCCGAGTCACCCTTCTCTTTGACTTTACGCGGCTTGCAACGCGATAGCCGCGACCCATAGTCGCTCTCACAATGTCCCGTAATCCGTTATTCGAGCAAAGGATCAATTGTTGGATTAAATAGAGTAATGTGCATTGCATTTGCTAGCGTAGCTACACCGACGAAATCATCTACGTAGATTGTTGTCTATTGACTGCTGGAAAAACAACTTGAAAAATAAACTGTGCCATATTTAGATTGGGATGAATCCGTTGACAGTTATTCTAATTTTGGTGTAGCTGCGGTCGAATTCAAAATTCGAACACACTAAATAGCGTCTGAAGGTCCTATACAGGAAACGAAACGTTTGTGTAATCTTGTGTAGTTTATTTACGCGTCTGGTCGCATATACAACATGTGTGTGCGGAGATCCAGGGCACAAATCCACAAATACTGTCTTTTCCAGCTGAAAACCAGGTTCCTGCCTACCGTCACGCCAGCGACGGATCTTGTTTATAATGAGGCAAATACCTAGCAAGTAACTTCACCGTTCATGGCTCTGTGCTCACTGTCCAACCTCTTTTCTAATCGTCCTCCTTTTCTATGTGACGTATCTTCTTTTTCTCTATCTCTGTCATTCATTAGTGAAATTCTTTGGCAGTTGTGCAGCCACCCTGTTTTTGCCCCACACATTACACAGCTGTCGAACAACTGGATAAGCTGCCAATATGGCGGATGCTGCTGTGGGCACGGCCTAGGCTGTTAGATGTCCAGGCAGTACTAACGGAGGTACTGCCCACAAGCGAGCACAGGGACTGTCGTTAGGAAGCACAAGTCTCGCTTAGATACTTCAAATATTTATACCGTTCGCATAAAACTACGTAACTATTGTGCTGCACCCCGTCTTGCTACTGGTGCTGCCCCTACTGCGGAAGAGGTGTCACTTCTATTTAACTTAATGCACCCTTTTATCCACTAGCAGTACCGTAATGGCGACCCGAAAGACCACCCCCGGAGGTGAGCATTAGTCCCATGCCTTTAGTATGTAGAGAAGAAGAAGTTATAATGCAGCGAACCAAACGAAGAAACGAGGAACGAGATGGAAAGACCCCGATGCACTAGTTCGCGCGAGCGTCCCACAAACCCAGCAGTGCAGCTTTGACGAGTAAAGAAGTACGAAACATCCACTAACATTCACAAGCTTCCAAGTCAATGATCCTGCCAACGGCATGGGGAGGAAAACAACCAAATCAGATAGTCAGTAAACCAAGACGGCTGTTATGACAAGAAGCTACTGTGTCGTGATACAGCGACACGTACAGGGAAAAGTCATTAGGCAGAAGACAATGTCGACGCTATGCTTGGCTTTGGTTTGTGTTATGGCGGATGGCACACACCGATTCATTGGTAAGTAGGTCTGGATAAGGAGGCAGGAAAAGGCTTACCCGGTTACATTACAGTAGTGGGTCGAAGCATAAATGTCGGGGGTAATGAGTCAGCTCCATTTTAGAGCTGTTCGATCAAATGAAGCCGAGTTGTACAATAAGGCTGTGGTCGTAAACATGGGATATCGAACGACGGTAGTTCAAATTCTATAATATATTAAAGGATTCGGCCCTACGAAGATCGTGCACGCGAATCTGTGCAGGTTGGATCTAGTAAATATCTGAAAAATTTACTGGACAGCCCAACGCATGTTTATCTCTGTGCTACGATGAGCGCGACCATATCAATTCTATAGATGGTTTCAACATAACTTTTCCTCTCTTTGTAACGATATGTTGAGTTAGCTTGGCGTGCATTGTTTACACAGTTCCATAAGGAGCGCATACGCTGTAAAGACATCAAGCGAAACATCAACACTTGTGAGCTCACACCCTAAAGCCTGTTATTTCCTAGCGAAGTTATGCGAGCACATTCAGATTCACTGGGAAACCTGGCTCCCCGCTACGATTACGCTGTTCGGCCAGCCGGTTTCAAAACTACATCTTGAAACAGTCATAATGAAACTCACCTATTCGCTGTTACTTAATCGTGTATTTTCAGCGTAATTCCCGTCGGGTAAGAGCATCAGTTGGCTACCTCTAAGATCTATAGTGACTTTTTCGATTCTAATGCCTTTTGCTTGCCAAAAATCTTCCAGTTTATTTACACCCTGATAAGGCATGTTCTTCAGCTACTATGAAATGACTCATAATACCGCCGGTTCTTATTGAAGTAAGGACAGAGATGAGATGAGATGGCCGGCTACAGGAGTTAAAGTAATGCGTCTTAGCAGACCAAAGCAACCGCTATGAGGCTTAATTGTTTGTTTCCAGCAAAAACCTTACTTAGTGGCATACTCATTGAAATCTATCTAGCCCAGCTCGTTTCCACCCAGTCTAATGTAAAACATGTACAGCTATAAAGGCCAATATTGGCGTAACTTTATCTTGTTAGTGCTTAGCAGAATAAGATATAACTAACTGGCTTTATCAAGTCACTACTGGCTTACGCGCGTCATGCATGATTAAATCGATATCCAGGGATCGGTTTTTCTGTAGAAGCTAATACATGGCGCGATAATTGCACAAATCTCACTATACTTCGCAAGAGATGCAAAGGACGGTATCATTAACCATCTCTTAAATAAACCTCAGTCAATAATACAATACGAACGATGTTCGAAAGCGTCCATTGGGCTGGCTGTTCCTTTTCGTCTACACGCAACAAATCTACCTTCCTGCCTCTTAACACGTATTTATTAGAAAGTGGTTCGTTTTGCGACCTGGTCATCGTTTTTCTCTTTTAGACCAGTTTAGACTCAAGATTTTAGGCGCCCACACTCCGTCCCGATGTCCAAACACAGCTGCAACAGCGCTGTTAACCGGATTTCGTCCTGCTCAGTGAATGCTACCACCTGATCTTCACTCGCACCTCGTTAGCGGTACTGTTCGTGCACCCGCTGTAGCGTACTTACTTGTTCTTCTCACTAGTTTCGTAAGCAAGATGTCCTATAGTCCGCCAGTTCTAGGCGCCTGTAAGAGCACCTACTTTACTTCTTTAGATGACTTTCCCTTCAAACCTGAAAAGCTCAAAACGACAACAGCGCTGTCTAGCGGCGTAGGGCAGCTATAATGAGATCTCTGAAGTGACTTTTGCTTCCAGCGTTGCCCAGCTGGCCACCGCTGTTACTACTAGTACTACCGCTATGGTTATTTACAGTCAGTCACTCCCAAGTTGTCCGATCCTTACACCGCACTAACCGTTGGTCTCAGATACGTTTGCCGCCACTGCTTTCACAGCTCCTCGCTAACGATTACCTCTTGTATCCAAAGCACAGTCGACTTAGCCCTCCGACGCACACGAAGCTTTAGCTTTCTTTTTCACCCCAGAATCCTACAAGTAAACACAGGCAGGCGGTAGCCGACCACTGGGGCAGGCTTACACAGCGGAATGCTGGAGACTTTGAACGCGTCCGCTATGCTACCAGAGCTCTACGCAGCTGTACGCACCTCCTACCTATAGTTCTTAGGACGCGCTCCTCTCTAGTGAGGCACTCTCACTAGATCATTCACTCAGCCTTCTTCCATTCGCATCCCATCCTCTGTTCCCTCGCCCTCCCGATATATAGTCTCATTCTTCTCTAAAAAAAAAATAGGAAGAAACGAAGCCGAAGAGACCATTTTCGCTCGGTCTTCACCGCACCTAGCGATGTAGGAACGGAACGCTTCACCGCTCAGGGGCAGTCAGCCAGCCAGCCCGAGAAGATCTTTAGTGGACTCCAGTGCTAGAGGCTGAAGTATGCACTCAATGACATTAGCCAGTATAATGCGCGCGGCTGACGCTGCTGCCGTGTCGTAATGTATTCAAGAGATATGATTGGATTCCGCGCCTATATACGCACCCTATTTTGATACGGGCTTACACGTCTATTGAGATTGCGCTGGGTAGACAACGCTCAATACGCTCCGACATAGCAAAGTCACCGCTACGAGTGCCACTGCCACTTCAAATTTCGTTGGATTGTGAAAGCCACACAGGCAGTGGCTGTACGTTTCTCGGTCTCGGCTTTGGGCGAACTCGTGATTCGCGCATCCCGTTGTTCGCAACAAGGTAAAATTGGCACAATGACCCGTGCGAGCTGTCCTCCGAAATATGCAGCGTACCACCGTAGAGTTCACTGAGAAGCAGGCATAGGAAAATAAAGGCTGACGCATCACCAATAACGACGATGAACTTTAAACGTCTAACTATAGCGATATTACAACACTGGTCGCTTGAATTCTTTTCTGCTGTATGTTAGCTCCGAGAAAAATCTGGGTGGCGACTCCAGAACGTCTTCAAGTTGACTCTGTTATTTGCTAACTTGATTTGGAAGTTGCTGCTGTTGGTGTAGATGTCAGTCTAGCTGCAGCGTGATATCATCGCTACGACGTCCGTGAATCGCTCGGAGACACTAACAAGGGCAGGCTCGAAAGGCCGAAACAGAGAGCTCCGTTGCCCGCGGCACGAGTGCTACAGCAGCCACTTCGTACAATAGCATACAGGTAGAAAGATTTGTATGTATAGCTGAAACGAGATGACGAATCTATGGGCGAGTACACTTGCTTAAACCCCGTCCCACGATGGTCTATAGCGGTACGAGCGCCCCTAACCTGGGCTCTAGATACGCCTGCTCAAATGGCCGAGTGACATCCACGGTAATGCTAATGGTTGAAATGTGATTATTGCCAAGTAAGTGGATATCACTGGGGAAAGTCTAATAGTAGATGGAGATTCAGGCTCGATATGGCCCCAGGTCTCATTCCACGTACTCCGATGCCATTCATCGATGGGTTTTGAAATGGATGCAATGTAGTAGTTGAGTAGTTGATAAAATGCACCTATTCGAACTTCGAGTATGGCCGAAAAACGAACTCACAACTTGACACGCAGTTTGCAGCGGCTAGCAGCTAGGATACTACTAAGTACCGGTAAACATTATCCATTATCTTGAGAACGGCATTAAATGAAGTCTACTTCATTGTAAGATAATTGATTTATATAAATATATATTTTATTGATCTGTATTGACAAAAATATCACCAGTCAAAAATGAATGGAGCGAGCGAAAATCCCGAGTGTAACAACAGGACATATCAAGCACAGCCGTTCGTGATCCGTTATGGCTGTGTAACGGGTTTATTCGTCCAATTTCAGCCCGTCATTCTAGCGCGCATGTGCTTTCTAAAGCATAGCAACGCTTTTGACAGCTCCCACATTCGACAGTAGTTCGAACAAATGTGCCTCGAGTCTGGCAAAATCTACCGACGAGGCAACTGCAAGTGAACGTCAAATATTGAAAACAACAGCGATCGTGGCAGTCAACATGAACTACTCACGGAAAGCATGGGGCTGCTCTCTGGGTGCAGCTATAAATTGCGTAAACACGGCCGACAAACGGTAACCTTGTTGCATCCAGCCCGTATTACGTTGTCAACCTGTCAAATGTATGAATTCAACGGGCAGCAACTGCTGCGTCCGAATGACACCGTTTCCCTCTCCCGGGGGTAGATGTGCGAGATACAACCCTCCATAGCGCAGTATGCGGATACCAGTAAGCAGTTCGGCAGTGGCGCCCTTTTGTAGAAACGAAAACGCTACCAGTCTGAATAGCTAGTACAGCATGAAGAACCGCACAAATATACCGCCTATCCCATTTACGTTCGCTCTGTTGTCAAAAGTCAGCCACTGCCTCCCAGCAGGAACCATCCGCTGGTGTTGCTGTCGTATCTCGGCTAGCGATCGCGCGGCTAGTGACGACCAAGCAGCGTCCGCATCGGAACACTGTAATATCTCCTCGTTCTCCTTGATTCTCTGATTCTATAAGGGACGTTCTGTGTAATGTTTCTTGGACCACCCTCTGAATTCCCGAGTTAGTGGTCACAGATGTGTATGACTGCTGGCTCCATCGCTTCGGCCATTATTTGCCGCTGCCCTCGACCAAACATCTGCAGCGCCTTGAAACGCTCCGACGATCCCTTCCTTCTTCTAACAACGCTGCGACTACGCTGCTCACCAGCTGAACCATAGGACATAGAAAGTTTAGTCAAAATAAGCTGTTGTCTCATCTAGTCCACCCCCAGCCACTTCGACTCCTACCCGATATCTTCGAAGTGTATCAAAAATGTCGCCCAGCTTTTTCTACGAGCTTACGCCCCAAAGCAAGCTATAGTATATAGCTTAGTTCCATTTTCAGTCCCTTCCCCTTCAGAGGCTTTTCGCTTTTCGGCGTTGCTTTGCCTTACCAGCTAAATCCTCTTGGCAGTGCTACCTTGTCAGGTTAGTAGCCACAGTCGAATGCTGTTGCCGCCTCCACCTGCATGCTCGAACTAGCCCTGAATGAACATCTGGTCTCATTAAGTGCGAGCGATTCGAGAAAAATCTGTGGAGGAAGAGTAAGCGCCCGTCTCGTACGGAGCGCTTCCCTTGTAGCCCAACATAGCGGTTCGTTTTTTGTGCATTGTCACTTCCAGGCTATAAGCTTATGGGTGCGTGTACATGCAAGGGCAATTTTTTTGGTTTCCATATCAACGGCTAGCGTCAGGGGTTGACTATGAGGGTGGCGTTGGACGACCATGGAGCATCCACCGGCAACGTTCGAATGCGCTCGGCATCCAAAACGTATTTCGAAAATACAACGAAATCAGAAAAAAGATAGGACAAGAACAGAGTTGTCGGCCAGCTGGTGTCGTATAGATTGGTTTAGCAGTAATTGACGCCTCTGAGCTTATCAGACTACAATATCGTTGCTTAGCTTCTTTTCTTGGCAATACTATCAAACGCACATGCTATTCAGATCGTCTGAATCATGAACAGTGGCAACGGCTAAGTACTTAGACCAGCTTTGGAGCCTTACTGCGTTGAACGAATTAGGTTAAGCGGATATATACTAATAATACTAATACGATATTTATTATTGCTAGTATGCTAGAGTTACGCAGAAGGCTAATATGTAGTCAGTGATAGATACGAACTAATCTTAAGGTAAAAGACAAATGCCAGATCCTCGTTTGATTTTCCTGAGAAAAGGACAATGATAAACGTATGTGTATATTGCAGTTTGCCTATGATAAAACACAGAGAGCTTCCAAAAAAAGGAAAATCATTGTGAACTCCTGAACGTCGCTCGCTTTGCAGGATACGGCAAGTGAAATAAGAACATTTGACGAGTCTGCTTTCCTTTGTCCATAAGCAATAGGAGAGTGCTATAAGACGGGATACTAGGATGCGTTCTGTACAATGACTACTAACCAGTTGTTGACCTGCAGGATGGTCAGGCCGGTATCCTGGGCCAGTTGTTTCTTCTGGTCCTCACTGGGGTAGGGGTGCTGAAAATCAAAACGAAACAAAAATGCAATCAGATATAATCAGGCCTACTTGGCTTAGCTAATTCACATATCCTTTTATCAATCACATTTCTACCTCACCAACCAATAAGGTATAAATATATACGGATTTTGACTTGCGCTTCATAATACATACGACGTACTTCTTGAAGACCAAGATGTAACCATGTCTAGCAACTGTTATAGCTAAGAAACGCTGAGATCATTTATTACCTCCCACAACGGCCGTGTAGCCATATAGGGCGCAGTCTAACAGCACACTATAATGAAGGTAAATAATATGCACATATATTCAGTCATATATATATATATATGAGAGATTGAGAGAGGGGGGGAGAGAAAGAGAAATTAGCCTTAATATGAGGTAGGACGTACGGTGAGATGCTGGAAGAGCCAAGCACGCATGATGTTGGTGGCCACCTTGGGGAAGATACCTCTTTTCTTTTGGCGTCGCTTGCCGCCGCCGCTCCTGTCCTCCTCGTCCTCCTCGCCTGTTCCGTCGCCGCTGCCGATCGAAGCGTCGCCTAAAATCGCCACGAAAAACAACAAATGGCGCCGGAAACAAAAAAATAAAACGAGAACAACTGTTAGGAGAGAAAGCGCTAACCGGAATCGGTGGTTTTTGATGAGTTCAGCTATCGACCTTTGTTGAATATGTTTAGCTCGATTCGTTAATGCCAATGTCAGAGGTTGTAAATAATTAAATAAACGGCTATTTAGGTTTCATTAGAAGCGCCGCAGATACCATTAGTGCTACTTGTCGGTTCTTCGTGCGAAGCAACTTGACTTGGTTGTTTTTACTGTTGCTGTACCCCCTTGCCGATGTTTGTCGATTTACTATGAAGCGATACCGAAATAGTTTTTTTTTTTCATTTACGAGCACGTGGATGTCACCGCCTCGATTTTGTCAACTAGAAGGCCATTCAGTTGAGTCGAAGGATATCACGAGGAACAGGACACTACGATGGGTACACAGACAGCTATCCTTACAAAGGATTTAGCACATCTACGGTTCGAATATTGGCCGCCGAAAAGGCTAACCGAGGAGTTCTCTTCTAGGACTAAGTTCGGTTGAAGGAGTTTCTAGCATGTCGGCGTACTACTGGAAGCATACCAGTAGTACGGAGACGCACTTTAACGAAATGTCGGTTAGTGAATCGGGCGAAAGACGCTCTCCGTGAGAAATTCAAAAAGCGTGCTTTTCTGGTTAGCACCAATTTCAGGGCTCGGAAACTATGTTTTTCTGTAATGCTACTAGGTGGTACATGCGATTATAGATCTTAGTCCACTAAAACTTATGCCCGAATCGCAATGTCCTTGTTACGAAGGTTAGGTGTTAGTCTCCTTTCTACTACCGTCCGTCTCGACTATATCACTTTAGGTAGTTGGACAAATTTTCCCTATAATGTACGATATCTTATGTAATTGTATTTAATACGTTAGTGAGCAAATACTTTCTGTAGGTTGGCTCGTTCATTGAACATTTCGTTTCACATGCCCCCCTGTTCGTCTCTGTATCTTGCAAACACTAGTAGGCGCATGACAACTAGGACAACGAGGTCAAGCACCGCCTTCAAGCAAATTCATTGAGTACCCGATTCGATTTCTGAAGGCGTCACTCCGCCGTTAGTGTTGTCGAGTTTTGATTGACAACCAACCCGCGCATGTCAAGTTTCCTCGGCCCTCTTCTCTCTTGCAAAATCAAGCTGCTTCGGATGTCCCTATTTCAGTCCAAGTCCCATGATCTTAGTGCCATTTGCCATCTGTGGCTGGCAATGGTTCCCATTGCTATTGATTACTTCGGTGTTATTATGCGAACAATGACGACAACGAAGATCTAGAGCAGCGGCACTCGAATGGGGAGCTGAAGACTCCAGATAGTGATGGTGGAGCTAATGGCGGATAAGTAAGCTAGAGAAGTGACATGGGGGCTCGATTTGGTTGTCGAATGTTAACTGTCGTGTTGGGCTTTGGAAACGCCCAGAGACTCGTTCAATGAGGTAACGATCGATGATTGATTTGACCATTTGAACTTAATTGAGGTTTATAGTTTAGGTCTAGGATATCTGAACAGTGAGCATTAGGCCAAGGGGTCAAATGCTCTGTCGTATATTTGATTGAGTCTGAAAGATGTTTCTTGCAGAAGTTCGTCGAGGTAGGCGATTTACGCACACCGGAAGGAACGCCATTATAAGCGATGTTCAATTAAGTTTTTTTTTTTTAAATATTACCGCACTTTGTGAAAAGACGCATATTTGTGCATATAGTTTTGAATTATGATTTTATAACGACTTACCGGCATAAATAGATGTTTGTGTATATCTTTTGTTAATAATTTTATTTATAGAGACGTTTATACGTTCTTTACAGATGTTTATCATATGAATAGTTTCAGTTAAATGGTCGAGGATAATTACAAGTAATTCAAGTTGAATTGTTTTGTGAGTGAACAATTTTAATAATATTAGCTATATTTTTGGGTTTCTGAAGAGAGATCTGCGTCTCTTTCGTCCAGCTGTCGGTGTAGGCTTCCAGTAACGACTGCACTTTTCATATAACGTCAATTTGGAATGGTGCAAAGTACTTTAATATTTATAGCATTTTTTTACCATTAGTAGTTGTCTTCCCCACTTTTTTTGATTCCATTGGCCAGCTAGCAGGACTCCTTCAAGCAACTCAGTTTTCAACGCACTGCAAATTGTCTCGGTTCTAGATAAACCCACTTCAGATGCATTTGGATTTCCTGTGTTCATTGCGCTGACTGTCTGGGCATATTTACATAAGCATGTTACATATAGATGTTTATACGTAAGCTCATCTGATGCATAATAGAAGATAATATGCATAAATGGGAATATCATCAGTGTTTTGAATATATTATACAGGCAAAATGAAGACGTGAAAAGCTCCCGCCCCATGTATTTCGTTGGTATAGTTTTCTCTATTATTTCTCTATTACTGCCGAAAATTTGTTTCTTAGCGTCTCTTCTCGTGTCCGGGGCGCATTGTGCGGCGCCTGCAGGTCGACAACTCCTGTTCCGGGTTTCCCGCAGTAACACTGAAACTATTATTCATTTCGATAGGAGAATCGGGCTACGAGAGGCCAGCGTAATGATAGAACGGGAGCAGCGATCATCATCACAGCAAACGCCGCATCGACAGCGGCGGCGGCAGCGGCAGGCTTCGATCACGAGAGCCTTACAAAGCGTAATTTCTCTACTCGAAGGGACTCACGAAGAATAGCGACGACAATGCGTGGTCACACTACACTCACGTGGCCACAGTTCGCTCCGCAACAACGACTGATACAGCTACGTGAGCAAACTGCCCAATAACGAGGGCAATAGCAGGGTCAACAAGGTCCCTTCATCCTATCCAAAGGAAATTTGCGATTCGCTTCTTAACGCTGCTTTGGCCATGGTGCCTATGACTGTGACCAGCATATGCGGTTCTGCTCTGGCGCCTGCTGTTGTTACTGGCGTTGACGCGGCGGCTAACGCTGACGCCACAGCCATCAATGTCGTTGTTTCTATTCAACGAAGCAGCGCTTAGCAGCGACCGTTGAGGCGCCGCTTCTCCCTTAACTCTCCACTGGCTGCTACGTCGCCTCTACTAGCTCGTCTGACGTTGGTCCGAGGCTGTTCGCTGTTGTAGACGCCCTGCAGATCCGATCGGGTCTGGCGGACATCTTACTACGGGTCGAAACGGCAGCCCGACATACGCATAGAAAGGCCAACTGTTCAAATCTCTTACGAGCCGCTCACCCCATCCAGTATCTTGTTCGGTCTATTGCCCTCGTTCTTTTACGTAGTCGCTACGGCGCTCCTAAACGACAGAGGCAAGAGAGCCATGTCAAAAATAGCGCATTGCGTTGTCTCGCTTGCATCCGTCGGCTTTATCTCGCCGCCTGGTCGCAGCTTGTCGAGTCTTCGCTCGATTCAATTCCGTAACGTTGCTGCCTGCTTCGCCGCTGTTGATGTTCATTGCCGTATGATCGACCGCTCGATCTGGCGTGGTGGACGCGCGTTGGCTGTTAGTTGCGGCGTGCTCACCCGTTTTGCGCCCAGAGCCGCGGACAAAGCCAAGCGACCAGCCATCCAGCCAGACAACGCCGCTGATCTTACGGCTGCTGCACAATGTTCCTCAGCCGTTGCTGTGGCAGCGGCTGCTACCCCAGCTGCTTAGAATTTGGTATAATGGCGCGATGGCTTCTCATCCCGATGGTGGTGTAGCGTTGTGTGGCGCTAGGGAGGCTGCGCTCAGAGAATAAGTGCGCATCTCCGGTGCGCTTTGGTGTGTCACCTTCGTTTGAGCATTCGCTCCTGTCGTTGTAATACATCTGAGTGAGAGAGAGCGTGTGTCCCCTCGGCGTGCCAACACCGGGAGGCCGACGGGGCAGTCAAAAGTCAACATTAAACAGCAAAAGTCTCCTTTGTTGAGGCTATAGCTGCGGCCACCAAGAATTCTACTATAATAATATGACGCTACTACGTCGATCAGGGGCATTGTAGCGTACACGAACTGTTTGCGCCCTAATAAGCCGACCAGTCCACCGGTAGATTTAATCAAGTATCATATCGGACATATTAGGTCTAATATTTTGCGAATGTTAATTGTATATATAGAAGACAATGCTTTTCGTTTTACTCCTGAACCGTCTGATCCTCCAGCCAATGGACCCAGCGGTGAAACAAACACAAAGCTAGCAGCCAGGAGATCCGAACAGACAGTAGATGAAGTAAACTACGGCGGAAAAACGTACAGTGTACAAGGAGGGCAGAAACTACGAAGCAACGACCGACGGCCGATCAGCCGAGATCGTTGGACCAACCATAGCGTAGTTAGGTCTGTGATCGTCATGAGAAACATTGTCGTCATCGCCTTTCTGTATCTAAACATGGAGAGCAGGGAACTGGTTGAGACGACAAGACACTAAATGGATAACAGAGAAACTTCGCTCTTCGGCTACTTCACAGCGGGGTTCCCGCTGTCAAATGAGCGAATCGTATCGTCAAAGAATGGGCAAGCTGCTACCACGACGCGTCAACAGCGGCATCCGCAGTACGTTACGAAAACATACGGCTAGAGAACTGGCGACACCGAGCTTCGTATATTGATCGGACATATCTAAAAGCGCAGATAGCTATATATATACATTTGCCATGCAATCCTATGTGTTGCCGGCCAAAACTGCAGACAAAATATCTTTTGCCTTTCCACAAAAATGCTTATCGCGAAAATTACAAGCGTATTTATTTCTCATCGTGTCCATTACCGTCCCGCTTCGCACTGCCGTAAAAACACACCGACAGAAGCTACGAACGACTACACAAGAAGCCTCAAAAAATAAACAATCCCAATAAAGCCATCATTAATGCTGCTATCGCATGTGTAAACTTAAGTTATGAATTGTCTGCTCGCTAGGACCAATAAATACCAGGCCAAGATCCACAAAACTTCGACACCTACATTCGTGATCCCATAAAGGTCATCGACTAATTTCATCAGTTTATGAACTTCGAATTAATTTTGACGGCCAATTCCACTCTAGCACTGTAATTGTTATGATATACAGCATACCCCAGGCGACCAGGACGCGATCAACGCGTGTGTGTGTGTGTGTGCAAATCTGATCAAATCGACTGAGTCTTTTCATTAGCGGTAGTTTATCCGGGGCCTACTTGTTAGTATCGCACTTGTCGTTCGTATGATATAACAAATGAATTGAAGACCTATTGCCGACGTTGCAGCCGATTACAACCGGCGACTACCCGATCCAAGCCACATTTTCTGATCTTTTTACCTCTGCCTTTTTTTTCAGTTGTTTCGTTCTTTAAATTATGGTTTTCTCCAGAAGGTACGTCCTTTCTCGGGAAAGCCCCGGGCCAGTGCTAATCCTAGTAGTCGTGCAACGACTGTGTTCGAGTGCTTCGAAGTGTTCGAAGGCGAAGCTTGCTGTAAACCTGAACAGAACCAAGGTGACGTGGTCCGCCTACCAGCCCGTACGATCGACTAAACTATTCTTTTACAAAATCCAGCATGTCTGTCGGGTCCCTTTGCCCGGCGGTTTTGACATGAACCTCAAGAAGTTGATGTTACTGCTGCTGCCGGCGAGCGCGGACGCGGCTCTTAATCGCGTCGTGCCGAGGTCCCCTTGGGGTTTTTGCAATGTGCGTTTGCACTCATTCTCCGGTCCTTACTTACATTTTATCCCTTTTGTCTATCCTATTTCTCTCTCAGCGCCTCGATAACACCATGGTGGGCATCCACCAGAGCCAACATACTGTCCCGGAAGAATAGCAGCCGGCATAGCTCGGAGCAGATAGCAGGAGATGAGCAGGCGTACGAGCGGTCGGTCGGTCGAGAAACTAGGCGACTGGATGGATCGGCACACTGCAATCTAATCAGAGGCGTTTTCTCATTACGGCTTGTCTGCCAGCCTGACGGCCGGGAAACAGCCGGTTAGCCGCTGCCAAGCTACCACTCGGGGAATGGCAGCAGAAAGGGGTGAATTTGGAGCGACAGAGGCAAGCACAGTGATCGTTGCCTGCTCTGCCGTGCCGTGTGCGATACGTTGCTGTGCACGGCTGTCTGACACATAGCCTGACAGGCAGGAGGGGTAAACTAGGAGGTCTGGTACGCTTCTGGCGTGTCTCCCTGGCGGATTTCTCGCGTAAAAGCAGCTATACCTTTCCCCGTCCTTCTCAGCGTCGGGCTTCACTGCCCTACTCTGTATCAGCTCTCCCTTTCCAGCCAACACGAGAACCGCCGGCACGAACTACTAGCGCCGCCGCCATGTTTGATCACCCCAATCCATTCTGCTTCCCTCTGCTCTCAGAGTCTCCTATCTTCATATTCTGCGTTTCCACCATACTATATTATAGCGAGTGGGGTTAGGCGCTAGTGGAGGTTGGTGGATAGGGGACAAGTGAACGCACCGAGGAAACGCTGAAAATATTTTAATTATAGTAACCGTTGTCTTGCACCATCGTGCGCCCATCGTTCTGCCTTCTCCTCTTCTCCTGAACGTTGGCCCATGCGCTGCACTGGCCCGAACTCTGTCATATCCTCCGAAGCCCATCTCCCAATCTCTTTTTCGCCCCTCCGCCACCTTCTCCCTTCTCAACCCCTCTTTCAAGTCATGTCCCCTCAACAGTTCGGTCGGTTTTCACCCCCGACGTTCTACCGTGCGGTCGACGAGGGACGGCGCGGCTGCGCCTGCCGAAGCCTATCTGGCCCCCGAAACAATGCGCTTCCCTTCCCCGCTTCCTTGAACGACCCTTTCCGGACGCCGCGAGAGGAAGAGAAAAAAAAGAGAGAACTGACAAAGCACACTGCAGAGCTAGTTTCTGACTGCCACGCCAAATCTTGGCAAGAACTGAGGGCTCGATAACTGCAAGGCAGTACACTCGTACTGATCCTAGCTCGGCCGGGTTCGGCCGATTCGGCCGACCAGTAAGCCCGATGTCTGCCAGGCCACTTCTTCTCTGGGATAGACAAGAAAGGTTAGCTGCTTACTCGTTCGCTTCTTCATGAGGTAGTGAGGGAGAGAGCAAGGGAAGTGCAGCGGCGGGGGAGCGGTGGGGCGAGGGGGCCATTATGCGTGACGTCACCCTATAACAACCAATAAGAGCCCATAAAAACAGATCGATGCACCGCCAGAGGGCGTTACCGAAGACACGGTTAGTGTTAGGAAAGAATAAGCGCGCCGGGCGCCCTGCTTTTGCCGCCAGCGGCGGCATCAACAGCGTCTGAATTCACCCTCGCATTAAGCGGGGCGTTCTATGACGGGAGCAAGAATGGCGCCTGCCTGTGGAGTGTCGCAGGAAGACGTAGCAAAGGTGCTGGAAATACGTCATGGATCAGATCCTTTGGAGGTTGTTGTGCTGCGGAGATAGATCCGTTTGCGGATATGTTCGATGAAGTGGACGCGTAGAAGTTAAAAGAGGTAACTAGGGGGAAAACGGCGCGCTTATGTACGATACATGCTAGCCTTTTAAACTAAATAGGGATGTGAGGAAATAGCAGGAGGTTACGGTCTGAGCGAGACAAAACAATCCAAACGAAGAGGTGGACCTCTACATGGTCTACCTTAAGATCTAAAATATTGGCTGTGCATTAGTGCCGAGTTGATAGCAGCGATAGGAGTAGATTTAGGCAATAAATTTAGCTCCAACATGCCACCACTCACACAACGCATGCATATCCTTTTGCCTATAGGTAAGTCTGGCCGGTAAAGCAGATTGTGATAGAGACTGCGCGAGGCAGTTTTCTCTCGAAACGAATAGAAATTAACGACAGATCTTGCTGCTGCTGTCACCAACCAACTGAAAACTATAACTTTTTCAGCATGAATAAAACGTATGTCTTAATAAATCATGGGCAGGGTGGTCAGATCCAGCTCTCGCGGGGCTGTTATACTTGCAGCTTTGCGCTACGGTACTTTAGCAGGCCACAGTACACTGAAACATCCAGAAAATCGAGAGGACAAAAGCGATTCCAAATACATGCGACGCCGTCCATGAGCCTGCCCCTACGTCGACCGCGTACTTTGCTTACTTTCAACTGAATTCGTGAAGAGATAATAGGCGAAATAAAAGAAATGAGCGCATCAGAATCAACACTACACAGTCGACATTCAAAGGCATTCAAAGGCGGACAAAACACAGAATAAGATTTTGCCGTTGTCTGTTCGCCCTTCGCTGGTCGGACATAACGCAACACGAGATGACCGAACTGCTGCCGCTGCTGAGGGAAGAGGTCCTTGACTTGGCGACGATCGCGTTTACCG
The DNA here is from genome assembly GCF_002443255.2 of Varroa destructor. Classification (NCBI taxonomy): domain Eukaryota; kingdom Metazoa; phylum Arthropoda; class Arachnida; order Mesostigmata; family Varroidae; genus Varroa; species Varroa destructor. The sequence goes on along the minus strand of NW_019211458.1, from coordinate 21,058,672 downwards.
CCAACAAAAAAGAAGGGCGGCCCCATGGAGGCACCGACAGAGCCACTGGCATCAACGTCAGCTACGGCATCATCGGAGCCACGCGGCGAACCACAGCCAAATCAACCACTCAACAACGACTGCCAGCCAAAAAGTATTCGCCAGCGGAGATTCGGAAACGATTGCAATGTTCTAACATGATACATAATGCTACATGCCGTTGCGGAAGCAATCACTAATGCTAATAGGTAACGGCCAAAGGCGAAACCCCTAAATAGTCGTCACGCGCATACGAACACGTAAACGAATATCAAAGTAAAATGAAAAACTGGGTCCGTTTCGGAAGTTCGACTAATCCTACTGATACTCTCACCGCCATTTAAGGTTTTAATAGGACAGAAAAAATACCTAAGATCGATACGCTGACAGTTTCTATCACTGACCACAACAGTCATTGTATTGTTCATAACGCTTTCAGCCACGCACAACCATTGTTTCAATTAGATTCACGTCCTTCGAATAGCTTACTAGTAGTAATCTGATTTCCGCACTGCTTCTCGACAGCTTCGCAGCCCTGCTGTAGCAGCCGCACAGCTGCTGGTTTGAGACGCGTGCCAACTATCCACATATCTGTCAGTTCACTTCCATAGAATATTACCACTATTTTTGCCAATAGTCTTCCGAACCTCCTATGCGCCAATAGAGCGCTATAGTCCTTAGGCCATATTGCAAAGCAATTGAGTCAAGTTGCCCGTTACTTGGTGCTCTTTCTCATCGGCAATACAAGCTCGTTCGTTTATAGCCCCGTCAAACATCCAACCTACCAATCGACTCCACGACTCGTCGCAAGGCTGAGTCCGCCTAACACTTCTTGAGTCTTAGGTCGCCACTGAACCGCTGAGACTGGGAAGCACCAAAAGATTCCGGGCTGGCTTCATCCCACTGGCCTCTTATCGGGAGATGCGCCGGCTTCAGCCACGCCAGAAGGCACGTGAGCCTGCCGCAGACCGTCATCCATCTCTGTCAGGTCCCCATTAAGTAGGGCAGGATCGGCCAGCGCCTACTAGGTGTAAACTTCGAGGAACGCTTCTGCTCGTGTGTTCAAGACGCTGCTGCTCACGATCGTGATGCTTCCTTTATCTTTCGTCAGCAGTGTTGTTTGTGCTGTGGCACTGCCTCGACGCCTCACGCAATGAGATTACAGGACAGCGGTTGAAGTAGTCGAGAGGCAGCAACAGTGAGATATTGACTGGCGAGCACTACATCTAAAACCATTGCTTGTTTGCCAATAGAGACTCATACTATTTAGTAATGAATAGTGAGCCATTCAGGCCACCAGCGAAGAAAGAGAGTGAAGAAAGCGAGAAAAAAATTCGGAAACTTTGTCTCGGTTTGGCCCACTACTATTCACTATTATTATTATGACATTATTAGCATATATATATGCTACGTATGCTATATATATATATATATATATATATATATATATGAACATATTATAACAGAAGAAAAACGGGTATTGGGAAATGTCCTATCCTTGCGTAAGCTGCCCCTAGCCGTAAAAGTTTTTGCGGCCTAAGGCCTCGTCTGGAACTACCAGCAATTGAGCGGTCATAAACCGAACGCGAGAATGACAAAGAGCGTATAGTTGAGATAGTGTGATCAGCTGATTGCACTTGGTTGGGCCTTGGGGATGACAAGGCATGACAAGGCGACGGTGTCCCTGCGCTCATTCACAACAATGTGAACTTTGGCGTAGTATTGCAGTGTGTTCAGCAGGGGGTTGCCGGAGTGCGGCTGAGAGACGAAAAGGACAAGTGATACCGGACTGCTGCTCTTAATGACGCAAGAGTCACATTTCTCCACACAATGATGGCAACGCGATGATATAATCATAGTGGAATACGATGCCCGCTAATGGCGTTCATTTTCAGAACTGATCCACCGTACGAGTGTGGATTTTTTTAGCAAACGATAAGCAGCTAAGAAAAGACAGAACATGACAAAGGTTAGGAAATCTTGCAAAGGCAAAACGCACGAAAAGGAAGAATTTTATTTTTACGGACCGATTCATAAATTTTTTTTCTAGTTCACAGCTGATTGTGTGTGATGCAGCATCAATGGCTGTATTGTTTTAAATTTACAATCAGCTTGACCTATACTAGCAAACCCCAGCATTTTGCACCTGTTGAACGCAAGTGTTCTGTATTGAAAGTTCGATATAACAATTACAATACGTGAAGATTAGTGGAATCGAACTCTTCACATGGAATACTGGTAGCGAAACGTCAAGTCTGATCGGTAGATAGATTCTACGCAGCTTGCCGAGAATAGCACTTACCTGTGCTCAGAGGTGACTTGTATCCGTAAGACAGACATTCACCTGCAAGCACAGAAAGCACACAGGTTAGAGAGTGAGACCCTTTTAACGATATTAAAAAACAGCTTAACAGCAAAAAAGTTAGAATTTGGTAAGGGTCATATCTCAAGCGAAAGGTGACAAAGGTTAAAAGCTCAAGGTAAATATATCTTTCTCTAATTCAATGATATCTCGACAGAAGTACTGGAGGATAGAATATACTTTCGGGTCCGTCTCCATTAGACCTCAGACCCACCGCTTCCTTTAAGTCAGAGCATAAAATCAAGTCAGGATTGCTAAGACAGTCACAAAATCCTTCTAGACTAAAAAGCAACCAATTTACAAATTTCGGCCTGAATTTCAGCTATTTCTACAAATAAAATTGTACAACGATGGAACCCAGTCAGTTCCTGACTTCCAAAAAGAGGGTCAACAGCAAAATATAAAAAATAGGTTTAGAAACAACGAAAAATAAATAACAAAACAATCCATTGAAGCTCAAAGCTTACAAAATTGCTTGTTTCACGCTTGCTATCAATCAAGTCCTATGGAGTAATAATGTTTGTCCTCTTGTCACAATGTTTCGCTCATCATCTGGCATTTTCGCTCTTCTTTTGTGCGTCTTGCACGTTCTCCTTCTTTGTCGACGAATATTTTTTTTTTAAACGAAATAAATGTCAAAGAATAGTGGTTCTTCTTTACAGTCGACAGTTGGCAAATCAAAAACAAAATATGCTTGCTCGATTGATTGGTACCGGAACGTGCGGATCGGAAGTACTGACTATTCCTTCGATCAGCGGTAAGCTGGAGCACCACGGCCAGTGAAGTCCTAGTGGCTAATGTCGGGAGTATAAACCCAGGTATTTATTTCGCAATGCATTCTGTGACGGTGAGATTAAATAGTGCTCCGTGTACAGCGGTCCGCAAATCGATACGCTTGTAGGTGCCAACGTGTATGTCTGTTTGCCCGTCTGTGTTTGTATCACTGTAATCGACGGCAGCGATGACAAAGAAGGCGTTAAAAACAAGTCCAACGTCAAACGCCAGCGCCGTAAAATCGCCTCGGCGTTGCTATCAGCCCATCGTCATTCCGCCGCATCCTTTACTATGTATTAAGTATTGATACTAACTCGGGCGCTGTTGTTACTGAGGTAAACCGCAGACGGCTACTGTTGCGAGCTGATACAACTCGGTCTATTACGGCTGATGTCGCCCGTGCGGCTCCCGTCGCTGCTGGTGCTGCTACCATTCTATTATGAGTGTCTGATGGCTCCCAAAAAACAGGGGCGGAGTAGCGCATGGATTCAAGGTACAATGTACTGTACATTTACGCTAACTTATGACAGCTACCAACACTTAGCGTCGTGCAAAGACACACACACACAAACACACATAGATATTCATTCCGTCAGCCAGCGGCTTTAACCATTTCGACAAAAAATATCAGCCTTTATCGCCGGCACCATCAATAGCACATAGCAGTCCCAATCATAACATCGATTAAGAAACGACTATAAAAACGATGACGCCAGCCATAATCAGGCCTATGTGACAACGTGGCCCTCACAAGAGGCCGAAAGAAGTCTGTTCTAGAGGTAAACATCACCAAAGAAATACGACTGACAAAAACGTTGCACGTTGACCGCCATAGCGCACGAGGGAAAGTGTCATCGTTGGAAGTGTGAGCCCTTTATACACACAGATAATGCAGATAGGGGCAACGATACTCAATATTTACGGAGCGTTTCCTTCAGTTTTTTTTTTTTTATATTCTCGTGTTTGTTGCTGACATTTTCATCGTCGTCGTCCGTTTTAGCTTCTGGTGCGTCTCTCGTCCAACGTGCAAGTATCTATTTTACTCGAACCATTTTTATTATTTTTATTGCTGTGAGGATCGCTCTCTTACTCGCTTATATTCGGTAGTTCTATTAAACTATTTGCGAGATCATTCGTGAATCATCCGTATCTCGCTATTAATCCTTGGGTAATAGTAAGTACTTTTTATCTTCATTGGCGTGTTCGTTTTCACAGCGCGTCGACTTTTCCTATCACGCTTCGGCCCGGTCTAAGACGTCCTCATGCACCGACACAGCCACAAAAGCAGATTTTCGGACTTCAATAGGGATTTTGTTTAGCAGATAGCGTTACAATAATTAAATAAATAACTAAGTAGGAAAAACACAAGAGATGATTAAAAGGAGCAGTGGATAGTCGCCAAAACAACGGCAACGTCCCGAAGAATTTCGTTGATCTGATGCGCGATTAGAGGCTGAAAAGATAGGCCACAGCAAGCCTCTAGCCGAGCGACTGCGTCCACTGTGCGGAGACACTTTTGACGTGGTTACAACGCTCACGTCTATACGTATATTTGCTTCTATCTCTGCAGATAGCTAGCTCAGCTCGATTCTACATAAAGCCACTACTCGAAGCAGAAAAATACGAAACAGACAGTGAACACTGGGTGAGGTAAAGCCTCTATCGTCTTCCGCTCGCCTATAGAAGCTTGATCAGCGCAATGGTACGAAGATTTTTGGTAGATATTGTTTCTCAGTTATGCCGGATTTACTGTTCGTAGATCCAACTTAGATACATAGACCTGCACAAACATAGGCACACAGAAGCAAGACTGAATTGTCAGGGAATCTTTCGATTGCTGAAACAAAAGATTCCTGTGTGCCACGGTATTTCTACCGATACCGCGATGAGGTCGTTGACTATGAAGGCGAAAGTTTGGAGGGATCATGGGTTAGCGGCGAGGGTCATCGCCGACTCGATTGACGGTAAACCTGTGGGTTATTGATGATACATACATGCACGCTAGATGAACAATCCAATATATGTAACATTTTACCTTGTAGTTCTGTTGACCTAATACCTCGAAGCCAACGCTCACGCAAAAGTGACTCCGCCTTAGCGTACGGTTGGAGCCTATCCTGTAAGTAACTGAAGGATAGAGACAAAGGTTTGTGCGCGACACCAGCGAACGCAAACCTATTGCCCGTATGAGGTCCCGGACGGATAGCGCCGTTCGAATAACTTATGAATACCGTCACAATCATTATCGTTTCATTTACTTCATGAATTTTCGCTGCGTTGCCTTACTGCTTAGTTAGTTGGCTAGCTAAGTGTGTTACCTAGACGCCATTCACGTGACGGAAGCCGTCATGGGGGCGGACAGCTGTGTGCGGCACTTCAACATGACTCGAAGTCAATCAGTCTGACAAGGCACTTACGATTTCTAGTCAGTCCAATACAGTTAGTTACAACTTACGAAGAAGCCGTCACTAATGCCGGTACATCATATTGCGTCAATTACCGCAAAAAAGGGCAAAGGTCGATCGGGCGCTGCGAATCCTGGATAAACCTGTTTTTAGATGAATGAAGCCTCCGAAACGCAGAAGCAAGGAAACAGCAAGTCCAGATGTCCTTAACTACTTAGTCATACAACGGGTAGTACTTTTTAGTCTCAAAATGATGCTGGATGAAACTCTATTGCGTTTGCAGATGTGCCCGATGCTGTAAGTTTACATGCACTTCGTAATAGGAAAAAAAAATCCCGGCCATTTTAAATTAACGTTTGGCTCTGATGTGTCGATTATAGAGCTATAAGGCCGCATCAGAATAGGCCACGCATTACCTCGCTCAATATTTTTCCCTTATATACTGGGCGTTCCCCATTGAAGCAGTTTCGAACAATGGTGACTGGCTAATACCGCTACCACGCCCAGATTTGACGCGGTATAAAGTAGGAAAGTCATGTCTCAGTAAATTGGGGCGGTTCCCCAACTAATTTCTTAGCCTTCCTCTTTCGATAGCTATTTTGGATAATACTAATAATGTATGCATAATTTTGCAAGATGTCGTTCCTGTACAAGGCATTTTAAAGCTGGTCCCTCTTTGATGGTCATTTTAGACATCATAGTACGTTGATGTTTTAACAGTAAAATAAATTTGAAGCACTTCAAGGATTATCGCTATTTTTTTTTCTCCAAGAACTTATTTTGGACATTTTGTCCTAACGTCCTTTTCGAGTTGCTATCACAGAGGTGACCAATGATTAGTTACTTCAATACTTAAGGCTACTTAGGGCCATTGAAAAGAATGCACTAAATATTCAACGATCCTATCAAACATCACATCACTGTAAGTGTTGACATTTATACATAAGAAGGACAGCGGCAGCAACAATAGAGATCGTGACTAGAACCCACCGTTCCTGGTAAAGTGACCATGATTGCCGTCTCATGTCGTCTATCGAACGCAGTGCGTTCAGTTCTGTAACATTATTTATCTGTGTCTATCCTGAGTTGTGCGCGTTTGATTGAAGACGGAGCTGAGTGAAGCTAGCTGAGAGGCCTATTCAACCGACATGCGTACGCCTTCTCCCACATGATTATCATAGGTGGCAAGGCGCACCGGCCATTTGGACTGCCGTATCTGGTCTACAAGCTTCGTAGCTATTTACACGACGTTAGTAGTTTGGTCGGCTCCACCTCTCAATTCCCGCTCGTAGCTATGTACTTCTTTGGCATCCGTTGCCTCGGAGTTCGGCAACACATGCACAGACAGACACTCATCGAACGACTGTGGGTCGCGCTTGCCACCGAGATCGACCATACAACGCTGAGTGGACGAGGGCCGCTCGTCGTACACTGCTCCGACGCTTGGAGCTGTTGTCACTGCCGTTGCTACTGTCACCTTCAAGTGTTCAGCCGTTGGACTAGACCAGTTCGAACTGGTACGGCCGCTGAGGACCGCGAAGGCCGCCCAGGTTTCTGGAGTTGGGAGCCGACGAAAAGACAAGTCGGTGGAGCGCGCGAGCCGAAATAGTTAAGTAGTTTCGCAGTCGCACAGAAAACGCTCGATCGATCGCGTACTGTGCTATAAGCCCATGTTGTAGTTACAGTGACGAACTGAGGACTGATGACCATGTCATTATGACAGAGGAAAAGGGACGATTCGTAGCGGCTGCGTCGAGCCCACTTCAGCCCGGCCCGACCCAGCCGAGGCCAGGCCGGCTGATTCAGCAGCGAGCAAGCGCTCCCGGCTGAGATCAGCCAGTATTATATAGTAAAAAAGATAAGCGGATTTGTACGAATCGGCTTCACCCGCTAACTCAACGGCCGACTTACTAGTCAGTTGTTAGCTGTTCACGCCATTGCCGAACAAGCTAAGATATGATAGATATACCGATGTGTTATGTGATTGGTGTATTGATAATAGGTTAGCACGCTTACTGAGAGGCTAAGGACACAGTAGCGCGTGGAGCTGCTGTCAAAAAGTGCCGTTTACTATTTTTGTCTGCGTCGCATGTTACTGCCGCTTTTAGTAGTCCAATAGGATTGACAGATGGATGAACAAGAACAAGACGAGCGGGCTGGACAAGCAATAATAGACCGATGAAACACTATAATCAAAGGCCGCTCGCCACTCATACAGGGGATGAAGCTCCAGATTGACCAGGTCCAACTTAGCAAATTGTAATAGCCCGTATAACCTTCGAAGGTTCGTAACTCACAACAACCCCAATCAGAGAAAATGCGCGAGCAAACGGGTAGGACAGATAGTGATGATGATGATAATAGTAGTGACAATAATAACGAGGGGTAATAATGAATGAGTGAAGAAGTCGTTGTGACTGTTTCAGTCTCGACTATATTTATTCACACATTTGTTATTATGGCTGATTGAAATTAATCATGTAAGCAACGAGTAGCGCAACGGTCTCCATTTTAGAGGGGAACATCGTCTTTGACGGGGAAAATTGTTCTTAGAACTATGAAAAGCTTACGTTATATAATGCTTTTGATATTAACACGTATGATAGAAACAAGATGTCCATTATTAGTAGGTGTATCCTGGTAGACCAGCTTTATTCTGGGGAATATCGACAAAAATATCTATCCTATAAATCCCTATTTGGGTTCCATTTATACTCTTGGAAAATTTCATATGTCTTTTCCACCGTTCATTCAGCCTTGGGCTGCTGATACACTGCTGGCAAAAGCGGTTGGCGTACCATTTGCCCTCATAAATAATACGGCACGTGTCCCTCCCTGTCGGCCATTTTGCCCTGGGCCCGGAAGTGGGGATCGTTTCAATTCCGCTAGCCGCTGTATGAGCGCACCGCAGTTGGCCCTCGGTGGACGGCTGCAATGGAATCGAATCGGGGTAACAGCGACAGCAGGACTGGCAGCAACGACCGCTAGCCTCAACTAATGCCAGGCCCCTCGCTATGTCCCGACATGCAAAGGTAACGCGAGAAGCCCCCGGCTGCTCGGGACCCCAAGTCGAAGTTTTGCAGACCGTTCTACCACTGCAAACCGATCTGATCTAGGCCAGGCAGTAACCCTCTTTCTTCATCGGCGCCACCACTCTGAGATCCGGCAATACCGCTTTATGTATTACGATTGGTAGGCTAACCAAGTAGGAAACGCGCAATGCAAAAAAGGACATAGACATACACTCACTCAGGGCGAAAGGCACCCAGATACGAAATGGGATCGCCATAACTCTGCTAAATGTATCCGGTAGATAGGATCCATGAAGAGTCAACTTCGAGATATTTCTCCTCAACTCTGCCAGAGATTGTCCTTTTTTTTGTTGGCGGAGGAAAAGGAATCCATTTGCTACTTCTTATTTATTGCTGCTTCTGCTGATGCTGCCGTCTAGAAATGTGACGACGTCTCTGATGCTGTCATCGTTCGTCCTCTCTAGGAACAAGTGGCGGCATGTTTTTATAAAGGGCGAAACTGGACCGAAACCCTATTTTTCCTGCGTGTTATATACAGCAAGATATGAGCCACGAGGCACGAGTGTATAGATCTCTATCAGAGTTAATCAACTCTATAAAATTTATAAAATTATAAAAATAAAAATAAAATCTATAAAATTCTATTTGATTAGTGTTCAGTGACACTGTCTTGATAATCCTGTTGCACGCCATGGAAGTAGGTTATTTATACCTTTGACTTGGATACGCCGTGCGAACTTACGCCATTTGTCGAGTCGTCTGTATGTTTAGTAAGAAATTCCGATTCGCGCGAAATGCGCAAACTACGATATATTTTGTTAATCAGCAGTTTCACTTTATCCAAGTGCGACCAGGCATAGAATTTGCATCTGGATTTGTTCCTCCGTGTCTAAGATCCGAAAACAAATGGGAAACAATGGGTTGAATCAGAAATGGCCTTGGGCATAGCTCGTCCAGGCGCTTCTCATTATGACTTCGTTGAGTACCCATATGGTACCATATTACGTTGAAAAATGACACAATATGGACGCAGACAGCCAGAACACTGCAGGCAAGGCGACAACAAAGCGCCGCCGCTGTCGCTTCGAAAACAAGCATCGACTGCCCAGATGGAATAGGTACTCTATGTATTCCGCGCTGGCTTCGTGACCTGTCGCGTGGATTCACTTCTTGCGTACTGTTCCTACCAGTTCAACTGAGCAAGCGTTCGACAGGTAGTGAACCTATCGTACTGCATATATATAGATACATATAGCGTTCTAGTCATATATATTGCTTCATGATTCAAGGCTTCAGTGATAAACAACGCTTGTTTGATTAACAAACGACAAACATGCTAAACGGATGTTTTGATCTATTCCTGCTATTCAGTCGTTATCATATGCAAAAAGGCACTGCATTGTTTCGCTTTTGGTGTCAGACCGGGTAGACAGCTGCCTGTTCGGCATATTTATATAGTCAATTATTTTTCGGGGTCAACTTCGACGACAACAACGATAACAACAATGGTAGACACACCCGTATGAGCTCCGTGTGCTACGGCGTATATAGGGCAAAGCTCGCCTACATTATGCCCTTCGGCAACGTTGTGATTTAATTAACTTTTATGTAGTAGCATTATTGGCGAATCCGTTTCCTGTCAGAATTCTGTTGTTCGCAGCGTATAGAAATGCTTATGCTTAGCCTCCATCGTAGGTAAACGTAGTTTATAAATAAATAATCGATAAAAGCTTCTTCCTTATTGCTGGAAGCCATCTTTGAACTACTCGTATCTGTTGATAGCAGCAAAAATGCAACCCTTGAATACCCATTTCTCGAATAATATGTCCACTGTCGATTTACAAAGCTAACATTTAGACACCTAGTTATTTGGACGGATTACGTCCAGTAAGAAAACGTACTAACAAGTACATCATTGCGGGAGCCACATTACTGCAATTATGTAGGCATATATATACACAGGAAATTACACACAAGTAAACAATATCTATTGTTGGCTATATGGGCCCTATATGGAGAGATACTTGCCGCTGTATGCCAGGCCACAACTCAATGGAAAACATCCGGGCAATTACGCACGATTCCGAGGCGTGAGCGATAGCAGTGGCCAACGAGACGAGCCTTTCAGCTCCAACAAGGATAGTTATGTATTTGAATACAATAGCGGAAGGATCATGATTACCACATGTGTCAGCCATTTTAATCACTATCTGTCGCTTTTGACTGTCACGCTGTGGGCAGGACACTGATCGGATTAAAGGCGTGCATCGCATCTATTTTGGCCTCATACTGCGACGCTACGTAGAATAGGACTCGCGCTCACCTTAAATAGACATACATAGTTTTGCTTCGCTACTATTACCAAATACGATTACCTCCGATTATTATTACCAGACACGACGTTACTCTTCTGGCAGATCTGCTTTCCAGTGCTGCTATCGTATCAGAAGTTACTCCGCGTACATGTAATGTTTACTGATATGACTGTAAGGGTTGATGCGCTCCAATAAACATTGTTCCTTGCTGAAACATAGTAAAGTCAAGTCTTGGTCTGGTACTTTGGAGTAAAGTCGATATTCTATCAAACTGTACCCTCTCTCTGGCTACAAACACGCGCCCAATGGCGTTTTCAAAAAGTAAATAGACAATGGTGCTTTTGCGCCTAGCGCCTGCGACGAACGCCAGTGCCTGTAGAAGCAGTAATATGGAGTGGTAATTTACCTGTACGCGCCACGCATGAATACCGCACAGTTGTCATAGCCGACGGGTGCACGTAAACGGCCCAAATAAACACAACCCAATAGGATGCTAAACCCATTGGCGAATCAGCGGCGACTAAGTTCGTCCTTGCTGTTCCGCTATCATTGTCATCCGACATGTTTTTAAAAATTAAATATATATGGTTGAAGTCACGTTCATCTATTATGCAACAAAATTTGTCCTATTTCTAAGACGTTTATCTTCTATGACACATGGTTGCGACCCCACGTCACGCGAAAGCTACCATAATTAATACATGCATTTGTTTTAGTCCTGCGTGACTACTGCTGCAGACGTTAGTGTAGATCCTTGAATTGTCCTTGTTAGCGGAAATTAGCTGGTTGAGCTTTTTTGGATATGGCAGCGCGACTGCTCGAAAGCGAAAGTACTTTGATGGACGCAACGATACTATATAGTAGATGGTACCACAATGAGTTCCGGTCACGGCGTTATGATTTAAAACGATTTGTTGTGATGTAGAGATTTTCAATCAATAGCCTGAACAGCATAAAAGCATGAATACAATCTTTTTTGATGAAGTGTAGCTGAACGACTACTGATTGGTCTTTATGAGGTCGACCAAGCCGATAGAACAGTCTGTCGAAACTTCACCAGATCTGTATTAGTTTATTGCCTTCAGCGTGTACAGCACGTGGATGAGAGCACTCACAGGCAGGTGACATTCTCACAGCGGGAACCCCCGCGAAAAAGTGGTACACGAGAAGATCCTGAGAGATCGGCAAATGGAACATGCTTTTCGTTTAAGCGACGTGTATTCTCTCAGGGTCACTTAGATCTAAGCGTCCTCTTAGATCCGAGCTGGGCCAGCGAGTTATCAGTGGCTATGCCAGCAAGGAAAATTTTGCAACCTAAAACGCTCGCTTCTTCACAGAAGCCCATATTTCGACAAGCGGCTAGTGAGGAAGGGGCGGATAGTCTCAAGCCCATGCTCTCAGCTCATGCTGAATGGTCTCAAGTTAGAAGGTCGCTAGTTGACTCACTGGCATCTCTCGATGGCCACCAGCTTGAAAGAGGTGTCCGTAAAGGCCGAGTTGTCGAAAGTAGAACTTTAAGTCGGCAGAGTTATGGCCGCCACATATTGAGCGAACGTGACAAAAATGATTCTCATCTATTCGTCTGTAGGTAGTGTTTCGTTCATTGGCTACCGGCATTGAGCCGTTGGTTACTTGAACCCGCGGCCGAGATATCGAAGTCGGCTTTCTGCGAAAGCCACCCAACCGACCGCGTCAAGTGGCTTTGCCTGGAGGAAACACGAACAGCTCTAGATACAGGTACAGAGAATTGTTTTCTCCTTCCGCCATTGTGCTTCCAGTGTTCGTAGCATCGTAGCTGCGTGCCAAAAACATCTGACTGTAAAAATTCCATCCGTAATCCTAGGTTAAGCATTACGGTTCAGCATCGCGACAAATTTTCCGGAGTGCCACTTTTTGGCTTAGAACAGCGGCGTATCTTCAGGAGAGACCCAGACCCAAGTACGGGGATTAACAGGCGCAGTGCATAGTGATGTTTTGAACACCGTGCTAAAATTCCGACGACATAGAACCATGCCTGTTTTCTTTTCGCCAGTATATATGAGCCTGAAAAGTTTGCTGCCAGCAGCCGCTGTGTGGAAGAAATTCGTTGACTGGCCAAATTTCGCCAAGCGACAGAAATGTGACCGTGCAGAATGGGATGATGACGACGACAACAACAACGACGACCACGACGGCGAAAATGACGGATCAAATAAAGAACAAATTCGAATGAGTCGAATGGCCGTGTGGAATAGCAGCGGGCGAACGACATTAGGCGAGACCATCAGGTCGGTTCTACGAGTGAGAGACAGATGAAAAAGATTCGCCAGATCCACTGAATACGATAAGGTCAGACGACGAATGCGACCAAGAAGAGATCCGGTAAAAAGTAGAGAAAGCAGGCGAAATTAAGCTAGCGTTGGCAGGCAGTTGTTGGTAGCCGCAAATACCCGCTGCCTGAGTCAACCCAGAAGTACAACGGGAAACGTGACGAGGAAGAAAAAGATACTGGAGGCAGCCAAAGAAGCTGGAGGGAGAGGCTAAGGGGTGCAGAAAAACGACAAAAAGTGATCCCCTGCGGGGAAGCCGCCACTACGGCTGCTGATGCTCAGAAGGGATGAAAACAAGAAGAAACAGAAAACGAAGCTGAAGCCGAAGCCAGGAAAAGACAACGCCACCAGCAGCTAATGCAAGCAGAGAGCGTTACGAGCCCGTCGAGATGCGCGAGAAGAGCCTCCGTACGAAAACAACGATAGTCAGTTTTCATTCCGTTCCGTACGAGGGGCTGGCAACATTCTCTGGCTGCAGTCTACGTTCTCATACAGTCGCATGTACCTAGCTGCGGCGTCTTCAACTAAATTGTCGCTCTGAAACTATTCGTCGCCTCAGAACTCCGTTCCAAGCCGCCAGAAGAGGAAGGCCGCTTAAGGCTCATTGAATGCTGTATTAGTTCACTGTATAGAGTTGTTTTCGCTGCTGCAGTCGAACCACAGTAGCGGACTCAATCTCTTTTCTTGCATTCTATTGATTCGAGCCGTTCAAATCACCTATCGATTCGATGCTAAATCATGGTTGGCTTAAAAGTCAGTCGACTTGTGGTTGACCGGTAATGGCAGAAGCAGGCGCCGTGGTACTACACAAAAGGGGCGCGAGACGGTGACCGCAAGCCGAAATGTGTTAGAGTGAACAGCATTTCACCAGGCGAAATGAGAAGGTCCGCCAGAGCGGTCCTCTAATACAGGAATAGATGCAGGACTGAACCAAAATGAAAACGAACAGAACGACTCGAAATAGGACTCTTTTATGTTGCACTTCAGCGCGACAAAGCAGACTTTCGTCGTTTGTTGATTGCTTCGGGCGGCTGATTCGTGCCAAAGGGATTCGAATGGACGGGGGCAGGGGGGAAGGAATCCGACGGGGAATACACTAACGCGTGGACAAAGGTTTGAGCATGCGAGGCCGAACCGGGTTTTTCGTACCGAACAACTGTTCGAGGGTGGGGCCATCTTAGGTCCAGCCAAGAGTTAATGGCCTGCGATAGCCCAGTGGACAGTTGGGGTTCATCGCTACGATTTCGCTGGCGGGTGTGAAGCATCACAGCTGCGCGGGGTCGAAAAGGAAAACATGTAGATTTATAAGGTGACATGAGGCTTACGCAATTCTACGTCGGCCTGATTCGGCCTATGCTGGCTGGGTCTGGCGATGGTCTAACTTGAGTCCTTCAGATTTTCCTTGAAACGGTAGTTTACGAGATGCTAAACCTTGCAGTAGTATTGGGAAAAGTGGCTAATCAAGAAAACTACTTGAACAAAAGCACTGCCTACATCTGCCATATACAGCGACCGCCCGTACGCAATACTGATGCATGAGCATTGTGACACGCATTGAGACACGGTCTAGAGCGAAAAGGGGAAAACCAAATTATTACAAGAGACGTGACCGGAGCATCCATCGACTCGGTTGATATTGATCATCACGCCAGCGGCATACGTAATTTGTTACGACAACGTCACGTTCTCTTTTAGTGTTTTCAATTTTGTGGTAGAAGTTAGATGTGATGGTGGTGTTTGATTATTTGCTTCGACCATGAGCGTCACGCATACTTGTATTGGCACGTAATATTAACTAATAAGATGTTCGCTTCTACCGAAATATCAGCGCTACCTGAAAACTCCACGTTATGCTAAAGAGTTGGCTGATCAGCCACTGCTGTGCATGTATAGTACTCATCTTTCTAAGTATACGAGATTGCTTCTATGTAAGTGAGTTCTAAAGCCGGTAGCCAAAAGGGAACAAGCCAGTTGTTGAACACTAATGCCCAGACCAGTGTATATACAACCTTAGTCACAAGTATTAAGTAGGCAGAATAGGCTGACGCAGCTGTTATCGTCGACGAGGGCTTACACTAAGCTTGACCCAATATTCTTACTGGGTAGAATTGAGACGACGTCTACCAGTGCCATGCGGTGGCTTTGTGAGGTGTTGCCGGGATGGAAAATGGGTTGTTGTCTACAGCAATCTTCCAATAGACATTGCTATACCATCGTTTCAGCTACCTTTGTCGTTCCTTACTACTGCTCTCCGTATGTTGGCCGACAAAGCCAGGCTAAGCCAGGGCAGCTCCGCCGTCAGCTCCAACAAAAGATGACCAGGGCTGCAGCACTTCCTACCAAATTTAGGGTAGGCACATCTTGGTCTGGAGAATGGAAAACAGACCCGGGTTTAGGTGGGCCGGCAATAAGCAGGGCCACACGGTTATCAAAGTCAGTCTGACCCTGACAGTGGTCGTGCGCACTTTCGTCCGGGACCTCTGTTGGCAAAACTTGCCCTGTTGCCTGTTTTTTTTTTTTTATCTCGTCCCATATATCCCATTGTTATACCTGCCCTGTTGGCGTCAGCGCCATGAATAAAACGGGGTAAGCGAAAGCCGTAATGAATCACGCTGCCATGTTTATATACTATAGAGTGATCATAGTGTGTTACAGTGTTACGGTACTGACCAATTGTCTGGTTTTGGTATAAGATCAAATATGGAATTGCATTATATGATTACACCAGCTATGACACGTTACGTCTAGCGGCCTCGTAGTATAAGGAACGCTGATGGTTTCCGCCTCCCAGATTTCAGCAATAGAGAAAATAGTTTAAATCGCCTCTGATGCAAACACATATGCGGATAAGGTTCAGTAGGACAGACAGTTCTATAACTCAAACAGTAATTCAATCCCAATTAAAATCGTATAGGTTAAATTTATTTTCACTATAGCAAATTTGTTTTCTCCGATCTGTCTGCATACGTCGATGATTTCATCAGGTGATACGGAGTGACTGCGTTCCGAATCGGACGATATGCCACAGCCCATATCAAAGGGGCAGTCGAACGGTTTATGTTGCCAATTTTGATTCGAAATGACATTCAAGTGCTCATCAATAAGGACACAGCAACCGGGTTCAGTCATTTGTTCGAACGCGCGATCCATGGCGATCACAGCCAATAACATTAGCAGCATATGCGAACGGCCTATGCAGGTGCCACCTGGCTACTGCTTCCAGGCCTCTGCGCCATTGATGCCTTTGTCGTTGCTACTGCTGCACATCCGAGACAACAGCATTAATCAAGTAGCGTACCTTATGGTTTTATCTGCAGATATATAAAAAGCGAGTATATATATGTGTATCTGCAGATACACCGATCCTATGATAGCTTCCAGCAAAACAGGCTACCGTAAATCGAAAGCTTGTGTTCGGTATCGACGAGACTAGTTTTCGAATCCCATAGATCAGCGGCTGAAGCGCCTCCGCTCAAGAGGCCGCTGCGTGAGAGACACGATATAACTGGGATATTTTAAGCTTGTAGAATAGAACAGAGTTCGTAGAGAGTGAAGAGATACTAGCTGGTGATTTATGACCTTTCGTTGTTGTTGTGGAATCGTGTTCCCTATTGAGCGCGATGTATTTCTTGCTTATTGTTTGTCTTTGGTGGGAGGCAAGTGATTCGACAGGAATTTGATATTATCAATCTATGAGTACGCGCAGATATATAAGGTCCTACCGTAAAGCTGTAAGTGTTCGTTGCTAAATGTTCTTTGAAAAAAAAAGGAATAGAGCTTTTATTTCGGATGCCGCCGGAAAAATCAACATAGGGATCTAAAATGTTTCACAATTGTATCTTGAGGAAGCAAAACTGGTTTACCGAGTAGCCGCTTCGTAATAATTCCATCCGTATAGTTGTAATAACGACATCTTTATGAAGCTTTTAATTTTAAAAAATTGCTTTTGATACTAACAAAAACCACAACAACAATGGTGTCTTTATCAATCTCCAATGTCGCAGACGTGCGAGATGGTCACTCGGTTTAACCTGGATTAACAGGGATCTGGCGTTAGACTAAAAAAGTAAGAAAGCGAAATGTATTGCGTACCAGCATCGGAATTGTTGTCGGCCGAGTGTTGGCTTCCAGGCTGCGGGGGCATAATTGGTCCTGGGGTCCCTGCGGCCGACCCCGACGGAGAGCGTACGTCGTCACCCGTCGAACAATACGATCCAATCGACTGTGAGGGGGGACGCTAGAAAGACAAACAGAGACATAAATATTATCGCCAATGAGATATACTAAAGTCACTCAATGAAAATACAATTTTCGTCCAATGTCTTAGGGGGTCCTAGAGACGTATAGAACGTAATGGCAACTTTTTAAGGTATGCATATTCGCTGTCTACGTGCCCACTACTCGCGAATAGTTGTAAGCTTCTATTATTAATACCGTTACATTGACGAGCAGCTGCAAGATTCATGGAGGAAATGTTTCTCGTCAGGTTTAACTCAATGTTGCCTGTGACTCTTAACAGCGCACCATCCCACACCATCAGCCATTCAATTTGATCACCGCATTCTTGGCTTATAGCAAAGTGTTAACTCCTCGATCTTTTACCAGTTCTCCACTTTCCACGTTTCTTCTTTGGTAAAATCGATCGCGGGCAGTACAGTTGCAGTCCCCAATTTTATCGACGCTGAAAAACGCCGAAGTTCCTCATAGCCAGCTATCCAATTTACACAGGCAGCCCAATGCCCCCCCGAGTCCCTTCATCGCCTTCGACGTCGCATCATCTCGGCTAGTAGTTCCAGTTCTACCTTTTTATCGTTGGGGCCGTAGGCTTGATGGCAGTAACAACTTCACGGTCAATCAATTTCGCAGCGTCGTGCCGTGTCCTGCATTACTGCTGCTGTTCCTCTGCCGGTTGGTTAGATGCTCTATCGCGGTAGCTGTCGTCCAGCAACGCTTTCGCCTGTCGTCCGCTGCGGCTGCGATTGTGTTGGCCTTACCCAGCGCAACGAACGGCAGTTCAACTGGCTAGCCAACGATCAAATCATAAGCTAGCTATGATCGCTTGCCTGGTTCTGCTGTTGTCTTTTGGACAGCAGCTGCATAGACTGGGTCTGTTCATCCAGGCTATTTCACCGTGTAGCCGCGCCGATCTCCTAACGCGCGCGCGTTATGTTCTCATCTATTTCTGCCGGTCAAGACTCGTTTCTCCAGCAGCAGCCTTTTTAGAGGCCCCGCCGTTACGGCTGCTGTATCCGCTGCACATCGCCATTGCCGCTGCGGTGGTGGCGGCGGCGCTCACTACAATTTGAATGACTGACATAAACTATAATTTGAAGCGTCAGAGAGTGGCAGCACGTCAAAAAGGCTCGCTGCCTGGCTGGCGTCAGCAGTAGCCGGTGCTCAGCCACGATCGCATGGTCTTGTTGCCCCAGCTTGTTTCGATGCTGTTGCGTCTTGTTGGTAGAAAAACTGCTTGCTTTGATTGTACGGACGAGTCGAGCCTTCAGCGGCCGGCCGGCCGGCCGGCCGTCAGAACTAAATGCCAGGGCGCCTGTCTTGCGTTACCTGTCTCCGCTTGCCGACTGGAACAAACCGCGGAAACGCACGAGACCGAACTGCAGCATTTGCTATCACGTTTCTTGTTGTCGTCGTTGGCCTTCGCTCTTCGGACGCACGTCGCCTGGTTCGTTAATTTTGGTTGGCCTGCCACTCGGCGACGCTCAGCTGCCGACTCCTAGTCAACCGATCACTGACTGTTGACGACAGTGCCGGATCGCAGACCCGGCCGCTGTGAGTTACATTAGTAAGTGTTTGCGGAATGCTGGTAATAATGTCTCGTTTCGCTAGTTTGTACCGATGAGATGGCGCCCAAGCGTATGACAATGGGACGCCGCAAGCGTTTGCAACACGTCTGTACTATTTGCGTAGCTATGTAATTTGGTTTGGGCTTGAGCATTCTACAGCAACAGCAGTTAATAACCTGGTAATGAGAGTCATGCTTATCTTGTTGTTGACAACTTCTGCTGCAGCTGCAGCGTCCTCAATTCCCTTGGCTAGCAAACATTGGCGTTACAACTTCGTACATTTGAGCTCATGACGCGCGGCCATAGTTTATGAAAGCCCGTCCTTGCATGTTATTTTGTGACCTAGACCTATGCATCTATCTGTATGTGTAGCCCAGGGCACTATGTGCCTGCTTACTATGTGATAAGTATGATAAGTAAATGTATGCGCAGCTAGTTATGTCTATCTATCTCCCTGTCTGTCAGTCAGTCAGCTAGTCAGTATGTGGGACGTGTCCGTCATGGCCTCTTCTAACTTGATCTCGGCCGTAGCAGGGCCTTCTACAGCATGCTTACGTCCCCCTCGAGGTCTACTCTAGCCGTCCCCCTCCTTCCGCTTCTCCGTTCCCTTCTTGGCCACCGTCGCACGTCTCGTTTCCCTCTGCCGAGAACAAGAAAAAAGTAGATTTGTTTTTTCTCCTTTTCCTTCTCGACAACGGGACGCGAGAGAGTGACGGTGACGCTGCCGCTAATTTCACCAACTGCTCTACGCTATGATTTTCGGTGCAACGCGAATAGGTAAGGAATCTTAGATATTATAGAGAGAAAGACGGCAACAACAAAACTGTTCAGCAGTAGACGCGACCACCACTTTCATACTACAGAGCGATAGTCCACTGTAAATTGTGTGAGTTAGTTCGACTCGACTCGAATACGAAGACGCAGAAAAGGCCGCTTGAAGCATTTCCTCGGAAGGACAGACCGAACGTGATTGGCTCGCCGGTGGGTTTGCTGCCAGTCTGCCTGACAGTTGACAGCGCCCAGACAGAGGGCCACTTGGATGACGGCCTTACCATGGCTAAAACCTTAGACAGTTATTGCTTTTGTTGCGTTTTAAATGCTCAACGTGTACACCAGTGACCGTTGGTGAGTGTGTCTCACCGAGTTCTCCGTCAACGTAGTTCTGTTGAACTCTTACTGCCGACGCTGACGACTGTGCCGATGCCTCGATTCTGCCAGGAGTTAGAATGACGCATTAAAGCGCGGCGACGCAAGAAAGCTGCTCGACGCCATCGACTTCACGGTCACCAGCAGCAGCACCATACAGACTAGTGCTATTGCGCGACTCAGATGAGCTTTACATAGGCGAAGTCTGCGAATACTCAACGGTACCAATAACAACATAAAACCAAGACTAATAAAACGACTGCATAAGCGCCGTCGATGAATGAGTCTGGTCAATGAGAAAAAGTCCCCTAGCCCCTTTTGCATACACTGGGAAATAATGCCACAGAAAAGCCAGTCACTGGCAAGAGGTCAGTCATTGAGCGATGTCGGCAATTTTCTGCTATCTGATCTAATTGAGCTGGTGAGCCAAGCAGATATAAGCATTCGCAGACGGTAGCGACCAGCAACCGTCGCCATGTCGGTAACAGTTTGAAGCAAAATACTACTTCCTGCTTTATTCCTGCTGTTTGCAGATAGATAGTCGTTCAAGTTAGGACTACCTAACCGGCATGTGAGGTTCCAGTTCGTCGTAGCTGACATCAAGCAACAGACCGGTTTCAAGGCGTTGACCTGCCGGATCTAGCTAATACCTGCAACCGCAGTAAAATTGCTACATAACAATAACCACTTCGTTTTTCCTATCACTTCAGCTGCTGCGGTTGTCAACCGCCAACAACTGTCTGTCGCCCACCCGATGAGCGAATACAGAATACGCGCGATATCGCACCGCGACGTTTTGGCTCGCGCTGTATGACCAAACAAAGCCAATGATGTTGCATCAAATAAGGAGAGTCGTTAGAAAGAAAGATATATTGAGGGGGCGGCAAACAGCAGGCAGCCTCAACGGTGGTGGGAAGAAATACGCTATGTGGCACCATCCGTAAACCAATCCGACGTCGCCTGTTGATGTTACAGAATAAGCACAACTACATGTCAAGCGCATAGTGTCGCCAGTGGCGTCGGTAGCGAGAATCGTTGCTACATTTGGTGCTTGCCGACTGATTTAGCTAATTTCGAATTGAAAGCTAGAAAGGTCCGACGTTTTCCTACCCACCACTAAAACCCTGAAATAACGGAGGGGAGAACTAAAGGCCAAGTCACACTGAACTTCCCAGTCGTTTGAAGTGGCGACTTGGTACCGGGAACTGTAGCAGCAGCGGCAAAAAGCTATAGCAACATCATTGACGCACTCTCAGTTTACAATAGCAAATGACTCAACAATGGCTTAAATTAGATGGATTTCTTAAACTGTCTATGATGAGCACGACAAAAGCTAGTAGCATTAAGAAAAAAACTCAAATTAGAGTTTTTCCGATAGCAGTAATAATAGAAGATACTAAAAATGAATAAAGAGGATCAACTCCTGTGCGAATCTACCGGAAAAAAAGTGCTGAATGACAGATACAGGTCTCCATTTTGGCTTACCAACAAACTAATAAAATGGCTATGGCGCAATTTTGTTTTTTTTTTCTGTGCATTGTGTGCAAGCAATCTTTCGATAAAGCATCCTAGAAAATCCGACTTTTTAATTTTTGTTACCAAGTTTCTAGTTGTTCTGATGCCGGCGACAAAACAATGTACAGTGACGAGAGAACAAAGAAAAGAATAGTTCAGGTCTACTAGCTCACTATGCGAGTCGAACCTATACCTCTGGGTGTAAGGCGCCTTAATCCAGTACCATCTGTGTAGGACGAACTCAAACTATCGATTAGCAAAACACTACTGAAAAGAGCTAGCATCCATATTTCCAACGGCTTCTTTTTCAGCAGCAAAGCGGCTTGGGGAGCGCAATAGCAGCTGACAAACTTCAGTCTTCGTCAGCTAAATCACTTGAGGCATATCGGCATATGTTTTTCCCGTTGGAGCTTCTATATATTCGTATAGTTCCGTACATTGGCAGAAAGTTACAGGATTCACCATGTTCTGCCACGCCTGTGCAGACTTTAGGGTTCTGTTATCCAGCCGTCGCCTTTATCGTCATTGCTATCATCGTAACTGCCACTGCGGCTGCTGCTGCTGCTGCTGCTGCTGGTGTTACAGTTCTTCCCTTCGTCATCGAACAGTGGAAAGGAAATATAATTTGCGAGGAGCTGAGGGGAATCTGCCTACCAGGCTGCCTCATTGGTCCGTTGACTGCCTACCGGAGCAGCCATAGCAGAAACGAGAAAGTAGCGCAGACCCAACCCAGCCCAACACAGCTCTGCTGTGCCTAAAGCTAGCTGGGGTTAGCTGACCCGCCGGTCGCTTCTTCGCTCACTATTACACTGGCCGATTGCTGCCCGAGCCATCAGTCCTAGAACTGCCCGGCAACTCAACCTCAGGGCCTGCGCACCCCACTCTCCTCACTTTTTCTCTTTCTTCAGTTCTCTACGGCCCATAGTCTCTTTTCCTTGAGCCTGTCGTGTCCTCGGACAAGAAAGAGAGAGTGCTGCTGAGCAAAATGCGGAGAACAGAAACTGCGAGGAAAAAGGAGAAAAGAGGGCGCCACTATAAATTGCCTGTCACTTGCAGCCAGACTCCATCGTTGCTGAGGCTGCTGCTCTCCGCTCGGGGTTGGCTGACTAGCGCGCTCGCTAGTTTCCACTCTCCCCCCTCCCGCCGCCCCGGCGTCTTGCCGCTCCATCCCCGACTCCGCAGCCCTGCTTCGCTTAGAACCCCACGAAGCTTCATGGAAAGTTAGGGATTTAGGGGGCGTCTTCTAGTCGGGAGTTGAGTTAGTGGCAGCAATGGGGGGAACTGTCATGAGGGAACCTCTTTCTCACCAGCAGAGCTTCGACCACCCAACCAAGCTCTGGTCTCCCACATATACACCCAAGGAAAATCCCCTTCTGGGGTTCTATACTGCGAGCACTCCCGAAACCCACCCACATCCCCCCACTTCACAAAGATAGTCCTCCGTACTACATGTGAGCGGTCGGTGGCAGGCAAGGAGCAGCGACGCCGGGGCAAGATCTGCCTCTGCGTAGGCTTTGGTGAGTGGTGGGCGCTGCTGCCGCCCTGGCGACCACTCTTCATCCTCGTTCTACGTGGAAGGGATAGAGACAAGGGAAGCAATGCGCACCTTGTACAATGGAATAGTAGTAAATGGTACGGGGTGCTAATGGTAGCTAGGACGTACCGGCACGACACTGGCGCTCGTAGATCTATCCAGAACCTTCCCATTGAAGGGTGGTTGAACGCGTAAAGGAGCAAGCAGATCGACGACGCAAGTGTTCGGTTGCAAGTGGTAAACTCTATTGCAGATAACGCTGTGTCGATATGTCCATGGATTTTGCTAAACAATACATCGCGCCAAGCAGCAGTAAAATCAAAACCGCATTGGGTAAACAAAGAAAAGACAAATGGAATATTCTTGAAAATTTTGTGGAGACAGAAGGTCCCGAGGTTTTGGAAAATTTGTCATTGCTACGTAATTGAAGCCGCTGTTACTCGGTTAGGCGTTAGCCCGTCATAGGATGTCTTATGTAGAATAACTACATGCTCTGCATGTAGCATTTGCTCTGCGGAGAACCCCTCTATATCGAAAAGAGGTGGAGAGTAAAGATTGGATGAACGGAAAACAAGCCATCGCGCAATTGCTGATGTTGCCGAAAGTAACGCCATGCTCGGGTGCTACTGGACGATGGGTTACAGGGGCCAAGCGCAGAGATGGGGCACGCGACTTGCTCTCTACCCGGGTCGCAAACCGGAGCAAAACGAACGGGAAACAAATGGGCTGATGTGAACTAGCAATGGGAAAGCTTGGCTGACAAACGCTTGTGGCTGCTTAGGTATGAAGCAGAAACAGTAGACGCAGGAGACGGAGCAAGAGGACAGGAGGAAAATCCTTTCGCCCCCTCCGGCAGCGGCCATCGTCCATTGAGAAAAGGACGACGACGAACGAACAAGCACTTCGGCCCCACAGGCCAACCAACCGGCCGAGCAAATACGCAGGCAAAGCACGAGCGACGTACAGTTCACTAGGAGAAAACTGTGCCTAAGAGCCATCACAGTGTCAGTCGCTTCAACCAGCTAAAGCCAAGACGGGTAACGACCCATTGTGAGGCAGCGGTAAAAGCAGCAGCAGTCGCGACTTGACACTGCTGCTAGGTCAGGGCAGCGGTGTACTTGACATTCTATCCGACTGCCCAACGGGGAGGGTAATAGTGCCAGTGGCAATGGTGGTCACCCGTTCTTCACGTCGAGGCATACTAAGAAGGAACTCAAGAACAGACAGACACACCAGAAATAAACAGGATGAAAGGGATGTTGAGGAATTGAGACGTAAAGGTCGAGCCCGTCGTGTGTGCGGGGGAGGATCGCGGATACTGTGCACCAAACCAGATCGCATTGTGTCCAGCAATAAACCCACCTCCAAAAGAAATGACATGAGTGAAGGGGCGAGTGAACGAACGAGAACCGGCCATTAAACCAGGTTCGTTGACGGTACTGGCGACGGTGACATAGATCGACATTCAGAACCAAAGCCCTAAAGTTTTTGGCTAAGACCTGTATCTCCCTGTTGACCGGAGATTATATTGTGCGCTAACTGCTGAAAAAGGATGAAAATGAACTTGAGTGTAGAGTGTACTAACAGCGAAGTAGCAAGCCACGTATGCACTTGCATAGCAAACTCACCTGCTTATATGCAACGTACGCATTAAGTAGTACGACAGTACTACAGGGTATTAACGACGGCAGAACTATAAGGTATCCAATATTACTGCAGAGTAAGTAAGATACTTACAGAGTTGTTGTACTTCGGATACTGCCATGCGGAACCCACTGCCCGCCTATACGGGCTGTTGTCATCCTCGGCTCCCGGCTCGATGTCGTCCATTACGTAGCCCTATAATGAACGAAAAACGCCAAAAATATTAATTCATTAATACATTCTCCTATAGATTCCAATGCAAAGAGTTGCAAAAGTAAAGGCATATATATTTTATTTTATTGCGTTATATATTGCAAATACTCAAAACGGCTTAAAGCAAGCGACGTGCTCTAGTAGCTATTATCGTACGAAAACAGCTAAGCAAAGTTCCTTGATTTTGCGTTTAATTTTACTTAGCCCACTGAACTTCGTCTGTCTTCGCGCTAGTTATAGCCAGCCGAAGCACCTCCTGTATCCTATAGTGCACAGCATCCTTCAGGGTTTAGAAAAGAGAAAAACCCAGAGAATCAAGCACAGTGCAGGAGTCTCACAATTTTTACCGGGGGAACAACAACGAAGCTATCGCGTTGCGCTGCCGCCCAAAGCGCCTGGCTTGTTCGCTGTCTTGACTGCTTAGTGACTCCATAGCAAACGGCACCATCTGAACGGTCCGCGGACGAAGGAGACAGGCGCCTTGGGACTACAGTTGTTCCCCACATAAATTTTCCTCCCCACTATGCGAGTCAAGCGAGGATCTCTCACAAGCTAAGCACGGATCAGCTTGGTTCGACTATTGGTTCTCTTGGAGCAGGCAGGATCCCGAGCAAGCGACCGACTATTGCTCGCGCTAGCTGTGTTCTTCACCCCAGAGCCAGGCGGGCCGAATAAACAGGCAGACAGCCAGCCAGCCAGCCAGCCAAGTAGACTACAGTAGTATCATTGTGATACGAAGCAATATGGTACGTTCAACAGCGACCAAAACTTTGGAGAGGTTGGTCGGTCTAGGTGGACCGCTGGGTCTGGCGAGCAATATAACTGACGTTAAAAGATAACGTGCGTATAGAACTTATCATAGACAACTGTATTATTTATAAATGCGTTCAGACAATTCAGCGGCACTAAGTGTTGCATAATAGATAATAATAATGCAAAATATGGCAACTGAAAAAACATGTATTGTGTAATATATAAGAAAAAAAAATCAGTTACACTGTATCTAACCTTTATCTTTTATTATATTGGTAGCTAATAGCTTCATAATTAAAACAAACGGAGGAAGCTTTTACGCTGCTTGGACGCATTATGCATCGTTGCCTACTGAAGCCACCCACTCATTTTAAAAGGCTGTTTGTTCAAGTCATTTTAGCGTCACCTTATCTTTTATATAGTTAACCGTCTGCTTTTTATTCATTATCTGTGCGTTATCTGTTTCCGTCAGCCTGCTTTATTTCAGGAGCCATGCAGTTCTTTGAGTGCTTGCACCGCCGCCTGGTTTTTGGCCTATGCTTCCCCCAATTATTAGATCTCAGTGTATCCGTACTTATCGTTCAGAGACTTCGTCCTACTCCAAACCCCCCAGAACTACCCGGGCCGCCAGCCTAGCTCGTTTTAACGGCGATGATCTCGAAGCCAACCTCGTTTGTAGCATCTTTGCAGGCCCTTTCGTGTCTCGTGAAACGTTGTCTACGGGTACCAGTCTATGACAGAAACGGTAGTCCAGCAGCAGTAACCAGCAGGACCCGTTATCTCGTTGCCACTTAGAGGCCTCTTCAAGCTCGTCTCTGCTTGATTAGCTTCATGGCCTTCATTCCCGCCTGCCTTCAACTGACGCTGCCGCGTGATAGCTTAATAGATATGGCGACCGACTGCAAACACAAGATGAAGCGACAGACATCACCGAAACTGGTCCTGAAGGAGTATGGTGTGAGCCTAAGGACCTCTTTGAACTGATTCGGCTTATTATTAAAAAAAAAATGGAAATAACTGGTCAACTTTGACCTACTATTCTTACGATGTTTCCGAGCAGCATATATACAGAAGACGTTCATAAACTTACGCGGCTATGTCGCCGTAAGAATGATGCAGTATTTCTAAGAAATCCGATCTACAGCTGACTTGGGTATTCAGGGTGCAGGAGAAACCTTGCAAACCCAAATCCAAGAGCGTTTGGCACTGAAAAACGTGAAGCATTTAGCAGTTCCGAATTTCTATAGATTTTCATTTTTGCCAATGTATTTTGTGTAGATAAGCGGTTGTTGTTGTACTAGTCCAAAAGTAACTCATAAGACGAAGCCATCTTCAACTTTTCCCTTTTTATAATTTAAAATTTCCTTTATGAGGACGCAGTCGTGACCTATTTGCCTACTTAGGTTATCGACGCCTGATAGTTTAGGTTCAACATTAATAAGGCACTGTTATCAATGTTTTACTATAGCTGCGCGTTGCGACTGGGGTATTAGGAGGACACCGTACCTCTGAAAGCGTCCCATACAAGAAAGTGAAGCTCAAGGAGTGATGGTGGCTTAATCCTAGTTGTATTGGCTGGGGATAGCAAATCCCTACATGCGATAGACACAATAACACCAAGCGATGCCCTATCTGAATGCACTACAAGGATATGTTTTCTAAGGGATAAATACGATAGAAAAGCAGCTGGAGATCAGCTGGAGAACTGATCGAAGTTGCTTGTAGGCTAGACGTTGGATAAACGCTTATGGCCGGTGCAGACGTTTGCCGATGTACTTTGATAATTGTCCTTGCAAATGCTTCATGGGCTGAAACCGATCGGCTAATGAGATTGACGTCAGTAACACAAAATAATATTCCAGGCTGAAACTCTAACCGTCTAACAACTATTGCTACTAAGTCTTCAATGCGTCATACAATATACCTTTGTACGAATGATTCTCCATAACATCATGCCTCAAGTACAGCCATGAAAACCATTACCAAGACGTGGGATTAGGGAAGTTACGTCATACGGTTACATGAAATTAAATAGGTTCATATCACTTGACAGATTGCATATAACACAGTGTTACCACACGTCTTTGCTTTCTCACACGATGTGTTTCACCGTATTTGATGATTGCACACAAAAATATTCGAGCAACGTGACAGTGATTGATGGAAATTTAACGGGCAATTAACGTTTTAATATCAACGACGACGACCATGAGCTCAATATGAACATCCAAACTCCATGGCTTATAGGGCAAAGTCGCTTACATTACCAGGAGATTGGTAGATCGAAGTAACGGCGGCGGGCGGCGGGCGGCTCACCGGCCGTAGCGTCGTTGCTTTCGAGCACTAGGGGCTTTTGCGGTGACGACATTGTGGAAAAGAGGACTACAACAGATAGAGGATCTATAGGTCAAGCTACCCTGTTGTAGAGATGAACGACAAAACGAAGCGAACGGTATAAGACGGACGGCTTTCACCTGTGTGCGACGAGTTTTCGTCTTGGAGTTTGAGGACAAGCAAGCTGGTGACGACCATTGCAATTGCGATGGTAATTCTGCTGCTGCTAACGGCAGTGCTGCAATGATGATGGTACCGTTACGATGGCCAGGGCTTTCTCAAGAAACCGGATAGACGCCGGTACAGTGAAGAGTTTGGACAAAATGAAAATCCAATCTCGCCTGTCGAGACCCATGACATTTTCCTATCGGTTAGACGCAGCAGAAGAAGGTGGGAGAACTTGAGTAGCGGAATAACGAATAGTGCGGTATACGGCTTAGTCCTGGATAGGACAGGAGGGCAGCAAACAGCCGGGACTGGAGTAACTGGGGTCCTCCAATGGAGATCTACCTAGCTGGGGCCTGTCTAAAGGGGGAGTGCATTGTTCAAAAATTCAGGAGGATGTGCTTCTTCGCTGCCGCTTACAGGTCGAGGACATACTAAGACAGCAATCCCAGTAAAGTAACTCCAGCTCTGGATAGGATAGAAGCTGCCGGAAACATGTAAGCAATGGCGGAGAATAGGATTGACGACCGAAACGGGACCGAGAAAAATAAGGAGGCGCCAGCGGTCGCCAGCCACTTTTTCCGAATAGTTCCGCTAGGTTAGCAGCATCGGCAACAGCAGCTCACTCTGTTCGTTGGTATAATTAGATTGAACCTTCTAAGCTTCATCGACGGTTCGGCAGTTTGTTGGGAAAGGTGTCTGCTCAGGAGGTCTCAGGAGACAGATGGAGATAGAATAGCGGGAACAGCGCCAGAGAAGGAGATAAAAGGAGCGCGAGAGCTACCCCGGCAGGAAAAGTTGATCCTCAACTGTAGAGCAAACAAGAACGCAGCCAAGGTAGCAGGGCCTTCTACGGGCAGATAGACAGGCAGCTCGCCAATCGTTTTTACCTAGCTTATCCTTTTTGTTGAGAGAGGAAAGTATCCTTAGAACTCCTATCCGACTGTGGGTAGAGAGAGTGAAGCAAAAGTGCGCAACCCAATGCCGAATCAAAGCCAAGTGGAGCGGCGGGAGGCAAGGAGGCACCAACGTGCCTGCAGAAGTTATGCACACACGAACTACGACCACCACTGTCAATATAGTCACCATTGATGTCTCACTGGGTCCATACCATCGACGGATAAACATAGAGGTAGACAGCTCGACACATAAACGCTGACTGCTCTTATAGTACAGGCGATGTGGCAGGACGAGAAGCGAGGTGAATCCACCCGTCGCGGCTGAGCAAACTTCGCCGTGCTTTCACTGACTTTCTTCTCTAGCGGACTGCCACTAGCTGCAAGACGTGCTTGGTATAAGATAGAAGAAATCTACTATACGAATCAGGCTGACTTCACTAATACATTATCTATTCAACCAGCCATCCCAAGTGCTCGTTCCAATCGGCGCTACTTGACATCGATTCAGTAGTGGTTAAGACTAACGTCGGAGGGCAATTAATCAGATCCGAGTGACAGTGCTTCGTTTCGGTCGCTAAACGAATCCGTTAGACGCACCGCGTTTATAGATTAAGACTGCTGCGAGGTGCAAAGATTTGATATTTAGAATTTTTTCATACAGTCTTCAACGTTCTGATGCGTGAACAAGCCTTCGAAATCACTTTGTTAGTACAGCATAAAGGCCTTCGATTAAACACACGTGAGGCTTCATGTGCGAATTTGATTGAGCATCTCATCGTATATTCCTTTTTCAGATAACTAACTAATCTAACGACACTGCATGCAGTTACGGTGACAATAAAGATAAACTTTCCTTTTCAAAGTTCATCATCTTTAACAAGCAGTTTGAGTTCTACTGGACTTGTATTTACCATCAAGGCGTTGATCAGCAAAAGAATCAGCAGCGACCTTTCTCGCCTATTAACAGGTTCAATGTTCTATGTAACGGTTGTCTAAATCGATGTCACTGGGCCCCTCTACTTAAACCGTTAATTTCAGCTCATGTCAGAGACTCATGCTTGGCTACGGAAATGCAGAGCAATAGAAATGGCCGTTCTCTAGCGACACCCCATATCGCACCACACAGCAGCGAAACGAATGTTCCCGCCTGTTCTCGCAATGTCCGACCTCGCTATCACGTACCTAGTGGGTTCCATGCAGATCGTCTGACTCCTTTTCGGTCTAATGCGCGAAGTAGTGCATCACAGCGCTCTCCCGCAGTGTTTGTACATCGCGTCGGATCCGCATGGCCGGGTCGATGGCTTTAGGTCGGTCTGTCTGATTGCAGCCTTGCCCAGGCACACAGACATCTCCCATTTCACCCAGTGGTTACTACCAGAGAAGATGGGTCTTGATGCGCCCATGTCGTCCTTTGGGGCTCCCATAGAGCTGAGAGAGACAAACTGAACAGCAGGAGCATGCGGAATCTCCTGCAAGTAACAGCCATTTCAAGCAACGGCGCTCCGAGAGTAGAGCATAGCTTCTGCGGTCCCGGAGCGCGCGAGCACTCTCTTGCGCTCGTGCTCCACTTCGCTGCCGCCTTCCTTTTAGCGAGCTGAGTTAACAAGAATAAGACGCTGAATCGAGTCGAGCCCAACGATGCGCTTCTATACAGAGGGCTCTAATCTACACACGTACAATATTGCTCGCCATCACCGGCAGCGTTGCCACCACCGCTGCCGCAACAGCTACAATTTCCATCGAAGCCAATGTCGATGGCCAACACGATGGGGTGCACACATCGAGGACGTATCAACACATCAGTCGTTACGCAGACGACAATTGTCTGCAGTTATACATATATATGATGCTATTGTACGGAACCGGCATAGGATGCATGGACGAATGTAGAAGCCTATAAGTGACACAAGGAACGGGGGCACACAGAGCGACAGACGACGGAGGGCCGATTCGACAAGATCCATCGTGTCATCGAAATATGAGACGGTATGTCACGCTTACATTCTAGGCGGCGCCTATAACGATAGCTGGCCAGGGTGCACTGCTGGGACGGGACGTACACAGTATATAACACTCGCGCACCGATATGTGAAGCTGGCACGCTTCGAGCTATATGTTCTGTCCGCAAAGATGTTACGCGTTTGTCGAAACATTCATATTTTTGACTGTCAATAGGAAAGGGTCGTCTTGGACTGTGCGGTTTTCCACTTGTTCCATTAGTTAATCGGCATCAATAGCACTAACCGATAGTTAACTACGGTCAAGGCAGTGTCTGGATCGCATTTTAGAACGATTTAGCTGGACCTAGCTATACTCGAAAAATGTCCTGGTTCGTTATGTCGACTCCTGCGTAAGCATTCACGAGTGTTCTTTCGTCTAGGTTTAATGCTTCTCTCCTGGCCATCTCGTCAAAACTCTTAAAGATCTTTTATCCACTGGATAACGCATCTAGTTCAGCTGTTGGTCAATTGAAATACATAACTAGAATGGCCGGACGCAGAGGCCAGGTTTCGACACTAGGACAGGGAAACTGGCTTGGCCCAACCGCACAGCGTCGCCGTCTCTTCGTTTCAGCCACATCTCGTCAACAAACGTCTACACACCCCCTTTTTACTAGCAGCAAAACAACCCCATCAGACTGCGCACGGGCTAGCGAGTGTCCGGGCAAAGAGGGAGAGATAATCGGACGTAATTAAAACCTCGTCTAGTGTAGCACAGCTACAGGCACCGCGAGAAACGACATCATTCGAGCCAACATCAAGCGTCAAGATTGCGTCGTTGTTACTGCCGTTGTGATCGCAGTAGTCACACTCGTTGCTTACACAGACGCCACAGTCACAGAACGACAGCGACTCCACTGTTGTTCTGTTCTGTTCTGTAGACGAGTACCAGCCTCTGGCTGAACACTTCTCGCTGTCACCAGAACTAGCCACTAGCAAAGGCCAACTATTGTAGCTCTGAATATATCTGATCCGGTCCAGCAATGCTGCTCGATTGGTGACGACAACGGCGCCAAACCACGACGATATCCGCTCACGAAGCCCTAGATGCTCTATGCGTCTAATTGAAACGGACGATCTAACTACTATCAGCAACAATGACAACAACGCCAGTCGCAGCGATAATCACTATGACAGCGATAGTAGAAAACGTAACACTTCCTAAAAACGATCGTTTCAAGCAGTCTGTTTCTATATGATGTG
Source organism: Varroa destructor (assembly GCF_002443255.2). Taxonomy (NCBI): domain Eukaryota; kingdom Metazoa; phylum Arthropoda; class Arachnida; order Mesostigmata; family Varroidae; genus Varroa; species Varroa destructor. Next base: position 21,026,250 of record NW_019211458.1, on the reverse strand, counting down.
TACAGCCGTGCATTGCATCGACGCTAGCGGTCCTTGCTGTAAATGTGCCTACAGTAATTGTACGCCATCACGGCCGCGGTCCTCAATGCTAACTGACGACCGCCGTGAACCGTGAACTGAGAATGAGCTGTTGCATATCGACAAGAACTGATAATGAGGTGCGCGATAGTGGAACTGAATGGGCCGGCTTTATAGCCGCCAGCTTCGGTGACTGGTTAACTGCTCTATGACTACGGCGGCGGCGGCGACAGCAGCAGCAGCAGCAGCAAAAATGGTTCATTACGATCTGCTACGTGAAGCCAGGGCATTGCGGCCATATTGGGCCGCGATCGCTGTTCTTCTCATCACTAATCCCTTGTTCTATGCGAATATTTAAGCTGTGCGACGAAGTCCGAAGCCACTTTACGATGTTGTTTATCAGACTTTTTGGTCGTGTTTCAAAGGCGTTGTCGTCGCTATGGACGGGAAATACAGAGATATCGAACTTGCCTGTTATAGCACTCGGCCTATTTGTTAGTAAGCGTAAAAACAATGTAACAAAATTTGTTTCGTTAGTTACTGTCTAGGTGGTTAATACATATCTTCTTACAGACGCTAGACAATGCAGACTGCAAAAGATCTGACGGTCAGGTTTCTTACATTCGCTCGGATCAGTTTGTCGCAAAATGGGTTAAATTTGGCGAAAACCGGGTGCCGAACACACATTAAGCTCTAGGTCGCTGTCGTATCGTTTGCGTATGGGGCGGTTATTGAGATGAAAGTGAACCATCTCGTTGTAGCGTCCAGATGAGCCTGGACGTCACGTCATTCAGCGATCCCAGTTTGGGCGCACTCAATCAGTGAAGATGGTTGCCACCGGTCGCGGTCTTCATTTCAGTGTGACTAAACTGGGTGCCACCCCAACGCGCGATTCGACTGGATCTTTCTAACTGAATCAAATTACTGGTTTTCGATGGTTTAGCCTCACTTCCGCTACAATCACCATCATTTCGGCCTAATGCCGAGTTAAACTAGTTACGCTAATCTCCCATTGCTACTGCTATAGGGGTAGATAAGCGGGCTGAAATAAGGAAGCAGTCTACCCAAAAAACTGTTAGAAATAGCCACTTGCTAGTTAATTTCATGTATACATTTCGATGGCACAGCAGGCCAGCCCAACGATAAGATAATCACTGACTATGCATTTTACTACAGTTGTATATAGACGTTTCAGTCGAATGTTGAATTAATGTTAGTGCCAGAAACATTTATCGTGGCCTCAGACGATTTTTTTACTGACTGTTTTTCTTTGACTACAGTTAATACGGCCGAAAAAGAGGACGCCGCGCGCTTCGGCAGTACAACGCGTGTTTGTGTCTTGCTTGATTGTTGATCTATAGTACGAGACTGTAGTCACATATTCGTATCAACTTATAAACGAGAAATTGGCCTGCGTCGGCCTGTTCTCATGGCGGGATTCGACAATGATTCACGCTGTTCATTTTACTAATAGACGCCTCAAAGGGGTGGGAAAGTAAATACAATAGAAAAACTGTTGATTTGCTGTGGAGTCGACCCAAAATCTACTGCTTATAGCTCAGCAGTTCCAACATTTGTTTCTAGTTAACTGGATCCTAAGGACTCTAATAGGGATTAGGATCCTAAGGCGTCCGAATGGCAATTTTAATTACGACGCAGAAAATTTCGGTCCTTAAAAGAACTGTACTTAACAATAACGCTGTCCAGCAGAAAGAAAGTTCCTAAAACTAACTATTATAAACTAGCCGAAACACATCGAGTCGGGCCATATTGGAACATTTTTCTACGATAGCGTTCTCAAAACTGTAATTGATCTTCGAATTGAAAATCACCCTGGCCTGCGAGAACAGTTAGGCCAAATGAATATTTTCTTCGGCGACAGAACCATGGATATCAATCAGTGAATGTTTCATCTGCGGTATACATTGTCTATCAATGGTGGCACACGCCTAGCTGCTTTTTTTTTCAACGCTGCTGCTATCGTGATAAAACACTAATTGGGATTTTTCGATTAACAAACATGGTACGTACCTCCACAATCGAGAAATTCGTGTATTAGTAACACGGGAACATCAGGTCCTAGAGAGTATCCGCAGGCTACTGGGGAACCGTTGGGAAGAGAATGCACGTGACAACAAGCAACGCAGGCCAAGCGAAATGGCCGACGCATGACTCGTCATCAGTTCTACCAGACCATCTTCTGGGTCTAGGTTATTCAAATAAGCATTGCATGTTTCCACATGCCTCTGCTCGTTCTAAGCGATTCTTAGAAAGAGTACAGTGTCGCCGGAGCGGTTAAATAGTATAATGTTTCTGGGTACATTCTAGGATCAGTTGGCTAATATGGCGACTTTAGAAGGAGATAACGACCTCCTGCCGTTAATGTGCATCTCTAATGAGGGGGAATGACTAGTAAAGAAGCAGAAAGCTCGCGGAAGAAAGTCGTATTTCGATTTATAACCGTCAGTATCACTCTCGCTAGGACAACAAAAGCAACAACCACAGACGTCGCAAGTAGAATACTACCGGGAAAATTCACGGGTCGTCGCGGTCAACGAAAAAAATCAGATCTCTCGGAAGAGTGCGAATCGACCAAACAGTCATAAAATTCGGTGGCTTATTTATGCATTTCTATTTGACCAAAGAATACTGAACGCAGAGCGACGCCGAAAAGGGGAGAAGGGGGTACTACGAAGACGACACGAAAATTAAGAATAGAACTAACGTTTGCTACGATAAAGATTTGAGCTTTTTCTTGGCTGCTGCTGTTGCTGTTACTGCTGTCCAGACAAAAACTATTGCATACGTATTGCTTCTGTTAAAACGTGCTATTGGGACCTCTGCTCAGACAGAGGATTTTTCGAAGCGCGGCCAAGGTGATGCTAGAAAGGTTGTTATTTAGTAATCGCACGCCGCCCCACATGATTGCTAAACCAGAGGGCTATACTTTTTTTTTGTTTTTCTCCCTGTATTTTAATATCCCTCTAATTCCTTGTTACGCCGACTTTAGTTCCTGTAGCTGTATACGCCTGTGGCCCGCATATCAACCTTAAAATCGGACGAAGCGTGTCTTCCTTGGCTTCTCGTCTAGATTCCGCGACTATCACAAAAAGCTTCAAATGACTATGAAGCTGTTGCTCGTGAAGATGCTACAGAACGAAAAGCAGCGCGTATTGAGCGTGAGAGGTTGGTCTTGGCCACGCATCCAAATTCTCTCAGAAGCTGTCATCACTCGTCAACGTCAAACACTTCTTTTCTGTTTTCGTCTTTCTCGTCATCGGCGTTTACATCTCTTCTCATCTGCCCCAGCCCTTCCCAGTCAGCGCGTTCAGCGCAGACTCTCACGGGACAACGTCACTCAGAGACGAACCCCACGCATTCACATTGTCTCACTCGACGAAGAATCCAGCAGCCGTCGAACTCAGCCATTTGAGCTGGCTGGCCGGCCACCACCTGCAAGTTCTGCTGTCGCTGATGCCGCTGCGGACAAGAAATGTATGAAAATGCTCGGAAAATGGCTGCAGCTTACGGCTCTTACGTCGGTTATACGTCCCGGCAGAGTTTTATTTTTCGGGTGGCAACTACCAAGAATAGCAGCAGCGGCGACAGCACCAAAACCATAATCGGCACAGGCGGACGGCTTCGCCTGTAAGCTACCCAGGGGCTGAGAGGCTGTGCTGAGTCCTGTGATGTCGTTCTTCTGCAACATATTCTCGTTCTGCGCGCAATTCATATCACTCACTCTCTCCCCGCTCGTTCCACTTTTCCTGCCATATCTGGCCCAACGTATGTTTCGACCCAGCAGTCACTTCAGTCCCACTTTGTTCCTTTCTAAGCTCTCTCCGCTTTTCTCGCCGCATCTTCACTCGCATGCTTCGTTTTTCGCTCGTTCTCTTTTTCTATTCACTCGAAGAGAATTTTTTCTCGGAAAATGAAAAAATATGATTGACAGGCCGCTGGCAGCGTCGCCGTCGCCGGCAGCCGCCTACAGCAGCGGGAGGCACTAAGTATTGTTTTAGTTGGAGTTGTTTTCGACAGCCAGTGTACGAACGGAAAGAAGGACTTAGCTAAGGATAGACCGGGCGCTAGGCCGACAAAAGGACACGTAAAGAATAGCAACGAAACAGCAACTTCCTTTTTCTCGCTGCTGTTATTGGCTGTAGTTGTTAACGCTGTCGCTTTGGCTAGTACCTAGTTCGGCGTCATTGAGTTTTTGTTCGTTGTTCCGGAGAACGCAACGCGCGCCTTTCCTAGTTAGTATAAGATTGCTATATGGGGCGCATAGTTTTGCCTGGCCAAGAACATGATCAAACGTTTGGTGAGATATAAGAATTAGAATATTTGTTAGAGGAAGGCCACAGCTTTAACGCGGAAAAGAACAGGATCGTACAAAGAGGCTGTCTAGTTCATGAATAGGAATCAACAAAATAGTCGGTACATGGCGATGCACGGTATTATTCTCAAAGATGACATATGTATATACAGACTACCTAATACGTAAAGATATGAAACAGTAGACGTATAGGCTGAACCGGATGGTCACTCGGTGTAGTTACTACGGCATAGACAATGAGTAGATGTGTACGACACAAGTAAAAAGAGGCACTCAAAGCTCAAGCAAAAAGTCTTTTCTGTGTTTGTATACCTGTTCTTAAACACCTACCTTGGATGATGGCGATTCAACAGAATAGGCTGAAAACAGCCAGCCAGAATGGTCCGTACAATTAATAATAGGTAAACTGTGGGATACACTGGTACCCTGTCTCCCGACTGCTGCGTAGCCACTAGCGCTGAGCACGTACAAAGTACATTTGAGACCTATCTCGCCGACATTTTGCGAGCACACTGTCACTGACACAACCCATTCACTTCAGCCGTTCAAATTTGACCTCGCAAATAAAATGTCTAATCTTTTTGCGTGTCTGGAAGTGGGGTAGGAGGGTAAAGTACAACTCGAGACCTAGGCGAAACACAAAAGCTCGAACTTTGGAACTCTCTAGTGAGGTGGTGAGAGATCCTGCGTCTCGCTTTGACAAGTTCCCTTCCTCTACAATCCAGTTATGTTACCTGAAGCATCGGAGGGTAGTCTACTTTAGCTACCATCGTCGATCCGAGAATGTCATCGGCGAACAATCTGAGTCGAACGTTGTTCGTCGCGAGGTCGTCTCACCTCTCAGTTATCGAGTGAGTATCTCAACGTCAGCTCGAACTGCGCTTGAAGTATCGAAGTGCAACTTCTACTGGAGAACGACATCTATAAGCGATCAACTGCTGCCACGATGGCAATGTGGCCACTGCGCTCGCGACAGCATGTACAACAAGACCGGCTGATCGAAGCGCCCCCCAACAGAAACTCATCACAGTCGACACTCTCTCGTCACTCTTAAGCGGCAGTGGCATGGTGCGTGCCCCGTGCCAGCAGTACTCCTAAGATAGCGTTACAGTATCCATCGCACGATTCATGCTCGCGTGGCCACCGGGTTACAACTACAACTAGCGGCTCTGACAAGCTGCCATCGCTGCAGTAGCCAAGGCTGTTAGACACCAGAGGGGTTAGCTTGCTGTCCGACAGCGGGAGCCTGCAACTCCAGGACGCCCGCAGCAATAGGCTCTATCGACTCCGTTGTGTCGATGACGGAGACCGCGGCGGTGCCAGCAACGGCGGCGATGGCTGAGATGAAAATGAAGAGCTGTGATGGTGACGAGCAACTCGCCGAGTGTCAAACACAGACATGAACGAGGGCATGCCGACTCGAACTCAGGATAAGCGTGCAACGGCGGCGCCGCCGACCGCCAAACCCCTCGTTCAAGCGGAATAGTCGTTCTCTGCTCCGGGAGTGTGCCATCCACGGTCTTCTGCGGTCTTGATAGTGCTTACTATTATAGCAGACCATAGGGAAGTGGGCTGTAAGTCTGGCCTCCCCACATCCTGGGAACAGACTAGGGATAAACAGGCGCGCAGTAGGCATACAATAGCCTTCTCGGTTGTTGTGTTCGGCTTTCTCTCCGCATCTTTCGTCACCAAAGAGGCGGCAGCAGAGGCAGTGGTAGCAACCCGAAATACAAAACATTCGTGGCTTACTGAAGCACCCATTACCCGGTTGCACTTATTCTGCCGGCTGGGATATTTCTACCGCGCCCCCAAACAGCTAGACTCCTTGTCTCCTGTCCTCATCTCGTCCAACATCTTTCCACAAGTAACTCTCTCCTGTCCGAGCCCTAAAACGCACCCCCTGCTCCCCGTCCCACCCCCACTAGCAAGAGTAGACAGATCTCGTTCAATCCCAATCCTAATCCTTGCTTTGTTGTGGTTGATCAGGACACCCATCAGTCGCAACCCGCTACGGACGACCACGACGGAGACCAGCCACTTCTAGGGATTTTCTCAAATGGCTTGCCTCCCCGCCTAGCTAGCTACTACGAATACACTACTTGCTACAACCAGCAGTGTCAAGAAGGAGACTCGCACTCAGAGACAGAAAAGATCCATACAAAGGCGAATTTAAATAGACAGATCGAGACACGCTGGCAATCGGACTCGGACCACCATCGGTATTGTGTTGAAGTAACGGCGACCGAGAGCGCCGGCGACATCCGATACTTGAAAGTGATTTGAACTGGGCTTTAAACAATTTACTTCGGATGTGTGTATATATGACTGTACGATAGAGGTCGTAACATGCTTGTGACTCCTTGAAAATGCCCCCCCCCCCCCCTCACTACGACGGCCGTGAATTGTCAAGAGTGGACGCAGTCCGGATTGGAGAAGCGCAAATGAAAAAGCTAGTACGAAGTAAAACCGAACCTTCCCAAACGAAGGCTGAGAACGGAACGACACCACTAGAAGAGGATTTACGATTGCTGTATGGCTAGATACACGAGTCTACGTAACACAGCGCGCGCACGATTTCTTATGATTGAGGGGTTTGTTGGAGTTAGTCAGAAACATAGCTCTTACGGGCATTCAGATAAAGGATGCAAGCTAGACATGTTCAGACGTGTCAATGAGGAGAAGACTAGAAAAGTTTGAAGTAATTCAACACTTAATTTGGCATCTCTTATTCTTAACTAGGTGGTGTTGTAACCTCTCCTGTTCTCCGCGCCCTGGTACCTGTCAGGAACCCTAAGAACGTCACAGCAGCGTGTTTATGGGAGGCTGCATTGCAGCACTAAAGCGCTTTTCGTCATTAAAGGTTGGCATTACGAGCTAGTGTTTGCATTTAAGTAAGCCAGCCATTATTACTCTTGCTAGCACGAACTGGCTCCCCCATTTGCAGCGAGTTCTCGTAGTAAGAAGAGTCCCATGCAGCCGTACCTATGCTGTATGCATTCAGTGCTGCCCGTGGACAACTTAAAGGCCCAGCGTGAGCCCATTAAGTGGCCGGCATACTGGATAGTACCGGAAACATGCGCTTGCTCAAGGCGCGCAACTTCATTTTCAATTATTCTTAGGTGCGGCTGATGGAGTAGGACTTGCAACGCTACCGAGGAGCAATCGGTCAGCGGACGAACTCCGGACTTCTGAGCAGCAACTGGGGCGACAGACAGACAGACGTCCATGGGTCCGTAACAAGGAGAAAAGCCCTGTATACAAAACGAACCAATGACAATCATAAGGATATACATGCTGATATATGTAAGCACACATATAAATACCTACCCACATACAATTGTACAAATAGGCTAATATACATCCACTACACGCGACGACTTGCATGGCAACTCTCGAGCTTTTAACAGTTTTCTTGCCTAGCAATTTTAATCGTATAGGAGCTCGACGTGAGCCTAGTGACTCAATAAACGTGTCTGTATATACAAATAAAGAAGGACGGACAAAAGGACAAAAACATATCAAACGTACGAGGCCGCCGTAGCCTTTTAATAAAGGTTCATACAGATGTCAGCTGTGACAGGCGATCAATCCACTAGATGATTTGCAGTTATGTAAAAAAAAAGTCTCTCTACTGTCGCCAGCTATATTCTAACCGGTATTATCTGGCACGGATCCGTTTTAAAGACGATGATATTTTGTGAAGTGCTTTCATTTACATTGAGCACTGTTACGAGAAAATGTCGGCTAAGGGCAAACGCAGGGCCTATAAGCTCTGAGTTACTATGTTATTACTGCATTGCTCGGTTGTTTCTGTTTTCCGACTCTTCTTCTCGTGATCATGATAAGACCAGCAGCTGTGGATGTCTTCCCTTGGCCCATTTTTGCTTGACACATATTTGGGTATAACATGGCCAATCCTGCCAGACCCATGCTCGAAGGCACGGACGTCACAGAACACCTTAATACCCCAACTCATCCCCGACCTATCCACGGCTAAGTACCCCTCGAAGTTGTTGAGCTGGTACTAGTAATCCCTCACGTGTCCTTTTTGGCCTTGTCAAAATATAGGTGGACTCCTGCGGTTACCAGGCATAACCTCAGGCCAAATCGCAGAATACTGCTAAACACAGAACGGGCCTTCAAGCGACGATTAAGGGAAAACGTGCACAATTCGGTGCCGCTCCAGCAGCTGCTGCGAGTACATACCATATAATACATTCGCGGAAGATATTTACGCCTATATTTCGACATGTTCGCTTGTTGCCGAGAGCGTTCTTCCTTGAAATTATCTCGTCCATTTTAGGGATCACAGTTGATCGCTATGGCGCACCAGTTACAATGATCCATCGGTCACAAGATTTGTGGCAAAGTGATGCATAAAAATATCGTTAGTAGTCGATGTTGTCACCGAACTAATGTTACCTTCATGCAGGTAGGTAACAGGCGGAAAATCCACCGACGTAGATGTCGCTATTCAGATCGACTTGTTATTGGATTGGTATCGTGCTTCGATCTGCATCAGATAGAATGCTAGTAACTTCAGCAGCAGCCGTATGTCAACAGTCAGTTCCTTTTCAAGTTAGCACCGGTCTCCGCCAAGTCACTTACCCGGGTGACCGGCCAGTGACTTGACGAGCCGTCGGGAATACACGGAACGCTCACATGGGGGCCTGGCAGAGACAGATCAACATGACATCTCTCTGGAACGTTGTTACTGCTATTGCTGTACGTCCCAGTGTGTCGTGTTGTCCCCATCGCCACAACAACTAGCGGTGGCAGTTCACTAGCCGCTACGATAGCGGAGCAAGTTGGCGCTGCTGTTAGAATCGCCGTTGGAAGGCCAGGCCCCAGCGGCAGTTGCAGTAACGTCAGCACGAATCAATACCGCCTCGTCTAATCACACGCTGCCGCCATCTGCTGTACACAAACGACTTAACATTAGTTGTCTGAACGGCGGTAAGATTCGAATTGAGACATTTTAGAGCACTGCATAATTGCGCCGCACTATTTCGACAATATGTAACTTGCGGCACCCGGTGAGCGCCACGTAACTCTGTCACAGGGAGATCGTATACAACAGATATGCCAATCTCACTGTAAATTGGTGAGTTTATTTTTATTTGGACAGAACTGAAAAGCGTCTAATTTGAAGTTACCAAAACATACATGAACATAGTGTGAAGTAACTAATCGCTGGCTACACTACTACCAGGAATCAGGGCGTTGGCCGTGGTGATGTCACTTCATTTGAAGCGACCAACTGTTGACTGTGTAATAAGCTACCGTCATTTTGGCATGATATGCAATGGACGAATGCGGTCGGTCTAGTCAATACGTCCATATCAATTTAATCACAAATGGAAAATATCGAGTGAATAAACAAGATTATAAACAAACAAAACGCTGGCAACGACGAACTACTTCGGGTGACGTAAGGGCACTAATTTGATGAAGGAATAAATTCCTCAGCGTAAATACGTCGATATATAATACCGAAAATAATGCCGATTTGCAGTTAACCGCTGGCGCAAATCTAAATGGAGCTTCAGCTTTGCTATAAATAAATGTTTTACTTTTCCTCAAATAGCAGTAAAGGTAGAATGCTTGTTTCGGGTAACTAAACTTTTAATTAGAGAAGCTGTTCCGTCATCAGAAATTTGTGTCACTCATCCAAAACGATTGACGAAAAGAGAGGAGAACACCACTGTCCCGAGACTACTCTCTGTTGAGGACAGCCCCTGATCCGCGATGGGGACGACACGACACGATGTACGAGTTAAGATAACTCTAAACGAGAGCAGCATCCAAAAACGAAGAAATGAAGTTATAGGACTCGGGTGTCATTGTTATCTGCGATTCCACTCTGATCCCTTCGCGATATCTGACTGTCTGAGTTGTCTGTAGATTTGAAGACCCACAGAAGAACCTGGGAGTTTCGAAAGGAAGTTGTTGGAGGACACAAACGCGAACATCGGAGCTGTGGGAATGTGGCAAGGATCCGGTGACCTGGTAATTGTTATCGGATATAGGGGATGGCAGTAACGGTAGGCACCCAGACGGCACTGGCAGCCAGGAAACAGCTTAGGAAGTCTATCCAAGATGAAGCCGTGCCGGCGGGGGGCTGCCTCCACCAATTTTACGACGAAGTTCTCCCTCTCTTTTCCCCTATACATATATCATTTGATGTCGACTGTGTTTCTGCAGCAGCAGCAGGACCATGTTAATAACACGAGGAAATAATAATAACCATAATAGTAATGATAACAGAAACCCGACTCCAATCTGTTCCTGTTGCTTTATTTCATCCTTCTGTAGCACACAGCTGACTGGTCATTTCTCGGTCGACCAAAGCAAGCGATTAGCCTTAGGTTGGAAACTGAGTTGAAGAAACGAAACGATGCTCCTTCAATATCAACCCAACTAACTAGAGCCTAAAAGTTAACTTCATTTTTGACGTCGTACTCTACTATGGCGAAAAATCTATGCTTTTCTATTTACTATGAACATCTCATAGCAAAAAATAAGCATCCAAGCACAACATCTGAACGGATGCTTCGTTGGCGACATAGTTCACGCTCTGCATGAACACAGTAGCGTCAGTGGTTTTCATTTTGCGTTGTTCTTTCAATTGACAACATAAAGCACCTTCTTTTCCGGGCACTCTCATCTCTCATACACGAAATTAGTGCAATACTGTACAATAATGTCGGTTCTGATACCTCACCTGAGCGCTGTTCTATTGTGCCATATAGGCAATAACCATAAAGGTAAATGGTACTTGTGTTCAGTCAATGATTCAGCCCACTTGCTCCTTGTCAAAAAATTACGACCTCCGTCTCGCTCGGCTTGCTTTGTTGTGTCTGTATGTTTTTTTTTTTTATATGCTATTCACGTGCTGCTTCTGCTACGTGCTGCTGCTGATGATGGCGGTACGATATGGTTCTGAACATGATAACACATTTGCATTTCTCTCACTCACTTTGGTTCTTCCGTTTGTCGCTGTCGCTGTCGCTGTAATTATCTTTTATAGCAGACCGCCGGCGAGAATCTTCGCAAATTACGAACTATAACAATGCAGCAGTAGACGCAGGCACGAAACGACGCTGAATGGACGAGATCGCTGACAGTCGCTAATCCCGAAAAATCATCCTTACCCGTAAGGCCAACTGTGGCTCGAGTCGTAAGTAAAGGACAAAGGAATGAAGAGCGCTTTACTTTCTATAGCATGTAGTGCACTACTAGTCCAGTGCCGCTACCGTCCGTCGGTCGGTCGGTCGTTTATAGTCGAAGCCGTCATTTCAGCCACCCCAGGTACCGGTATGGTTTTATAAGAGAGGCACAGAGCGTTATACGAGCTGTTGTGTTTAACTGTCCGAGCAACTTTGAAAACTTTGCCCGATAGGCAAAGCTGGATTTACGGCGACGAAGACGATTGCAACAAGAGTAATTGCTACTACGATTACGACTTTTGATGATGTCTCTGCGCTGAGTCGTTCTTAGTGAAATACCTGCCCCAGAAGCGTTTAGATTATTTGATCCGCTGCAGCGAATATCGTTGCTGATACTGTTGGATTACGAAGTCAGAACGTCACGTCGTCAGACCGTTGAATCAGTAAGACGTCAAAACCCAGCTATTTCTATTATACAGTTTGACTTCAACAGTACGGCAGAATACAGGACTGACTTGAAAGTGTGGCGTATTCTGTAGCGCAGACGGCGGTCACAGAGATATGCGTCACGTATGCTATATCATCAGAAACAGCAAAGCAATTGAAGGGCAGGCGCCATCGTCAGTCGAGCTTATTTATTACAAGCTTACTTCGTTGGTGGATGGGTTGCCTACAGGTTGGACGGCTGTTTAAATCTATCGCATCGAAAAGCAAAACAATGACAACATGAAGGAATCCCTATAAGCAACAGTGTACCTTAGCTGTTATCGTTGGTATTATCGTCACAATTTTTGGTGACAATATCAGAAAAAACAGCAGAAGACAACGGACCTACTATCACTCGTAATCATCTGTATCCTCTGCACGCGGGTCACCTATTGACGTACGCACATTCGTTCCTGGAACTATTGTATGACCAGTCATTTTGTGTTAGTGCTGATAGTTAGCGCACTGCTTCGACAGATATAAAAAAAAAAAAAAAAAAAAAGCAAGAATCGAAAAAGTTTTGAGCGGATGCTTGTGGAGAAAAAAAACTTGGTTCGTTGTGTGAGATTGTTGTTACTTGACTACGCGACCACATGAAAGTTACCTAAAAACGTTACTTGAAAGTTTGCAGGGAATCGTTGGGAATCCGTAGCTCAGGTCAACGCGCAGGACTCGAAAGATAGGTGTTATTGTGGACAGATGGCAGGCTCAAAGGGTAGCTAACGAAGCAGCCATCATTCTCTTCGCGGAATTTAATCGTCTAAATCATGAGCCTTAGTGATGATACCTATTGTTTGCTGCAGAAGAAATATAGTGTTGCCAAACGCCTATCGACTATCAAATTGTTGTTGGAACCGATGACTCAACATGAGGCTGAACACATATCCCGTCATCATCGACATGGAGTTACTGCATATACGTTAAACTTGGACGGCGACTTCACTACACGCAGCGTAGGACTGTGTAACTCCGCCACCATCACTTTAACTTTTGTGTGTTGAAATCAGCAGCGGTAACTTACTGCGGCTAAATGCGAACACGCGTTAGCGCCGAGCGAATGCATCGGTAACTGTAACAACGATAATGATAAAAGCGCGTTCTGTTCTATTTAGGTTATATGTGCAGTTAGTTATCAGAGCCGTTGATAGTAGCGTCGCATCGTTTCAGGAACACTTCGTTCCCGGAATACGCGTTGCCGTAGGTAGCCGTCCATGCGGACGACGCCTCGCCCCATTTAAAAAACTGAGTCAAAACAATTTATGATATATTATGTAATAATACTCTCGTAGCAGTGGAAACTGTCCCCACACTCTCTTGTAAGGCCACAGAGCGTGTAGCGGAGCATACAAGCAACGTGGCGCTATTAAAATGACAACAAAATTCAAAACGAGCGGGCTACAAATCAAATGTGTCCTTCTGACGTTACAGCTTGTACAAGCGTAGGTGACGGAGCGCGACCGCGGGGGAGCTGACGCCGATTGTCAGAACGCGACATGTTGACGAACGAAGCGAACATAAACCTTGATACAAACAATAAAAACAACGACAGCAGGCATGATACGGCAACAATACGACTATTCTGAAGGAAAAGAAACGGCTATTTTCCATGGCGATTTGGAACTCGTTGCCTTTTGGTCCGATCGTTTTCTCTCTCTGTTGCTGCTACTAAGTAAACTGTGTAAATGTAAATGTTATTTATCGAAATTTCGAAGCTTTTTGGTACATTTTGCCACGGCTTAAACTTCAATTATGAATAACGACAGACGGCGGCAACGATAGCATTGCAGGAAGAGCACAGCATGTACCACACCTCGAACAGCCCAAAGCAGACTTTGAGCTGAATTAGCCGTCATGAATTGGGCTATGTACTCCTGCTACACTTTCGTAGAGTTCGATGTGACCCCAATGGGCAAGACCACAGAGAGGTGCCTCTGGTAGTGATTAAACGCCACTTTGGTTAGTCTCCATTCCTAATAACGACAACGAGGGCGGCAGCGGCAGTAGAGCCGGACGTTACGCGGAAGCGTCTCCAAACAATCGGGCCGCCGATTTGTGTCCGCTTGTTCGCCTGCCGGGTTCTTCCTACATTTTTCCGCGTTTCAAGATTAAGCTTGCTTAATCGCTAAGTGCAAGTTCTTATGTTTATCTATTCATGTGCTTGGCTCGGTCGATCGACTGGACAAACACCTGGTCGGCTCATGGCCATAGTCTTCAATACAGCCACACACAATACAGTTCAAATGTAGAATCGTTGCGGCTGTTACCTCATACATAGTCGTTTACTTTGTTGGTTGGTAATTCAACAATTTATTTGTCGGTAGTTCACTTCTTGACTCATCCGGGCTGGTGCACCGCTGTGTAGTGACGCTTCGAACAGAACTTCGCCGTGTATCAGATCAGCGACGGATGACCACTTCCCGCCACAATTACGTGTCAACAATTCTGGGCTTTGAACATCTACCATGATCAGCAGTAGTAACAGAAGTAACAGAAGGAATGAAAATCAGCAGATTCAATAGCAAACATAATGTAATTTTTTGCAGTAAAAGAAGCAATCCACGAATGCTTCGCCTTTCTTATGTGACTTCATCTCCGGACGGTGTTTTACTTGGAGTCTCCTTTTATGCAGTTGAAAGAAAAAAACACCTTGACAAACGCTATAAAACTGCACCCTTCCCTTCCCTTAATCGAAGCTGCTTTAGAATCTTACTTCAGTTACTTCTTGCTTTCTGAAACACTTTGCTTGTTTCGCCTCCATAGATATCGATTGGACAGCATGCCGTTGCTACATCTGACATCCTCAACAACAAACATGGTACAAAAGAATATGTTGGAATAAACAAAGGTCTTGAGTAAATGTATGTATATCGGACGGTTTTCATTTAAAACTCATCATACCAAAATGATAGAATGACGGGTTCAATTTTGTTCGAAGCGATGATACTGTAAAATTTAGTTGCTCTTCCAAAGTTATAGGATAAGTACTTGCAATAAGTAGATAACACCCAACGTCCTGCAAATCGATCGGTTCTTCGTCCAGTGCCTTTCTTTAACACAAACATATTTGCATTAGACGCATACAAAATGATCTCCTCATTAGAAGGCGTACTGATAGAAACGCAACGCGTGTGCCATCTCCAAAAGTATAGTGTGTTCCTTCAATGAGTTAAAGTGCTTCAACTTTCGATTCACTGGCACTCCTTCTATGCGATAAGCCAGGTCCAACGAAATATATTAGCCCACCTGAAATTTTGCACGCTTTCTCGTCCGTTCGACTAAATCTTAGCTTAATATTCGATGTAGTATAATACGTACTTGGTCAGGTGTAGAATTCGAGTCTGTGCTGTTGTGTCCAGCGGTGTCTGGCCGACCACCAGGTCCCCCCTGGTGGGGTCCTCCATGGCCGCCATGGCCTCCGTGTCCGCCCATACCTCCTCCATGACCCCCTCCGTGATGTCCCCCGCCGCCTAGGCCGCCTCCATTGGCGCCTCCGCCGTTGTGACTGTCGTCGCCCAGGTCGCCGGGCCCGCTGTCTCGCTCATCAATGACGAGGTCGATTGGCATCTTGCCTTTGAGACAGCTAATATAGCGCTGGCAGAAGTTGTCGCACAGCTCGTGGACCTTTTCCAGTTCCAGCAGGTGGAACCTTAAAACCTGGATAGCCTGCACCATGAGACTGTCGAGTTCAGGGTTGGGCGTGTAATATGGTTTCTCTTGTCGGATCTGCTTAGCGAAGACCGCAATGTCTTCATTAAAGGACTCTGAGGAGCACACGTCGCCGCCTGCGACTCCCGGCTCGCGGGGCGTACATGTGGCCAGCTCACACTTCTCGAAGATTAACGCCAACAGGGGGAACAGCGGGTGTCTGAAACAAAATGAATAGAAAAAACAACGATTAAATACATCAAAAACAATAATCATATGAAATCACGAACAAGCTTGACATGCAAATTATATGTCGATCATAGAAAATACGACTGACTAAGTTAAGTTATACCATTGAAAACGCAGTGTAAATTTTTGATTTGATGCCACACCACTGTACGTTGTTGTACCTGTACCAGCAACTATTCCAATTTTCGCTAATAGTGTCTCCGTATCGAGTTAGTTTTCTCTAATCATTAACCTAATTCCGTTATAGCTGGGTGTCATTTTCAGCTAGAGTACACTAGCATACTCTACTCGTATGCCGAGAAAACTTAGGGTTCGCCGTCCTTCTGCCTAGTTGACTGGTCAGAGCAGAATTTCGAGAGAGTTGGGCTTAACGCGTCAATGAGTCTTGACTTTCTTCGAGTTCTAAACGGCTCAGCACCAATACTGCATAATGGATAGAACTGGACTGCAGTGCTTTTCACCAGTACAACTGCTTAAACCTAAACAGCTTCAAAGGTTCAGCTTTAGCTTGTCGCTAACCTATCTGTGCCTGTACGTATATCAAACTTCACGAAGTTCTTTTTAGTTCGATTCTACGTTGGCTCGAGCGCGAGCCAAATCCGGAGCGTGCATTTGTCAGCTCATTGCAGGGACCAGCCATTGTCGGACTAACTCATATCCGCGTTTTGTGTCATTATAGCCGGATTAAGACCCCGGCGACTACGACGATCTGGTCGATTAATATTATTATTATTCGACATTCGCGCACTTCGGAACACCAGGTAGCACACGCAGGTACTAAGAGTACTAGCTTTCCTGATCCGACTCGGAGGCCACCGGACCGAAGCAGCTGTCTTAGAGCCGCCTAGATCGCTGCTACCGCTGGTCGTGCTAGCTTGATAGACGAACTAACAAATCAATGCTGTTTTCACACCCAGACAAAAACCTTTCTTTCCCTCTGTCTCGTTTTATTTCGTTGTCTGTATATATGCTTAGTTTGTGCTATGTTACCCCGCGTCCGGCTGAAAAGCTTAAAGCTATTTAACCTCACGATGGAATCTAGGCGAGGTGGGAAGAAGAGATGCGTGGAGGGGGAGAGGTGCTGCTAGACAACTTTGTATGACTTAAAAAAGTGGGAATGGACACATTAGGAGTGACAACATCAATGGAATTAGACTACTCACTAAGAAACCCTCGGATGACTGGGACGGTACTAACGGCAAAACCAGGCTTAATGGTCACCCCAGTTCCTCGTTAGTTTAGTATGACAGGCAGCGATACAACACAGAACATCTTTGGTGCACATATGGATTTTCGGTATACGAATTAACCAATACAAAATACAAACACGACTGTTAAAAACTTCAAGGTGCACCATAACACGTCTTCGAGAATCTAGCTGGAGGGCATTTGAACTTCTAAATATCGATTACTAGCCATTTTGGCAAAATTAAGGGCTGGTCCTTCGGTTACTCGGTTAACAATCACTTCTAGTCGAAATTACGTTTTTTCTTTTTCTATTTATTTGCCTAGTTTTTCATTCAATGCCCAGCATTTATTCGTTTTTGGCCTGTTATGTATTCTATTATCGGTAGCGGCACAGGGACTATCTGTGGCTGTTGTAGCAAGACGATGCAGCGAGCGACATCCGACAACGAGACGTCGAGAGCAACCGAGATAGAGCGAGAAAGAGAGAGAGCAAATGAGAAAGAATGGCCGAACATCGCTCGCACACGTGCACACATCCACCTTCCCCTGCACACCTCGAATACGGTGCAACTCTTGCGACACAACGTAGAATAAGCAGGTCTCTGTTTTCTCGCAGGCGCGCTTGTTCCAGCTCAGGGTTTCGCGTCACTGCATCTGGTCGACTCCACTGCTTCTGTAGTTCCCTTCTCATCTTCTTCTATCGCTTCTCTTTTGCTATTCCTCCATATTTCGTTCTCGCGCCGACCGCCTCTCGATGGCCCTGCGTCGAATCCATATTCACGCTGTCGCTAAAAGGGGGAGCGTCTCACACGGAGTTCTATCGCTTTTGCCAGCCCGCGCTCTCTAGGACAGACGACCGAGTAAGCGAACAACGGTGGATCTATCGGTCGTTCGGCCTCGTACAAAACTACACAATAGCTTGCCGCCATCACTCGAATCGGCTCGCTCGATTCGAATCATCGGAGAGAGTCCTGGTTCCAGTGTCCCGATCGACCAGCCGACAGACCTGCACAGGCTATCTGCGCCTACCTTAAGGACAACACATCTGCTCGAGCTCGCTCTAAACTAACCTATTCTAGCTTACTTTACATGACCGGCCAGCCGCGCCAGTCTTAACCGAATCGAGAACGGACCCTGCTGCAAGCAGACCAAAAGCTCAACCAGGACGAGGAACGTGAGGAAAGCAAGATCCCTCGGCGCGGCTGCTGCCGCTGGTCTTCGTCGTCTTCATCGTGTGTCGTTGTCGACATATTTGAGCGTTTTGCGACTGCGATCAGAAAGCGGAGCGTAGAACGAATATAGAACGAAAGCGAAGAGGCAAGAGTAGGACGAAGCGGCCAGGCCGATATGTAGACAATAGGGGTTGTGTGTGAACCGTCGTCATCGTCACAGTATCGCTACTGTCAAACCGCTGCAGTGAAGCGTTCAGGTAGATTCTCGAATAGGATAGTTCCAGTTTTAGCTAAACTACTGAAAGCTACTCGAGGTCTAAACCGTACTGCCTTGTTCACGGTGTTACGATCAGTTCTATCATCATTGTCACACTCAGCCGCATCGTCGGGCGGACAACGACAAGCAGCAAAATGCGATGGTACTGCTTCGTTTAGAGGAGCCGTGTAGCAACTGTAAAATTGTAGACGCAGACGTTGCTGCTGCTATTGGCTATGGAGTTCGTTCTCATGTCCGCTCCGGCAGCCACCTTTGCTCCTCCTCAGCTAATCAAAAGTGACAGCGATACAAAGCGCTCGTCAAGTTTGTCGCTGCGGCCGCTACCGCCGTCGCTTATCCCGACGAGAAGACGAATTCGGTCATCTCTGCCATTGTCACTGTCCATATATATACACATATTCTTTATATAAGCCAGCGACAACTCTAACGCAGCAATCGAATTCGCAGTAACTATGGGGTGATAAGAGGCTACTAGCTAGCTAAGTGAAACAGGCCGACTGCTCCGCTTCTTCCTGCCTGCTCGTCCCTTTTTCAGTTACTCATAGATATATGATGTTGGACCTTTGTTCTATACATTCTATAGACTGACTGATAGGGCAGAGCGGAGACATGTGGAAAGCGACCGCGCGAGTGATTGAAGGAAATCGAATAAACGCTGTAAGGAGATAGTGATCTCATCAAAGCAATCTACGACGCAGAGTTCAGTCGAAAACTGCGCGACCAGCAACGCTGTCCACATCTGCTCTAGCAACAACGCCGGTCTGTGCTTCCTCGTTCACGCTACTGAACAACATATACTAATATATATATCTGTGAGCATCGCCAGGGTCCACTTCTACTATTCGAGCCTATAAATTGCCTCTGTCTTGCCGCCGCGCGGTCCGGCTCTTACAACAGTGTAGCCGCGCGCAGGAAGCGTCGAGAAATTAGTTCTGCACCCCTGAATGACACCAATCCTATATCGCTTATAGACATCTATCGGCCTTTCACTTTGAGTGGTGATCGTAATTGTGCATCTGCGGTACCAAAAACCCCGTCTCAGCTCTTCTCTTTTCTGTTATCTGCTTTGCTGTTGTTCCCTATTCGAGACGATACGCCGGAGAAACGCCACAGCCAGATAGGGTCTCGGCCACTCGGAGAATAAGAGGGCATCCTATTGGCCCCCGTTCACCTCGCCTCTGCCTCCCTGACATCTTTTAGAGTATAAGCATGTGGAATGCATTGTCCTCAGGTCTCTGTTCCGTCCTGCCCCCGCGGCCCTTGTGTATCCTGATTCCATGCTTCATTCGTTTCTCGTCTTGTTCTGTTTGGCCTGTAGTGGCCTGTTGTAGTACTAGCAGTCGCCTAAGGAGACAACTGGACCCCTGCCAATGACGATGATCAGGAACAGCGATGGTGGCGCGGACAAGAAGAGCTCTACTACATTTCTCGTAGCAGAAACGGCCACAACTGGAACCGCTTAGTGTCGCATGGCAAAACGAAGCAGGCAGGCAGGCAGGCACTTAACTGCATAATCCCCATTGGAGCACTCAGACAGCGTCAGCTCCAGCCCTAGCAGTGGCGGCGGCGGCGGCGGCGGCGTCAGGAGTCGGATTTCATATCAGCGAACATGATGTCGGTCATCACCGGAGTAACTAGAGGCTGTAGTCAATACGATCCCTAGGCCATGCCCTACCAGATCGCTACTGCTGTTGGTGTAAAGTGCATTATTGTGATGACGGTTCTTGGTGGCAGATAACCGCGCGAGAAAAAGAAGGACAAAACGATTCAGATCGTTAGCGAGGACCCATTGGAGAGCGACAGACGTAGCCGCCGCCCACACTGCCGATCTCAGTGAAGATGTGACCAAGATCAGGCATACGGATCAAGTCTTAATACTTCCAGACACAGAGACATATCTGTCTACCTGTGATAATCTGCAGTGGACCATAGGAGTCCAGTGGCTCCATTCCCTCTAGATACATAAACGTCGAACCAAACAACAGTCATTGTCAGCTTTGTAATTGCCTTAATACTGTCGGGACTCATTGTGTTACGCGAATGACGCGTCTGTCTGGTTCCTCTCTCCTTTTCGTCTTCGTTGCCATCTCTAGACAAAAAAAAAATAGCTCACAATCTACAGTTGCTAAGAATCACCGAACTTAACTATAGAACATACAATGGGGCCCACAATATGGTTTACATAACCTTCCCCAGCGCGCCGCAGACTTTTTGGATGTCTGTCGTTTTTGTGAGAGAGAAAAAGAGAGGTAGAAAAGCAAGCGACCTAACTCGAGGTGTCAGCTATACGAATCTTCTCTGGGTGTCTACGAAGGCCTGTGATAGGACTCTGAAAACATCACCATCCACAGTGGTTTCATGCTGCACGGCTAGAAAACTCAACTCAGAATAGAATCACTATATATACACATAGATACGTAGGTGGCGTTGTTGCGTTAGTGCGGGGTGCGGGGTGGCATTGGGTTGCATTAGTATACTAGTCAACGGAAATAAACTAAGTCCTCTAGGTGTCCTTCCAATGGACGCTCATTCAGATCATACACGTAGCGAAAGAGGACTCAACAGCATAAATCATTGCGATTATCTTGACACTACCAGACAGACAATAAGTCTTACTCCGCTTTTGACACGCACGTCCTTCGTGCGCTCACTTGGAAACATCATTTATTTAAACCCCTACTGTTTAGATTGTCGGAAGATTCCAAGAGCAAACGATGTCAACGCTCAAAGATCGTACCTAAAGCGACCGTAGTTGTCCTGGATAAATACCTATAGACCTTCCGATACCTTCGTGATGAAATAAATCGTATGATTTTTTTGCAGTGAATAACACGCTCCAGCACTAAGTTAAGAAATAGGACATGTTGATTTGTCGACCGTTCTAAGTATGCAGCAACATTGATAATGGTGATGATGGAACACGTATGTTGTAGATTTTTGTTGAACATTTGCTAGTTTCAGCTCAAGCCTATTATCGCCGCGAGTTTTGCAATCGTAGGCACAATCGTAACCAGCCTCAATGCAGCGACCCATATTATCATCTCCAACGAATACAATTTTCAAACTAGTTTATTCCTTTCTCAAAGCCTAGCACTTACTAACTTCTCGTTAGTACGAGTATGTACTACAGAAATTTCAGTTTAATTACATAACAGATGGCCTAACAATAGCTTAGTTCCATAGCCAGTTAGTTAAAAAATATTGAGACCTTCGAAAAGGTCACATTGTCTACTTACCCGTAGATGGCGTCTTTGTCGCGTTTGTGGACGTCCGGCACAGAGCCCATGGCGGGGGCAGGGTATGCAGGCGCAGGTGACGGCAATCCACCGACACCTACGGGTGCAGGAGAGAGAGCGCCAGATCCTGGTCCGCTCCCCGCCATCAGACCTGATGCTCCTCGCGGGTCTCCGTAGTCCACGGCCCCACCTGCACCATAGTGCGAGATGGAGTCTTCGTACTAAAATAACACCGACACCAACAACAAACACAAAAGCAAAATCCATATTAAACAATGGCGTCATAGATAGTGATGAGCATGATTGTGATGACAGTATGATGACATGTCTGTTTTCCGGTGAATTAATTATGCGAAAATTTAACACTAGATAGACAGTCGTTTTGGTCGTGCTGGTGATTTTGTGCGTGATTGTGGTCCATGTCTAATGTGATATGCGTAGAGATAAAAACTCTGCAAATTTTGCCAGTCAATTACGGATTAGCCATCTTGTTACCCGCTGTTTGACTGATTTTTAAGATAACTACTTGTTTTGCCTCCTAGAAACAACGATGCTAAACGCTGGGATATTCTAGATGTGATGACTTCTGCAGAAGAACCTCGATTCTTTAGTTTCGCCACTCTTGAGCACTCTGTACATCTGATTGGATTCAAAATGGCACTCGTTTACTGCTTTCATCGGGCAGCAAACATACCCGTTTATGTAATTCCCCTAGATCATATTGTTCGCTTCGAAGAGTTGTTTGCCCCGTCCGAAAAGATAATCGGACCGTATCCATATGAACCCTTAACCCATTTCTCCAGCTAGTTCCGTCCAGGTAGTTGATAGGTCCAACGATGCGACAGGCAATCAAGACCTTTTGAGCTTTAGGTTCTAGTTCTCCTTGCATTGAGCTCTCAATCGTTTCTGTGAACGGGAACGCCGTTTAGTGGTACAATTTTGCCCCTGGGCTGCAGTAGCTCAGGCTATTAAGGGCGAATTCATCAATTTCATTCGTCGACCACCTTAGTCCCTCGTTTGTTCGTTCTATCCCGTTTTCTACCTCAATCGATTCGGATCCCAGACCAAACGGACTGGCTTCGATTTGCCTTCAACTGCTCAAATTTGGCTGACTTTTGGGGGTTGCTCTTCGGAATGCTCTATTAACATTCCTCTTTAGTAGTTATCTTTTGCTTCGTGTTCAACAGAGCTTTCGTTGCTTGTGTGCAGCAGCGACTTCTCGATATCTGCCATTTTACCTGGGTCCCCACTGCCTGCCTGCCTGTATGCTCTTGCCCTAAGCCTACGTCGACATGTAGGCATCGTGGCTGAGGAGTCGCAGAGGAGGACCGAGCAATCGGGCTTGTAGCTCTCTCGTCCCGAACAAGCGACCTATCAACAGCGGATTCTTCGGAAGATCTTCGACTTCGAACCTTCTGCAGGCAAACTCACGGTCGATGTTCGTCCGAGTTCGCTCGTGCGTCCGTCCGGCCAACCATCCATTGGTTGATCCGCCGACGTCCGCAACAAGGCGGCCAACCGGCTACACGGTTAACCTCGGATGATGAGAGCTCTTCCTCAGCTATTCCCGAACATACAGGCATATATTATAGCTAGTCAAATGCTGTCGATCCTAATGGAGCGGCTCTGCAGACGTCTAGCCCTCCCTTCTCCCTACCGCCCTCCTCTATCTGTGCTTGTCCTGTAGCTATCACTGCTGAGTCACTAGTCATCTTCCCCGTCAGCCCCTTCCTACTCATCATCCTGATCATCATTGCCATCACTTTGATGTTGTTCTTTTTCTATTCATCGTTGTAGTCGCCATTGTCGACCATCTTCATCATCGTCAACAGCAGCAACAACATCGCTTCCATATCTTCGTTCTCCTTTCCCGTAGCGATCGCCTGTGCCCCGTGTTTTCGCATGCCCTCATCGTCTCTCCGCTGAATTTTTCGCTGCTCTTCAGCCTTTGATTTTTACGTTTTCGTGCTGCTGTTGCCGCTTCTGCCATGGCTGCTTGTGCTGTTATTGCACCAGACCTAAACATCACATCAAGTTGTCTCGTCTGATTGACATATTCTTGACGGGCGGACGTCATGCTGGGCAGCGGGGCCGTCCGTTTTCGTTCGTCCCGCGTCAGCCAAGTTGCCAGCAACGGTGAGCAAGGGGACTAACAAGCGGCAGCAAGCGGAACGCCATAGAAATGTGGAAACTGCCGCCGGAATAGATGTTATTACTGCACATAATCTTGCTTCAATATTCTCTTGCTGCTACACATAGAGGGCGCCAACAACTGGGCAGCGACGGACGGAGCTGGCAGGAATCATGGACGAACCAAGAATCCACCGCTAGGACCGACACTGCAGACGCGCATAACAGCTCGTGTGTACCTTCAATAGGTAACATTGGGATGCCGCGACCGAACCGGCAGCCGAACGGAGTCAAAAAGACTAATATGTTCTCAGGCTTACCTCATTTCGGTTCGCCTGCAAGATATACGTCGTTGTAGTCGATGTTATCATCATCATCATCATTGGGTTCGCAGCTATAAGCTTCGTCATAACAAGTCTTCGCCATTGTCGCTTATAGCATAAAAGAACCCAACGATGGCGTGCCATAGGATGAGGCACGAGTGAAGAACAAACTAGTAAACATCAACGGGACTACATTGGTGTTATCACCAGCAAAATATCGAATTTGCGCATGTTCAGCGTTTGCCTCCTGGGACAGCGGAGACGTTTCGTATTGAAGTCGATGAAAATAGCAAATTTCTTTTTGTAGCATCGCCTCGACCTTTTTTATTGACAAAATCAACGGATACAGAGCGCGTCTTCATGGGTTTACGCCTGCTCACTTTACTTATTGCTCCTTATAAGCCACGATATAGGGAAGAACTCAAAGGCGGATAGAGCGGCAGCAGAACCATCACGCAATTAAATTATAATAAAATCAGTCACTCTTGGTTCGGACGAATGATAATTATGCAGTCTGTTTGTTCGTTTGAAATTATTTTTACTGGTCTTGCTTTGCTCTATTGTGCATCGGCCGATACTAAATGTACACCAAGGGACACGTGAGAATGTGCAGCAGTCGAGAAAATACCTTCGCCGATTACTTGTTAATTATATCGGGTTGTCATAGGTGAAACGATCGGCAACCAAAGAACAAACAGTTGATGAAAAGAAGGAAAACCTTAATAAGATTCATTCAAAGCAACTTCAATTGTTTCATATAGGTGTCGTGTCAACACAAAATACGGCAGCCGGAAGTATGCTAGCGAAATCCGCTAGCACCATTGCGACTACCGTATTTCTACATCAGTCCGTAAAATATTGCTCAGGCTATATATAATGAGGATATAATTATAGCAAATGTCGTGACGGTAACGAGACGTGATGTGTAGCTGCGTATGTACAACACGTTGTGCGTGAGCCTCTTATTGTGGTTGCTCTGACGTGTTCTTAAGGAGAGATATTTCATACCTATTTAAGCCACAAAACTATATCAGTTACGTATGGTAGTAAATGAAGGTAGCTGACATTTAAGTATAAGAAAAATATGTTCTGGGGCTCGTCTTTTACTTTGACATTTGTGTTCCTTCCTTTTTAGAGGTGTCATTGGTAAAATACGGGCATCGAATTGATGGCCATAAATTTCGTAATAAATAAAAAGGCTGTATTTATGGTTTTGATGCCGCGCATGCATCCCGTCAGAACGGCATAATATGGCGGCCATTCTCGCTTTAGGAAGACGGTCTATTTATGAATTGTTTTCTTTTTGCGGCTCCTATGGATTACATTTGAGATTCTGAGATCAATAACCTGCGTTTGCAGCCGACCTTGACCCAAACAAGCCCCACACATAGATCCGTCGCCTTCATAACTTTTGCAGTTCCGAATCCACGAAAAGCAGAGTTGGCCGTCATTTCTAAGACAATTAAAAATTTCAATTGTTGATCAATATCAGAATCCGAAATCAATGAGTTAAGCGTAAAAACCTTCTAGTAATGAGGTTAGACGTCTAGAGATGGGACGCGAGACGTTTGAGCTAGATGTCCCTACTAATCGCATGAGGACGTCTACCTGGCATCACCCTGCAAGACCCACATTTACATCGCTATTGCGATAAGGCTTTTTTCCGGTAACTGCTTCCGACTTCCATATGTATGGGCGCATGCGCATAGAAGACCTCGGTCGGGCGAAATACAGGCAGAGATCAGAAATAGCAGAAGATATTCAAATAATCAAAAACAAGATAAAAGTTTAAAACGGACGAGCTAAAATGGTGCAGAGCAAATAAGTAAAAAATAGCGTAAGGAACGAAACTAAGAGACAAAGACAAGTAGCGGACCGCAGGATCAGGTTAAGAGATATTAAACGATAGAACGGCGTCTGGTGAAAGTCCAGCATTTCTAAGGCCAAAAGTTCCAATGAGTTCGCTTGCTCCATATCATACTTTGTGCCTAAAGATGCCTGCCTATACGTATGTATACATAATTCTAATCCGTGATAGCAATCCAATGATCTATACACGTAAGAGTACTAGTAATTATAATACGTAGAGATCAACTATCGAAAACGCACTCGAAGAAGGAATATAGGAAAAACTTTAAAAAATAAGTGTTGCTCTGTAAACATTTTTATTGCCTTGGGGTAGCATGAGTATGCAGTAAATTTTCTGTAAAACTCCAAAGACATCTTATCAAGTTCTCTCACTTAACAGCAAAAAAAGTTTAAATACAGAAGGAAATGAAGGATATGGCAAAATCACATGTTAAGGATAGATAGGCCAGGCTCATGAATCCCGTTTGCCCGGATTTGTTTCCGTGTAGAATTAGAAAGAAACTGATAAAATGCTCAATCAACATGATACTACGATTATTTCTAAGCCCAAAAAAAATCTGTCTGATAAGCAGCTTTTCGAACGACATTTATTGTACGAGACATGATTTTAAAGTCCAACCTAGATTGGCAGATGTACATTGTGATTTAGCTAGCGATCGTTTCCATCTTCTTCTGTCCGATCCTCATAGTGCTGTGAAGATATTATAGTTCATTTCTAGGCATCAATCACTGCGTAATTACTACTAAGTTTAGTTGAGCGAACTGAGAGAAGGGAATTGGACATCAAGCCATAAGCATAAGATAGTTTTCAGGTACAGGGCTGTGATGATAGTTCATGGATGGCTCGAGCGTAGACTGGTCTGTCCTAATTTATCGCCGACCTTCCATTATTAGAGTACAATTGGAGCTTGTAGTGTACCTTTTGGTCAACCGTTCCGCCGCCTGGGAATGAGTTACTATTTTGCCTTACAACTTTGCCCCTCTTTCAAGTAGAAGTCCAAAGTGCGAATTGTGTGTATTGCCAGTACGATAATCGATAAACTTGATGAAAAATAGACAACGATATCAAGTTCGTGGTCGAGTGACCGGCTGCTGCACCCTACTAGTGGAATCGATTTCACCGATTGAATAAACGTATTTAATTCGAGTGGTAATACCAGCTATATTTTAGCACGTGGGTGAGATTTCATCGTACTATTTAGATGTATACGTATGTCGCTATCGAGAAGGCTAGACGTGCATGGCAATGGTATCGTCTATGATAGTGCCCTAAGTGGTGCAGTCGAGAAATGTTGCTGAACTGGCAGCACTTGAAAATCGCCAGAAGCACCTGTTGTACAACTATGCCACCAACTACGCCCAATAGATTTACTAAACACATCGCCCCACCGACGTTCAGCAGAGCCCTAAAGCGTTAAGAGGCCACGCTGACGAGCGCCATTCTCATAATGAGTATTACTGCGGCCGTCGCCGCGATCTCAACCTTATCATGATGAGAGTCGGTTATCGTCACCAGAGTGACCACTGCCGTTGACGGCATCAACAAGCATTCTTATGTGGGAAAATGCGTTCGTGTGTCCACATATGACACACATTAATACTGCCGCACATGCACACGCCCACCTATAAACATGCAGCTAGTCTCGTAAAAAGTAGAAGAAGGCGAAAAGGACAAGGACGAAGCCTCTATCGTTTCTAACTGTCGCCACGGCGACACGACCTATGGCGACACAGACGACAGGAACGCCACAAGGCTTCATTATGCTTTCTCTCGTCGAAATGTTTATGCCTCCTCGAACTGCGGTCGACGGTGGCCGTAGCAGCGATCATAGCAACGGCAGCTATCTGTATCGTCTCAATGCGCGACTTGCATCAGCTACGCTGATGTCTAGCCAGTCAGCACCGTTTAGCTGCAGTTCGAGATCTGATCCTTTTTCTTTTTCGCCTTCATAAAACGGCAATCTAGTAAAGTCGACAAGTGAGCAAAGGAAGACAAGAAAATTTTAAACTGAGCAATCTTTTATTTTTCATTCATAGAGATAGAAGTAGGTCGACTTCATTCAGAGCTGGTCAAAGACTTTGTTGGCTGCTGGGGTCGTTTGCAAATTCAGTGTGAATCAAACACGACCTTGTATGGTTTGCTCGTTCCCTGTCAGGCCGCATAGATGGAACTGCCGCCTGTTTCGTCCTGCCTTCAACAAATCGTTTTTTCTCACTGCTATGGGTTCTTTTTGATGGTTCCTTTGAAATCGGAAACTACCACTCGGAGAGCAGGCATCGTCAACCGCAGACGGGCGAGCGAATAGGACGACAAAGTTACGAAGGCGCATCAGGCCTTCGTCGCATGGCGCTGTAGTGCCATCGCTAGTAATTCAATGGCATTCGTCTCCCGATTATCGCGCGAGCGCTAAATGCCCGCTACACCTAACTTCTATAGCTTACTCGCACTTATATTACCGTTGCAGGCCGCCAACTTTTGCCCCTAGCAACCGGCGCGGCCGCTGCTGCCGCCCCCATTAGTATCGTCGTCATCGCCTCATATCTTTACAACATCCTTCTTACACTAGCTTTCAGATAACAAGCGAGAAAACCCGCACGCCGACTTTACTTGCGTGCGCATACGGCTACAGGCTTCCAGCAGCTTTTAGAGCTAGGGGCGTAGCGCTTGCGGAGGCTTAGCATTGGTACAACGACGCCAACAAATACCTGCGGAGAAATAATGTCACCGCGAGAGCTGGTCTCTCATTGTTAAATGGAAGAATAAAAAGATTTAAAAAAGAAACATGGCGAAAAAAGGGAGAAGAGAAGGACAGGGAGAGGGAGGAAAACAAACGGGGGATAAAGGATGGTGAACAAAAACAGTAAAAATGTCAGAGTGAATTTATGGCGCGATAGCCCGTCGAACGAACCGTTCAAATGAGGGTTCTAACGCGTCAAAAAAAAATAGCGGTTACCACGTTACAGACCACAGCTGGGTTAGCGGAAACCCCAAACGTTTAGACAACACACGCTAGCGAACAACGTACACAGAAACACTAGCACGCGAGGCTGTCAGAAGGGAACTGAACTCTAAAGGGTATGATAGGTAATGGACTTCCATAATACGACAGATGGAGCCGACAGGATTTCAAGGTAGACAGTAGAACATAGCGGACGTGAATTTTGACCTTTGAAATTTTCAACGCTCGACGACAAGGGTGGTATTAATCGGGTTGGTAAACGCTACGATGTGAACGTTTCTGAATTGACTAGGAGAAAGCGGGTTCCTAACAATAATGCGACACGTAGATAGGGGTTTTAGTCACTGTGGTATCGCAAATTGTGATTCTAGGATCACCATTTTTAGGTTCCAAACAGCTGGGATCACTTTCTATTGTAATCAGATAAATAGAATCATTTAGGCGCTGTGCAAAAGTCTATAATATATTCTAGAGCTGATTCTAGCGACGCACTGTCGGCCTGGCTGGCGATGTCTATACCCGTTTGAGTTTTACTATGCTACAAGTACGAGCTATGAAAATACGTAACGCAAATACGACTATAGGAGTCGAAAGGCTGAATTTCGCTAAAAATACGTAAAAAAAATTATAGTTTTCTTTTGAAAACGGTTGTAGAAAAGCTCGGTCGGCTTAAACATACAAATAAATACATTTCCACACAGCTGAATTTGTAAAATCTATTTTCGTAGAGATCAGGCCGAACATTTAAAAAAAAAATAGATCTGCGTATGTGTGAGCTTATTTAATGTTTGCTTTCTTTTTCTGTATAGTTTCGCTTGTGCAATTTCGTCTGGCTCTTCCTTCGATTTTCTTATACGTATACGTACTCCGCCAAGAACAGGCCTCACGAGGATATCCATTGCGTATATTTTCACAAGCTTACACACGCCTATGGGAAAAGAGTTATAACAACGAAAACCACCACGGCAATAACAACAGCACTAGTTCTCACTGAACTTCAACACCAAGGTCGTTGTCATCGACACAAATACGTCGTTTATGTACACGAGTTTTAATTGAGTTGTTCTTCCGAAAGCACCGTATCGACCTCACTCATACCACTAGCACCTCACTAGAAAAAAACACGTTTCCGAAGTGAAGCAATTGTATCCAAGTCGGCGACACTCTCGACGTCAGGCTACGCTGTACGTCGGTTTCCACGAAACGCGCTACCACCCATCGCGCCTCTCACCTAATACAAGAAAGGTGAGGACAGGCAGGTGTGCCAAAGTTAGCTAGTTTCCCTATTCTCGTCTTTTTGCTTTTCTTCCAATCACAGGAAGTCGGTCCACACCGCGCAGCAAAAATGGGTACTCTGATAATCCCCCAAACCTCCCAACCAGTTGGCACTACCGGGGTGAAGTGTGATCTGTAAACTAGACATTAAATATGTCGTCCAGAACACTGTCCTCGAGCCTCGCCGGTGTCGTAACCTCTAGGAGGATCAGCTGATTAATAGAATCGCACCATTTTCGACCCGTCGTTTTAGCGTATGCCTCAGCTGTGGTCTGCCTGCGCACAGTCAGCCGCGGCTTGAGCAGACAGTGAGCATCCAACAATCGTAGTAACAAATCAGTCGTTAACTGAACGAAAAACGGTAACAGCAGCAGTAGCATTTGCCGTGAATGATGCCGCGAACCCGTGCTAGCCTTTGTGTCCGCAGACAGCAAGCAGCACATCAATCAAATACTTGATGCATGGTTGGCATCCTTCCACCCCATGCATCATCCATGACGGCTGCGAGGGCTCAACGACGGACCCTCTCCCAACCCACTGGGTCTCTTGTGCGGCGACCAGCTAGCAAACGGGTCCTTCGAAGAACACGTCGACCACATCAAGCAGCAACGAGCAGTCAACTCGGGCCGTAGCAGCAAAAGCAGCACGCAAGCAGGGCATAGGTTCGGTCGGATGAGCCACTGTCGTACTTTCCGCTACGATTGCTAATAGTGTCAGCACAACTCAACAAACTATGTGCCAGATAATAGAGACTTGAAGGAAGCTTGAACCATTAAATTTAACGCTGAAACAGGGTTTCACTAGCCAGTTGGAGGTGGCCCGCCTACACAATCACCTGCAGCGATATGCAATAAAAAAAATTAGTTTTCATAGATGAAATGCTGGCCTACGGAACCGGCCGACTTCGGGTTCGAAGCCGCACCGCGTCCAC
This sequence comes from Varroa destructor, assembly GCF_002443255.2. Taxonomy (NCBI): domain Eukaryota; kingdom Metazoa; phylum Arthropoda; class Arachnida; order Mesostigmata; family Varroidae; genus Varroa; species Varroa destructor. Next base: position 20,994,989 of record NW_019211458.1, on the reverse strand, counting down.
GCTGCAGAAGTGTACAACGTCTTTGTCAGTCGTTGTAGAGCGCAAGGGGTTAGCTATCAACAGGATGTTTGGAGCAAGGTGGCTCTTTCTCGGAAGTTGAGGTAAGGACGAGCAGTCCGATTTGCGACGCGCTACAACTAACGCAAACGTACATAATATTATCTGTCGGATAAGATTAGAATTATGTCATTCCATTTAGTCATCAAAACATTTACTTTCAAGCCGATCCTTATTTTTCGCTTTCTGTTCAGTTTGCAGGCCGAACAAAGTGTGCATCGCATAGAATATAGTCCATGGGGTCCCTTTTGTCTAGAGTAGATACATCGCTAGTCGAAAGTTTATCTTCCATCTTTTTTACTGACATCACCGTACTTGGGGCAATTCAGTAATAGTTGCGTAGGTGTAAGCGACTCAGCACTTCATTACCATCGAATACCAATGATTCAGCACTTCGAGCTGATTTCGATTGTCCGCAAAGAAAAACATATTCACCACACTCATATATGAACGAATGAAGTTAATCAGCCACGTTAGACAACACTCGCAACAAACGCGCCGAAGCGATGACGTAAAAATTATACGTTTTCTTGACCGTTGCAGCCGCAATGTGTACCTAGCTAACAGCTCACGAAGCGTATTCGATTTCCAAAGCAAGCATATATTTTTCTTATATTTCTGTGATAATGAAAAATTACGGCGTAGTCAATGAGACCTTGAGGTTCCAGACAAAAAATCGTCTCCGTACAGACGTAAAGCCATTGGACATCTTGAAATCATCGAAATTCTAAAAAAGGATCTACTATTTCCCTAAAGTTGTTTCAAGTAGATGCGAGCATGGAATACATAAATAACTGCATCAGATATACGTTGCCTGATCGTACTAGCGGTTAATCGTAGATAAAAGCATTTGCATAGATAACAGTCCGCTGATAGATTCGGAAATGAACCGGATATCCTAGAATAACAGAACAAAGATGTTTGACACAATAACAACAATACACTGCTTTTGGGGATTTTTTTCTAGCTTCGAAATGGCAGAGCGAAAAGATATTTGTCGGGCACAATCGTGTTTCTGTGAGAAGCTAGGAAGACAGCACAAAGAACATCTGAATCATTTTCAACGACATAGACGTATAGATGCAGTCCTCCTTCATATTTCTGGCTGGAGGCCGCCGAAACTGAACGAGAACCTTAACAATTTATTTTTGAGGTATTTCCTGAAGCCCGGAACCGGCCTTCAGTAAAAAGTCGACTAGCTCCCTGACAGCTGTGTATGTATCCTATATTACACAGCGAACGTATATGAAAGTCTAAGATTTCCGCAAGTCGCATACAGAATCAGCGACTTTAATCGTTCGTGGGCACTTTGACACAAATCTACCAAGCATCAAAAAAAGGATATTTATTGAAGAAGCAAAATTTGCACCGTTGGGGCGAGGGAACTCGTTGTCGACCATTGTTGTGGTTGTCGGTCGTAGGCCGCTAAGCAAAGGCCATCACTGTATTTTGATTTCTTCGATATCCAACTCAGTGATCTGCGCTTCTGCTAACCTGCATGTGCTATCTAAAGGTACGCTCTCCGACTTCGGCTCATGGGTAGCCAAGAAGATCGGGCAGCAATTTCTATCAGCATTCCCCCCACTCAGCTCTCACCTTTCACCCCCCACTCCCCGACAGGGCGTTGTTCCGTGAAGTCGCCTGACCGAAGGCGGTCCTCATACTCTGCCAGCGGCTAACGGCAGCGTGGGTGGACCTCTGATAGTGGTGGTGCTATCGTAAACTGGTGGATCCAAGCAGGGCGCACCGAGTCGCTGAGTGCGTGAACGAATGCGAACTTGAGCGACTAGCCGTCGTTCACCCACTGGCGCAAATGGCCGTGTCGACCGCGTGCGATCTCGTTTTAAGCCGAATCGAAGCAAACAGAAGTTAGTTCCGTATTAGAAGCCATAGCAGAAACTAACCGTGGTTTTAGCCACCGAAGCACTTTATCCAGCAGAACTATTCGCAATAATAGTAGCACCAGCCGAAGTAATGGCTGCGGTCTCACCCGTTTCGCTATTATCTTCTACTTCTGCAGGTACCTGGTGTGCTACCATGGGCACTGTCAGCACGGGGCAGGGGCATGTGCTGCGGCTGCTGTCCACCTCGATACGAAATCCAATGTAGACCAGCAGCGGAGTAGGAGCTTTTCTAGAGGATAGATAGGTGAAAGCTGGAGAACAATATACGGAACAACGACGGGAAGAATACGCGGGGCGCGTGTGTATGCGCGTCTGCCTGGGCGTATGATAAAAGCACCGCAACTTTCGCTTCTCTTACTGATCGACCGCGAGTGGAGTTAGATCGGAGGCTCTCAGGCCGACGATGGAGAGGAAGACGATTCAATCCGTCGCTCGATGGCTTCTTGGATCTATTCACAGAAATACAATGCAATAAAACGCACATGGTACCGCCGCTGCTGCTGCTACGCTGCCTAACGCGGGAGGAATTGTGAGTTGTCGCAGCGTGGCTGCTGTGAATGTGTGACTGAGCGATTTTAGTGAGCGCCCGAGAAGTTTTAAAGTAGCAGTACCATTGGGCAGCGACACGTATCGAGGGGTTCGGTCAACGGCAATACCAGAAGACTGATATTCAATAAAAGTTTGATGTGTTGTGGTTACTAACAGAAATTAGGCTTTTATCGAGGCTGAACTTGAGCTGCAAGCTTCAACTTGGGAACACTCAGTCTCTACTGGGCCCCTTACAGGAGGCATACAATGGGTTACGTTACCGAGTTGCGTGTACGTGACAATGATTCAAGCCCGATAAATTATATTATAGTATTTTTCCTTATCGTTTATCTATACCACTTATTAGGTACATCTAACTATAATCATATGGAATTTTTACAGTCTGAGCCTGTCGTTTCTTCGCTGCATAACGGTACATAAGTTTCTTTTAAATGTCTCGAAAAGTCGTTTGTTATCTCTACTCGGAAAACAGGGATTTCGACTGTTATGTGGTATAACTGAAATAACTAAACTTACACAAGCAACGGTTCACTTTTCCCCGAGAACTCTTCCTCTCTCTCTGCGTGGGAATGCCTTTGCAACCGAATACAAAATGGCAAAGATTCATTATTTGCTGCTTCTGAATTCAAGTTGTTCTACGGCCTTGTGTACTTATCGTTGGTGTTGCTGCGGCAGTCGTCCATGATCTTTATATTAGTTGAATTTTTTATTTCGTCCTCTCCTTGTGCTACGCCCAATGCGATCAAATATTTCGTTCAGTGACTCTTTGATTCTCTGAACATTTTACCTTTCTCATTATCTACTTGTGTTCGCCCTGAAGCCTCTCACTTGTCCGGGTAGATACGATCGCGTTTTTCACGAGAGTTAACCAGATTATCCCTACTCAGGGGCGTAAACTCAGCGAAGGCGGTCTAGCCTAACCTATGCAGATGAGTGGAACACACTTCGTTCTGGTCGGCTAGCCCCCATTGAATAGATCACGACAACAGACGGGTGTTGTTACAGCAACGATAACAACGACAAGGACAGGACAGTAGAAAAACGCGCGCGTCCCCAAATTACAAGACGGCATGAGGAGCAGCGGGTCATGCGGCCACGCAGCAATGTGGCCTGTTCCCCTGCGTCCTTCTGTAAACAGGGCCGCACAGTAGTAGCACAGGGGTTTCTCGGCCGTCGAGGTCGGATCACAGGTGTTCAGAAACGGGATCGACTAGCCCGCTCCAGTCCAGCCAAATATACGAATTCATCAACAGCATATGCGAAAAACTCCCAGCGGGGCGTCACACCCACTGTACTTGAGAAATTGCTTCCATACACCGTCGAAGGCAACCCTTCAGTAACCAACGCATCAGTTGCTGTGTAGGAACGATTGCAATGAGCAATAGTGCTCCAACGGAAAGTAACACCTTCATACTCTTCAGGCCCCGTCAGAGCACGTGCAAAACGTACATCATTTCTACTAAACAGACTACCGCTTGTGCTAAAGCGATTTCGGGGCATTTCATAAATTTGTCAAAGCCGTCAGTAGAATCATGGACAGTGCATCCTTTGTTCGGGCCGCTGTACTAGTAGTGATGATCTCTGTGATTACCAATCAACCGGGATAATTGCCACCGGCGGGAAGAATGACCGAGGAACAATGGAAATCCCAAATGCAAACTATCTGTGTGTGGTCTAGATATACTAGATTTTCTTGTCTACAAAAATCAGAGAAACGAAAAGCTGTAGGCGAAGAAAGTACTGTCTACAGTAACTGGGCTAAGTTTCTACAGCCTGTCTCAAAACGTAACATTACTACATGTTGTTATCACATTGAACGCTGTAAACACAGCCTTCGTCGAAGAAACGTCTTTATTGTAAATATGATATATACGGGCTGAGATGATGTACGACAGTTTAAACTGTTATACCCTGGTATAGCATGGACACTACCTGGGCAACAATAGGCTCCTTGCCTCTCGCTGAACAGCCGGGGACCGGTCTACTCTAACTAATTTATTTTGCCCACTCTAACCCAGTCAGTCAACTCGCAAAGGGGGCTTTAAGTGAAAATCTATTATTGTTACTAGTATTATGTACCATACGTGTTTGTACATTCGTACGCACGATCCATATATATAGTTAATACGTTTCGTTTCAATGCCACTTCTGGTTGTAAGGCGTTCTTTCTCGCTGCGGGTGGGTGCTAGTTTTGTTTGGCATTGACAGCAACAACGTCGCTGCCTCCGCCGCCATTGCCGTCGCTGGCGACTGCCATCGAGAGAGGCCCTGCGAGTAGGAAAGAAGCTAGATGGATCCGCCATAACTGGCCACTGCTGCTAGTTCTGGCGAATGGCACCGGTGCTTACAGAGAAGCATCAGTTCAGCATATGTGCGCGTCGTCGCAGAAAGAAAAGGTCGCGGGACGCAGCAAAACGTGCGTTGCCGACTGCCTGCCTCCGTGGCTAACTCGAGGCTCGATGTCAATGTCTTCTGGTACTCGGACTGTTAATGGTGGCGACGTTAGCGGCGACTGATCGACTTAGAACAGCCAAAGCAACCTAGCTCAAGGCTGGCCGTCGCGTTCGCGGTCGCCGTCGCCGCTGGCGTTTCTGTTGCCGTCCGCATATCGCTGATCCTAAAGCGTCCAGCAGGGGGCTAGCTAGCTAGCCCGAGCCAACGAGCGAACGTCCATAGTTACTTAGTCAGTTAGCCGTGCTGTTGAATAATGGCTGTTTCTATAACTGTTGGCAGCGTCTGCAGGCACTCCACGCTGAGTTGGAGCCGATTGAGCTGACCGCTTTCTCCGGAGGAAATCGTACGAACGTCACGGACGACTCGGCCAAGTAGCGCTCAGCATTCGCTATTCGTATCGCAAGCATTGGCACATCGACACGCTAAACTAACAGTATTAATAATAAAAATAATAATATGTTATGATCTAACGACGTGGCACAGAATAGCGTAGGCACAAGAAACAGCATCAGAGAGATCGATCCTGAACAGTCCCTCAACAAAGCGTGAACGGCTAAAGGCTCACCGTCTTATATTCATCAATAAAAATATAACTACATTATATATTATTAGAAGATATAGTATACAAATGGGAAGTTTTGGCCAAAAACTAAAAAAACCGAAGCGGAGGGCTCTCGGATTTCTGATAATAAAGCTTCTCTGTGAAAGTTATACTAAAATATACACTACAGTGAACAACGCAGGATTCATCGAAAAAAGAGGACCCAGCTGTTTTCATAGTCATTGCTATAATAACAGCAGTAGCAAAAGAAAAAATAATCATTGTAAATACCTAGTAGAGCCTCCGGTGGGACTCTGAGCCGCTACGCCTAGCTTAAACGCAAACGTCCTGCGACGGCGTGCGGGGCAGCGATGTTGTCTCGAAATAATAGGAAAAGCTCAATACGAAGGGCCGAATTCCAAAAAATGAAGGGGAAAGATCTAATCTTTTCATGTACGTCCAATCCACGATATTGCCACAAAAACGGGTCATTTTTGGTGAAGCTCAATAGTCATCTGTCTGCCTACGAAGCTTGGGAACACGCGTAAGGCGTATATTAGATACACAATGCTCTTCATGCTACAGAGCCAGCCTTTTGATGTAATATCGTTAAACTGCAGTTCCGGTATCCACAGAACTTAAAACATTTCCAAGCAGAGAACTTGACGCGATGGTAGTCGAAGGATAAATGACAACTGGATAATACCTCTACACTGTGGGTGCGAGCTAGCAGAATCAATGAACCTTTCTACGGTTCTTTTCATTAGATCTACGTTATCCGACGCCGGCGTCGTTGTTTCTCCGCTAACCTCGACTAGTCGGCAGCGCCGTCGAGCGCTGAACGTTCTGTTGAATGAGTGCCGCCGTCACAGCGATCGTATCGGAGGAAATAAGGCAAATGGACGGATCTATCAACCCAGTAACGCATGTTTTGAACAGAATCTAGCGTTCCGCCGAGCTTCTTCCCGTAGGACAGGTATTCCCTAAGAGTTAACAGCTGGTGCTGCAGCTTAAATACGCGATATGTGGCTGTATACAGCCGAGCTGCCAGTCGGTCAGGAGAAGTAGCTTCAGAGGAAACCTCTACATGTACGCTACCTATTCATCGAAGCACGAATCGCTTTAGTAGAAGCGTTAGTAACTACGTCAACAGAGCCAGGCAATGAACTATCTACTATGAGAGGGTCGGACGACAGCAAAAAGAAGCTGATGAAGAAGGATCAACACTCTAGTAAGTACTAGGCAGTAGTTAATGCTAGCTATATGTGTAGATCTACTGCATCAATGCGCTACTACAACTGGACCCTGACATACGGTTGTCGATCTATTCGTCTACGCCCGAATCTAAATACAATAATTATAGACCAGCTAAAGAGGAGCAATTCGATATATTTAGCAGCCTCAACGACCAAAAGAGGACCTAACGATGTCTCAGGCGTCCTAGACAGCCCTTAGATGGGTAGTTGTAGGCATTACGGTCTTAAACGCCATCAGCGTAACCTCGTCGACGTCGTCTCACGGATGCAAAAACACGTTATGAAAAAAAAGACCCATGGCGGCTGATTGGCCGATGAAGAAGAGTTAGATAGTGAAACGCGGCTCTGCTTATCTAGGTACGTACTAGCGCAGGGTTCATCACTGTATTGCTTAGGGTCATTAGGAAAGCTCACTCGTACATAGTACATGTAAATAAATTTGTTTGGTGAGCTCACTGATATTTGAACATTGTCCATCCTTATGCTTCTGAGTATCATCACCCCATGCACTTGATAAACTATGTAGGTTCATCGTTTGGGGCTTTCTTCGACAATTTGGCTAAACGATTGACGGAACGTGGACATCTAAACGTGAGCGAATGGAGTAATAAATATGTTAGCAATAGCCAATACCATTAGGATTCAACGAATGTTGTAATATAAACTGGTGGGCTGGCCTACTTCAAAAAAAGCATTGTTTTTTACATTTTCAGCCACACGGATCTTTCGGCTGTTACATCAGATTAATGTTTTTTTGTATAACACTGACATATGCTCAAGGAGGTAGTTCGGGTCCACTGTGTCAATCTCTACGGTTAGCGCGTGCCCCGCCACCGCAGAGAAGATGAACGCTCTTTGAAGATCCGTTTATAAAATTATGCCCAAACCTCTCAAAGTTATATTCTACTTGTAGTTGTTTAATTTCATAGACGTCCTATAAAGGACCGTATTTACCAGTTTGAGAGCTCCGACTGTCACCTCACCAAAACACCGTATATGCAGGTTTCATTAATGAATTTGTTTTTATTTAGACGTATAAAATTCAATCATTTGTAGTGAGAGCTAAAAGCGAGGTATTACCATTTACATGAGATATCTGAATGCCCGAAACGGAACATTATCACATCTGTCATAAAGTTATTATGTCAATAATAAACAATGCTACCTGCAATTTTACTCTTCATTATGTAATGATTTAAAATTAAAACGTTTTTTGTTTTTGACGACAGGTGTATTTAACAGTAACTGTCACTATTGTGCAAGGTCGCTACGAGTCAGCTGGCGGCCTCAGTGTTATTAATAATCATCTCATCCTCCCCATATCTCTTTGGCTTTCTTCTTGGTTTTTATCATCTTTGTTGATCTGGTCCTGCCGCTTTTGTTTCTGTAATTGGTTGGTATCAGACGAAGAATATTTTATCGCTTTTGAGCTAACAAACAACTAGCGCGTTACTAAGTTTCGGTGGCTCACTTATCAGCCACGCACTGAATTTTCAATATAATGATTTATGCGAAGCTCCACTTCACTGTCGCCATACTGATCGAAAACGCAAAGTTTCGCTAGTAAAACAAACCTATGTCCGTGATAGTATAAAATAACCAAATATCTTCATGCATAACGCACTTCTAATGCGGTGACCTGAAGTTAGCGACACTTCCTTTATTCAATCAGGTTTTCATGTAGCGTGAATATCTCCATCGACGTTCGTCTCGGATCGTGCGCCTGCGTTTGTGGAAGACGACAATGATGACAGCAATCACAATATCAGCAAAAAAATCACCCAACAACTGCTACTTTATGAAAATATTCACGCTGCTTTTCCTGCCCATGACTAAATAGGCGGTTCAGGCCAAAAGCTTCGTTGATCTTCTGTTAGGATCCTGGCGAACAAGTCGCCTAGTGAACCGCTGCCCAGACAAAACACCAGCCGAAGTCATGCTATTATGGAAGATGTACCTAACGGCCGAAGCCTAACAGGTCAAAGAGGAGGAATAAGTACAAGGAAAAACAGAAACGAAAGAAGTGCATAAAAAACGAGCGGATCACATACAGCAACGTACATATACATATATGCTCAAAAGTGGTTGGGAACAGTCTGTCCTGAAAGAGTCGTCGCCGATTTTACCGCCTGCGCCTGTATCTGCTGGCCGGATAACCGCTGACCGTAATCGTCAACCTCTTCTCGATAAACTCAAGTGCCCCCAGGCATATTGCCTACACCGATCTCAGTTTACATTTGATGGCGTCCTTGGCCTATGCATCGGGTCGGTGTTTCTATTCGGCGCGCTCTCACATGACTCTATTGGGCGCTCTTGAGATACGAATATAGCCGAAGTGCTTCTGTTGTACTTAGTGACGGTACCGGTATCAGCGCAAACATCAACAACTTTAACAGATTTTACACATTTGCTACAAGATTACGTGTAAGATCAGTATTGACGCTAGAGCATCAACGCCGACGACACAAACAACAACAACGTGACTATCATCGGTAATAGTTAGAACGGCGGAAACAACGAAAACCCAATGTGACGACAACGCTCCCAAAACAGCCTTCAAGCGTCCAATAGATTGGTGGAATGGATAGCTCTTTTTTCGCGCGTGACAAAAGTTTTGTTAAGCAATATAAGAACTGCACGAGCTGGAGGGTGGCAGGTACCGTACATGTCACAGGCGGCGTGTGAGATGATACCTATAGAGTTTTAGTGAACTATATGTTTGCCTAAATAACTGTTTGAAATCTGACTAGGACCATTTAGAAGAAGGCTCCAATTCTATAATGCCCTGAAGTGTTAAAAATGGTATTAGTTAGTTGCTTGATTTGAAAAATACAAAAATAGTATTCAGTTAAATTATGCAGATATCGATCAATATACCACAAAAGTGTTTCTGATTCGTGTTTGTGATGGTCATCATGAGAAATTCACAAACTGAGCGTTCTACTGGGTTACGAACGCGCAGCCGGTCCTTGCTCGATGCCAGTGTGCATATAGTGGTTAGAGTGTGCTTAATCATTGCACGCATCCATTACTCATTTCTCGTCAATAAATATAACAATCAGCTTGTCGAAAACATGAGCAGGACCTACAAAAAACTGAGTCATTGTTCTGCTCTTTTAGGCATTTGTTCCCATATTCAGCTACGAGCTTCGGAACAAAATTTAAATCCTACTATTAGTGCTTAGCGAACCCCAAAGGAAAAAACCAGAGTCATGTTTTGATCATAACACCAACGCCGTCAAAAGGCTTATAAACTTCTCAGCTTGAAAATGGGCCAGCTTCTCTGAGATCTGCAATTTAGGCGATCCTTATTGTGAATACAATTTTCAAAAAAAAAGAGCCTGCTTTCCAGCAATCGTTCTAGCTCTATGTTGACTGTTGTCGAAGAAATAATTATCACCATTTCTCTCTAGTCGAGAGGTTGACCCTACAATTTATTGACGACGAAAAAGCATTTGTGGTTTATGTTTCTGCAATATACATACACACAGAACTCATGTTTGTACCATTATAAACAAGCAGAGATTATTTTTATTCAGCATATTTTCTTGTCAGCTATTAAATCGTTCAAGTGTAATGACAAATGAACAGAGGTTTATTTGCTCGGCGTTTTTACTGCGGGTCATTAATTGTATAAGTTCAATGGCATTTCCTTCTACCAAAGAAACGCAGGCATAGCAGAGTTGCGTAACACAAATATATATAGTATATAGCACTCATTATGCCGTTATCTTAATTTCAGATCGTGATACGGTAAGCGGACCATCCCAGAAAAATAGTCAGGTATCCGTTGATTCTGTCGCGCATTTTTTTATTTTAATTATAGCTACATTGATCCCATTTACGTTTTAAAACAGGCTTTAGATTGTTGTAGCTTTTTTAATTTCTGGTTCTGCAAATCAAAACTTTATAAGCCTAAAAACAGCTGATAAGTTAGGACTGGACAGACAACGCATTGAAAACGGTCCTGGTTCATATCTTATTTGGATTCTGTTTCCTTCGTCTTAGAATTTGTGTTGGTTTTTTTTTCGTTGGCACATTGCGGCCGTTCAAAATCCCATCTGCTTTCTTTTCACTACCAGAATTGACGTCGTCTTCAAAGATTGTGCGCATATACTGTGCTTTCTCTGATTGTATAAATCGACAACCAATTGGTACTCATTGATTTTTCTTATAGTTTAGACGATTCAGAATATATTTTCTCTTCAGCTAAACAATCTATAGCTTGTGTATATTCGTCTTTGCAGGTCAGCTAAATACAAAGTGTGACTGCACATTTTTGATCGTCTCATTTTAATGTTTTGGACCTTCGTCATCCACCACTAACCGACTATAATCCCACAACGGGTTTTGTTAGAGACTTACAGATGAGCAAGACATGGTCTAAATCCTTGAATAATACATGTCTTCAAACGCGACACCAACGGTCGTCAGGTGACCATTTCTCAAATTTTGGCTCCCTAGCTTTCTCCTACTCTAATCCTCGAAACAGGGCGATAGGGATAAAATGGTTTTGTTGGTCTTCAATGTAGTTTTTGTGTAACAATTCCCTTTGGGGAGATTTAAATGTGTGTGAATATGTATTTGCATGTATATTTATCAATACCGCTAGCAGTTTTATGCATTAGGACTAGGCCTAATGATCTGGTTTGGACGACGTTTTTAATACACACATATATATATATATATATATATATATATATACACAAACCCATTCATTAGTGTACCGTGATGCAAATGCTTCTGAATCATCTTTGAAAATCGTGCGCTAGGTAGCCTCCGAAACAAGATTTAATACATTAATAATGTCTTGATGCTTGTAGAATTCCGCGAGGATTGCACAACAGTGATTTTGTCGTGGGGCAAATCTTATCGGAAGAACTTATGTAATGACCGGTTAGCGGATACTGGGCGAAAACAACAACTACAGCAGACCTCTTTCAATGGTAAATGCTTTCTAAAGCATAAACTCCCAGGACAGGATCTAGATAAATTACCGTATACTACTGTGTGTATTAAATAAGCCCTGTCCTCCTTAAAATCCGCATTTGCGAGTGCTCGTGCTCCCAAATTTCGTTCCAAGAAAAGACGTTCACTAGTCACTTCAAAAATCTTTTTTTTTTTTGCTTTTAAGCCACGCATATTTAATTACTTTGGCCATTACACACCCGTTTTGACATACAGTTATACACCGAATCAGATCCATAGACCTGTAAACGCGCTAGACAAAACTGTAGCAAACTTTCCACATGATCTATTAAAAAGGGGGCTATTTTTTCGTTGTTTTTTTTTGTTCTGCTTACGTACTGTTTTGGTACTAAGCTAAGGTACTCACCCTTTGGGCGGCCATGCCTCGCTTGAGGGTTGGACACAGTGAGTGTTGTCACGGATGCACTCTTCGCGGCCGGTAGGCGCGCCCGCTGGCGTTAGTGGCGTCTGCAACGGCGACGCCTGCACAACGGCGAAGTTTTATTTGTGGTTCCTCTGACGATACGATAGCAACGACGCTTGTTGTAATAGCAATTATAATAGGAGTGTTTGTAGTCACCAAAAATGGTATTTATAGTTATAGATATTGTTGTTCTAGCTGCAGTGAGAGAGACGTAACAGATGACGTCTTGTTAGTTACAATAGTTGTAGTAAGAGACCGAACTGTCTTCGTAGTAGCGGCGACAAGCGCCGCTGTGGAAGTGACCGTTGTTATAGTTAGAAGACGATAGTCTGCGTCTTCGTCGTCGTCAAAGTCGTCGTTGAACTTCTCAATTTCCGGCTTTTCCGGGGGTGGGGGGTGGGGGGTTGAATTACGGCGGCGGGGGATCTGCTTCCAGGGGCTTGGAACAAGCGCTATCCTCCCTGGGCTGGCCCGAGGGCCCCGGTTTTGCACTGCCGACACACGACGATTAGTTCGATTGCACAATGAATTAAGTCACCACCTACTCCAGCTTCTCAGGCGGGCCCCAATCCTTCCGAGCCATCGGCGACGGTAAAATCGACGACGGGCTCGGAAGATTCAATCGCCTTCGCCTTTGAACAGCCGCTAATCAGGCTTTCTAGCTGACGTCTTTTCGGCCGGTAAACACCATGAAAAACTTGCCAGAAATTAAGGTTGGCCTGAGGTAGCTTCCTTCCGTGTACTCAGCAGTGCTCGAGCAGATATTTACACTCAAGTAGATTCACGTCCACGGAAACACTTCACAGAAACTTCCTAATCTTTAGCAAACAACTTCTCCAATAGCACGGAATGCTTAATTTTCACGTTAAAAACCGATAACGATGTGGTCGACGAGAAACACACGAATACATGGATCAAATGAGTAACCAGCGATAGAGCTGTAGTCAGTGTCAAAATGCCTCAAAAGTCATTGCCATTGAAGGGCTTTCTACCTCTTTGTTTTCTGAAGTATGATGGTATCGCCGATGTCCAATAATAATGTCATGTTCGAATGAAGTTATAACCGCGCAATAGAATCACACCTGAACGGCACGCGACTGCAGGATATAATGTATTCAGGGGCACTCTGAGTGACAGAGCATCTCGCTACTCAAAAGCCTTTAAATCTCAAATCGCTGGGAATGAGCGATACTCATGAATCCACTCGCACTCAATTGCAATTCACCTCTGTATGATTATTATTTTTTTTTTATTTCTAGATTAATAGCACGCACACACGGTAGTAGCACTGCGATTATTAACCTTCTGTCGGCCTCAATTTGAGGATTTTTTTCTTATCCTTAATGTCGCCGCAGGGGTGATTTCCGCTCCCTGATTCTCTCAAAATACAATTCGCTTGTTTTTCCACAACGCGTTTTCATGGCGTCAAGCAAACGACACAGCGCAGCGTAACGCTAGTAAACCAGCGACGCTAGCGACTTCTCCTTCAGCCTGTTGTCTCCGTATTCTTCGGACACAAAATTCAGTGCTTGATACCTGATTGTGCTCGTTTCGTTGGTTCCTATGCTGCTTCGTCTGCAGGCTGCTTGCAGCTGCTACTCCCGTAACAGCAGATTCTTCCTTCCTTCCACAACACAGACACGCTAAAACCAGCCGCTAGCCAGAGCAGCCAGTGTTGGTTGGTCGGGCCGAGAGCCAGCGGCGAGCGGGATCAGGAGCAGGCAGGCAGGCAGGCTCGTTGTTCGTTCGTTCGTTCAGCGCACAGTCAATCAGCTAACAGCAGTAGCAGCACGGGCTGGCTGTTTGCCTGCCGCTCGCTCGCTCGCTCGCTTGAACAGCAGCAGCAGCAGCAGCGGCCGCGGCGGCGGCGGCGGCGGCTCGAACAACGAACGACGCGAACCGTATCGGTCAGCCAGCGCACCAACGGTGCGCACGAAGTCCCAGCAGCCGCGACAGCGGCTGCGCGGCTGCGGCAGCCGGTAGGGCGCTCACTTGGTCGTCCGCCTGCTTCCTACCAGCAGCGGCAGTCAGCGAGGCAGCGGGAGGGAGAAAACGAGAACACGGACGAGCGAGAGATTCGCGGCCGTTACTACTGCGACCGCTGCTGCCGTCATAGACACAAAGCAGTAGCAGCAGCACCCTCCTGCAGGAGGACGGACGGACGACGACGAAAACGACGACGGCAACGACGCTCGTCGCTAAAAGCAGCAACACCAGAGCCCTTCTGTGGCAGTTCGTTACTGCCGGCTAGGGTATGCCTGGATAGAGTAGGCTGGTGCTAGATGGCAGTCTTCGTAGTTGATGCCAGCGGTGGCTAAACAGAGGCTCTCCTAGCGACGCTCAGCTTACAGCGTTGCCAGCAGCAGCAGCAGGCCAAGCAGTCACCGAGCCTGGCAGCGTAAGAGCTAGGCAACGGGCGGCGGAGCAGAATAGCTCAGCTCAACACAGCGACAGATCTTGCTCCTTCAGTCAGCTTTCGACTCGCTGGCTAGCTCGCTAGGCGTTTGGTCTGCAGCCGCTCACCCGATCGTTCTCTCGTTGCTCGTCGAAAACTCGACCCTGCGACAGCGAAGGTAGCGGCGGATGCAGCAGCGCTGCTGTCCGCTAGGCCCGAGGCGCGCCGAGGGGGCGGAGCTCGTGCCGCCAACCCCTCGAGGCTCCGCCCTTGGGGCGCCTCCGCGGCCAGACGTGGCGGCGCACAATCAACGCAGAAATGATTGGTGTAAGTCGCAATCCATGATACGATAGCCATGGCTCCTTTAGTATTTAACTATAGTTCTCCTTACGCTCATACAGTTACAAAAGCAAAGGGCTTTCCTGGGCCGCTTGGTTGGCTGGCCAGCGAGCTCTCCGGCTGAAAGAAGGTTCTCCATTGGCTAATAGTCGGTGTTGGCCTTTTGGCTGGCGTTCGTTTCAGCTGGATTTCATACTCCTTCTAGCTGCCCCCTGCCTGGTTCGTAGCGTTGAGTTGAATATTGCCGCTGCCGTTAGCGCCCAGCTTGAAGCTGACGTTAGAGCGACCGCTATTGCTGCTCATGTATGTATCGTTTTCGCTGCCAACTACGTTCGGCTTTTAGCGCCCGCTGCTTTCTCCTTTAACTAGCGCCAGCTCTATGGACAGTGAGAGCTTCAGGAAAAGTAGATGCAGCCCCAGCTTAGCTGGGGGTAACGGCAGGTTCATACAACAGGAACAGGCACTTGTTCTACGCCTTTATTCTATTCGTTATCCAGCCAGATAGCAGTGAGTGAGACTATGAGAGTAATTCATAAAAGCTCGTTTAAGCACCGTTTGTCCGTTCATTGCTATTGGCTACGTTTGTCACTAGTAGCTGACTGCTGGGTTTCATCCACAATATTTTGGCAAAAGCGGTGGGCGTCGTTAGGCAATACAAACGAAGAATAGATTACTGTAAAAGCTTAATAACAGAGCTAACTGGTAAGCAGTCACAGAACACATTCATTGCTTTAGTAAACCTATCAGATATATTTTTCATATTCTCCTTTTTTTCACAGATATGGCTCACGCTAGTCGAGACGCGTGGACCCTAGCATCCAGTCATGGTCATGGTATGGCACAACGGTACTTCTTTTCGTAAACTATTGATAAGCTGTGAGATAGGTGAATCGACCTCCGAGTTTGGGAGAGACCAATGTAGTCAATCGGCCATAAGTATACACGCAGTAAGGCATAGACAATTTCCGCTAAAATTTTCTAAGGCTTTACTAAAGGCGAAAAATTCAAGAAAAACAACGAACGCTCCACTGTCTCGAACAAAGTATTCTAGTAAAAATAATCTATACCGATGCTGGTGCTGTCTCTAGTGCCGAAGATGTACCCATTGCCGCTGATGGAAACACTCAGTTTCACCATCGCCAAGGTAGAGCTCAACCGTAGAGACAGCCGAAAGCTCAAAACCCACAGCAGCAGCAGCAGCAGGGACCAATCAAAAAGGACGGAACCTAAGATCAGGACAAGACAGGAACTGGGTACCGGAACGAATTGGGGATTGTAGAATTCGAGAGAAAAGAGGTATACAACGACGAAGCAGGATAGAAGAGACAGCCCAAGAAATCGAGCTAGCGCCAGTCAAAAAAGTCTACTCGTTACCGAGCGATTGCCGCCATAGCCAGCAACACCAATGAGACCATGATTTTTACTCAAGGGGAAAAGAAAAAGAGCGGGAAAACGATGGAAAAAAGGCAGGCTACTAGCGACACCATAACGAAAACTGACCAAGGTTTATCGGAGGCTCTCGGGGGTAAGGGGGAACTGACAGGGTGAGTCAGAGGTCAGGATCCTTTTTCGCCGAGCGTCCAGCAACTGAACCGACGCAATGCATGTGTCAAAAAACAACAGGATAGAACGGAAACGTTCATCGTTGCCGATGGACGAGAAAAGAAAGAGAACTAGTTGGGATGAAGGTCGTGCAGAATGAAGTGGAAAACAACAGGAGAAAGGGATGAAGTGCGCTCGACAAAGCAT
Source organism: Varroa destructor (assembly GCF_002443255.2). Classification (NCBI taxonomy): domain Eukaryota; kingdom Metazoa; phylum Arthropoda; class Arachnida; order Mesostigmata; family Varroidae; genus Varroa; species Varroa destructor. The sequence continues at coordinate 20,978,353 of NW_019211458.1, read as the reverse complement.
ACTCACAGACCGACGTTTACACCGATGGATCAGGAAACAGGCGGACAGCCACAAGAGGCCCGGAGGAACGCAAAAGAACGAAAAGTAGGAAAAGAAGGAAACCAGAGAAAACGAAAACGGTCAAAGGCAGAAACACGAGCAAACGCAGGGCAATGCCGACAGAGAAAAGTAAAAAGCAGTGGAGAAAAGGGGTGATGATGACGAAATAATGGGCCCTTCATGTCCCTCTGGCCTCAGTTCTACTCCCATTTCATTCGGCCTCCACAACTTCGCACAATTTCATCCAAATATCTAAACAGAAGGCCCGAGATCAAGAAAAGCACTCCAGCTAGGGGAGCCACTCTGTGTCGAAAATGTTTCAGAACCAAGCGACAGCACTATGTAGGACCCTGGCTAGAAGGCCGGCATCTGTAATCGCTACGGGAAAACGCGCGGGTGGAGATGATGAGGCTGACGGTAAAAAAAAGCATGTAAAGAAACCACTCTGCACTCTGAAACGATGACGCCATCGCTGAAAGCAATGAATAACGAAAAGTAGCAGCACCTTTTTTTTTTATCTCTAAACTAAGCAAAGAAAGTAGCGCCGCGGCTGCCATCGTGGCTACCCCTGCTTTCGGTGGTTTTCAGCAGCAACTGCCTGGTCCTCCTGCAATTGTGGATGTTTCAGCTAAGAGACAGTCGCTGTCACGATATGCCGAAAGCGACCTCCACTGACACTAGTACTAGTAGCAGCAGTAACTGTGATAGCCGTAAGAGTAATCTTATCAAGTAAGTAGCTATGTCGTTTGTCAAGTTGTTGAACGGAGCTTTCGAAGGGCTTGTACTTTTTTGACACCCAAGAAGACTTCGAAAACATACGTAGAGGGTCATCGGTGACTGCCGATCAGCCATTCATAGCAAACTCCACTCAATTTGGGCAGAGTGAAAGGTGGAACAGAGCATTCGTCTCTTCTAGGATGCGTACAAAACTATGACACGGTCCCGAAGTAGGCCGATTCGTGCAAGTGGTGGCAGAAAGTGGAGGAAACGGCTTCTGTAAATGGTGAGGAAAAAAACAAGGGCCTGCTCAAGAGACAGCCGCGAGAATCAAGCGAGCCCTGTTGTTGTGTATGCGGCCATGAGCAGTTTAAAAAAAAGTTTTTGTAGAACCCAAATCACGCAGACAGGACCTTTTTGTGGATAAATTTCTGGTCGTGCACACAAGCTGTGTATGGGTAAACGTGTACCTACTCGTATATATTAACGAAAACAATGATATGAGTTTGTTTAAAACCATATTTATTGTTAATGTAGCTCTTAACATAAGGGAAGAGATCAAAGCATGGTACACAGCCTACCTACTTAAACCCGACTCTAAGCCTACTTCTAGCCTACCTTCGATTTTCTATGTTACACACCTGCCACAGTACGTATATACGTGGGTGACCTAGTTACGCAGAAATACCTATATTTACCACAAATGCATCAAAGACTGTAGCACCTAAATTAACACTGCAACGAGGGAGCAGAAACAAGCTCCAACAAAAGTGAATATAATTTTTACAGTCGAAAGTTGTTTTTTTACTTATCGCACTCTTCCCATCTAGACTTTTATGTTATCAATGTGCCACCCGCTCACACTTAGCTATAGTGACTATAGGCGAACAATTGTGACAATTGGTTGCCTATTTAAAAGGGACTTAAGAAGTGACGCCGGACTAACGGATCGCAGCAAAGTCGGTCCGCAGCAGGTCTGATCTGAGATGTCGCGACGTGGCACGCATAACAGACGATTAGCAAGATCCAAAAAAAACCCAAAAGTGACTTCTTCGCCTCTGCGTTTAACAATAGCAGCACCAAACAAAAAATTATCCCAGAAGCCAAAAAGAAGCAAAGCGTTCTCGTGTCGCTTTTTTAATCTTCTCTTTCATTTCTGATCAGAAAAGCCGAAAGAAATAAGAACATTGCTGGAACAAAGACTGGACTAAAGGCAACTCAGTAACTGCAAGTTGTTCCTCTGTCCGATCCCCATTTTGGGATGGGAAAGAGGGGTAATAGGGAGCGTGAAAAGTGGCAAAGTTACGAAGCTTTCCTATCGAGACGGTAGTCTGAAGATCGTAGGGTTTTGGAAAAATGCGGTCAAATGGGCCTAGATAAACTAGCTAGCTCAGCAAGCGGATCTTATTGTCCATAAAACCAACGAATTAAGTATAAACTTAAAATATGAAACAAAATGAAGAAGACTGACGAGAGGCTGTTCCGTTTGAGACAAGATATAATAACAGCGATCGTAATCGATCTTTACGTAAACGCTTTTTATTATTTGTGTGTACAATTATTCTGATCATGAGCTACAAATGTCATATGTTATACAAGGCATTCCTATTACAGGCGATACAAGACTGAACAATACTGTAGACAGGGATGATAGGGCGGTCGTCTGAGAAACATATCCTGAATATTATTTGGTATCTAATGATGTTTAGATATCATAACGAAAATAGGTAAATAATGTAGAATCGATGAATTAATTTTCTGCACTAATAAGTTACTTATGTTAAAAGTAAACATCAGAAAAATATCTGTTATTTATTGCTTTTATATGTTTGTATGTAATTGTTTAACAAATGTTCCTTTCATGTAACAAGCTAGAGAGAGAAAAAGTGGACGTCTGTCATTTGTACTTGATTCGAACTTGACAATTACTCGGTCCACAAAACCGACGAAATCCCTCTAAAATGAAGTACGCAACCATTCCTTTGGGTTAGAGCTCACATTTACAGGGTGTACAATTGCTCACCTGACGATACAAAAAAAAACCCTTGGAAAGGGCAAGTGTTTCAGCTCAAGATATCGACCAGAACCGAATTACTGAGTTACGTCCGCAGCCGGCTCTAGATAAAAAAAAATCCAACTGAATATATTTCCACCACGACTTGCCTGCATGTCACACGAATACTTCTGCTGATTTAGCTTGTAGCATAGTACTCTACTGCTGGTAACGTCTTCTTACAAGGTCATCATTGGGACCACCCTGCTGGTTCAATACAACGGTTCACTAGGTGACTTCATTACAAGACTAGTAAAAATCAACGTCCACAAAGTGAGCTATTATTCTATGACCTTCATTGTTCCTGTCTCCTGACTTTTTTTTTTTTTCGTAAAATCGTCACAGATGCTCTTTTTTTTTTTTTACAAGTGGCTGATGTAGGGCTATTGTAAGGCCATTGTAAAGACAAGCCATCCAGTCTATACACGAAATCTGTGTCAGCACACACACTATTACTAGTTAGATTGGCGCTTTCCTGTACCGTATAGCTAGCTCACTGCAGACGCTGCTTTCAAAAGTTCAGCCTATGGATGTTATTGTTGCCTCTGCCCCCATAGACGTTACACCAATGCGAGTCGAAGAATCGACATTAACAAACACTCAGGCTCAAGCGGTCACGTCGTAACAATATATAATGAAATATCGAACCCAAGATAGTCCGCGAGTCACTAAACCTTTCGACGTACCGTCATCCATACTGTATAGGGGCTTCTGCAAAGCAGCTGGGATACACAAAGCACGCGACAGTAAGCCAGGCAAAAAGAAGCATTTGATGCATTCTATTGGCAGCTTTATCGTTCCCACTGCCGCCGGTCTTCCGTCATATCTTGTCGCTGCGCCTTCCATAGAACAAGCGCAGAAATAAGCAACTACGCAGAAATACACCTATGAAAGTAAACAGTTACTGATACTACTTTAACAAATAAGGCTGCTATTGTAAATGCAGTGTTCAGCTACGAAATGCCGACAAATTCTCACTCAATCCAGGATGGCCAAGAGACCGATTTCAGACGTTAGTTTTCTGTCCAGTCTAAAGCACACCGCGTACACCAGCGTCGAGTAACACGAAAAAAACTAAACATATTTCTTGATTTTTTCCGTATCCGGATTTATTTGCGTAAAATGTGATCAAGCCTTTTTCTGCAAAAAAAAAATAATGTAACGTTATTATTATGTTTAAAATACTAAAATGGAGTAACCGAAGAGGAATTTCCATTTATGAAGATATGTAAATTGTAATATTTGGGCTGCAGGGAGGGAGTGTTGGGCAGACTTGACTAATATAATAAGGCGTCTAACGCAATGGAAACAATATTAGGATAAGGACATATGCCATGGTAATACGTTATATGGCAGTGCGCGTGTGTATATGTTAAGGAAGGCTACCTAAGATTTTGCTAATTTCGTCTGGTTTTACCTAGTAAGTAAGTAAGTAAGTAAGTAGCTGTCGGTGAAAGTTGTATCTTATTTTTTTAAGACGTTGCGTGAGATATTATACCAGCTTTGCTTAATAGTATCAACTCTCACTCTCTCTGCAGTCTTTGTTTTGGTCCAGTTATTCGTTTGCTAACTTCAGCTCTTAAAGGTTTTCTCTTAGACCATACTGGAGTCAGCTCTAATGTCGGAGGCGGCCTGTAATTGGATGTCAGTTTTAGAGGCGTAAACATGACAAATCTGACAAGCGTAATCTTTGCAATCATTCCGTCCGCTGGATTATTAACAGACAGTGGCAGATATTTTGCTTACGTTCCGACTGGTTTCAGGATGACAAGTGTAAATTAAAGATGTCTATCGGCGGCCGCATCTCAGGCTGTCTTTCCAACGGCGATTCCTTCATCTATATGTTGAAGTTGCACAGCTGACAGAAATAATCTGGTAATCATGACTTTCGAGTCTGCATTTATTGGATTTTCTGGCTGAATCGAAGCAAAAAAAAAAAACTGAAGGCAGCCCACATCCGATTGAGGGTGTGAATAAGTTGATACGGCTGCATCGAACTGTTAAATTATTGGCAGTGGGACCGTTAACTGGGGCTTCTTCGACAAAAAAACAGCAGTCACGGTTCGTTTCTAATGACAACAGCAAACCTTGCAAACCTGCATTAGCTTATTATATCTACATATATATATATATATATATATATATATATATACCAGATTATTTTGTGATAGAAAAACCAAGATACGACGAACAGTCAACAAATCTTCAGAAACAGAGTTGTCATCGGTGTTCTTAGAGTTTGCAATTGCGCGGGAGAACTGAACCATTCTCGAGCTGACTATCCGGGCGCTTATGGATGTATTTTAAGCATTCAATATAGGATTTAGTAGAAACCCTCCAGCTACCACTATATATAAAGTTTTTATCCGGCAAAAAATATCTGTCATCAGTCTTTACGGAATTAGCCGTTTGGTAAAAATTTGCCAAAAACCTATAGCTTCGTTTGTTACAAAGTTCCATAAATGTTCGGTCAACTCAATATAACGATAATATGCATAGCATAATATAATAACGGACACTAAATAATTAGAGTACTTATTATAACCTACTACTAGAATTTACAATGAATTGTAAATTCTATTTAGATAATCAGTAAACAGTAAATATTACTGAACAAGTTATCTACCCTATATCAAATTTGGTTTATATATAACAGATTGATATGTTTAGCGCCACAATAATATATATGCTAGGCATGAATAGAACTAGTCTAGGATGCAGGTATTAGCAGGAAGTAACTGGTCGTAGAGCAGCGGAGAGGTAGATTGCGTTGCGAAGTGAGCAACGCTGGTGGACGCTGCTGCTGATCAGGGATGGCACTAGCAGCATCAGCAGGGGGTGGCAGCAGGGGTACCAGCAGCCGTGTCAGCAGCTACGGAGCGGCTTCACAGCAGGGGAGAATTGCTACACGGCTTGAGACGGGTTCAGCAACCCCCGCCAGTAGGGGATAATATCTAGGGGGAAACCATGAACTACGATACCCAAATCTACCAGTGTCCAGGACCAAAGCGGTATCAAACTAACGATTTGAACAGCGATATCAAGGCGACCTGGTAGGCGCCCACCTAGCCAGATGCACCATAGGCGGGTACTATCTAGGAGATCTGAAGTCGTTGCCACACGCTTCTCGATTGAGAACGCGACCAAGAGTGAGCGGGTTAGGGGGAACCGAATATTTGAGCGAGAGCCAGCATTCGAGGGTGAGGTGAAATGAGGTGAGGTGATGCTGTTTGCTGCCTCCTAAACTGCACATGTAAGGATTTGTTCTTTTTGTTCAGAGCAAACAGCTAGATATGCGGCATATGCAGTAGGTTTGCAGTCAGCCGGAGCGGTGCTTGCATAATCTTGTCATAGGGCTGGGTCGATGCTGGTGGCGGCAATTTGCAGATCTTCGCTGAATAAGCTGCGAGGACCCAAAGGGGGTGGGGTGAGGGGTGGCACTCAAAGGATATTCAGGAGGAAATTCCGGTCCACGATGACAACAACGATGAAACGTACTCGTAATAATCCTATTATGGCTGGCTTCGAGTTGACAAGCTATCTCAAATGAAGCGCGAGGATAATCTCCACTTGATTCACTTGAACACTGGATCATCTGAATGTTAGTATAGCGGCGTTACCTGTTGGATCGGTATTGCTTTGCTATTGTATTACTTCTCAGTTTTGTTGCAGATTTGTTTTCTGTTTCGAAAACAATGTTGATTGCAAACATTTATAAGCATCCTTTTAATATTTTAATCTCAAATAAATGTAACCTTTTTTTGGTTCGCATAAGTAGTTTCTCTGCGAAAACAGCGCCACAAAGCCTCCTAGAATCATTTTTCCAATCTGTTCGGAAAAATGCTACTACCGCCTTGTCGCTGAGCCTATTTCTTTTGCAGGACAATTTCGTGTGCCCTAATACTACTACAGGCGCCTTGGTTTAAAGAGAAATGTTTGGAACTAGAATAATGATCTTGATACACGCAAAAATTCTAAGACTACCGCCGTAGTAGCGGCAGCAATAGCAATAGCAGCTGTCGGCGTTCTGAAGTTGCTTCACTGCTAGGTCTGGGGGTGGATCAAACCAATTTTCAGTGTCTTATAGAAATCATTCGACGTCAAAGTCCTTTCAGGCGTAAAAATCTCATGCGATTGTCCTCAGCGTTGCCACTGGTTACCCTTCTCGACCAATCGACTACCGCGATTAATCGATCGCTGCAGCGGTTTTAGTCGACTGAAAGCCTATTCGTGATGAATAGTTAACACACCAACTCTCCGGCTCTTTTCAATAAACCTTTGAATTGTTCGTCTTCGCACCCCTTCCACAAAGACATAGAGACTTCTTACTCCCTTTCTGTCACTGTGGCATTCGCCCCCCTCAAAAAGGCTATATGCTATATCGTCGCATTTTTCCGCCACATATCGCTACCGCTGCGACGTACGCAACACTTATTGATGTCGTCTGTATGATACTGGTCGCTATGAGAAGCTGCCATTGGTGGCTTTGATGCCGCGACTGTCGCGGCGGATATTTATGTGCCGAAATGCCTTTTGCCGTGGCTAGCAGCCCCAACACAACAGGCCCAAACGCGACAAACCGCCAGCAGGCATCAGCAAACGACAAAAGTACATTAAAGCAGCAGCAGCATTGTGATACCAGCGCTAGTGATGGTCTAGTCATAGTTATATGTAAAGCCGTCGGTGATGCCGTTGGTGCTGTTGCAGCGATTTCGCGCGTCAGTATGCCGATGTCGGCATCGCGCTGCGGGGGGGACACGTCGGAGACAATAACATCGAGCGGCGGGCACAATAACGCCGACTACAACAACAACAACAACGGCGACAACGAAACGCAGAGCCACTAAAGAGAGCAGCAAAAACATCAGTAGCCGACTGGGACGACGGCGACGACGACAACAACAACTCTCAACGATTCAATTGATTCGGTTTCCCTCTACGATCTTCGCCATATATACTTCTATCGCCCTAGCTAGCGTAACTACGGATCGCTGCTACTATAGATTGGCACAAATATCGACAGCTGCTTCATCTTCTAGAAGTAGCATTATTCATAATTGTCCTCGTAGCTGCGCGACTTCACTCAAGTAGCAGCAACAAAATCGGCAATGACAACAGTATAGTAGGAGTCATATTATAGACCTCAGAGAGATTCTGTGCCCTTCCTTGCATTCATGCAGCCTTAGTAACAACGAACTCAACCGCAGCAGCAACAAAACGGTTTTTGGTTGCAAAATTGCCAAATTCAATATAGATGGCAATAGGCGAGTACGTGACGCGAGCAAAACATCGATAAACAGAGTCCTGCAGGCTGCCCTAGGACCATTTTTTCTGTATGTAGACTAGTGCTTGATTGTTTAATCTCACAATCATTATATCACAGTTACTGGGCAGACATTACTACCTTACCTCAGCCGTGTGTATATATACAGACAGCTGAGATATATTCCAGCTGTAAATAGAAACACTCTCAAGGACGGCTGTTCAACATAAGCTTATAACGGTATACATCGCCGACAGCATTAAACCCTCTGATACAGGTATGGCCAAAGCAGTACCCATTCATGCCGGGCTGGCAGTTGTGGATTTACATAACAGTCAACATGAAGCCCAATAAGTAGTATTTAAAAACAAAGTGTGCGGGATTGATTTCCCTAATGAATGTTAACCATTTCTCTTTCATGATTCGGATGGCCGCGGACGAACGGATGCATCTGAGCCAATCTTAGCGTATGTAAAAAAGAATAATGACTTGATATCTTTTTGCGCGTATGTAGAAACCAAAAAAAAAACAAGATAAAATATATTTCGTTAAGAAAAGCGGTCTGGCGGTCCTCAAATAGACAGTCGATTACAGTACAGGAACATTTAGTGGGCAAAGTCCGTGTTATGATCAGGTGTCGCAGGAAATTTGCAACCTTTTTCGGAATGACAAATCGCGAAAACAAAAGGGCTTAAGAATCACGCGAAATTTTAATAGAGGCAGTACAGTCGACTGGAAAAAATTAAATTCTGGGACTTTTTCTCTCCGGTGTATATATAATAATGGACACGACAAACTAATTTGCGCTAAACACCATCATAAGCCTTCTTTAGCACTACCGAAAACCGCTCAGTTAGATTTTATTGTGCTACTATCAAAGCGAAAATGCTTCCATCAACCTCCATATTTGCGATAAAACTCATTAACTTGACCATGTTTAATTACTATGGTAACGTTGAAGATCAGTTTAAAATATTTCGTTCAGAGAGATAGTATCAGGCTGTTACAAAAGAATCCGACGATTTTTAAAATTAATTTATTATGCTAACTACGCGCCGCTAACAGACGAAATTCGACTAATAAATATTTCGGTCTTCTGGAAATTTGTGAACGAAAACAGGTTGAGTTCACTCCAGGAAGAAAGTTTAGGACGAGAAGTATCTTAATTTCTAAGATTAATGCTTACTGGTTAAATTTTTCTTCCTCAGGACCATAGCTCTGCAGAAGAACTTCATCAAAGATTGATGAAGACACTGACAAAGAGGCCTTACGTAATACATAAGTAGTATATATCTCCTAAGAACGAATATTACAATGTTGGAGAGAGGAGGTGATTAGAAATTGCGACAAAAAGAACGTATGGCCGCAATTAAGGACGTTTTTTACGAGAACAGAGCTTGGGGTTTCGTGGCTCCGTCGACCAAAACTAGGATTCCATATGTAACGCGTTACATAATTTTAACGCAAAACGTTGAAAATGCGGAAACTGGGTAAAAACAGTTATTGCAGACCAGTACGCTTAAGAAATCGCCTAAAGCAGCATTCAGCGTTTGTCGCTAGTCGGAAAGAGGCAATGGCGGCGCCCTGAAGGGAAATCGCGTTTCGAACGTAAAGTGATTGCAGTACCTACAATGAACGTCAGGGGCACTTGTTACTCTGATATACTTGCCGAAGATGAAACAATAATTGTAGCCGACTACTTCGAGTTACTGAAGAGACTCATGGGCCGTTGGCATAGAAATTGAAAATACGCAGGCTGGTTATTTGATGACAACGCTAGACGCTACCGCTATGCTTCAGTTACTTCCTGGATTAAGCACAAGTAGCTATGTTACCTTCAACCTGCCTGTTTTTACGGAAGTCCGTGTGATTTCGGGGTTGTTTATGCCCTAAAAAGAGCAATTCGTAGGTAGACATATTTCACTAGCGATTTAATTCGAGAAGCCGTAGAAATGGGTCTAGTGTTGCCTAGAAGGGGCCAGAACGTCAGGACGAATGTGTAAAAGTACTTGTAACCCATACTAAAAAATCGTAATTTTAACCCAACTAGTTAATTCAGTTTCGAACTTCGCCAAATTCGCTTGGAAGAGCCTAATGTTTAAAAGGGGGCGAACAATTTTTAATGAGGATTCTATCGAGGTAAGGATCTTGGTCATTTTAGAACAGTAAGATAAACCTAATGAAAAGTCTTATTTTTAGCGAATTTAGACAAACGTGTTCCTTAATGAACGGCCTCTCTGTTAATGACCTGATTTACCATCAATGAAAACTAGTAATCATTATCATAAAATATATTATATTAGCAGGCTACATCGGATCATTTTCTCAATATATATAACCATATTCATTAGTATACATCGATGCAAGCAAATTGGACATTGTGGTATATACGTTGCGATTTAGCATACGTTAACGAGACGTTATCCTTACCTTAAAAATATTTAAGTATTCAACTTTCGACGTTCACGTTGCTTTTCTTCATGATGCTACGTTTTAGTCTACCGAAAATAAATGTATACATTATAATGTTTAAGCAAACATATTTAGGCTTAGCTCACTTAGACAGGACGGAACTATTAACATCGAATCAGCAACAATAATATCAGTCCGTCCATTTTATCCATAAAATACATTGCAAGATTGCTAGTGGTTTAAAGTTTTCAGCAGACAAAAGAAAGCATCGTTATTCAACATCCGACTAAGGATTCACATAACCTTAAAAGTTGAGAAAGCACAGTTTTACAAAGAAAAAAGTAAATCAAATTAGGTTGTGGTCATTTTGATTTATTATATAAGATATTGACAATGCTGATATTTATTCCGATGAACATTTTTAAATTAGGCCCCTTAAAAGTATAAAAACATGTTGCTTTTAAAAATTAAATTAATCCATCCCGCAATGAAATTGATGATCCCCGCAAGCAGACTCTCGATGCGCAAGCAGTGCGCGGCCACTTGTCGATGTCTTATGCTTTGGCGCCTCTCGGGAAACGTAGCGCCACCTTGCGACCCCCGCGTGAAACTAACACGATAACATATTCTCGCAAGGCCGCATGTAAACACATCGAACACAATTTTACTGTCGCCTCGAAGTTTTTGACCGTTTCATCACTATAGTAATTCTTCCTTGTTCTGTGGTGTTCGCGCGTGTCGTAATTACATGCCTGTGTGCTACGTTGTACTGTAGTAACCGGCCAGGAATATAACAGTAAGCTTCAACTGTATCTGTCAAGTGATTCGACAAGGTAAGTTGAAAACAAATCAGGATGAACTTGAAACCTTTGTTAAAATAATAGTGACTCGCGAGCAGTATGCCTTACAATGTGTTTTGAGACTAACGCTCGGAGATGCTAAAATGTGCTTAACGGGAATAAATATAATAATTGAAAAAGGTATAACCATTACGTCGTGTCAATATAATCTTCTCTCGACCACATTTAATAGTGTGAATCGATTTTTCAAAAGATGGCTAAGAGTATTTTTCTCAGCTTCTAAATTAGATGTCGTTTTTGTAAGGAAGGCCGATCCTCCTAAAACATGCCTATAGTTATGATTGTAAAATTTATAGAAACGAGGACAATATTAATGCCTAGCCATTATTAATATACTATGCCTCGTTCTGGCTTATTCCATGTTTGCTATCTATAGACTTTGGTGAGCATAAATCACAATCATCAGGTATTGTTGTTGTTATGAAAATCGCATAGATATGTGCGGGCTAGATGTAGAATTGTGTGGTTGGCCTGGAAGACGTCTGCATAAAATTTTCATAATACTCCAAATATTTGACCTGCATAATTAAGAACAACTTTACAGTTGTACGGACTTCATACATATATTAATACTGTTATTGTTGCGACTAAATCGGCCCTAACGATTTTCCCTTGCCAAGATTTCGCGGTGTCGTCGTTTCACAAACAGCATGTGCTCATCTTCCAGTCTACACATGTATTTAGTTATCGGCCGGCCCGTTAAGCTACGTGTTTCGTTCGGAGTTGATGGTAGATGACCGCCTTCTACACAGCTGTCACGATATCTGACACAGCTCTCGCAGAACAGTTCCATCATCAGTGTTTTGATCTAAATCATCCCAAACCTATCCACGATTTCGGGCTAAACTCACGGATTGGCAAATTGGTGTGTCTGCATCAGCAACTCATTAGCAGTGCGCTATTGACAACAAAAGGAAGATCATGTTATCGCCGACGATACTCGGCATATTCGGTGTCATCTCGGGCAGCTTGGCGGTGGAACTGACGTTCGAGCTGCCTGACAATGCGAAACAGTGCTTCTATGAAGAGATTAAAGAGAGCACAAAAACGAGAATAGAGTTTCAAGTGATCATTGGTGGTAACTACGATGTTGACCTCGTTGTTAGTGGACCAGGAAACGCTGAACTTTTCAAGTACCAACAGAAACAGTTCGACTCACTCGAGTTTACGACGCAGAGCAGCGGCGTGTACAGCGCATGCTTCTCAAATGAATTTTCGACGTTCAGCCACAAGCTCGTCTATATGAATTTCCAGGCTGGCGAGGAGAGACCCCTTCCTGGCCACGCAGCCGAAAAGCAGTCCGCAATGACGATGATGGAAAATTTAATGAACCAAATTCACAAGAATCTAAATACAGTTGGCGATTTTCAGACGCACTATCGCTTACGGGAAAATCACGGACGGAAAATAGCAGAAGATCTTAATTCGCGAGTGATGTGGTATTCGGCCATTGAGTCGTTTGCCATTTGCTCGGTATTTCTGACGTATGTCATTGTAATGAAAGGCTTCTTTAGCGACAAGAAAAGCATTCGATAGAGAAAATAGTCAAGAAAACGGTGTTAGTTGATGCTATCAAGTAGATAATTGAAAAGTAATTATATTATAATATTAAAAATACGGGGCGAGCGGCAAGTAAATTTAAAAAGTGGGGCACAAGGGGGTAAATTGCTGTTTGGTACAATAGGGATTATGGGTGGAAAAATATGTAAAGAGGGTTTATGGATGCTCACCGGTTTTGTTATTTCCACCTTTGTTCGCGCCTAAGATGGTCCTCCAATAGGCGAATGAATGTCCTCAATATTGTGGCTTAATTGCACGGTTTGAATGGAGCGTGATAAGTCGGTTTATATCATAAGTCACATAAATAAGTAACCACATAGGATGGCCGAAAGAGACAGTCGTTAGAAAACTGGTAGGTAATGTGGCTTTTGTTAATAATTAAAAAGCAAAATAGCTACTAGTAAATATGGCTGCTAAGTGCAAAAAGATCGTTTAAGCACACAACAAAAGCGACCTAACATCAGAGAAACGAATTCTGTGAGCTGGCGTACCGCGTAGCGAATATAGCGTGTATTCGAACGCAAGAAACGTACCAGATACAGAGTTTATATATATATATATATATATATATATATGCATATGCATATATATATATATATATATCCGGTGGAACAAGATGAGGTGTTTAGTAGATTAAGTATTATAAGATATTAAGTCGTAAAAACAAAATAAAAGTGTGAATTCATTCTTGTACGTGTGCTGTACTTACTTCGTCCATAAGGAATAAAAACCTGAATACTCTACTGATAATGTTGAGATTGTCAAAAATGATTGTGCAAGAAGATACGTCAAACAGAGAGCAATGAGTTATTGATGCGTTAATTTTTAGTTTATAGACCTATAAAGTTCTATACAGTTTGCATAGCCCAGCTGAAGTAAGCTAGAAGCCAGTTTACTTAAGTGTCGTGGCGTGAGGGTCATGAATACAATGTGGACATTCTAAAAACTATTTGCAATATGGTACGTAATGAAAATCGTACAGAATACAGAACCTCTTCAAACTCAAGGGCATTTCAAAACTTTTTATGGAAATACCGAATTAGGATGTGAGACCCTTATTCGGGCCGATCCAAGTAGAAACAACGAGCTGATAAATTTTTGTGTTTTTGTCTGTGTACCGCCCCTTTTAAGCAATAAGGATGAAATTTGAGTAATTACATTGTGGCACGTTATTAAGGAATATTTGTTCAAATGGAAAGTTTGTATGATGCGGCTACGCCTACTACTGGATAACTTAGTGATTGTCAAATTTGTAGCTTTGAGTTGTCAATTGTAGTATATAATAGACTTTGAAGTGTTTCAGCAACGTTACATTCTAGAAGAACGATACTGAAAGAAATTTTTGAAAAGCTATTAGTGAGTTAATTTGTCTCAGAGTAATTGAACACTCAGTATATATTTCTATAAAAGCTTGATTCTGAAGTTGCATCTAAATGTACTTGCACGATCTTGTACTTAATCAAAATTATTTTGTGCTTTGAATGATGATAATACCGATTACATTCCTTTTTGGGTAAATAAAGGTGCTATTAAACTAAATTTGCTGTTGCAATTTTTGGGAGGTTTCCCGATTTCCTTGCTTCTGTTTTTTAATTGTTTTCTCTTAAATGCAAGAAAGTTTAAGTGATCGTACGGAAAAATAGTTATACGTTTTATTTGGCTTTTAATCATGCGAGTGGAGAAAGGTTACGTTGTTAATAAAAGTCCACGCGACTGGGGAACAGATACAGTGCATATGTTCATATTTTATGGTGTCATACATGCTTCCCCCAGTTAGTTACGTATGGGCAATATTAGGAGTGAACTTCCACTGTAGGTGACGTTTCAAACTTATTCAGGTAGTCTAGTAGTCGAGAATTAAATCGATTATTTATCTAGTTAAGTCTATATATTTATCACGATGTTACATAATAGTAAAATTTAACGCCCATGTGATTAATTAGCGCCATAACCGTTCCTACCGTGAACCCTGCTTAAAAGGTACGGATTTGTTTTGACTACCATCTCGGATCTTAACCGTGATATATTAGCACGGGAGTCATTTAGAAGGGGGCTCACGGCATAAGCGAGGCTCCTTTCCGCGAACAGAAGGCTCAAAGTGTCAGCCCCAATGGAAAGTATTATATTCCATGTTTATTTTCATTGGTTGTTGCTTATTCGACCTGCTACATTTTGCTGGATTTTTCTGCAATGAATTTATAGGACAGCATGGCAACAGCATGCCATAGTAACCATTTGCCGACGCTGAAATTTGAACCAGTGGCCGCGCGTTCGTAGTTAGTATACATAGGCATTTAGAGAGATGCGCATTAGCCACGTAGATCATGCTGCCTTTTTCCTATAGTACAAGCGAATTTGATAGGTTTACCATTAAACGTCGGTACCCTCGGTAAGATGACTCGCGCATTTACTGCTCAACTCGAAAAAAAAAAAAGGGAAATTATCGAAACGCGTTCAGTCAAATAGCCTTAAATCGTTTAAAATATTCCAGGAATTAAAAGTTTTTAACAGAAGTAGATGACTCTCGTTAGCTATTCTTTCGCGACTGTCGTTTAATATGGACATACATCAGGTCGCCGCTTTGACTAACGACCGACGAATCAACTGCTTCAGTCCTTATCCTGCAATTTATTTGTGAAAGCGTAGCATCCATATTATAATTTTGTATTAGACAAAAAAAGACAGTTAAATTGTGCTGGCAGTTGTTTCCGTTGAGGATATCATTTTAAGTCTGCCTTCAGGTCTAAGTATTGCACTCTCTGGTACCATCTGTACGTATCCATACAATATAAGCTATAATTAATTCAATGAATAGCTTATTAGCCTTGTAAAGATGTCATATTACCTTAAGCTTAGGTGGGCTTCAATTCTGTGTTGACTATTCCAGAGACGGATCATGGCCGACTCAAAGAAGCTTGAGGATCCTCAGGAGATCACAGACGAAATGAAAGAAAAGTTGTTGTTAAATCTATTTAATGACAGCGTTGAGGGCAAAGTCGATCAGTCAACGCAACCCGGTACAGAAAACAACCACAATAGTGTCGATAGCCATGATTTCCTTAGTGGCAATGCCATGAGTTCGTCAGAAGATGGCGATCAATCGATTCAAACTAGGAGCAAAAGAAATACGGGAACTAAATTTGAAAGTGAACCTAACCCCAACGAGCAAAGTAAGCCTCCGACAAACCCGATTGCCGAATTTGAAGAGGAATTAAAAACGACAGAAGAAGGTCTCAGCGAGGAACAATTAAAGGTAAAACTCGGCTCTGCAAAGCAGAAAATTTTTGAGCTAGTTAAGTACACGTCCGCCACTATCGTGCAGGAGCATATGTCCTGTCTATTGTAACAGTACTGTAGCATGGATCATCATTTCAATACCATAGTAAAGCCGGCTAAAATGATTCTCCACAATTATTCTTTGAAGGAGCGATGTTTGCATTTTTTTGTGAAAATTGCTTGGGAAGACTATGTTCTAAAATGCCTTCACATGTCATTTGTTATATGCAAGAATTGCGGAGATAGCTCCTTTAACATTAATTTTATTAGAAGGGGCTGATTCCTCTAATGATGATGAAGTTATGACTTTGCTCTAATGATCATATTTTGTGATTGCTTGATAGGATCGACACAAACGATCTCAACAGATAAAAGGCGACGCTAACAATCTGTATAAAAATGGACTTTATGGGGACGCGGCGGCAAAATATTCAGAGGCCCTGGAACTATGTCCCCTGCGAGAAGAGAAGTTGCGATCTGTGCTGCTTGCAAACAAAGCTGCCGCTCTTATGGGACAATCGAACAACAAGGAGGCGCTTCCTTATCTTAACAGAGGTACAGTAACTGGAAAGTTACTTAACAAAAACAAAATATGTGACAGTTATGAATAATAATAATAGTAACAATGACTGTGTTAGCACATTCTCATTATTGACAGCGCGGTCTGCCTCTGGAAAGCATGCAATAGCTACCTCTAGTATTCTATAGTAACTTATTTGGCAGCTATCAGTACCGCTATCGATGAATTTCACGACAGATTTCATAACTGATAATTTATGTCCTTTAATTTGCAGCTCTAGAGCTGGACCCTGATTACTTGAAAGCCCTCGAACGGCGGGCTCGTCTTAATAAAATTCTAGATAACCTCGACGACGCACTACGGGACTACGAAAAATTGCTTGAAATGAAACCCAAACATTATGATTATATATCGAATGCAAGAGAACTTCGAGAACGTATTCATGTGCGAAACGAAGAGATGAAGCGGAACATGATAGGTAAACATTAAATTACTTTTTGTTTCCAGTTTCTTTTAATTGCCTTTTAGCAATAGTGGAGATTCAAAAACACATTTTTAAATTTCCTGGTTTAAAAAGAATTGCCCGAACTTGTATTATTGGGTCCCGGACAACTATCGGATGCTTTTAGATCGGGTTGATAGTAGTTTCACATAATTGTATTTTACGTAGAGTGTGTGTCTTCTCAATGTGGAGGTCTTGATCACTTTTCTTGTTATTCTTTAATAAGTAACCTTAAGTAAGTAAATCAGTAAGTCATTTTTACCATTTTCAGATATGCTTAAGCAGCTTGGTAACGTGTGTCTCAGGCCATTTGGCCTATCGACAGACAACTTCACAATGGTTCCTAATGAAAATGGCGGATACAACCTCCAAATGAGCGGGAAGCATCAGCAATAATTAAGCATAGTCCATCTATTATCAGTTTTGAACAAGCCTTAGAAGCTTGGTGCAAGTATTTTAAGGTTTGTAAAAACGTGATTGCTTTAGTCGTATGTACATTTAATTTATATGGCATAATATGTGGTTACGTTTAAGGGTATTGTGAAGGAGTTGGTAGAGAAATGCTGGGGGACCAAGATAATGCCGTTATTCGCACCCTGGCGTCGGTGCGGCCTCTAATGTTCGAACTCATAACTGAGGCAGGCATCATTATCGGCCTGGCTGTAACGAAGCGCCATAAGCTACACGATCCCCTAACGTACAACTTAAAAAAGTGCAGAAGGTAACATCCTATTTTTAGCCAGCAATGTGGGTAGCTCGTGGTGTTTTACTCTACCTCGTCCCATCAATCGACAGATACGTTTGTTGATATATAATTAAACAACGAAATGGAAATAAATAGTCGTTATTTAATATTATTCTGGCGTGATGTTGAGTTTACATCGGATGGTAGGTACGGCTACTTGTTGGCAAGGTAACACATCTTACAAACAAAAAGTTTTCTTTGAATGAAATTTCTGTTCATATATAAATAACTTTTAAATGGAGGTAAAAGCTGATCGTGAGTGAGATACATATCTTTTTGGCGAAAAGTGGCGCAAGAACATGTTATCACGCGCTAAATGCGGAACGCATAACCAAAGCGTATATTCGCCTTGACATAAGGAAAATATTAATTTGGATAATTATATATTTAAATATTCTTCATAAAAAAAAGAAATAAAATTCAGCAATTAGATCCTACGACGTAAATTAAATTTATTAGTACGTGTTATTAAGGCATTCATTGTTGTTGTTGTTTCAACCGAGATGTTAGTAATATTTTGGGTTAGGTTTATTACCCTTCTATTTTTCAGAAGTTAAGCTATTTTCAAAAGAGATGGGCACAAAACAACACCACCAACTTGAGTTTTTATGATAGATAACTCAGATCTATCTTGATAAACACGGCCTTGCATTTCCTACCGGTCTATTTTATTAGAACTTAAGTGAATTTAAAGAGAATTCACTCTACTTTAAATATCTTCGGTGATATCCTTTGATGCAACCATATTTTTAACTAAGAAGATGAAGTCGTTGACCACTCACATAAAACTGAAATATTATACTACTTGGAAATTAAAAGAGTTTGAAGTCCTCAATGCTATGACATTTATATGTACTAAATAGCCGTTTTAGAAAATGATGTTTATTCATGAACTTGGTAATAATTTTTTATTTGTCAGTTGCCATCATTGCTAACTATTATACTACTGCGCTCAAAATAGGCGCTGGATTCGCGCTGCAAACTACTAGTGATAGCTGCCTTAAATATTCCTCTTTCACCTCGTTACTCATATTAAGACCTCACGATTTTTAAGCCCTTTAATGTTATTTTTTAGTACTTTTTAGAAATATTATCAGTAGGTTCTATTGTTTAGATTGCAACTAAGACTGAACAGGGATTCATTATTGACGTTGAGAAAAATACTGTCACACCTTGTTGACCTCTTCGGCTACCTATCCAGGTTTAATGTGTACCAAACAGCTTGTTCCATGCTAAGCGTTTACTTTAAGACCATAACAATTAAAGCACCCATTCTCATTCACCCAATTGGTACCAAACCACTTGTCTCAAGTGTCGAAGGCACTTATCCTCTACGTAGTGTCCTCTACATATCCCCCCCCCCCCCAATCCGGGTCTTAGAAATATCATGTCTAGGGGTCCTAATCAACCTTAGCGAGAAAATCATGCTAAATGAGTTTATGCATCGTCCCTAGTTATTGAAAGCGGAAAGCCTTGTGTCAACCGCCACTGAACGGGGTTGCATATGTGTAAAAACACTGCTCTGTCAAGTGAGCATGTGCCTATAAGACTGCATTGTGTTTGTCTATAAGCGTTTGGGTATCATCAGCGTACCAATGGGTGCCCTTTAGAATTCTCGATGTTCTAGATAAAGTAGTCGTAAGTCCTAAAAGCGTCTATATTGTACTACCGAATGCTTCTGCCTTCTCTTATGAGTTCGTTCAACGACTGTGGAATGACATTTTGTGACGCTCTGAAATCGGCCATTTGCGCTTCTAAGTTATAAACTAAGAAAATTCTGCAAAGTTGCGTCTAAACTCAGGATGCCAAGGCCATATAAGGCTTATTCTAATGCGCCAGCCTCTTGCACGACATAAAGTGAACAAAGCTGCTCTACACAGGGCTGATGCTTTCTTTCAGTGCCACAAACAATAGTGTTGAATTGGTTCTAAAAAGAAAACTTGACTAATGTGTAGCTCAGGGACCATTGTAACGAATTCTCCGCGCCAGATGAATCCGCGCACTATTGCTTTTCTTTTTTTCTTTTGATGAAGGCTGTGTGATTTGGATCGCAAAAGTTTGTGGACAGAATAGTAGCAGTGTTCGACAAAACCGTTTCCTACAGACACGCAAAGTTACTTTAGAATTTGCTTAGGATATACTGGTATCTATCTCGGAAACGCTAAGAAAGCAAATTATCGAATACAAAACCGACAACGGCTAATAGCCAAGCTTTCATTAAAATGATCGCTTATTATTAATGGTGCAATTTTATATCCAGCTTACCAAAGTAATACATCCGGTTAGTCGAGAATGAGTGTTGACCGAGATTCTTTCGTGACCGAAGTGTCACACATGCTTTAACAAGCCGCTCTCTGAGTTCAGTATGAAAAACGTTATTTGTTTTTCTCTTAACCTTTTCTTTTCTGATATAGACGTTTCTACTTCAGAAGTAATTCATCATAAGCTAATTACAATCGAATACTTTCGGTTGCGAGTCATATTCAGTTGACAGCTCATCAAGGCTGATACTGTGGCGCTTACGCAGATGACACTGAATAAAACGGAATGTTTTGTACACAAGATTCAGACCTATTACGATATGTCCTGCGGCAAGTTCATGCTACTTGATGGCAGCCTTTATTTTAACCATTAGCATTCTTACCTCTTTCGAAATTTCGTGCGTACAAGCTACTGGAGAAGCCGGCACAGTTGCAACTTCGAGTTGACCAGGAAGTGTACTGCAGCTTCTGCTGTCATGGCGCTGTTAAAGAGCAAGTTGTTTACCCCTATATTTATAAAAACATCTGTATGCGTATGAAAGTTGAAATAAGATGCGGCTGAAATTTGGACGAGAAATTCTTAACGGGAATTCTAAACTTTAAAGTGTTTTTGGCGTAGCAGTCTTGAAACTTATGCTTATTATGATGAAAATGAGAACAAAAAAAATGAACGTGCTGCAGCGTAAAAAACGGCACTAGACACACATGGAAATACCATTAAGTCAGGTACAAACAACTTCTGTTGGAGAATAATGTTTACCGCTTATTCACACGGTGGCTTTGCCATATGAGTTGATACGCTAGGCAGGAGCTTACCCTCCGTACATTCTCTGAATCTGAGCCCGAAACATCGAAGTCGTCCCTATGTTTTATAGGCAAAGCATGGTAAGGCAGTTTTTTTCCTTCAAGACATCCCTAATTAAGAACGACCCTCACTCCCAACATTTCCGCAACAGAATGAAGCTCTTCATTACATCACCAAGGAAACGTCTGCTTCACCGAAATGCTTCCTGGCATGAGAAAGCGTGGCACATGCCGCTAACGTGTGAAGGGCTGTGTATCAGGTTTCCTCCGTGCATAACACACAACTGCTTGAATATGCCTTATCTGTCTTATGCAGGTAGCTTTAAAAGGTTTTATGGCCTGAAAACATCTGCGTCAAGTGATAGATAACTTTTCTGCCAGGTCTATTAGATAGATATAACATCGATGAGCGCCGCATCCAAGACTAGTCTGGGTCAAGCATCCCATTTATTCTACCACCAGTCAATTATTCTTCCTTTGGTATTTTTTGTTGGATTCTTCCACAACATGCGTCTTTCTCACATCATTAAATCCCAAGGTGTAGTCTCATGATGACAAATCAGAATGGACCCTCGAAGATTAATTTCCTTTATCTTGTCCATAACCGGCCTGTAGTCTAAATTAAGTCGTCCTATGGTCAGAAGCAGAAGTCAGCGAGGAATAGTACGTAATTTTTTAGTCGCCCAACATTATTTACCTTACTACATGTATTCACAAAGAACCCTCATGCTTCCAAAAACAATGACGTGACTAGTCGTTCGGACTAAATCATTTCTTATGGTTCTAAAAAAAAAAAAAAAAAAAAAGTCTGTCAAGCTAGTAGGCTGGTAATTCTACTGTTTCTTTTTCAATACAGTTAATACGATGAAATCAAATGAAATAATTCCGCATGCACTGGGTGTTGTACAAATCAATCTACAAATATTCTTTTTCCTAGCAAAACCGTACACCGAATTACTATCGGGATTATGTCGATGCCGTTCCTGAAGCAGTTTTTGCTTTCGCGCCGAGGTGACAGTCAAAAGCATTTCGAACGAGGGTGCAGCAAAGATTGCCAGTAGGATGCAGAAGTGATTTTGTATTTCAAAATTACCCTTCACCACTATAGGGTGTTCCACAAGGAGTTATCGTACGTTGTCGAGCTTTGCAGGTATTTGGATCTTCTAAGACATGTACAATCGACTATTTACCAAAGAACCTAGGGAAATTATACATATACATATGTCAAACATCTGCAATTAATTTTAGGCTTTCTGAAAGGAAGATTAATTTGATTCATTATGTTAATCGCCGTCCATTGCATAACGCGGTCACAACCATGCGTAAATCGGATTTCAAGCTCGTAAAACACAATCTTTAACTTTCAAGATGGACTTATAGACCAGGTTAATCTAAATAAAATAGGATATATCTGCTGAGTTTGTTTTATTTGCTTAGTCAGTGAAATATGTTTATATTTAAATACATATCCTAATCATTTGTTTACGGGCCTAATCTGAAATAACATAAACATGATATTAATATTGTATATGTTCTTGTCGGTGGATGTTTACTAACATGTTGTATTTTGCGTGCAATTTTATTTCAGGGAAAGTAAAATCTAAGGTGGGAGGCTTTCTAACAGTAAACCGGCTACTTATAAATCCAATTTTGTGTTAAACACTATAGTCGTTCCCAAAACGATTGAGGGTTTTTTATATCTTTAGCTAAGTGACATGGTTTTATCAGCTGTTCGGCATTACTGCTCTTCTCTTTACGTACAGACAATGTGCGTACATATTGATTGGTCGTCCTTGAGCTCTCTTTCATTTCGAGGCGAAACTTCATGGCACCTCAGCGTGAAATCGGACACAGTCGCTCGTGGCATACTGCTGCTAAGCTCTGTAGCATGCTCTTTGGTAGCATTGCCAACAGTGTTTGTGCGTTATGCTCATTGACCCTCGCCAAGGCCGTCTAAAGGCCTCCTCGCCGTTCAGCTCTGGTGCGAAGACCATTTTCAAGAAGCTACTAAACTAAACCACTACGCTGCAGTACATCGTAGCAGGAGATTAGCGGGGTACACAGACAGAACGACCTAAAGCAGAAAAGCGACGATAAAGATAGCGGCGAAGTATGGAATACGGCTCGCCCATTCATCCACCTTTCTCTAAATGATGTCTGCAATGGTGCTCAGTTTGTTGGCAATTGGTACTGTCATTCGTGTAAGCGATACACAAGCGTTGCTGTGGATATTTGTTTGTTCGTCTCTTTCAACTTATACGCTCTCTCTATCGAATTTTTACAAACGTTAAGTCTTTGAGAGGGCTCTCTGGTTCCGACAACCGTTGGTTTCTGTGGGTAGAAAGTAGGGAGCAATGCTAGAGAGCGTTGTTGCCGCCGCCGCCGCCTTTGATAATGGATCATTTCTAACAGATTTGAGAGTGACGCTAGAGCAGGTGGTGACTCGTATATGTGTCTGTGAATCATCTTTCTGCTACAGTCTTCGACGCTAGTGACGAAGAGCGCTCTCTCTCTCTGTGACCTTTGATTTTACTAGATAAGTTCGTACAGTAGGAGCACTCCTTTTTCGGCTGTCACGGAAATTGCGAAAGACGATACACCGCGAAGAACGCTCCCGCCGGTCCAGGTATTAGCGTGCTTCTATTTTGCGTATAGATTGAAAAGGCTTTATAGAGTAAGTAGGCAGTACGGTGAATATGTACCCGAATGACTGTACCAAGTGTACGTATGTAAAACAGAAACTGGCCACTATCTATATATGGTATCGTTTATGTATGGGGTCGGCTGGGCCATCCGTATTTTGTTCTGTCTTGATCTATTCTAAAAATATAGGAACATGTCGATATAAATTTTTCTATATATATATATATATATATATATATATATATATATATACATACGGGTCTCTTTCCTTGCTAGAATTGTCCGCTTGAAGGCAAAGTTGAAAAAACATATAGCTATGTTATACTCCATTTGGTAGTAATATAGGTTTAATGCACACTTTGGTTAAATCGAAGGCTCAACCCATTAGAATCAAGGCTAAGTACATATGAGAAGTTAACTTTTAGTTCTAACACATTACGCAAGTCAATGGATAAACATCACAGGTCGTTCAAGTGCTCGAACAGACCGACACTATTTATCGCGTTAGAATGGTAATAATTTACATTTACGTTATTTTAGGTTCTTCATCTGCACCTCCCGAAGTCAGATCTTTCCAAGGTCACCACATTTATTTTGCAGTGAGCGACAGGGCTAAAATACTGTTCTATTATAAGAAATGCTCAGGTTCGGACATTTTGTTATCAATAAAAAATTGTTTTGTTGAGATAACCCAGAAGAGGTAAATATCTAGTTATTATTAAGTAAACTAGTAATTAAAGTGTCCCTTCTGGTAAAATATCTGTGACGTGGCTACTTAGCATCGGGGCATATCATCTTCTACGGCATATAGAAAAAATTTGGCATTGGCATAGGCTTATTCGACATTTTTGGAAATGAATGCTAAATAGATTCTAGCAAGATGTTCGCTGTCACACCTCACGACATTCGAACTAGTTCTAGTATTACCTTACGGCTCGTTGACAGTTTATAAAACTGTAATTTAGTTATTTTGGTTGTTGAGTTTACAAAATATTATATAAATTCAAGGTTCGCTTCATAACGAAAGGCTAATATCATATTGCCTAATATATATATTATGGGTTATCATCTATTTTGTATATGTATGTCTATGCACTTTTTGAGTCTTAAAGTGAGGGGTTAAACAGGGTAAGTAAAGTTTGTATGTATCCATGTAAAAAAGATTACGGAAGCGGCTCCAGCGATTAGATTAACTTTGGTGGCCGGCTTGGCTCTACGAAAAAACTTTATGTCGAAAAACTTATATATGGGAAAGCTTTTTTGCTCAAAGTTATAAAAACCGAATTAGTGCAAGTCATGATGTCGGGGAATTATACATTGCGTTTTATAAAAATATCATCCCTTTTTATTCAACTGGGTAACACAGGTATTAAGTGGTGGCACCTGTTCGACCCTACTCTGGGCCTGTAAGGCCCATGCTCACTTATCCCCCCAGCGTCTTACAAAACTCGTACAAATCGAACTTTTTCAATGCAGGCTTCTCATAAATCAACATTGCCTTTTATTGATGCGAATTTACTTCAGAGTGATTCTAAAACTAGCTTGGATATCGAAAGCCTGAACTAAATGTCAACACTTGTCCTCTGTCGTAAGTGCAATACCTTAAATGACTGCGCAGCCTTTCTACCTCGGCTAAAACCTTTTACCTTATACCATTGCTACTAAAAGCTTCATCTACGTGCATCTACGCAACATCAGCTGCTGTAGATATTTACCGTATATCAAGCGCCTTTTTGTAGATAAATGAAAATATAGTCGCCTTGTTGCGGACCCATTAGAGCGCCTTAATTCTCTCCCTTGGAGATCGCCAGGCATTAGCCTCATACGTCCACTCAACTCCTAGCTCGCCCGGCCCAACGTGAGTCGCGCACGATTTGCCCAAATGCAGGCAGAGCAAATACCGGCGACAAGAGGCCAAGGACCCAGAGCCGATACTGACGGATAGCTGCTTACCCGCCAAGTACATGTCCTATAAAGTCCTATTCGAACCATAGGAATTATCGACCACCTTTCTATCCAGTTTCGCCTTTCTATCGGAAAAATTCACTGTGCCTGGTATTACAGTCACAATATCCAGTCAGCAGCGGCAGCAGTAACAACAACAGGAATGGCCGCAGTTCACAGATCGTCTCTGGCAACGTGGCGATTATGATCACAAAAAGAGTTGATATTGGTGCCTGCAACGATGCGGACGGCGCAATTAATTGCGCCAACGGTGTGCGGCAGCACCACGATTCAGCTGTGGAGCATTAACTCTATACTAGTGGTTGGCGATTGTGAACCGTCGTAGAAAAGGGAAAACACATTGGAGCGACAACAACAAAATAGAGGGCTCACTCGGCATTTGATTGTTATTGTTATGCCTGGCCCGTAACGTTTGCGATAGCTGGTGCCCGCTGTTGCCATCGCCGCTGACGTCGGTGCGTATCATCGTCAACGTTGTGGTCGCTGATTGCTGATGACTGAACGACGTTGTGGTCGCGACCGGTCATCCCGACGCGCGGCGACGGCGGTTCTTACTGTTGCCTCCGTTGCTGTCGCTTATGCCGTTTGGCCATCCATCGTCGCGCCTCAGCCCGCTTTTTTGTTGACGCCAAAGCTGCCCACTGAGATTTGGTTGCCACCAACCGAAAACGCGAACGGACAGATCGCTAGTTGTAGTGGCGCTCAGCTGTTGCAGAAGGACTGAAGCAGAAATCGAATAAGAAGGTATTGTCAAGGGCTTTATTCCGTATTTGTTGTAGTCAAGCAAAAACTCGCACAAGCTGCAGTTCGGGTAGATCTGTCTTCGGTGGAGTACAGTCGGATAGTAATGGTTAAGAAACTAAGTTGGTGTTGCCTCTGTTGTTCGTTGACAAAAGCAGACAATACGTGAACGACGGTTGCAGGACAATAGGATCAAAAGACAAAGTAGACGAAACGAAGGACAACGAGGAAGGCCATAGTTCGATGGCATTTTATTTCAGTCAGCCTCGCTGGTTGGTACATTCAAGAAAGTGTAATCACGAAAACTTTTAGAACTACTGTGTAGTTAGTTTTTGTGCGGACTTGAAAGATGTAGAGGACTTCAGAGGGTTGGTCTAGAGGGAAGAGGTGACGAGCACAATAGACGAAGTCATTTGCAGGATTGCCTCTTAAGTGATAGAAAAAACTATTTGGTGATAGCATACGCGATGGCGGTAAGTTTGTTCATGTTGTATAACGTGTGTTTTGAATATGAGCTAACTTGTAGAGAAACGTCTTTGACCGAAATTCTATTATTTATTCACTAGAGAAATTAATAGTGTTACTGATAGCTGCAGATTGAGTGTAGCTGATACTACCTCAATTGATTTGATAACTAGCCACAAGGAATAGAAGGACGTTAAAAAATACCAAGGTTGAAATTTTGCCTTCGTTTAAAAACAATCACCACTTTTTCTAGTGGTGTTTTAATAGTTTGGACTACACGTAAGTGCAGACTGTACGCTGCCTTAATCGAAATATGGTTTTTTAAGCGAAAGTAGCCACAGTAAAATATAGGTGTTTGAGTTAAAATGATCTAGGTAGCTAAAAGTTAGGTTTGGATCTGATCCTAAAGCAAATACGTCAAAATTCTTTAATCCAATGCAGTGCGTACTGCACAAACAGGAAACAAAATAAATAAACATGATCATTAAACGAATGCTCTTACTCAGTTTTTTACTTCATGAGAACGTATATCAACTACGTACACAGCTGATTCATTAAAGTTACGATTATTGGTTTTCGACAATACTTAGACTATCGCTCGACGTAGTTAGCTACGAGCTTCTGTTCGTTGTTCACACATTTTATCTCCCTCGTGGTACATCCGTTACCTTTTTACTTACTGGTGACGGACCGCATTAGCTGGGAAATAAAGTTCGGTGAGAATGATGAAAATGATCTGACTGCATAACTTAACCCAGTCTTGCTTGATCGAATGTGTCGTAATACCGCACTTCATGCTATCAGCCATCTATCAGGTTGTACCAATCCCGCTTGTACCTTTGATGACGGTAGCCTGAGTTCTGCAAACTTCAAGATGAAACTAACACAATTATGATGAGCTATATGTCTATAGATCGATTGTATCTAAAACGAGGAATGTAATTCGCTTTTCGGAGAAAATTGTAGACGTTATTGATTCGCAAAGTTGACCTCGTTGGGTCGAAAATATGATACGTTTCATGTTACGTTTTGAGTATACTTCTATAACACTACTACTCCCTGCACCTATAGCGCTTGTTGGCTATTGAACAGCACGATTGGCTTGCGTTAGGTGTGAGTCGTCTGTTGCTAAACCGAATGTTCGGAGCGCGGTTTTTTTAATTTTAACTTGCTTTTCGAGTCTGAGTCATTGGCATTCGTTGTTTCAACATTAGTTGTCATTTATTAGTTCTTTACCTATCGTTTGAATACCAGGCCTCCATGCTTAATAAAAATTTAAATATGGGACGCACGCTATACAGAAGGGAATTGCCTGGTATAAGTTTCTGTTGTGGCGTTTATGTTTTGTCTGTCTTAGCCTGTTTGTATAATGGAAAAAAGATCAAAACGTTATGGCGGCTCCAAATCATACGGCGGCTGGCCCGTTTATACCCTTCGTCGCTTCAGATGGCATGGCCCTTATTCTATCATTTTGATGTGCAAACGCGTTTTCAATGGGTCTTGTTCCGTTCATCAGCAAGAAAGATTATTTCTCCCCTGTTGAAGTGAGGAATAAAAATTTTTTAATTATAGGCAGAACCTGGTATACAACAGCACTGCGCATATTAAGAGAGGTCAATAGAAGCAAAAAACTTTGTTTTCAGTAACTCTCAAGTTGTTTTCAATGCATTGTATACTATCACACAGCCAGTTTTTGTGGATACACTTTTCGTCGCTCACCTCAGACAATATTTGTATTTTCGCTAGGAAAACTATTCAAGCAACGAATACGACGAGAGCAAGAAGCGGCGAGTTAATGAGCTTTCCCCTCCAAAACTCCAAAAAAAAAATATTAGGCACAGTAGCCAGAAAAACAGTCGAGTATTAGCACCATCTAAGTCTGGTAGACTGAGAACATTCCTAATATGTAATTTCTGCCTGTCGAGCAAGAATGACATAATCATGTATTTTAGATCAAAATCGGGCTACATTACAGAGTAAAACCTGTCAAGTCAACCCTAAGAGCTATTGGCAAACTGTCGCATGTTAAAATACTCTTAGAAACGTAGACGTCAGTATCATTGGATCGTCTATTGTTTATTGGTTGGTTTCTCAAAGAAAAATTGAGTTCGAAGTTGAAAAAATTAATTATAGCTGAACAGGACCTGGGCCGGTAAACGTTTGTAATTAAACTGTAACTTTTTACTGGTCATGTCATTATCAGCATTTAATATAATATTTTTCTGCAATGATTTTATGCAGAGCGTGTATGAGCCACAGTTCTAGCGATTTTCATGTCAGTAACAAAGTGTATACGGACAAAAAAACGAAAACGTTAAGCAGTCGTGTTTCCCAAAAAAAAAAATAAAAACTACTCGTATACCTTAACGAATACTGCACAAGCGAAGAATCTCTTGACGTTTGCTCCACTTCTTTTGAGGACTATGATTTCAATAATTACTGGGACAATCGTAACCAAAGATATCCCAGCTTTCAGAATCACTGTACAAAGTTATCTGTTATATTGTTGTTGCCACTGTCTCTTTATTGCCATTTCGACCGTGACCAGTGTGCTTCCAGTCTTTCAGTAGATGACCCACCTGGGACACCTTCTCAGAGAGGCAAGGCGCACCATGTGCATACTTGTTTACTTGCCGTTTGCTCACTACTTGCCAGTACAAGAGATAGTGGTATTTACGCACTAGTCGAGTATTAGCTGCAATAAACCGCTAAAAACCCATGAGCTTCCGATGCGTTCGCTCAGTAGCTGGGGCGCGATTAGACTCTCTTGAGCTATTTACTTAGACCCACACATTCATGCACAGACAACGAATGATTACAGACACACATGAATGCAGGTACGACAACAGGCGAATAGTGGCGATAAGGAAGAGCCTGACGTTCTTCGTTATCATTTAGAGGCATCATCCTCCCAATTCGATTCGTTTTGAGACCGAAAAAGGTGGTCCTCAAGGCCCGACGTCACCAAGTAATATCTGATTTGTTCAAAAGCCTACTGAACCGTGGGGTAGGTTTGTCTCGGATGGACAAGTTCGAATTCTGTGAAAGTGTTTATACACTCATTAGACACATATTACGCACTTCTCTCCTTCATTCCGTTTTGTTGATAATCATCTGATTTTTTCGAGGAAGCATCTTGCAACCTCTGCTGTTGTTAAGCTTTATCTGCCTATCTGATAGGCCGGAAAGACACCGGCGCAGAGCACTGTCCAGTGTTCAACAATGACTTGCTAGGCATTGATAGCATTGCAACCAAACTAGGCCGGCATAGTAAAATGAAAGAGAAATGACGAATGAAAAATCTCATGGTATGTGTTTATGGTAAAAGTGTACAGAACGGTATGTCGAACGGTTGAGCGAACTCCACGAATTGTATAAACTACACGGAGCTTGGAGAAAAGAATTCAGTCGTGGTTTTGCCAATACTTTAGAACAGGTACTTTGCTTTTTCTAGGTTGGGTTTCGAATGGCACGAACATCATGAACGGCAATAATGAATGTGGGAAGAATGATTACGCACCGCTATCAGATGAAACTTCACAGAATGCCTGAAAACTTCAGTAACTACATACACGTTACGGATATGGCCCCTAAATCCACGAAGTGAATCACCACCACACTCAGTGAACTGACTGAAGCCACCAGTTACAATGTCAATCAAAATAAACCCGATTACTGGTGCTTGAAAGTAAAATTGAAGGCATACACAGAAAGGGACACATAAAGCTCATTATGTTTTTAAAGCCTTTTCTACGAGGGATTAGTGCCGAATAGCATATAGAAGGTCCTGAAATATGGCAAGCATTGACACAAGTGTTTCGACTAACGAATGTCAAGTGTTCAGCTGCTTTATAATGCGATACATAGTTTTTTTGCAGACAAGAACAAACTGTTGGGAAAAAAATGACAGCCTAAGTACTAACGGCGCCATATAGCAAACGTATTTAAAACGTGTTATTCAACGTCGAACCTTTAGAAATTGAGGGTGGTCGTTTATTTGCCAGGCGCTAGTTGAGATGTTCGAGTTTGACCGGACTTACACACAAGGGTCCTTATACTACGGGGGCGAATTCGCATATTTCCTGCGGTACGACCTTCTGGTACCGATTTCCAAAAGCGACCTGAATACCCTACAGATTGCTTCAAATAAACTGAGGTCATTGTCATTCGCTAGTAGGCTATGACAGCTGATGGAACGACCTAGTTACGGTAGCCACTATTCGTCTCAAGTTTTTATCTTGAAAAACTTCTCGTCCCTCGACTAGATAAGACGACTATTTGAAATTAAACCCTTTAATGTGCTCAGTTAAAACAAATAGAAATTTGGAACACTGAAGGATTATGTGCCTATTGACAATATCAAGCTTACTTACGATTATTTTTCGAAAAGCGTAAACCAAAATATTGAGTCTAGATACATTTCACGCTTCTTTCCTTCGGAAGTGGCTTGAGCATTTCATCGTTTTTTTTTTATAAGCTGTGCAAAGACATCGATCACATATATGTGTATATATATCTCAGTTTAAAGCCTACACGATCGGTTTAGAAATTCGTAGCTGAAGACATAAGCAGCTTGAGCGAGCCTGACAGCAGAAAGAACTGGACTTATTAACAGCACTAGTGATCCAGTAATACAACTACCCAATTAACTAACTATCAGTAACAGCAGTGTCCCACCGGTAACTCCGCTGACAGCTGCAACCTATACTTGGACATAATCGTCACGCGATGCTATTGGCACTTAATTTGCGTCACGACACGGAAGCAGCAATTTCACTTGAATAAAGACTAAACTCACTTCCTCACAATACGTTGCGTTTTATAAATTAATGCCCAAGTTATAGCTCTTGCGCCCAACGAACTAGCCGTAGCCGTAGTCCCTTGGTGCTAAACTCCCCCGTCCATATCCTCGTAGTAGCGTCTTAGTACGAAATCATCCTCAATTCAATACGCGACGTCGGCCCGCTATGATTGTCATTGCGACAGCTGCCACTAATACCACAGCCGCGGTTGATGCTACCGCTGACGCCACCCAGGCGTCCCCGTACGACGCCCTTTTATCTCTGTCGCGTTGTCTTGTAGACCAAGGTCAAGCAGGCGAATAGCGCACGACATCGCTTTTCTTAAGTATAGAAGTTTCGCTGCCGATGCAATTGCAGCCACTGTTACCGGTATGGTCTGACTCCTGCCGCTTGCCATCCCGTGTGTCGGATGTCTCGTATAAGTGCGTATGTTCTTCATATGTATATTGGTCTGCGTAACGTCCTTCTGCCCACTCTGAGTGATTCTCGCGGGTGCAACTCATTCACTATCAGACCGTAGTGAGTGATACGGCGCTAATTGTACAACAGCTAAAACAACGCCGTTGCCAGTAGGCGACGTGATGACTGGACCAACGAGCCTGGAAAGCACGTATTTAGTCGGCTCGAGTCCCAGCTTCGCAGTCGAATGTGTGGGCAAGCATAGATCAGGCCTGCCTTCTGCGAACAGGCGTAATGTCAGAATGCGACTTTCGCAGCTACTAGTGTACTAGTATCCACAACCACACCACGCAGTTACATTATACCAAACAATGATTAGAAGCTCGTGAAATACAGACACACGAAAGCATACATTTGCGAGAGCAGGCTGCATAGATGCACGTACATTTGGTCACTCATATATACAAACTGCGGCGCAGTAATCGTCCCATACACATACACAATCGAGGAGACAGACAGTGTGCTATGGACAGGCAGGCTGTACAGCCACTGTCGTACGCTATACGCAAAGATATCAATACCAATAACACCAGCAGCTCTACACATCCGAGGTATAACTGAACGAATGCAGGCACCTGGCAGCGGCTGTAGCTTTTATCGTTCTCAGTTTCGATCTTGACGGTCGAGCAAATAGATCCCGCAGTCTTAGGAAAGAGGTAACTCGAGAAAGGAAGCGTTCGGATAGACAAGACGGCACGGCACAAAACAACAGTGGACACTACAAAATAAGCCGCTTGCTCTTCTTGAGTGGCTCGCGGACCAGTTGATAAGTTCGAATGGTCTTCGTGACAATGATTCCGTGCCATCGGCAATAGCGGAAGGCTGATCGCGAAGAAGGCGACAGCGATAGCGGCAGAAATAGATACGCAGAAACTGATGGAGTGGACGTAACTGTGCAGGAGGGAGGCATTGAAAGGTCTAGAAAGAAAAGACTAGAACTGATTCGTTTTTATAGTAGCTACAACAAACGCTGCCAACATAATGCCGCGTTACGCAGTGTAAATGATGAATACACATTACGGTCGTGCTGGGTATTGTAAACGTTCCTTGCCGTTGCGCGCGTCAAGACAGAGAGTGATACAGGATTTCCTTCACTTTGCATGTCTGCACGAATCACTTTCCGGTTTTCTTCTTGGATTCTTGGCCGGCTTCCCCTTACTCCTCGGTCCCTCTCTACTGACTGGCGAAGTGGTACCTGGTAGACCTCGAAGTTTCGAGTCCATTTCGGCGTGGGAATTCCTCGACATGCCAAAACATCGCGGCTCCCGTCGTTAAATTGGACTGCCCATTACGTTGCTAGCTAGTTGTGAGTGAATTGTACGGATAGAATAGAATATTCAAAAAGTGCAAGAAAACTTTTCTGCAACAGATACGAACGCACGTCCGTGGAGTTGGTAGAATAGAAAAACACTCCTTGTGACGTTTTTTCTGTCATAGGCTTTTCTTCAAGAGAGACAATAAAGATTGTTAAGCGAACAGACGTTGTGCTGCTGCTTAAGCTTTGCGTGATATTACCGTGTTATACTGACCAGATTCTTTACGTGCATTCTATTGTTCCCGGCGTAATTGCTAATCTTTCAGAATGGTTCGCAGCGCAAGTGGTAAGATGGTTAGGTTTGGCGAATCATCGTCGCTTGAAAGGGCCAATTCGCTGAAGCGTCAAAAGCAGCTGAAGAGCCATCTTGCTACTCCAGTGGAACCTGTCGAAAAATTCAAGGTGTATGTGGAACTGCGCCGAAGGTACCGAGAAGAATTTAACGCGGTCCTCTACCAGCATATGATGCGTGAGTTTGGTTCCGTGCACAGATTCTTCCTTGAGTGCCTCCATGACTTTTTTAATGGCCACTATTCCAAGGTGCTTCAGAACGAGGCAAAAAAATATCGATATCCGGATGTCGAGTTTTTTGATCACCTAAAAATGCTCGATCTTGGCTGTGGTCCAACGGCCTATGCGTCGCTAAGTGGTTCTGCCTTTATCCACAACATCGTTATGGCAGACTTCACGCATGCAAACCTCATTGAGATCAACAAGTGGCGCAACGATATGGCTGATGCATTTGACATCAACTTCCTCGCCCAGATCGTATCATCCCTCGAAAATAAGAGGTAAGACAATTAACACGTAGCAACTAATGAAAAAAACGATGCTAATAAATAATTAATCCGCTTATTCCTGTTTTAAAGCTCAATACGAGACAATAATAAACGGTATATCAGATGTATAGGAAATTGCAATAACTGCACCCTATGCAGCAATTAATTAACATGATTCTCTACATTTCTGAGTTCCTACGGTAATAACACTCGGTCAACTAACCGGTCAATGAACCCATTTCATGCAACGACTGCTATACTTTCACGTTTCCATCATGGTGTGATAGCCTGATCATTACACTACATTGCAGCCTCCCAAAAAGCTCTGGTAGTCGAGACAGACCTCGATATATCTTGTATCTGTACACAAGCAAACCGCATGTAACAGGTTGAAGTGTAGTTATGTCAACGACCGACTGAAACGACTTAATCTCGAAAACATCGCTGACCACGCCCTCAAGGCCGTTTTAAGGCCAGCTTACAGAACACATATATCATAGGCGTACTTACCAGGACCATTGGCCTTTCGGAGCGCGCTGCTACAGCCAACACAATTACGATAGCACGTAAGCGTCGAGACACTGATTCAGCAAAGTCATATTCAAATTGCTGCCTTTGCAAGGTTGTTACCTTTTGCCTGCAGCGATTACCTGTGTCTTCTAGCTAGGTTCTCTGAGGTGCAGCTCGCCTGTCAAAAAGCCGGCACAGAGCATTTGTGGGTCGGATGTATGTGTTATGTGTATGGTGCGCTGCTCTACATAATCGTAAGCTGAAAAGCTCCGACCTTGCAGGCCACTGCAATAAGTCTATAATGTGTGTTTACGCTAAATACAGGAAGAATGAAAAGACTCTACTGAGGGAGTGCAGAGGACATAAGCACCATTATGAAGATAACGTCATTTGTACTCACTGCATTTTTTCGCGAAATTTAACAACGTAGTCGAGTATCTGTCGTGACGTGACCCTGACGGTGCTGAGCGAGGTAACGCGGGGGCAGTGGCGAGCCACTCCTAAAATGAACATCGTTTTAATTTAGTGTTAGATTAAGGGGATACTAGATGGCAAAAGTATCGATGTGTAACACCGTCCCGTACTTTATTCTATTATGCTATTTAGGCTTTTTGTAGGGAATAGAAGTGAGCATATATTTTTCAATGTGTATAGGCCCAGTCACTGGTCCATTCAAAGGACACGTTGTCCACGTGTCATATATTTCACTGTCAAGTTTACTTTCGTATCTGACATTGCTCTGTGTGAAGTCTCGGAATAAACTAAGTATGCTATTTCGCGAAGGAAGCGCATCTTGCACTCTTCCGAAAGGCGCCGTATATGGTAAGACACATCTGGGCCTTAGATCATCCATCAACAATTATGAATTTTGCTTGTACTATCTAGGACTTTCAAGCTTGAATATACAAAATCGTTAAAATAACCATTTTAATTTTTCTGCCTGACTACGTGAAAAATTTTGTTTTTATGGTATAAAATGCGTACAATTATTATGATAAACTGCCTATTTTTTTATCGTACGACAAGAAGTGGACTTTTACGTACCTGTAAAAATTATATTAACGCTGGCAGGAGCAATTACAGAATATGTTTCAAACCAAGTGAAACCGCTTCAATAACCGTTTTTGTTGAAAGCGAAAAACCCATCTTCCCTGGGCGGCACACGGTGATAATGCACCTTGCAGTTCCAAAATGCAACAGTAGAATAAAATGTGTGTATTTTACATATTGTTTTAGTTAATAGTACTAATGCAGCGGTGACCCTCGTTCCTCTCGTAGCATAGCCGATAGCTAGTTTTGTAGTAAATTATAGTGAAATTTTCGAGGCCTACACCGGTTATCGAATCTGTACAGTTGGCACACATGCACTGGTAAATGTGTATGGGAGAGTTTTATGTCATTTGCTGATGTCGTACTGTGGTTGAACTTTCACTAAGCAACGCAAAACAACCGATGAGAAAAGAGGTTTTATTGGAGTACAATTTCAATTTTGAATTTTGGAGTAGATCGATCATTCAGATACCCACAAATATCTGATTTGGCTTTCTTCACAGTAATATGCGTGATGGGGGCTACGAGATCATCCGGCGAACGAAGGATTCGGTGAGCAAAACGTGCCGCTGTGACGTGACCGCGCCGTACATCCTTCAGGAAAGTCAAAACGACGCTCGATTTGATGTCGTTGTTTCGTCAACTTGCCTGGAGGCCGCATGTCTCGATGTACCGACATACGAAAACGCGATCTGGAAGATCGCCCATCAAATGCTCAAACCAAGCGGATTCTTTGTGCAATGTGGCCTCACTGGAACGACTGGCTATACAATTGGTACGTGTGAAGACAGCCTTGTGCTACGTCATAGCTGCCGCCGTTTACATAGCAAAGAGGTCTGGGCACTAAGTTTTTACATGAATTATGCATTTATCAGAAGCTCATGGACGAAAGAAATAGTTATCTTGTCTAATTATAAAGTATCATTGAGTACAACAAGATTTTTCTTTAACTAACCAGTTAAAGTAGGTTGCTTTGTATGTCCTGTTTAGATGTTTGCTTATTCCACACGTTAGAATAAAGAAGATAGTCTTTTTTGCGACCACAGTACAATTTTGCAATGTTCTCAATTACAAAGATGTCAAAGTAAACAAACATTTCTAAAACGGGACAGAACATCATTGAATCACAATTTTGGCATTAAGTCAATACGTCCCTATGAAATTTGCAATTGAGGTAAGCATGGGGCCCACTCTACTTCACACTGAAATACAAATCATGCATGTCCATAAGCACAATGTAGTGATCAGGATGCTTTGCTTAGCATTGTGAGCAAATGCTTGAACGGTCAGGATCCAATATGTACACTAAGATATCGCCACTGTATAAAAAGATGTGATTTGGATTCAACTTCGATCGTATCATACCACATTCGTACCAGTTTCGATATACCTCATAATTTCTCTTCAATAAAGAAAATGCTTACGATTCGTCGAAGATTTCTGTTGTGAATGGACCCTCCCACGAACCAGCGCAAATCGTCATTTTTGGTCAACTACTGCGTCTTATTAGCTAAGCCAGCCGACGCTGCCATCGAAGGAAGTACACATTTCTAACGTCTCGTTGTTGTTCAGTCCAACGATATACGTTTTACGTCTGTTTCGTATTTCGCCGTAAAAAAGATATTCGGATAGCCGAGATGCGATTGAAGAGCACTTATTAATAAGTGATTGCCGTCAACAATGATTAGCTGTCGCATCATCCATATGCAGCGAACGGTTCTTGTTTTTTCTGTGATCTGTCTCTGATTGAAGCAGGCCGTTGCAGGGTCTTTGACTTTGGTATTTAGCCGTCACCTTGATCCAGTGTGCACACGGCACACTTGTGCCCTGTCGACTACATAGAATGTTCGAGAAATGATCTTCACAAATTCATTCGTAGATATATAGTGAATGAACCTTACTGTTAAAAATGAGCAAAGAGCAAACGATCATCGAGTGTCGCACAATTATTTGGGAAGTTGATCTCAAAGCACGTGTTTAAAAACGTGCCCCCAACACTGGACAACAGGGCCCCTTTTTGTCGTTCTTTATGGGTCAGTTATAGTAGCCATTGCGTGCTTACTGAAGTACGAGCGAGCTTAGCATAAGACAGTTTGTTGATATTTAGGGCTAGAGTTGCAAACGAAAGGTTGCAACGTATTATGTCGGACAGATCGTGATCGAACAAAGGGAAGTCACTCCTGGGTAGCGAAATCAAAATATTACAGGCGACATGTTGCTAAATTAAAACAACGAATGGGCAGTACATTTTTATTATTGCTACCACTTGATTATGAAATTGTAAAGCATATTCTGCTGTCAGATAGAGATAACAGTGTGTCATTCATATATAGAAATGAAGAAAAGAAAACGATATAAAAGGAATTGTATACGTGGGAGCACAATGACTCGTATTGACCCTGTAATTATCGAATGGCGGAGATCCTTTATTCGTTTAACGCTGGAGTTGTGGATATATAGATATTGCATGGTACAGCTACCTGTTGTTTTTGCAGCTCGAGAACGATCTTACAGCTAGTATATTGGGTCATTGAGGACAATCTTACCTTTGGCATCTATTGGCAATAATAACTAGGAAAAGGATAAGGAAGCTCTTTATTTGAAAAATTTTCAGATTTTGCTAGACGTCAAAAAAGTAATTCGGTAACCATGCTTACGTATATTAAACACACACACACACACACATTCAAATACACTCGCCAAATAGTATTTTAAAATATTGCTTAGTTAATTAGAAATAGTATTTCATAGTTTGTAGGTTTGGGCAGGTGTAGTAGGTTTGTCAAAGAATCAGTAAACAATAATATATAATTCCAAACCTCGTCAATTTCTGTTTCAATTGTTATGTGCATTAAGAGCAAGCAATATTTATGTTCTATGAAACGTAGAATTTGTTTTACCTGTAGTTACGTCACAGCTTCAACGAGCTCAATATAGGAGCTCCATTAACCATTTTATCTCTAGCGAACAGCAAGGTACGAGCAGTCCGTTCATCATCACATAACATATTAAAAAGCTAGTCAATTGTCAATACAACCAATCAATGCTAATACATCGAGCCTACTTCGTTTCTTCTTTTGCTCTAATTCAATCACCAATACACTATAATATTACAGGCCAAACAACCTTCGATTGTCTGCCACTCACTGACGATATGGTAACCCGGGCAATGGATAATGCCGGCCTGCGGATACACTCGTTCCGCCACCTTAGGAACCAAGGCCACGTTTATGGTGACCGTTTCGAAAGCGCCTTCTGCATTGTGGCCCAGCGAGTGATGCCAATCCCAACGTGAACAACGAAGGATCACTTTAGGACAAAGACTATTTCAACCTGTTTGCTCTAACAGCTTATCGCTTTCAGCTTTTCCTACGTGCTATATTTCATATTTATTCAACGTTGTCCCGTTTTACACTACACTGCACGTTATATTATCAGTTTAAAATATCATGTTTCGTACCTTGTTGTATTGGCTTCTTACATGACGAGTTGCTGGAATATGCCCACTGTATGACTATAGTTTGACGATGCCCCGAAATGTGGGGTGCATTAAAGTTGTGTAATTCACTCAAATCACTAGAGATAAAGTTTCATTGAATTAGGATGATAACTAAAAATCCATTAAAAAATTTACATATCTAAACATACATGTATAAATTAATGTTTAATATATAGTGTATTTCACTGCTTTCAAGGAGCACACATTAGACTTTTCATCAATTAACTAATCGCTATCCCTATAGACACGTTCGTTAAAAGCAGCTAATCAACTTTCGGTAAGTGGCTATTAATGGTTTGTATGTTGATATAGACACGTCACAATGATGAGTAAATAGTAAGAGTTATTTCAGTAAGACGAATAAATTATTCATCCGCTAGTTTAGAGATACGCTCTGAGCTAAAAGAGATTATTCAGTGAAGAAAATATGTGTCGAGTGCTGGATCATATCTTATATGAGAAGAGAAACCTTACTACGTAAGCTCTACTCCCAGAGCGGAAGAGAGAGAAAAAAAAATTTAGGGAGAGTATGATACAACTTGTAATTTAACATGTAACAGCAATCGTGTGTGTACATATTCAATTGCATTGTTAAGCTGCTTCATTAATTTGCTTACTAAGTGAATAAGTGCTGCATAAAGACAATACAACCTAGGACACGTCGGACATATAATATTATACAGTTGATCATATCGGATTTCAAATCACAAAAAATAAAAATATATTAGGCAAACGGAACCTGAGTTCACGGCTGCATTATCTGGAATTGTTCCAGGAAATTTAATCAACAGTGTTATACATTGTTGTACATATAAATTTTGTCTAACAAAAATTAGTTGATTATAAAGTAGGCAAGCAGTTATTATTTAACAGTATGATAAAACTAGGTATAGTATTTCTACTATGTTGAATAGGAGAGCCTATTCGAGCGTGAAAATAATGAAGTTGTTGTTGCTCGTTTATCTGTTGATTTCAAAAGCCTTTGGGTTTCTGCTTACAATATTTGTAAAAAAAAATGGGTTTATAGCCATGTAAGTGTTTAAATAGACGAAATATACAGGCAACGCAAAACATTTTTTTTCATACTTTGGTAGGTATTATCAAGCGTAGCTCATTCGGAGGTCAGTAACTTGTTTAGCCTATTTTGAACAAACTCCTAGAACCTACTTTGCAAAAACATTGTCCATTGATTATTCCGTCCAAGGTGAGCTATCTACTCTTTATAGAATACGAGTACATCAACTCTTTTCTTGTATGGATAAAATGAGAAGAACGAAAAATGTGAAGTAACTTTTGACTCTCAGCTATCCTTTAGCTCTCAAAACCGGTCAGAATGAGTCTGTAATAACGCACTTAAATCAACCACAAATAAAAGTCTGTTCGTTTAATAACATAAACCTCAAGTGTTTCCGCACAAGCATTTAGTTCAATGATATCATCGGTATCTTGCTTCGGTCGGGCATATAGACTTATTGGCAGATTCGATCGTGTCAAAAGTGCTAGTACCTCAAGTTACTCGAGTGTGTAACCAGAGGCTCCCGTTATGATTGGCTTTGGCGCTTCTTGACGTTACTCGTTAAAGTCTCGCTTTAATTTGCCTGGTCTCGTTGTTACTTTGTACTCTATCTTCTTTCAAGTCGAACTTTTCTGAAAGCGATACAATAGAGGCAAACATGTAAATATCTAAAGACGAAAACAGGTGATAAGTGAGTAAAATGCAATATCATCGAACATTTACTTTGTTACGCATGATATACACACGCATATCAACATTGGTAATCTTGCCTTACGTAACATATGCCCGCGCCTCGAGCGCTTCCGACGAGAGAGTCAAACCCTACATAGATATTTCTCGCAGCTAATGAGAAAATATGTTTTTTTAAACAGATAAATGAGTTGGCAGATAATAACGGTCAGATCCTGCATTCCACCATGCTAGTATGTCCGCCCTATCCTGATGAATGACTCTTTTATTAAAAAAGTACCGTTCCAATATACTAATTATTTAATACTGAAAACCGTGTTACATTTAAAAAAAATCAGAGAGGTGATCATTACGAACACCGTGCGTTAACTGATCAATTAGCGTTAGTTAACATAAAACGAAATAATTACTCCAAGTCGGAACAATTTTTACAAAGAAAAGTTCAAATCTCAAACACTGGCGATCAAATGAGGTCGAAAGCTGCTTACTGAAATTTCAACTTGAGTGTTTCCGAAGAGTCCTCACTTTTGTTAGCGAACATTGGGTAGAACTGCTAATATACAGAAGTAGTAACATACGAAAATATGGTTTTGAGCAACTTAAACGATTCCATTCTGTGAATCCGCAATTTTCCCAGAAACAAATCTCGTATCACTCAAGCGACAAACGGGTTGAAGCTCAAAGAAGAATGCTTAAACTGGTGATGAAGACTTTGTACGAAAAATTCTTAACTAATGGTAAGAGCTGTACTTGCGACCGCTGCGAGGTTTAGGTTCAATATATGAGATACAGTATATTGATTGATTATTGAATTAATTTTTTGCAAATTGAATATGTTTACGTTGCAAAGACCTGACGTTCATGCATGAGGGGCCTCAACTGAAGATTGTTCAAACAGCTCAGTTCAGTCAAACGAAACCTACCACTGTAGCTATAGTGGAACACATAAATGTAAAATACAAAAAATACCATACATTTTGAAAAATCTAGCTGTTTCACGAGAGATCCTTAAATTTCTTTAAAAGAGGATACACTTGTATTCATGAAAAAAATTTCAGTAAAGAATACTGATTATATATCACCGAATCAAGACACATCTGGGCCACTGCTGCAAAGAAGACTGTGGAAACGAATACATTGGCAAGCTCCATGTTATGATTTAACTCTTTAACTTTTTTTTGCAGTAGGTTAAGCTTGATTAATAATTTGGCTTACTTGTAACGGCAGAACTGCGGGTTTGGTATATAAGTAAGTTTGACGGCAACAAACAAGCTGCGCAGTAGACTGAGGTGCCATGTAGTCAATAACCATGTCCTATAGGTGCATTCATATACATATTTTTACCTAGTATTATGTGATGAACGCATTCTTACTATAGCATTAAATTTATCCTTTCGCACTGCTATCAAGTTTGCAGGCAGTCAACGATTTTGACATCGTTGTAGATCGCTCTGGTGAGAAGATTCAGTTTCCTTATAGATAATCTTTCATTTAATAGTATTAATAAAAAAAAAAGTTATTGCGCCTCTGAGTCATGTGTA
This sequence comes from Varroa destructor, assembly GCF_002443255.2. NCBI lineage: Eukaryota > Metazoa > Arthropoda > Arachnida > Mesostigmata > Varroidae > Varroa > Varroa destructor. Next base: position 20,935,867 of record NW_019211458.1, on the reverse strand, counting down.
TGTGTTGTCAATCTGAACCTCAAGTAACGGTTTTCAATTCCGCAGCAAATTTTCTCACAAAAATTCTAATGATTTGTGGTACGGCTAGAAAGAAATTATTAAGTTGGTTATAAAATTTTACTTCTCAGTTTGCTTTAAATGCTGCCTACATTTAGGGTAGACTAAGCTACTCTACTAGATTTGTTTGTTTGGATGCCCAAGAACAAAACGGATTTCCGATAAAGGCATCTGTTCGGACTGTCCGTTCATGAGCTCACTTCTGACTCTTTTCCTGAATATCCAACGCTGCATGGATCTGTTCAAACGTCATCTGAACAGGTATAAGCCAAAAAAAAATCTCTCATTTATAATCGGTATTTCCTGTTATCCAAAATCACATGAGTGTTAGTGTTGTCAGGCAGCAACATTCTGTTACCAAATCTTTTGTCTGTTTAGCGCCTTTTTTACTCAATTTATTGACCCATTTGGTGACTTGAGGCGCGTCGCCGTCTGCAGACGGCTTTGCGCTTCTGAAGCGTGTGGCAGCAGCTACTCCTAGTGGATTCTCTGGGGTATCTATATTTGGATGCTTCACTATTCGCCTTTGCGTTACGAATTGTTATATCTTTTTGTAGATTCCAGCACTAATCCTGTAAGACAATGATAAAATTTCATATAAGCAATCATGTGCACACGTTCATGCGGTTCGTTTTATGAGTGCAATGGTCTTTCGCTGAGTCCGTGTGGTATACATGTTCCTGTCGGACGATTGAATCTAATAAGGCGACCAATATTTAACTGTGCAGGAAGTGCTTGAAGTGACTGGACCGAATATCTGAAGTGTATTTTCATTGAACCGAAAACCGTCTAAGGCAAGGTTTATCGTTGGTTTAACGTTCAAATGGACATTTGTAGTTAAAACGTTAAAAGCGGTTGCCAGATAGTGCTTATTTATTTTCAACTTCACAAACAGTTCTCGTTGTATCAGCAATACTTGTCTGGGCGGGAAAGTAATAAAGGATATGCCATGCCTTAGGCCTGCGCTTGATTGCGTAGGAAACAGCTACTAATAAACATGGCCGCAATATAACCGATGCAGCAAACGCAGAGACGTAATCCGAAAAATGCGCCTAATTAAAAATTAGATAAATAAACAAAATGTACAAGTACGTGCAAAGTTACGGACAGTACTTACTGACCGACGTGGTATTCAACTCGGATTGTCTTAATGAATATAGGTAGTACAATTTAAGAAGCTATCAAAAATTATCCACCACAGACAATATATATTCATTTGATATTCTTGTTTTTTGTCATTGGATGGAAACATTTTAAAGTAATCGATTTTGTATTTATTTGTACAACAATCGATAGAGAAAAGTTACTAGTTATCAAGCAATATCTTTGTAGTAATGTATTTTTTAAAGTAAACACGTGTGTATGATATTTATTACTTAATAAATAATACATGCTTCTTACAAGAGGCAATAATGAACAAGCGTCCCTAAAGAAAAAGACGCATTATGTGAATTCCCTACATTTTTTTGCCAATAAATGTTACACAAGACTTTTTATTGTGCCTACGAATCATCCAAACAATGCACACTTTGGACAGAAGTCACGTTCATAATGTACCATCAATCACGATATTAATTAAGACCTCGAATATTTTTAATATTCGATACGATGATTTGTTTCTTCTGTTGCAGAATTGAAACATGATAAGCAGTCTAGTTGAACAGAACGTCCAGTGATCGAGTACCCACGCCAACTTATGTTTTATTGGCAATAGGCAGTCTTGAATCTATGAGCTGAATTGGTTGTCTCGTTTTTAGTGGAACCGTCTATTACTGTGCGTTCCCACCGAGATATGTCGCAAACGTAAGGTACCCTGTGTGACCGGGAATTCTTATTGAAGGAATAGCACACAGCCGACTTTCTCCAGGAGGCAATGGCTTTTTTTGTCCTCGTTGCACCTCTCCTTCAATAGATGATCTTGCAATCTTTGCTTTCGAAGCCTCATCCTCATCTTCCGGATCATCACGTTTTTCATCTGCTGTAAGAAAAAATTATTTATTCAACTTTTAGGAAAAAGCGGACTTTTAATTTAGAGGACACACCGGACTTCTCCACATCACTTTAATTCATAGAGTCACAAAAAGGTCTTTTTCAGTGAGAACTCGCACATTCTTAACTTCCAAAGCCCTTACGGGGAGTAGCAAGGTATAAGGTGGTAGTTTTACACTGTTAGTATAAAATTGTATTTTGCCGGTATGAACTGACAGACCTCTTTTTTCTGAAACTTCGCAGCTGCTTGGGCTATCACCCTCATCCACCACTACTTTTTCCTCACGTTCTTCGATTGCCTCGTCCTTTTTACTAGCACCTGTTACAAAGTATTCACTTCCAATTCGATGTCTCTCAGCTCCTATATTTTGTTTAACAAAATGCACCTTTTTCACTTCGTATGGACGCTCAAGGCATTCCATAGTCGTCAGTTCAACACAACGTAGTTCGCGGAGCCGATCGCATGTTTTCTGAACCTGAGTCAATGTTCAAGTACAATATTGTCAATGATATTACCAGAATGAAGGGACAATAAATCAGTACTCACATATAGCTTCCTTTCATTATAGTCGACTTGCCAAAATTTATAAGACCGCCAATAATGACGGTTGAGTTTTAGTTTCCTATCAGACTTTTTCAAATTTGTTGTCGGCTCAATACGTTTCTTAAAGCATAAGGCGCATTTATACGCTATATATTTTAGTGCCTAGTTCGTACGCAGTTTTATCTACGATCATTTACACCTGTTCTATGCAGGGCGAAAAGGAGCAGATCCGTCCCCCTGTGTCTTTTAGCGCTTGAATGGCGTGATGGACAGCTAACCATGGATGGGGTAGATCTAAAAATACAGCATCAGCTACTCCGGTCAAGCCAAATCCATCTGTGCAAACGTCTCGATGAGCGCATATAACGATGTCATTCAGCCCATGTGAAGAAAACTCTTTCTGTGCCATCTCGCTCCGGACCTGTAAGCAATGATGACAATAAATAGTTAAAACAAGTCTCAAACCTGTTGCAAAAAATAATGTCACAAAATAATCAAAGAAAAAATCTTCCTTGGTCGTTTTCGGATCTGTTTTCTCTCTGGCTGCATCGTAGACTGTAACTGAAAGTGGCATTACCACTATGCGCTTGACAGCATTGATAATATTTCAATCTCTGCCTACGGTGCCCACTTTTGTGGGTTTATCTTGAAATTTTCGTAATGGCATGGAAATTGAAGGACATAATAAAATGCAATTCGATGCCAGTTTAAAAATAATGTTAAATCGACGGAAAAAATTGTAAATGCCGGCTCTCATACCTACAATGCGTCATTCGCTAGCACGGATTTTTACCAGTCACGTAAAAGAAACGTAACCTCTTACCAGGTGGAAGTCGAAGGTGTACACTTTCCCATGAGGAGCTACTGCTCTAGCGAGAGAGTGCGTCATTGAACCCGATCCCGTTCCAGACTCCACGACCACGCTGCCGGGCCGTAAATCTAGTTGGAATGTTGTGAGTGTGATGTCTCTTGTATAAAGGATCTGAGTGCGGTGTGGTAGTGCAAGGGTCCATAACTCCGGCGTTGGCCACAGGCAGTGCACAAAACCGTTTTTGACAGCAATCCGACTTCCATACGGACGGCCAATAACATCGTTGTGACGCATAGCGCCGTATTTTGTTTGAAACGTTTCACCTTCCTGAAATAGCAAATGCAAATTTAAAATATCCGGTTGTTAAAATTCACTGAACGTTATAGCTCTGTGTAGGTTTCAACATAATTGTTTTCCATCTCACTGAAAATCACACTGGTTCTATTAAGTATTTACAATTAAATCGAATAGTTAAAAGCATCTTAATGGAGTAAGTTTCATTTCGGCTGTTATTCTGGTTGAAAGAGACGAGAAAAACACCTTGTGCGGTATGCATGTATCTAACATTAGTCTGACTAACATACTGTGAATTACTCGGTACCTGTTGCGTTTCTTTCTTCTCGTATAGTAGTAATACAGATGAAAATCTAGATATAACTTATATAACCCGTAACTACCTTTAGGACAAGAGGGTAGAACAAATTGAAATGTAAGTAGACAATTACTGTGTCCCCCGCCTGGGGACAGTCCTTATATTCCAGAAAACTCATTCCAACTTGAACGACAATGAAGAATTCTAGAATTAGTAATGAATACGGTTGGCACGGCAAGTGAGCAATTTCCTTCAAAATAATGCTATACTATAGCAATTTAGTGCCAGCATTGTAGAGTACTAATATTAGCAGGTGAATTGCTGGCACCGTGAGTATTGCCGGCGGCTCCCGCTGATTTCGAATTTCACGTGGATTTGTTTGTATACAAAGCAGACCGCGGGTTGAAAGGGATTTTTATGTAAGTTTAAATTTTGTGTATCGCCTAGAGACAGCTGTCGAAACGTTTTAGTCAAAACGGAAACTGGAAGCTCTAATAGATACTTGTCACTATCAAGGAGTAAATCATTGCTGATAAGCCGGATCGAGGAGACCATTGTATGTAGGTTTTTGTACCTTTTTATATATCTCTCTTAGTAGCAGGTGAGTTGTGAATGTCGATGTGTGTACCGGTTTTCATCACGTTTAAGCGTTTTATGTTGGTTTTCGTAATATTTACAGTGCTCTGATTATAGACTACTAGTTAAATAAGCTCGAAAGAAGGACTTGCTATGATACCCGTAATATAGTCGGCAACAATTTTGTATAGGGTGTAATCCATAACTCGCAATGAAATTATGGCAGTAAGCAATTTTGATAAGGATTGTGTTGATTAAATTTATATATCTTATTGGATTAGGTGGTTCCGTGTATTCTTTCACAACAGAATATTTGAAGTCTTCATAATAGTTTTGATGTTATAGGACGACATATTTTATAGAAATTCAGTTACTTAAAAACTTCTTATCAAATTGTGATTCGATTGTCAACCGGTTGCCAATGGAGTTAGAAATGATTAAATGAAGCAAGTTTTCGTATAGCTTCATACGATAGAAAACATACAGCAAAGAGAAGAAGCTTATGTATTTATTAAAGAATATAAAAACCTAAAGAAAGAGGTGATATTGTTCTTTTAGGACAGTTCTGGCTAGCCTTTTTAATTTCCGTGAATTTTTTCAGTCATTCTATCATTCTGACATATTGGTCAAGAATGTAAACCAAAAACTAAGTTTTTCATTTTCGCATATCGTTAAATGTCAGTCTTCGAACTGTAAGCTTTCAAACAGTTATGACAAGGAGGTAGGTAACAGTAGGACAAATAAATATGCTTAGGGTTTATCTGCATGATTGAATTTAAAATTAATCTAAATATGATTTGTTTACATTATTTTTGCCATGCACTCGCACTACAATAGGTAAGTGTTTAGTATCTTTACCAAACAGACTTGTGTCAACTATGACAACTTTCAAACAATCTTTTCTGTTCTGCTTTATTTGGCCAGGGAAGACCGAGACAACCGGCAAGATGTATCGTCGAGAAATAGTTAGGGATGGGGGATTTGGCGCTCTTCAAAACCGGCGAGAGGCCCTAGCCGCACGAAGAGACAATCTTCGAGATAAAGTTCTCTCAAATCTTCGAAATATTCCTGAAGTGTCGTCTGACAAGAAAGGTGAACTATGGGTCTTGAAAATATTTCAAAAGAAACAGGGTCGACAATGATTCTTCCTATGCAAAGTGAATCGTGCTGATGCTCGAAGGCTGTATTTAGAGTAGCGAACAGATATTCGTATTCAAAGCAACAAAGCACTAATTTTCATATTGTTATTCCGATCAGTTATGGAACCTCATTCTTACCAGAAAGTCGTTTTACCGAAGCCCAGAGAAACCCCTGATCAACGCAAGGCTCGGCTGGACCGTTACCGTAATCTGAAGAAGGCTTGGGCCGCCGAACAGAGGGCGGAAGGGCTGAAGACGCCGGCGTTCAAGGTTGGCATCGCAAGGCCAACTCCCCTTAAAGAAAACAAGTCGGTTATTGGAGGGCTTTCCAGAAGAATGCTTGATTTCGACGTGAGTAAGCCGATTATCCGTTAGTAGTAAGAGGAAAAAAAACGCGGGTTTGTTATGACTAAATAGTTTACTTAGAGGGGTAGCCACTGAATTTGTCTACTTTACTGTCAGCCCCAAATATTAATGACCGTTACTAGACTGCATAGACAAAGGTAAATTCGGTGTCTCTAACGTTATAAGCCATATCTAAAACTTGCCTTCCCACTATTAACGCGGATTTTCTTAATAGAAATAAACTCGGTATACTATGCTCGGATCTGTTCACAGGTTTATGATGGTGTGGATTCATCGGCTTGCCCCGCTATAAAAAAAAAGACTCCATCTATACGTACGACATTGGCAACCCGATTTAATCTAACTGTCCAGAAGAATCCAATGGATCCTCGATTTGGGCAAACCAAGGTATTACTAGTTTATTTGGCCTTAGCCAATTTAACTATCGAAACGGACCAATTCGGGCGTTATTGAAGCCTCACAAGAATGAACGCTACAAAACCATTTGCCCTACGCATAGATAGTCGCTTATGTAACGTTCTAAAATACCATATATTGTATATTACAATTTAGTCGAACTTATCAAGCGAGATGCACTAATCCCGTATCGAGTACCTTTTCATGTGCTGTAGGTACACATTTTTGAAGGACCTACTTTACTATGCATTCTAGGTGAATCTGGGAAGTTACGCTTAATTTACATATGGGAATCTGTGTTGCGAAAATCTGAAAAGGATCTACATTAGTAACATATCTCTACGATTTTTTAACACTTCTCTCTTATACTCTGTTGACCAGTCCAGATGAGAGCTGTGCAGATACTGCTCGAACTTCTTGAGCTTCCTTTAGTCACGATGAACAACAATTTACAGATGAATAGCAATAAGAAGAAGATGCCAAGTAAAACTGTAAGTAATGCTCCATCGGGCCGAACGCTCTCCAAAATGGCTACGCCAGCATCGACAACGGCAGGAGCACCTTTGACAAAGACACAATCCGTGAGTGGTCAAATTTATAAAATAAAATTGCCCGTAGACCTTGTGTCTACATTGGTGTTAGACGCTTTCAATAGATTTCTCTAAAACCAAGTCGAAGCAATTATTCGAGGCTTGTGACGAAAAATCTCCATTACTTCCAGACTCTACTTGTACAAAGGCCATTAAATGCCATTAGTCAGCTTTAAAAGTAATAATTTAGTTGTTGCCATTCAATGTGCGCTAATAAATGATGTGCCAGAAATTATTACAAATATTAGATATGCTTATTTGCAAGCTCCATCAGCCTCTGTACAAACACAACTCAAAACTACGCTTTTAAAATCAACCGGAAAAGCGGGATTTGCCGCTCAGGTAGTACAAAAAGTAGTAATTTAACGTTTCCTTTTTGAAATGAGTTGAGGTGCGTAAGCAGCTATCATCGTCTTTGCTAATATAGTAGCCATCGAACAATTATTTATGTTATATATCATTAATAATACCAATTACTCCAATTAATACATTCCCTAAGCGAGAATAGTACATTACCACATTTTATTTCGAAATAAGCGTGAAGTAATTTTGTTACACTAAGGTCATATCAATCAAAGTTACGTGTACGTCACAGGCTTTGCCTTTAAGCGTGTTGTGGATATGTGCTTAACCTTTTCCAAGAGTCGGTTTTTAAATATGTGCAAAAGGTAAACAATAACATTTTTTTTCGGTAAAAATTTGTATTTTTTTTACGCAGAATCCATTGACTGCTGCGTCAAGGGCAACTACAACCACTTCATTGATGTTTACTAGTAAAACTCCGACTGGTGTTCAAGCTATTCAAAAACCGGTAAGACTTAAGCCCACGAATAACGTTTTAAACAGATTTTTTTCATAGACAGTAAGATCAGATTTGCATTCTTATCGTTTGTCGGATTTTAATAGAGCGTGATCTATTCTTAAGCCGTTTCGAATGTTTTTCGGCTATTTGGATTCAGTGAGTCCCCAATAAGAATAATCTAGGGCAGCTGCTGATTTATCGACAAAGATAGAAATGTTTAATTATGTGTTTCGCACGGAAAGACAAACCCTTGAAATGATCGAATTGCTTTTAGACACAGCATCATGTGATCTAGACCGTTTCACTTGAACGACTTGCACTGATTCAGTCGTGTATGAATACGTATATCATAGGGCCACATATCGTTTATGTCAGTGTGTTAAGTCATCAGTTAGTCATGAGCAATCCATACATTTTTCGTGCACTTAGATGATTCCTCGAGAGACCCCGCTGTCAGTTCCCAGTAAAAGTGATCCCGGAAAATTAACATCAACCGATGTCTCCACTGGCGACCAGCCTAAAACGGTAATTCATACGCAAAACGACTCTCCCTGTTAGCTTTTCAAAAACTCTTTTAAATACAAGCGAAGAAAGTTAAATAAGATCAAGGTTCAGTGTAACATGGGCCATTTAGCAGTATAATATATCCATTATTTGAGTGTATGAAGATCTTAGAAAATGATTCTGACGATCCAAAGCAAATGATTATACGACACACGACGGCTACAAAAGCGTTTAGGCTTCGGAAGATTTTATCGTACTGTACGTGCTAGTGAAAAACATAACGCCAACACTTCGTATGTTCGGCCGTCTTTTGTGTTGCTTCCATTTACGATTCTAAATGCATTTGTGTGCATAGATGATAATCGGTAGATTACAAAACTTATTTTTGCCCTACGTGAAGTTAATCTTGCTGATGTAGCAGTTTTACTTTATCGTTTTTCTTGCCGATGGGACGGAAAATTTTTACTTTTCTGCGATATAGTTTGTCATTAAGAGGTTCTTTATTTACGTTCACTTACTTCCAGCAATAGTTTGAAAAAAAAATTGATTGTTACAGCCGCCTTCAACAATAAGGAGGACTCCAAAATCTATATCTCGTCTAGGAACGGTGAGTTAATTAGTGCTTTTTGCTCTTCATAGTTGTAAGCCCAATTACGAGTGATAATATTGATATGTTGCGTTAACTTTATTAGAGGAGATGAAGTGTTCAGTAAAATTCAAGTAGGCTGATGTCCTAACTTTGACCCACCCTTCTTAATGATCTGATAGACACCTTGGCGAACAGTTGTGCGAGTCGGGTCGACACGCACCACACCTCGATCGTCTCCTACCGAGGAACGTTCCATCTCGTTCGAGCCATCATCGACATCGATTCCGCCAAAAACGGTAACCGCTTTGAATAGTGTCCACATAGCCAGGTTTTGGCTTAATAAAAAAAACATTAGCTGTGGTTTAAGTCCAGAAGGTATCCTTTACTTTGCATTTGAAATTTATTTAACGACCCACGTATACGCGTCTTATTTTCTAACAGACACCTTCTGGAGCGCTAAAAGCACAGCATACTGCTTCTGGAAGGACCACTCCGCTATCGGCACGGTCAAAAATCAGCCAAGAAATACCCAGGACTCCTGTACCTGCTTCCACTCAAACAAAACACAAACAGGTAATGATCCTTGAAACATAAGTAATGTTACTGTAAAGTAAATGTTTCGAGTTTCGCGTCCAGCAACGCCATTAGGCATCACAACAGAAGTCTAAACATCTTTATGGCATGGCGTTAGTCATTCATTATTAATCACCATTCTTTTGCCCACCTGAATGATCGTTAATTAACGACCAACAACGGCGAGTGAATGAAAACTATATTATATATCTACAATGGAATTATGTATATAACACCATTCGAGAGTTTACTGCTAAATGCACTCATATGCGTACCTCTATATGCAAGCGGCTAGTACAATTTTTATTTATTCACCACTATTGACCGCTGACTAACAACAATGGAAGTAGGCAAACGAATCGTAGACAGTAATGGCCGGAAGAAGCTATGACATAAAAGCTATGGACGAGCTAATATACTGGATAAATATAATCACATTTCCTTTTTTTAGGAGATGACAGAGAATACAGTAAACATTTCCCCTGAGGGCCAACAAGCAGAGTCTAATATATCTCGAAGTAAATCGTTTCGGTCAAGAAATGTTGCTGCAGCTATCAAAAAAACCAGAACTGTCAAACGGCTTTTCGTGGTAACTATGTCGAAACAATTGAATGATTTTTGAGATGCAGATATTTTGCGCAATTTAATTACTTATTTCAACTATGGCGAGATTTTCCTTTATATTACTTAGCCATTATGAAGCTAGTAATGAAATGCAATGAATTAACATTTTATGTGATAGTCAAAACAAAGGAAAGCAGATTTGTTCAGTATCAAAGAAGTAAGCGATGCGCAAGTTTGAGATTTATATCTAAGCGTAATTCAAAGGCTCACTTTTTGTACAGCGATAATTGATTCTATGCGTCAAACAGCTTTGAGGGTTAGTAGATCTCAATATTATATAAAAATGTTTTATATAAGATACGTTGAATACTGTGTATACAAGAAAAAAGTGAGAGTCAATTTTTGCAGGCATCGGGTCTAAAAACTGGACGAGGGAATGCTGCTACATCGGCATTGAAAACCAACCCAAAACCCATCAGAGGGAGCTCTGTAGCTGTCACCATGGCTCTTAGATCTAGAGCTAATTTGAAGTGGACCAGTACAGCTTACAACAAAACCCGAGTAAAATCACAAAGAATATTTACCATTACCAGCCATTCCTGATAAGATTGTTCATGCTTGATGCCAGGCTAATGGTACCTAGTAATAAGTTGGCCAATAACAAAACAGTGAACAATCTCTTAACATTGGATCCATCTATGGTCGAATCCACAATATAATTATATTACATTGTGGTCTCGACAATAGTACTGAGATACAATAGCCGTTTGCCACAAGATTAAGAATTACGTTCACGTTCGCCTTCACCTAACTAACCGCTAAGTTCACTGATACAATCAAATTTTCTATAGTGCTTAGTGCGCTTTTCTGGTGCCCCTGCGAAGAAAACGCGTTGATATTTTCTCCGATAAACAATCCTACACACTCAAAGACCGTTGTCATTGCCTCATTGAAGTCCGAAGCGATGACTAAAGAATACGACACTTCTATTACCAAACTGAGCTGCTTCATCATTTATATTTCAACACTTGTTATAGCTTAGTTCCATTGAGTAACTGGAAGTACTAACTTTAGAAAAAGCCCAAACCGCTTCTCAAAATGTATTAATTTTATTAATTCAGATAAACAGAGTATACTAAAGCATACAAAAAAAAAATCAAAAACTACAATTCAGAGAATATGTCTGTGACTAACATAATTGTTTATCGAAAAGGTCTAAAATTTTTATTTGGGACATAGTAAGAGATCTGTTTTACAATAACGAAAATCAACTTCGAAGTTTAGTTCGTCTCTGAAGCTAAGATGCATTTAGAAGCAGAAAGAGTGCAAAATCTTATAACGTTACATAATATATCTAAGTAACTAATGTGTTTCTTTTCAACAGAAACAAAGACCTACGAAGCTTAAGGAAGGTCAAAGACCTACCGAAGACGAAATAGCAAAAAAATGGGCAGAATTCCTTGCATGTGTAAAAGTGAGTTTACTCTATGCCTAACAAATTTGACGTGTTACAGCTCTAAGGACCTTGTGGACATTACTGGTTAGACAATGCGATTTTCATTAAAATTAAAGAACCATTTTTTTTCTATCTTTCACCGAAACATTCAAAACAGCAAAGCATACAATTTGTAATTCGTCTAGAAAACGTTTACTTTTACATGATTTCTTTTTCGTTCTCATAATTTTAAGTATTAAATATAAGCTCCTTTTACAGGCGCACAAAGAATCGTCATGAGAAACGGAAAGACGGAACTTCAGGAAATGAAACTCGAAATCTGACTCTTATCGTCGACTGCCGATCCCACAATATTATACTATATAGCAGCGCTTTATTGATCCGTTGTTTGTGTTGTTGTATTTAATAACCATGTGACAGCACACTGAAGGAACATGATTAGAAATAAAACAACTTTCAAATCCTATACATTTTGTAGATAAATCAGGCATGTTCGTGTGTGACCTAGGCCATTGGTACGGACTAATTAACGCGCCATTATCTAAAAATTCCGAAAGCCGTGTAAGCCACTAATACGAATCGTTTTTAATACCTATCACTATGTTTCTATGTATTTTTATACGGCTATAAGTTTTTAAGTGCCATACGTATTGAACCTATATATGCAATAAATTATCAGTTATGATGATGGAGCTACTAACCGATACGCTTTTAGTGCGGTAGTTATATAAGAACAACTGATTGTTGTGAAATACATAATAATTTGATTAATTTTCGACTTTGCCATAGAACAGATCTATGTTGCTTTAAGACTTGTTTTTATCTTTGTACTAATAAAACTCAAAGGCTCAAAAGAAGTTTTGGACGGAAATTTACTATAATGCTGCGATTAAGTATCTGTGCTTATCCATGTTCAATATATATAATATCCAAACTAATGTCGTCGTACTCCTGTGAGTTCAAGCCTGTCTATTTTACGAAATCAATTAAAAATGAGGGTTAGTTTTCTAATGCTTAACACATGTCATATTCGGAAAGAAATGCTTCTTCATGCCATAACAACATTGAGAATTGCCTCGCCAAGATGATTTTTACGCAATTTTTTGTATGTAAGTCCTTTAGAACGATGATCAACCGTTGCACGATTTTTTTTTACCAGGTTTCGATGGAAAGGCTAATATAGCTACGCGAAGATTTAGTAATATCCCAAAGTTATGCGGACGATCCGAGATTTAGATGGATCCTGGAGCAAAATGTATTATTATTAATAGTATTATCAATATGTTGTAAAAAGATGTGCACGTAGGTGACACGTATTTCTATATTGAAAATACAGTTCATAATTTTGCGTAGGAACGATTTAAACGTTTGAATACGAAATATTTTTGTTTAGTCTATTTTAAAAGGACATGACTGGAATTTAGAACGCGTATTCTTTATATGCCCTATAAATAATAAGAAAGCACAGCTTCTTATATGTATATATGTCACAGAAATTGGTTTTCTTTTTACTCATATCTCTAGAGAGTTGATAGGTCAACAAGATTCACTGTTAATTCATTTAGGTAAACAAGCACAGTATAGTAAATGCAATTTTCAGGGTGAACAAAGAAATCGCTTTTCTTTCTTTCAGTAGTGTATTTTGGAACTCAGCTTTCCTATAACCCTAATGTACTCAAATATATTTGTGTGCTGCTTACATATTTACAGTCATGAAGCTGGAGCGTTTACTAAAGCAAAATTTGTGATATACGGTAGGTCATTCTCAGATCCTCATTTGAGTGAAGTTTATGCCCCATAGCGATCTGGTTTGTCACGTGTAACTTTCTATAAAAGTCATTAAGAACAACTTAGCTCCCGAGACCTGGCAAAACCTGACGATCCGATCCTTTCAAATACAATTTGAGACAGATGACATTAAGTCTCTAGATGTGTTTGTGTCTGAGGCTTAGGTTACCTTGATTTCTGTGGTGGCAATATACACACTCTCCTCAAGGTTTTTTCCTCCTGAGGTTGTCCCTCGAATATTATTTAATCCAGTTTTATTATCGTTGGTATATTGTTTGGGGTACATACAATTTTACGCTTAAATTTTTCACCCATATCTGATATTACACCTTTTCTTCTCTAAATCAATATTATCATATAATCTTAAAAGCCATCGATTTGAATGGATGAAATCCTCAACTGTAGGAACTGCATTTAAACAGATAATACCATTTGGTCCTGTATACACGTGGCTGCATGGAGCATAAAAGAACATGTTGAATCAAAAATAAATAACTGTGAGAGCACTATGTTATTGACATAGTAAAAAAAATCCTAATTCCATCAGAACGTAGTAATAAAAGAGAGCTCTGGACTATATCAAGACCTAAAAATTAGGTCTTGTTCTTGGTTTCATTACACACAAAGAATCTACCGATACAGAGCATGTGGCGTCCAGAATTATTTTTCAAATAGTATTGCAGCTGCTGAGCTTTTGCTTTAAACTTCAATCGAAGCGAAGGTTTAGCCAGAGTGTCTTAGAGGACACAAAATTGTTTAGGGTAGACAAAACTTTTTCACAAATTTCAGTAAAGTCTCCGCTCTAATATCACGTTTACAAAGATAAAATAAGGTATAATGTTTGTATACTTCCTGCGACCTTATCTCAATGTCATTTATCCTTAGTTTAGAAAAAGTGCCGTTAGATTGACAAGATTTCGGGCCGTATCTATTAGCTTCTCCCAATAGAAGCCAAACACCGTAGGTCAAGGAAATCACCTGTTTCCACCAACCTTTGCGGCCTATTGACTTCGTCGGATACGTATGGATTGCGCATTAAGAAATAGTACCCGGCAAATTTCAGTTTAACCTGAATCTGTGAAGGCCACATATTCTTTGCATCCACGCGCATGCCTACGAGCTGACGCTATTATACAGGCAGGCTTTCGAGATAAATTACCTATAGGTTGTTTTTCCGTGCCGGATACGTAGACATATGCAGACACTGTCCACTGTGTCACAATGTTGTTGACGTCACCGTTAGCACAACGTATTAGCATACGGCAAACGATGTGAAGAGTTTATATCTGCTCACTATGTGGCATTCATACCTGTACTGTTTATCATGCAATGAGAAACATAAGCCGAACGTTGTGTGTTAACATATTCGTCTACTAAATTGATATGAATATTTTTCGGACTCAAACTTCATTTGTCGCCTAAGTCTAAATAGCGCGCCTTAAACTGAGCCCCAAGTCATTTATAGGAGTTTGGGGGTTATACCGATAAAGCGAGCTTTTTCTGAGAGCAGATCAGTAACCCGTTGCGTGAGCTGAATTAAATCAAACGAAGATAAAAAGGCAACCGAAGCAAAGATCAAATCAGCGTGACAGCGGTGAAGTAGTACGACGAGCAAAAGGCACCCAGCAAATAAAAGATGCCGCCCTTGAAATTGAAATCAGATACAGTAAATAGTCAAATGAAAGTGGCGATAAACGGCAGTTGCAAATCAGCTACAAAGTTCCGCAATGAAGACAAGGAAAATGTAAGTTCCTCTAAAATAACAATTATTTTACAAGAAGTCTGTGTTTCTGTTTCATCCGATTTTGCAGTCAGTCGGACGATCTTGATACGTTTTCGGTTATTTTTTGTGCGTTCTGAGCTATTGTATTGAATTATCGTTTGACAGTAGCATTGAATTTTAGGTTAGGTAGAAGCGTACCATAAAACTGTGAAGGTTGTCTACTTACACTCTACCTACAGGCTGCTACCTATTCGGCAATTATTAAGCGTAGAAGAATTTCATACCCCTATGAAGAAATGCCCACCAATGGAACTCAAACTTCACCGGAACTGAGAGGCAGTGTCAAAGCATCGGAGGAAGACACCCACTCCAACCAACAAGTGAGAATGTAACTTACTGTTAATTTAGGAAAAGCATAGCTTTTGTGCTACCGCACAAAATAATTTCGTCACACGGCAGAAACGCCCGTGAGCTACAATTCGAGATTAAGCGTTTGCATATGTCGGGCTAGACACAATAAGATATAATTATTAGGTCTATAAAAGTTCTAAATGATTTGATTTCCAACTGGCTACAGAAGACACCCACTATTCAGATCAGCAGATTGAAAAGGGCGACCGCGACCTTTGCCGACCTAACAACCACAAAGACCTTGTATAATAATAAGCAGGAGATACGAACAGACCATTCACCACAGGTACGTAAAATTGTTGGATAACTAGCGACAAACCAGCAAGATATAATATGTTTACAATCGCGCATTCAACGCCTCGTTGCATGGATATATTATAAACTCTATATAGATGCATGCTTAAACATCTCTCTACTGCACAATCAAGTACTATTACATAACTCATTCCGCCTTGATTCTGCACCTTACGCATCTGCTAATGTATTATCCTGACAAAAGCGAGCAATTTAGATCTACTGGTAGAAGACAGTTAATGTATAGGTCACGCTTGCACCTGCCCCTGTGGTTCGATTCGTATAACTCAGGCCACGGAAACAGTGGACATTTCTATCGGCATGGTTATGTGTATTGTTCTTGCGATTTTTTGATATTCCATTTTAGGTGCATTTGTGCGCGAAACGTAACATAGGAACTAGATCTGATGAAGATCGCTCGTTCAGACGCTCAGTAACTGGTGATGGCTTACAGCGTACTAGCCAACTGTCTTCGACTTTAAGTCCTAAGGTAACTTTTTACAACAATTCGTCATCGATTACGAAGTGTTTTAGTTTTCCTGGTTATTCGCATGTTCCATGCTATAGGCTAGATCT
This sequence comes from Varroa destructor, assembly GCF_002443255.2. Taxonomy (NCBI): domain Eukaryota; kingdom Metazoa; phylum Arthropoda; class Arachnida; order Mesostigmata; family Varroidae; genus Varroa; species Varroa destructor. The sequence goes on along the minus strand of NW_019211458.1, from coordinate 20,919,527 downwards.
CATAATATCCAGAATCCAACTCAATAATCATGCTGGTTTTACATTAAAGCCAACTCAAAAAACAAATATTTCAATTGCGTTCCTAAGAGCGCATTTCGTAAGAAACTTGATAATCTTTTTTGCAGAAGTTTTAAAAAAATATAGACTATACAAAAAGATGATGGCATTTTTATGACTAATTAAGCATTTAATATTTTATGACAAATATGATAATTCAAGGAGCTCAGAATACTTCAAAATTTTTTTAGGCTTAGATTATAATTAGCTCCACTGGTATCTGCATTATTATCTTACAGGTAGTGAACGGGAACGCTGCAGTGGCAGTCTCACGCTTCATATTGTCAGGCAAATCATCTTCCCCGGTTCTCTCAGATTCCCAGGAAACGGTGAAAATAAAACCATTTAGGAGTATGAACTCATTAAGAAGTCCGCCCGAAGATTCTTCGAAGGTGCGCTGTTGATAGCTAATTCCACCCTACAATCACACAATAATAATATAGACAATTTTTAATAACTGCCTTATTATTATTTTTTGACTCAACGTATTAAGAGCATGGCCTTATTACCAGTATGCATGCAAAAGCTAGGCATGTACCATAAATTATTCCGTTCAACAGTTGTGTAACGACGCTCTTATGTGCAGCATCGGAAAAGTTTTATGAACGCCGTGTTATGTTATGAGGCCGTGAAAATCTGAACTTCATGCAAGTTATTGCCTTTACTTTGTGAATGTGATCCTTAAAAGTGTTTTCTCGATTTAGATGTGGAATAAAGCCAGGTGAGAAATAAAAAGCTAACTTTTAATTTTGACTTCATAATTATTTTGTTAAACATAGACTTTATAATCGTGTTGTTTTACAGTGCGCAAGACGTACTCAAGGAAAAGATAACAAAAGCAATACGATAAGTTCGTGTCAATTAATGAATAGTGCGTCATCAAGTTGTTCAATCAAACCTCAAGAGATGTTACAGGTAAAAGGATCTAGGAGCAGATCTTCAGCAAGGAGTCTCACCCCAGAATCGGCTTTTTCAAAGGTTCGTGTCATTTTATAAATGGGCCTTGTATATATTCGCTGTAATGCGGTCGTCAAATGCGGATGGTGAAGTTTGAACATGACGAGTCCTAAGCCAAATTTTAACGCACACATATGTCGCTTGTGTACGCTTATGTCGTTGTCTTAACTCACAGAGGGAAGATTTCAGCATTGGAAGTTCAGACTGGAAATAGTAAACAGTCGAAAAATTAGTCAACTGCTGACGAATTTCTTCAGTGTTCGTCCAAAAATTACTGGACTTATAGCACGATTCTTTACGCGGGTGTTATGCTATTATTGTCGTAGGTGGAACATAAGAACTTATTTTCTTTTTCGGTAAAACAGTTTCACAATAATTTATTACACTTGGTATTAAACCCTTAGCCGCCCGAACTACGCCGTTTATGCCGTAACTCTGTAGCATATATTTTGATAAATTATTCACAAAATATTTACTAAACGCAGTGGCACAGCAGCTAGAAAAGCAACGCGAGACGCAGTGCAGGTCATTGGAAGAAACGGGCTGAATAGATTTTACGGAGTGGTGCTCCTTTTGTTCTTCGAAGAGGTGAAAGTACATCACTATGTAAGCTACGTTTTACTCATTCCTTTGAATATTTAGTTTTTGATGGTGATTTATGCATGAAAAATTGGTTTTCTTGCCTATAACTTTAGAAAAGCGGGCCGGCAAAGTTTTTGCCATCCTAACAAGTACACTATTGAATCTGACGACAGCGTAACATGGTGTTTATGTATGAACAGCTGGTTTCAGTCTCCTATGGTGTGCGGCACAAGCTGCTGGTCACGGCTTAAGACGTTTGTTCTTCGGTCTTTTTATGAAGACTTTAGTTATTTCCAATATGCTTTTACTTTTATTTGAAATTTCTAATATAAGTCGTTTTTAATCAATGTTTATTCAACATTAAATACGAGCGTTTAACGTGGCATGAGATAAAAAAATTTATTCGCGCGTTGTTAGAGACCAATGCGTCAAATAAACGATCATGCGTGTTCATGGCGGTAAACAGCAATATCCCAGTATGCAACTGACGTGTCATAACACAGAGTTATGCGGGTGTTGAGCGAGCGTGTCGCCCATGCGATACGCCTAAATACCTCTTTAGTCTTTGATCTACTTTAGCTTTTCAAAAAAAGTCTGACTAAAGAGGTTCAGATGCAAGTAACTTTTTGTGAAATGGCGTTATATTTACATTGGTGCTACCTAACATTCGCATGCGTATCAACTTGGCTCAGATAGGTTATGGTAGCCTATGTATACCTATATCGCAATCTTTCTGCACATTTTGCCAAACATAACGACGCGCCATTTTATGTCTGTTGAAGCAGTTTTTCGAAATGTAAAGACGGCGTGCATCATGTGTTTGTACACAAATCTTATGCAAGTCCAAGACTCCGTGCATCTGGCCCGGCACCTTTTTTTATTTCGACTTTCAAATAAGTCTCTTTCTATGTTTTAGCAACCCATAGGCTTAAATTCTGATCGTGATTAAATTTATTCTCAAAAAATGGTTAAATGGCCAAAAACAAGCGTAAGAAGTTGGTGTTTTGCTTTATGCCGAATGGAAGATAATTCTGGATTAAACCTGATTTGGTTTATTCAATCTAGTGAATGGTGACAATAGTTAGGTTAAAAACGACTGCTTTGATTCTTCGCACTAAATAAGCTAAAGAAGTGTGGAAAAGTTATTTTTCCATGCGTTTTGCAAGTTTATCAGAACTGTGCTAAACGGATGACATTTTGAGTTCGGGGTTCATTAAAAGCCATACGTGGGTTGACGTACGGCGACTTACGCCACGTCGCCACAGCACAACATTATCACAAGACGATCGCAACACTTGCATCCGCATGGGTTAGTATAGTACGTAGAATCTTAAAAACCTGCTCTTTAGTATTTTGCTTTGTAGTATATTTGCTTTGTAGACAATGACAGTCTTTTATGCAAATATCAGTCGTCCCGAACTTGCATCGGTCGGACTCCACATCGTGGCCACATTGCAGACTGATTGGGTCGACTATAAGTGACATGTACATGGGATCAATCCCCTCGACGCGCCGTGGTTGCGTTTAAGGGTCTACCTTTTTCATTTATGCACTTGCTGAGCGCAAAGTTCAAAACTGCTCTTTGAGTTTGGTGCAGACCTACTGCTGCTTGGAAAAATCTTAGAAGGCTTCGCCTGAAAAGTTCAGTCAATCAAGCTCACTTCCACCTCGCTACATTTTTTCATTTGGGATGAAAGTCATTCTCAAGGCTGCGTCAAAAATGTGCCATCTAGCCACAATTACTAAGGTGTTGAACTATAAAAGTGCAACAAAAATTCATTATCTGATATCTCCCGTCTGTGTCCTTATTTCATTAATAGTCAGATGTTCTTACTGCTGTGATGCTTCCATTGATCAATTTACAATATCGGATGGATGTTTGGGTTATTGCTGCATTAATCTATCGAACATGTGGGAGTAACACACATATACAGAGCTGAGCGTAAATAATTATGAAAAGCATAACAAATGTGAGCAAAATAATTCATTGCTCCGATTTTATCGACTTCGGTTATTAAACTGATAGGACCTGATCTTTCGTTTACAATGTAATACCTGAGGTTTATTCTGCCTCAACTGTAAGGTTTTTCATATGAACCAGGATCGGCTTTATCCTTTTTTATACTGAAAGCTAAGCTAGAAATATTTGAAAACTTTAGTATCTACATCAATAGTTTTTAATTCCATTTTACTAAAGAGGTAAAAGTCAGACTTCAGGAGTTTCTAGTGGTTCTTTTGAAAACTTTAAAAAGTCTCAATAATTTCCTAGTAAGCAATGGGTTATTCCAAAAAAAGCTGTATAGTTATGGTAGTTTCTTAAAAAACAAATGATACTATATAGGCCTACTACTCTCAAACATAACAGTACTAATTACCTGATTCAAAATAAAATAATTTCTTACATTCAATTGTAACAGAGATACAGGACGTTCTTTATAAACTAGAATAAATTCGAGATTGTTTATTCATAAAGGCATTCATAAGGAGAAGCAGTTTTGGTGAAACCTTTTCCATGCATCGATACCTCTAAGGGACGTTTTTATTCGATATAACGAATATTCGCTTCAATCACGGCTTCCATTCAGCTATAAAAACAAATAAATACATAAGCGGCTCACAAGTAATTTATTAAGCGATACGATGAGTTCAACAAGTTTAAATGTCAGGCAAATGTAAACCTGAAAAATGCAAACGCTTGTGAAGATATAAAACAGACTAAGTGCTGGAGCTTATTTAGACTATGAAATTGACTACAGATATTATGCTTTCGAAAACAGCTGTTGAAGTCAAAATTCCGGGATTATCAAGTTAACCTTTTGAGCTATTCTAGTGAATTTTCTAGCCCGTTCAATACGGTATCTACTAGGACCTTCCTTTTTACCTCGTACAAATCTTTCTCGAATTTTTTTGGAAATCGTATACGCACTGGCACAAGGCAGACTTTCAACTTCCAATAAGCAATGAGGTTAATTATTTCGGGGGGGTTCGATGCAAACATACTGGAACACCCAACTCATATTCCCAGTACGAACCTCCTGTCTCTGCCACGGCAAATTCGTGGTTTTGTTTTAAGATAAATTGATTTTCTTCTACTCTCAAGAACAGCGGGTGAACGTATACAGAGGCAACAGACTATATCTTTTTCGTTCACAGTCTTGTATCAGTATTTCGTAACGAAACCTAAACAACAAAGTAAATGTTAGATAAAATAGCTTTATAGTAAAATACTTGCAGAACCAGCTTAAAATGTTTCCCGAAAAATTTTACATTAAATGGACAAATACATGCTAAAAATGTAATTTCTGAGTGATCGATAACGTTTACAGCGTCTGCGAACTCCGTCATTTCATGGCACGAGATTAAACGGGGATCGTCTGAAGCAACAAGATATCCAGCCATTGGTAAGCTATTTTGTGCTTTGCTTTAGGTACGTAATATCTAGCCTTGTGCCTTTTCTTCATGGAGTGTAATGACTACACACCAGAATGCATCCATTTGTGCAGATTTTTTTTTTCGATCTTATTTTAGTAGCGTTATACTGATGACAAGTACTTTGTCCCTTTCGTGATGATAAACTCTTTATATAGACACGAACCCAGACTGTGATACCCTTGAGTCCAACCTCGGTTCTAATGCCACCTCAGTCGGTCAGGACGGGAGCTCAGAATCGTTCTGCCGAACGCAATCATAGTTCACGAAAAGAATCGTCAGCGGACCTCCAGGCATCTTCGGAAACCGGAGAGAAGTATAAGGAGTGGTACGCTCTCCTCGAAAAAATTCGCGTAAGCATCAAACCAAGTGCTATACATAATAAGTTTTACGATATCATATAGAACTATCAATAGATATACACGGTTTGAATAGTATTGGCTTGACTGTTGAAAAAGATGCCTTGTCGGCTACCCTCGAGCTACTCAAATATCGTACGTCATGTCGTCGGTATCTAAAAGGAGCGCGTTTCTCTATTAAAAACGATTAGTCCACTTAAGGCCAGCACAGCAACTTCGATGAATAGCAAAAGCAATTGCAGCCATTAGAGCACGCACGATCAAGGAACAAAAAAGATTTCTCTCTTTCTCTCTTGCTCTATATATATATATATACACATGATGACAACAAAAATAGAAGTTTATTTTGGCGCTTTAAATCAGCCATACGCTCGAATCTTGATAATTTTAAATGTAAGCAAGTGGTCCACTATCCTACCACTAATCAGTGTGCATATATTTTTGCATTTTTCAGATCATGAATCTTTAATAGTCAATCATCAATGTAATACATTGAAATCCTGTAACCAAAAAAAGTTTTTCACTCGATGTTACCAAATGCGGAATATGAAAGAAATATCCAGCAGATGTACAGTACAGTTTTTGCTAAGCAACACAGAATTTATGCCAAACGAGGCCATAAGCAAGATTTTTTTATCACACGTGTTAAGCCAATGTGAAATGCATATAGGAGACTAAAAAATATTGAATAATCGACAAGTTTATATGGTCGAACATGGCCCAACAACATCCTGATAGGCACTAATGATGCGTATGTATATATATATATATCATGCATATTATTGAATAAATTCGCGAAATTTGGAAAGCAAAGTCTCTGTTTGCGTAAGATTAAACGGTCTATTTATTTAATAAATGACTGAATTATGGTGTAAAGTTTGCTCAGAATACATTTGACAAAAGGGGCGTGTAAAGCAAAGTTTAACTTAAAAAGTATTCTTAAATTACCGAATATATTACTGTAAAGACATTTTGGCAATGCCTGTTTTTAATTATCATTCTCCAATCCACAAAACTAGGTACGGATAGAGACGGCGTCGTGCTTCCACTTAACATTTGACTACACAGCTTTTTAGCGTTATTGCATAGCGCATATGTTATAGCACCGTGCAAGGGCAATGAACAGCTCTTACGCCTTTAACAGAAAATTTTCTGATCTCTGTTGTTTTGCTAATCTTAAAGCGAAACTCTGATCGTGCAAGATTCGCCCCTATCCATCATAAATACTATTTCTACACTTAACAAATATGCTTGATAAACAATTATTGGTGAAACGCTTTCTACAACTGCAATGCCTGGGATAAGAAAAAATCATTCAAATTGCTTTTGGCACTCAATTAATACACATCCAGATGTTTGTAATCGTTCATTTATCACCTATAAGTTCCCTTGAAGAACATCTTCAGCTGACTCCCAAAGCTAGAAACAATTGTTTATCACTGTTGGAACAGCCGATGGACAGCGAGACATTTTAATATTGTTAGGCCAAAGAATTCCTTGGTGATATTAGGTTCTTTATGCAACCGTTGCATGATATATGATGGTACGACAATTTCCCCCTGTTGAATACACGACCACAACGCAGGCTCACACGCTATCTGCTCAGAACCGAGTTTCAAGGAAAACATCTTTGCCACAGTATATTGCTTCAGCTGAAACACCTGCAACATTTAGAACGCAAGGTGCACACCAATGAGAAGAACGTAAACGTTCGCTTGCAGTGTTACTTCGTTACTGTCGAATGAAAACGTAATTTTTTCCAGCTGCAACAACGTTGCTTATCGGCTTATTTTCGTACTGTACAATCAGTGTTTTTCAGCCGTATTTTTTATCTGTTGGTCGCTTTTGCCAACTATTAGAATCCTAAATGTTCTCGTACCTTGGGTTGATCAGGCTCGCAAAAATTAAGCATGGTGAACAACATGCTTTCCAGCAACTGTTTTGCCATTTTCGACCCCGACATGTTCTGCAGGTTTGTATAAGGCTGGTCAAAAATGTAGATATCTGCTTGTTGAGCGAGTTTCGAATATATTTCTGTGGCTACTGTATACAAAGCCGGTATTGACGGACGACTCAGATTTTTTTCTTCCACGATATATTGCTGAACTTCGTGCAACGTTCGATGGCGGTCCATCACAGCGTATGTGACATATGGAAGACATACGTCTACAGCGGCTATCCTATTCAAGGACTGTAAAAGGATAGGTCAGAAAGAAACAGCATCCAAATATCTCGAACCTCCGTTTTCGATAACAGCACAATAATACATAACTACGTTAGAAATTAAGGGATATTGATGATATAGATATAATACCGAGTCAGTCAACGATGACGAAATATAGCAATTTAGAGTGTCCCTATCTCTCTGCAGTACTTTATACTAACCACGTGATTTTTATTTTTGACTAGCGACTTTTTAAATGCAGGACAAACTGAAAAAATATATAAGATTATCACAGCAGACGTACAGATATGTTTTGGAAGAGCCACATTCGCAATACCACATACCGTTCTACAAAAAAGTTTAGAAAAAATCGTGAGAGTACAGAACTTACCATTATCCGTTTACTTGAAATCGTGGGGTTCAAAGCCGAATGCTTTGCTGAGGGTTTGTTTTCTTTTTTGTTATAGAGCACATAGTCGCAGAACTTTAGAAGGGAATTCGATTTAACACCTTTAAGGCTAAAGACTGATTCCAGAGTACTAAATGGACCCTTCAAATCGCGTTCATGAACTACCCGCAAGGAAAGCGATGGCGCCAGTAGCTTTCTCAGCTCCGCTTCGGATGATTTGTTAAGCACGTCCAACACCTATTCGTCACAGTTTTATCATAGTTATTATTTTACTGTAGTAATAGTATTATTTCCATACAAAGGTATGCCTACAGATTGGTTCTATTTAATTGCTTTCGGCACGCTTTTTCAGCAGTTTCTGAGACTACCATAATAGGTACGAAGTAATCCGATCTTAGCATTAACCGACAGCAATGCACGTAATGTTTTACATTAATATTATAATAATATATACGGATAATTACGCTAATTGCCAATAAATTAATAAACAAGTGTATTGGTATATTTAAGTAACTTGAATGCTTAATTATTTGCTGGGTTACTTCCTATGCAATAATGTTTTGCATAATCTTCGACAAAAGGTCACTTGTCTATTTGTATTTTACCTCGTATTTATATAATCAATGTTTAGTTGTTTCTATGTAGGCGGTTCACGTTGTTAGAAAAGAAAAAAGAAAATAATAGTAATTATAAAACCATGCCTTGGAAAAAATATATAGATTTTCTTCAGGGCAAGTTTCTCCAAAAATCTGCAAGTGATATTACAAAGTAAAGACAACGATGAAAGGCAGACACATTACTGAGCTTTTATAAATGAATTTTCGATCTTTTGCCGATTATGAGCTCTGTTTGCATAGTCTTTTGATATTCTATAGCTGTTTCTTTGGAGAAGCGACTTCGGCGTAGTTAATTATTGATTCCCAGGCAGCTCAAGTCATTTGGCCGACTATCTCAATGTATAATACTAAACGTGCAATGGCAGATTTTCCAATCTGATCACAAGCGTATTACAGACACCCTTAGCAAAGTCACAAAATGAAAAATTGCTATGAAACATTACAGATGTCCGAAAAAACGACATTACAATTGCTTGGACATGCCAATCCAGTTTTCATTTAACCTTAATAATGGTACCAGCGACGCAATAAATGGTGTGAATAGATATAGTAGAAGAAAATACCTGACATTGTTGTTCTTTAGTGTAAGGCAGCAGATTCGTGCTGTGGATGCCGCGCGCCAGTGAATTCGTAAGAACCGAAAGAAGTCTCTGTGCGAGCATAGTGCTTTTCGTGGATGTCGCGAATATACGACAAGCACTCTTCAGTGTCACCTTAATAACCGCAAACTCTATAAGGTACTACTCATCAATGGGCTATGATTTATTGCACAACATAAATATTACAGTAGAGCTAGTACGCTCAACATTGGGATGAACCCTTTTGTTTACCGATGACCCTGCAGCAACAACATCGTTTTTATTGACAAACGGCTAGCAGACGACAAACGCGTTCTCGATCGAGCAACAATCAAATGATAACGACAATTGTGGAGTGGTGAAAATTATTTTTTCACCTATTTTTTTAGGTATTTTGTCCTGTTCTATAAATGGAACAATTGTAACGCAACTTAATGTCTACGCTCAGCTAGAAACATCTCGAATGCTTTATTTAAAAAAAAAATGTTTCTGTTCGTTAGCGTATTTTGAGACCGAAATAAAAGTGGCTCCGATCCCTCCATTTCGCAATTGATACGCTACCTTAATGGAAGAATTCACACAAATCTCGCTAGTAATTGTTAAACTATTATATTACACAAATATACATGTACAATCTGTTTCTTTTGTAAAACCAAGTCGGTGTTCATTCGCCGGTAAGATTCGTAAGATAAAATAGTTGAAAAGTAAATCGTTACATTTTTAAGGGAAAAGGCCAAAGTCAATTATAAGATGTACCGTTTCTTCGAAAGGCATTCTTGATTTGATTTTAATCCATGTTGTGCCATAACCAACTTAATGGACAAAAAATGGTTTTCCCAGCCAGACAATGTTTTGCCATGAATAAAAAGTAAAGCGAGTAAGAAATAACTTTCTTCTTTGGCACAATTGTAAATCAATATAAGGTGCTCCAGTTACTCGCAAGTATGCAAAAGTTTGGAGCGTATACGACGGTGCGGACCATAGTCACCTTGAATTGACTTTCGGGGTAAAAGACCCACACGTTTAGGTAGCGCTTGAGAGCAAATTATTGCCGCAACCATTATTCTTTTACGAACACGGCCTACTTCTTGTATGCTTACTTGTATGCCATTGCAGCAACTCGAAATCTCCTGTTTAAGATATAGCCAATGTGGAATAGGGTTTATTCAAAATGCCAGCAGCGATGTGAATACTGGATTACACGCTGAAACAGCCAAAACGCACTGGTTGACAATGCCTGCGCCTTTTATTACGGTAACTAGTTCTTATCGCGGCCACGGATGTTACTTGGTGCCGCAAACAACGTATTTCGCGGTGTACGTAGTATCCACCGTTTCCTTTATCGCAGGTACGCACATCAGACAAAGTTCTCCTTAGAAACCAGAAGTTGCTAGTTTAAAGCATATGACACAGCAAACATTACGTTGAGACGTAAGCAATGAATTATAAGTAAATGAAGCCATACTATTTTTGTGTCGCTTCGTCTTGGTTGCAACCATCTACGGTGCTTTATGTGTTTACATACCAACTTTGTGATCCAAATAAAACTATACAGCTTAAGTAGCTCCTTTCTCCTGTTGAAGACCTTGAATATAATTAGGATATTTTATATCCCATTCTAGCCCTATTCATCCTGTTAAGGGTTGTCCTATCATCAGTATTGAGCTGAATACATTGGCGCGCACGCTAGCTGCAGCGAAGCTTTTAAATAGAGAAAATATCCACAATTTTTCTTTTTGAGGTGAGAGCTGCCTCAGGGAGAGGGTAAGCTATGACACGGCTGCCTATACTAAGCGACAGGGGCCTATCGTCGCGAACAACGATAGCGGGGAACGGAAAAAGGGTTGACGGATTTGTCCCCCTTATTCGGGCTACCCGTGATGGCGCAATGAGTAATGTGTTTGCCTACTCAACTTTGGGACACGCCGTAGTCTTGGTTTAAACCCGGGCGTAGACTCACTTTGTTTCATACTAGGACTCAGCCCTCTAAGGCAATGTTTAGCAACTTATATATCGGATGGACAACAACATTGTGGATTGAACTACAGCATCGTTTAGAAATCGTACTTGTTTTGGTGCTCAAGATGGGCATCTATAGAATTGTGACCTGTGTTTGTCTTGAGGATTAACGTCTGTTTCGCTTGGCCTGTGCCAAAGGGAGGCAGCGGTCTGTCGGACGGAAAAGCGCCCAGCTACACATAGTATACCGACTTTTGTTTGCTGTTGGACTGGAGTGACGATCAAACTGACGTGCATGGGAAACTTCGAAATAGAGGTTTCTTTTTTAAAATAGATGTAAATATATCCCATACGTTCCCAATATGTTGGATTTAATGCGTTAGATAGCTATATAGGACACGGCGGCGCAGCGGTGGCACCAGACCACCGGAGCAGTATATATAATGTTTGCACTGCTACCGCTGAGACAAAGGCTATCATGTTGCAAACCAAGCTTAGAATAGAGCGGGCTTTCGGCAGTCTGGCTATATTATCAGCGCCATGCTATACTACGAGAATACCCAGCTGACTTTACCCCCTGTTTTCGGTTTTGTCTAAAAAAATAGGTGACAACACAGGACGTTTATCTTCGACCATGACGGAACACGACACGACTAGCATAAAGGTATAAAACGTTTGTTAAAAACCTCTGTTAGGAATAGGCTATATATAGGGGAAAGTGGGTTGAGATTAAACACTTCTATTTTGAAGGCCCAAAGAATATGGTGTACAAAATATATGGATTTAATTTGGTATGCGTGTTATAGCCCTTTTATTTGACTGAGTACATATATATAAGCAATTATGTCCGAAATGAAAAAAAAACTTAGCTTCGTTTGATATTCAAGCGAGTTGAGACACCACATGGGGTGGGTTAGTACGAATTATCATCCAGTATATATCTCGATCATAAATTGATGTTAAGAGATTAATTTGTCTCCACATGTCCCTCTAGTGTCTACTGATTGATAGCACACTTCAGTCGGTGAAATTTATTGGGTACCATGAAAAGAATACGTTTCATTATTTTCTTAACAGATTGGCTATGGCGATGCTTTCAGGCCTCTTGTTTTATAAAGAAATTAGAAAACTTCGTGTAAAAGTAAAAACAAGATAAACTGAGATGAGGCGCTGCGACATCCCGGTGGCAGATTTGAATTGTCAGGTTGACGCGTGCTATGGATTTTAATGGCGAAATTATTGGATTTGGTCTAGTCTCTGAAAAAAGATAGCTACGTGTTGTATTTTTAAGTGCTCGATTCACTTATGATGTGGACAATCACACAAAATAATATTACTACTAGCAATACTATAAAACTTCAGCACGAGTGTGACGATGATTGCTACGCATGAAGACACGAGACAGATTAGAACGCCTGCCCCAAATGTTTAGTCACAAACGTCTCAACTCAACCCACTTAACGTAGCTCGATTTACCCAACGTCAACTTCTAACTAGTTAAAAAAAAATATATGAACTAGGTGAGTCGAAATCTGCACAATGCTACAAACGAGAAGAACGCGTGGTTCGACTAAAATGGATTATACGAACAAATCACGATGTATTATCGGATGACATGATTAAAAAAGATAATTTACGGCGAAAAAAGTACACATTTGCTTAAAATTGGTCAGCCGGTGATTTCGATTTGGTTTTACTTTGCGACGCCCCAATATGCTACGCTTGCTTCTTATGCCGCTTCCGTGATCGTTCCTCTGCAGTCTTGCAGCTCCTGTTGTCTATCAAGCTCTCATGTGCTTATGCGATGTAATTGCCTAATCGGTTAATCACAGACTTAATCAGTATACTAGAGACTATGTCTAGTTCTCGGCCAAGATGCTACAGCTTAACCAGTACAGAAATTGGAAGAGCGAATTGCGGTTTTCCAACCTGATTGTGGTTTATCTCAGTTTTCTGTTTCCTACCAGTGAGAACAGCCTCAATAGTTTGCATCTGACACAATCGGAAAGATACCCAGTAAGCGCTGCGGTTTTAGTAAAAGTCCTGCTTCGATACTGGTTGGCCTTAATTAATCACATTTTTATAATTAGCAAGCAAATTTAAGTTACATTTTCTGGCATACGGGTTTTTTTTGTGATGCACGTCGGAGTGAAAAAATGAGCCGAGTAATGGTTTGACACACACATTTCCCAAGGTATCAATATCGAAGCACAGACATTTATGAATCATTGTCTAGCTCGAACCCGCCTTTATGCCATTTGTCACCAGCTGCTCCCATTTCGTTGGTGCTGATCTCATACGGTTTCAACTAGCTTCAGATTAATTTTTCTTTATGAACTAGAGATGTTCTTGATGGGAAGGAAACGTTGTACAGCATTAGCTCTCTTTTCTTTATCATTTTAGATTACCCTATTAAGGATAGGTAATGGATAGATTGTCTCAAAATTACATCTGTTTCATTCCTTGATAGGAAATATTGGCGTACTGTCAAGTTTGTGAAGAAGACTGTTGGTTCGAGAGTAGGCGGGCCGAATAGCTGCTAAAGTATCCATGACAGATGGCGAGGAGGCGATCCCCACCGTATTACACTTGGAACACGTCTCGGTTGCAAGCGGCCTCGTCTAGATATTTTATCAGCACTGATAACAATTGACATTTGAGACTGATGATACAGTATGATTCTGGCGATTGTTTAGTTTCAGACCGTGACAAAAATGACTTAGTCGTTTCGAAGCGTGAATTTATACAAGGAAACTGCGTAAATTGCTTCCTCCATTCATTAAATCTGTCGCGGCCGCTGTGCATATGTCGGTGCATAAATAGTGTGTATAAAGAAAAGTTGCTCCTATTTAATAAAAGGTAATATTAAAGGGCGAATATTTATCTAGCAAGTGCAGCAGCGTAGGAAAGATACTTCATGCAATCTGCGGTGAATGCGAGGTGCTCCTGTAATTGATCGAAGAGGAAAATGGCTTTTCGCTTTTTATAATAAGCTTGAAGTGAAACCTTTTCTAGCCAATATGCTCGTTTATGAAGCCTCTCCTCTAATTTGTTTGTTTTACTACAATTTTGGAAAAATCTATAATCACTTCTCGCAACACGTAATTTAAGTAAGCGATTGTGAATGCTTGTGTTGCTGGAACTGTGCAAATTCTTAGTTACTGGAGGCATCCATTATTTTAGCCACAAGCATCCTCGAACTAATTCACTACTTAATTCAGTAATATATCAAATAAAATATTTCAGGATTAAGCGAACAAAATGGCAAATAACCTTGATGAAAATTTACGACCCACATTGAATCAACAGGACGTTGAGTTCGTTCTTGAGGACCAGTTTGGTATATCAAGAGATCGTGTCGATTCTGTAAAACTGCTCGCCGGTTACGATGACCAGAACTTCTATGTTAAGGTGATTGAATTTAAACCTTATTCACCCGATAGCTTTTTGATCAAATATACATTCAGTGCATTTAATTTAGAACCCGTGCCTCAGATTACACACAATTGCACACCTGAGCTGATTGGGATAAAATGCAGTGCGTTATAGATCGTTTAAAAGTATAGTTAAACCTTTATCGTTGAAATGGGTCTTTGTTGTTTGTAGATCTTGTTGATTACTACGAATGATCAGACAAATAACCAATTGTCTTGACGTTACAGCTAAAACCGGACGGTAGAGAGGTGCTGCTGAAGATTACAAACTGGCGAGACAGTGAAAACGTTCAGCTTATTGGTAACGTAGTTCCCTTTTCAACGCTATTGGCTATTCCCATTGTATGAGTACGTTCTCGGGGTCACTTCTTCGGCATTGCCCCCTAGGAATCTAGTCATGTTGAATCTTGCTAGACTGTTCTGTAGCGTGTGCACGTAGTAGCGAAGTTCGTTACGTATGTGCAGACTAGCGCTTTGGGTTCGAATCAAAAGGTCGATATACTTCACCTTGTGATGGGGGTCAGCCGTATGATAGAGCGTCTAACGCGTTTCTATTGTGAGTCTTTGAACTGTTTATACCTTGCGCCTGCGAAATTATGTAAACTACGTACATATTACGAATAATGCACACTTTTTGTGTGTACACTTTTTTAATGTGCACTTCTGTTTTGTGTAGGTGAGATGACCGAGTTAATGTGCCAACTAGGGAAATCTGTACCATGCTCAGTCCCGCTGCAAACGAAAACTGGTTCTCCTCTTGGCCGCTACGTTTACCAGGATAGCGAGAACCACAGGAGAGAATGTATCGTTCGCCTATTCAACTTTCTTCCCGGTAAGTGAACAAAAAGATGACCTTCTTGGAAAACTAGGCTTCCATTCACCATGGCTTTATATATTTAAAAAACAACGAAATAGCACAGCCTGAAGGAACTTGTTTGCTTAAATCCTGCAACTGGCTTTTAGCCTCTATTGTATGTTTATAAACTCACTCTGAATTATTATTACGATGGGCATCCAAGAGAGCCCAACAGTATACTTGGCTGCACTTAAGTCCCATACCGAAACTTGCAGGCAGGAGTTAGCCCCGATTTGAAGCAGTATTCTTTCTACACTATCGACCCTCTGGGTCTTGCTAAACTTACCCGGGTTTTTCTTTAGCAGTGCTATGAAATGGCATGACAACAAGATTCCATAATAACTACTTGTCTAACATTTACACCAAAAATGGCCGCATATTCATGGTTTTCATGGCAACGCAGGCAAAGAGCTGCCTGTATCACCTCCTCGGTAGAGCAAAGTTAACTGTATGAATATTCTGGTTTGTCAAATAGGCACCTCATCTATTAGCTGACGTTTGGAATTTGAGGTGACCAGGACTTTTTTGCATCCACTCAGAACTACAGAGTTTTTACAAAGATCCTCCGATTTGAATAAGTTCGGAAAATTCAAGGTTTGAAATATTAGTAACTGGAAAAAAGAATTTGTCAAACCTTTTTGATATAACAAAATGATTGATTTATTCGTGGCTGAGACAGGTACATACATTTTAGGTTTGTGAGATGTTTAGCACATGACGCGCATTTGTTAATTAAGTTGTTTCTAGCTAATAAGTATCCGCTCACCAAATATAACTCTTTGTTTTTTCTTTTCCTAATTGTAGGCAAAATTATGACACCGGGTACTATAACCCGTTCTCAAGCGTTCCAATGGGGAGATCTCCTGGGACGGATGCACTTAGCACTCGACAGTATGGAGTTTCCGACGATTTCTGAGCGGACCTTTATTTGGGCTTGGGAAGGGGTGCCTCAGGTGGGTCAAATCATATCTGATACAAATCACACGCCTGAAACTAACAGACAAATCACAAACATCTCTTTAGGTTCCCATACAATCACACACGAGCAAGTTTTGTAGAGCAGAACTGGTTAGAGATATTTTTTTCTGAAAACGTCCAATTCAGAGAGCATTTTTCCTTTCGATACTTAGAACCTGCACTATTGAAAGTATTAATTTATATAGAAAGTAGTAATTAAAAGCAACATATTGTTTACCTATAAAACGCCAAAATCATTCATGGCATAGCTGACTTCAACAATAGCATATTCACTTTAGCGATATATAATACAGTAAAATACGCTAAAATAAATAAAATGTAAAATACTTATTCGCAGTTTGATGGCACCACCTGACACAGTTAAAATAAGTTATTAGCAAGCGATGCCCTAACCTAAATAGATATATTATCCTAGCTCAGACCCAGTTGTACTTTAAATGCAGTGGAACTTCAAATACGCAAAAAAGTGCTACTTCAGTCATCTTGCATACGTTTTATAGTCGAATGCTGCGATAAAGCACACAACTTGTGTTTCATTAATCTCAGGTGAAGCGCTACCTGGACGTTGTATCTGACCAAGATAGAAAAGATTTAGCGCAGCATTTCTTCGATAAGTACGAGTATGAGATGTTGCCCCGAATGAGGCAATTAAAACGAGGTAAGGCAAGAGCGACAGCGTCAAATATGGACTTGACATATTTTTTAGGGCGTAGAATGACAGCACGCTAGAGTCAGTGTTTTTTGTTTATTTTTTGCGCTTTGCGAAGATCTGATACACGGGGACCTAAACGAACGTAATGTGTTGACGAATGCCGCCGGAGAAGTTTACGCTGTTCTCGACTTCGGCGACTGTCACGGCGGCCCAAGGGCGTGGGACCTCGCTCTGGTGCTCGCTTACCTTAGTCTCATGTTGCCCGACATCCAACGTGATCTCGTCAATTATCTCGGGGATGCGATCTCCGGATACGCAAAACATATGCCAAACGTTGTAAGAGATACTTGCGATGTGGAAACGCTTAAGGTAAGATGGAGATCATCCAGCTTGAAATAGAGTGCAGTCAGAAGTCAGCCAATAATTGCCAACTAGAGTGCTATGTGTCCATTAATGTTTTTTGCGTTTGGTTTGTTTTGCAGACTCTGATCTGTACTAGGCTGTGCCAATCGCTGGTGCTTGGGTTACAGTCATTCAAAGTCAAGTGTGACCCGTATGTGTTAACCACGCAAAAAAAAGGATGGTTCGTGCTGCGCCAGCTCCACTCGGAGACTCGACAAAATATTACGGACGTATGGAATAAGCTGCTTAAGCCCTACGGAATGATGCTTAAGGAAACAGCACACTGATACGGCGCGTCTTGATACGTCCATTGAAAATTAAAATGCATTCAGGCAAAATAACAGGAAAGCATGGTAAAAATGCGATGTGTACAGCAATTAATTCCATATCGTATGAAACCATTTCTAATTTTAACGCAAATAAATATAACAAAAATCTAAGTAAGTGTTTGTATCAAAGTCAAATAAAGTTATGACTTTCAAAACATAGGAATAACATTTTAGTTTTTTGTTGTGCTGAAATATCTATTGGAGCAGCAAAGCTAACATCGATCCATAAATGTGAATATGAATACGTTTGATTGACTTAGGTCCACACTGTATTAAGTTGTTGTCATATTTATGTCGAACGGGAAAGGTAAGAAGACGAAAAGAACAACTCTCTACCGTTTTCTACTTTACACTTTTAACTATATATATATATATATATATATATATATACCGGATGGCGCTTTACTATCTAATTATTGCCTAGTTAGCGGCAGATTTTGTTTTCGGCCCCATCATATAATACTTTGTATCAGAAATGAGAGCTGCCGTTCATGTCACAATTAACTTGCCTTCCAGATTGCCAAAACTTCCATAACGGATATCACAATTTTGCTTTGTGCACTCGAGAAAAGGACATAAACTTAAGAAATACAGGAAATTGTTAGTCTCTTTTTCAAAAGCTATTGACGTTCTACGCCGTGAACCATACCACAGAATTCCTACTGATACAGTTTAAATGTCATGAAAGTTTTTCGTGCAAAAGCCCTTTGAGTTTCTTACTTCACTTGAAACGGTAGCAAATATGACTGTAAGCGTCGGCGAACAAAAAGACACCGACTCTAAGCATAAAACAACGTATCAGCGTATAGATAGAACCGTTGCAACAGCTTTGTAATCATCATCCGTAAACGGCACTGACATAGTGAGATTAAAGGATTAGAAAACAGTTATCTATCTAAGATGAAAATTTATACAGTAATATCAATATAGCTAGTAGTTGACGTAACTAGATATAAAGGCGTGCTTGCTAATATAAACAGTATAATCCTATGTTGATTCGAACGCGTCCAATACAAACGAGATTCAGCTATAAAGCGTAGACTCCGTAGTACACGGAAAAAAGTACCGGTGTTATATGGCCAAGATAATAGTCGGTTACTGCATCGATCGCTTTGCAAAGTATCACCTGAATACTGCTAGTCAAAGCTGTCATTATAGCTTCATATATGTGAGCATGATAACTTCCTATGTAATTACTCATCGATTTTACATCGTCGAACAGGAATGATCGTCATTGTTATTAAGCATCTTGGATACAAGATATAAAACCTTCGTATTTGCACTCGTTTGAGAGAAACTGGTTATACATTACATTGTATCGGTATATATATATATAGGTACGGGTGTATGAAGTATGATGATTTTCTATTTTCGCTTAGTATTAAAGTTCTTAAAGGTATCCAAAAATCTGAAAAAATGTTTACATATCATTAAATCATTGAAACGTGCCCTCCACATTCTGATTTCATTCTATCGGTGTACTAGTTACATTTACAATTTTAATAAAGTATAAGGTTGTTTTGGCGAACCAGTTCTTTTTTCAGTTTTTTTTCAAAGCCAAAAAGGATAGAGATTTGCTACATGTATGGAACGATATGAATGTTCTGTGCAATATATGATAATAAATTCTGCTTTTGCAAATTAATTATTTCTAAATTTGAAAATGTACATAATCGTCAAATCTCAATACAGCTTTATTGTTACCATTCACATGTCTTCGTACATTGGAATATTTCATCGCATGGAGAGTTATGGCACTCTATATGGGATTAATGAATGTTCTACGATCGTGAACAAAATGTTTTAGGGGCCGCATGATCTGGGTGACCAATACGCCTCTCTGCGGGTGGGTTGCCATAGTAACAATAACTAATAAACATGCTAGCGCACCGGTTCAAATCTTAGCGTGGGCAAAAATTATCATATATAATATCTGAAATTGAAAAATAGGGTATTGTTATTTAGGTGAATAAATATATGGGAAAGACCGCAGGTGAGACAAACTCCCCGTTAAAAGCCATAGGGGCGAGTCCTTAATACTATATCGAAGAATAGGTAATTTCTGCTTATTCACGTAAGGGTAATAACTAAGTACTGAATAAATAAGAATTTTTTAAAATATATCAGTTTGCATCAATTTATTTCGTCCTCTTTTTCTTCGAAATAAACATTGCCATCTAAAGATGTATTAATGAAACAAAAAACTGAAACAAACTATACGGAACTTGCTATTCAGATTCTCAATATTCATTTACGATGAATTCTCTATACAACTACACAAATCCCTGGGCATCCTGTGCTTTAACACGACCGTCAACAATAATGACGTTTCTCTAATATGTACTTCTATGTATTATTCGTCAGAAGATAGCTTTTCGTCCATTCGAAAAAAGCAAAAATTTATAGGTATTAGCTATGACCGTATCTCCTGAGCTTCTTGTATACAGTATCGTATATGTTGTGACGCACGTTCATTGGGGAACTTTCAGGTTAGCCACTGAGCGGCAATGAGGCATATTCTGGAATGTCTAATAGTTTCGTTTAAATTGTGAGGGTTTTGGATTTGTCTCTCAGACACAATCGTTGGCATCTGGAAGATCACCAACATGTACGTTATAAGAATCATCAAGATAGAGTATACAAGTGATCGGCGGAAGTTCATCGCACTATAGAACGTGAACTCGACCGGTTGCAGAGACAAATCTGTGCTTAACTGAAGATAGCTGGCGACGGTTGTGAGAGGAGCTCTATCGGTGAGTCGAACTCCTCGAGTCTGTACACAAAAGAGTTCCCGTGAATACCAAAAATAGCTACTCTTCGATTGTTTGCTCATGTGAGCGATATTATCGGCCATCAGTCGGCGCCGCATGTTGCGCATTGTGTTATAGACGAGATCTCCACACCAAGTTATGCTCATTACGAAGTAGAGGGTAGAACTAAGGCTCAATATCATAGTGATCAACTCAATACGACTGACATCCTCCATGCTAAGCCACGTTATGAATGTTCCTAATTCTAGGCAGGCGCCAGCTGAAATAGACACAATCCATATAGCGGCTGACGTAGACCAGCGCTCATTAACTTTTTTGAAACATTCGTGCGTTCTCGAATATCCCAAGCGAAAGTTTGTTGAAGGGTGGGCATTGTCTCTACGTATCAAAGCTAACAGGCATCTCTGCTCGGCGAAATATTCGCACGCCACTAGCGGGAAAAGTAAATGACACACTATCTGTCGAAATACTTCCGATATGTAGGTATATTTTGGGGGTAAGAAGCTGTTATACGGCTCGAAGTCAACTTCTAGATAGCAGCCTAGGTAGAACAGGTTTGCTATGCTGTACGCGAAGAATCCCACCACTGAAATGTACATATACGGTTGCCTGAGAATGACACGAGTCGATAAACGCAACGAACAGAAATAGGCAATTACGCGGCAAAAATAATTTGCGTTAAAATAATATATTGACGCATAAGTTGTACCATACATTAGACAGGTTGTGTATATAGCTGAATTTAATGATAACAAAATCTGAACTAGGCTAATGATCCGCTGCAACAAACTATGACGATCTTCCATAACGATGCATCGTCATTCAATCAGCATCGTTGCAGTACCACATAGAGCGAATCCAAACGAAACGATGCGAAGCTATCGTAGAAAATGCGCATGTCTCGCATGCTCGTTTTTGGCTGGCTTTGTTCGACCGTTGTGTTGAACAATGGAAGAGCCAGCCTTGTGACGCGGCACGTAATGATAATTTTTCACTTTGTAATTCAAGCGTGAGGTAATGAGGTAAGTGGATCTGTCCGAGTGGTCAATTTCCTGCATAGCTACTTCAGAAGCATATCATACGCATACAGCATTATAAGTTACACCAGTAAAATGACTTCATGCGTACATGGTATTCTGTTGTGACAATAATTAGATGCTGCAGATGATTTAGCCACAGGTTTCAAGCTTTTATTACCAGCATCTATCTTCGCGAAAGACGCCAAAAGTGTTCCAATGTCGGCCTCAACGGGTAAGTACCGCATTTCCAGTTTGATGCAGAAGCATCGTTTGGTGCCAACGTCAAAGACTTTCGTCTTATCGAGATCCTTTAAGTCTTGTCGATATTCTGTTGTCAGAAATCAAAGGGTTTATTTCCGCAATCGATATGTATACACGGATTCAGTCTCTGCTCTTCTCAGATTTGTACCTAACAGCGCGTACATCGTTCTCTAAGTAAGCATTGTTCTGAAGAACGCCCCGGGTTCCAGATATCTTGTCGTGCTTGTTCGACATCACTCACTATTGTATACCGACAATGCATGTGCTGCTAACAAATCGCCTACCGTCATCCAAGGCTTTGCTGAGAACTAGTAGGAGAGGGCGGGATTTGTCCTTGTTGAAGCTGACCGTGTTCAGGACTACATAGGTACGAGATGTCGCACAGGTGGAGAGGCCACAACTAGTACCGTTAGGTTGTTAGCTTTCAACGAGGTTCCTATTGTTGCTTCTTAGTGATTATTTGGATCCAGTGTATATATGGACGTCGGTTAATGCTAACACACATACATATTTAGGAAAATTCGCTGAAAAATTTTGTTTTGCTAAGTCTGAGTTAATTTAAAAGCAAAAAAATTAAAGGAAGGCCAAGGAACACTCGTAATTTAAGTACTTTCGGACACAGTACAAAATCAAGTTCGATTCATACGTCGATATTTTTCACAGGCGACTACTTTAATTTTCCTAATTGTGTCACGCTTTTTTCTTGCATAGAATAATGATGTAAGTTGCTATGTCTAATTGTCTACCTCCTAATGGCGATGAATACACATGATAAACATAAGCAGTAAAATACTGCACAATGGAAAAAACGGCCATCATGTAATAAATGGTATTCTTTCTGAAATTTGCCTTTACACTGCTTAGTACAAGCGTCTGATAGTTTTATAAAATCGCCTACTACTCTCTTGAGTGGCATAATACGCTACGTTAATATATCTCATATTTATTAGCAGACCAATCATAGGGACGGAGTGGCAGAGACCAGCCTTATAACTAAAACTGTCCTATAAAGGGTTACAGCTTCCAACTTCGATATCAAAACGATCCGCCGATTATAACAGCTCATCATATGTCGGGTGTAGACAGTAGCAAACCACCGGATGAGTACCTGTGTTCAAGTCATCGATCAATAATATTCTATTCAATACAACATTGGCACGTAACAGCGACAACGTTCGTAGCTGGTAATACGCCAATCTCTAACAATAAATGTGAATGTGTTTGGTATATTAGAAAAAGGCCACCTAATGATTACGATAGGATATTTTCATGTCCAATAACATTCACACTTGAGCAAATGGCATATATAATTACGTTGATATGTCGTTCTCCTCGCAAGCCGTAATCAATTGCTGTAGTTTTTCTTACATAAAACTATTGAATCACAATTTTTCAGTAGCTCTGGCCATAATTCAAGCGACCTATAGAATCTTAGTACTGCAAGGATTTTCAAAGTAGAAAAACGTACGTTAATCACATGGCTCATATCCCCCAATTAAGTTTACGATCAGTGCTAGATTTTTAAAGACAGTAGGTTTTTTTTTAGAGCTGTTCTATTTTTTTAGCCTATTATAATATAGATTAGTACATGGCAAAAACGTTTCAATACACTTTTCCGGGCCTTAAATGATCCATATTGCTTCTCGTTCGTAATAGGAATTTAGTGTTAAACAAGTCTCAAAGCGTTTAGGAAATGACTTTGTGTAATTACACAATTTGTCAACCATTTGTCAATACAGCTGTCTCTGATTTCTACTTGAGAAATGTTTTAATGCAGATGCTTCCGAAAATTACAGACATTTTTTGGTTTAACATGGCAAGTATTTCCCAGTGGCCGGTGCTTGAGGTTCCCGCCAATAAAATTGAATAGTTGTTTGTTTGTTTTCATACGAACACCTTCTCGCTCTTTTATAGGCAAGGGATCGCAGTTTGAACCATATTCTGCAAGAAGAGCAGTTCGAGCGGGCTCGATCACTTAATCAGCGGCGTTGCCTAAAAACAGACTTGGCAGCTAATTTGACATGTGACAATAACGGTGTAGAAATTTCTTGCTGAACGTTGACAAGCTCGAAAACGGGGTGAAGTGATCGGAACGAAACTGTGTGCCGCCAACTGTAGCAAACAAAGGTTAGTTTAGTACGCTCTGCCTTGCTAGGGACTCGAGCACAGTCAGGACTTGCCGACGCTCGTTAAGGCAATATAATTGAAAATAAAATACTTATATAACAAATAGACATTTATCCTTCACGAGGTTCCACTCTTTCTCCTTCGTAAACTATTGGCGTGCAAGATTGATACATCATAGAATTTACAGTTTAATGCAAAAGTTTAAATCTGGTATAAGACCGCCGTGGTTTGTTATTAATTTCAGCTTTACTACGTACATATTCAACCATATAAATACAGTACCAGCAATATTAATAGTGTACCGTAAAAAATCTACAAAAGATGCATGAGTGGTTGTTTTAATAAGCTCTGTTGGTAGAGCTTATTAGCTTATCAGAGAAAATAAGCATTGCCAAGCATTTACTCACATGGCGTGTTCTACGAAATTTATCAGTATTGAAGCAAATTCTTGGTTAGAAAATGTTTAATCCCACACAACTGAGATAGCTATTTACATACATACATGCATACACAAGGTACAATGAGATTTGTACCTTTATAAGCTTCCTTGTTATTCTTACCAAGATATTCGGATCGTATGTTTTTTTCTTTCACGACACGGTCGATTTGTGACACCGTTGCGTCTTGTCATTCATGCAGATGTCTGGAGGCAATAGCGGTGGCGTAGCGATAACTGGTACAGGGGGTGGAGGTACCTCCACTTCTGATAGTATCTCTGTGGCCGTTCGAGTAAGACCTGCTAAAAGCGTATCTGATCCAGTCGAATGGATCGTTCAAGACAACGTGATCTACGGAGCGCAGCCCGAAAATCAACACAACGTATTCGCGTTCGGTAAAATAAAAGATTCGAACTAAACCACAAGAAGCATTTTTCTATCAGTCTGTAATATTCTTTGCCATCAATCGAAGATCGATCTTCTGATAATTAAATTATGGTGGTTTCCACAGTAGATAGAACTTGCCTATGACTCAGCTTCTAATATATTTGCAGAAAAAAAAAACTTGCTGATTTTTGGTATTGCGGGTCAAATCACTTAGAAGCCATGTTTATTTAACTGTTGCAGATGAACTGCAGGAAGTGACTTGGTTCAAAGAGATACAGTAGAGCTTGATAGGGAGCTACAGTGACCGATTTGACATAAGTTGTAAAAAAAGAATGCATTTAACACAAACGTGTTTATCTCGTTTTGATGATTATGTAGACCATATCTTTTCACAGGAGACGACCAACACTAATGTCTATGAAAAAGTTGTTGGCCCGATTATAGAGTCGGTCTTGGATGGATACCATGGCACCGTGTTTGCTTATGGACAGACTTCGTCAGGAAAAACGCATACGATGATGGGCAACGATGCCGACCCCGGAATCATCAAAAGGGCAATTGCCTACATCTTTGAACGTATACATAAAGTAAGCTGCTCAATTCGTTTCGGATTCTGGTAGACCCATTTATAAAGTGCTGTTATCCTGTAGTTGGAAGTTTTTGACAGTACCTTCTGGGGTGACGACGTTTCTAGATATTCTCTTGGTAGGAATAATGCGTTCTATCGATCACTTTGAATGCCGTCATTGTATATTAGTAGTATCTCCTAGTGTCCTATAAACTATAAGTAGTAATGACGAGAGACAAAGCAAGCTAAACTAAGGGCACACAGTGTAAGTGTGCTGCCTTAAGTCTACGGAGTTTTTGAATGATGAAAGCAATTGTAGTTACATTTATCACTCATATAGTTTTTTGAATTCATATTACTAACAGGATGCCGATCGCGAGTTTATGATTCGGATTTCATATCTAGAAATTTACAATGAGCAGATACGTGACCTGCTTAATCCAGCTACGCAGTCGTCGGCGCTCCAGATCAAGGGCCCGGACATGGCCGTCTCTGGACTCGTGGAACAGGTCTGTCGTGATGCCGATGAACTGATGAAATGGATGCTAGCTGGAGACAAGAACCGTCAGGTCGGATGCACTAACATGAACGAGCGTTCGTCCCGATCACATTCGATATTTCGTGTAACCCTCGAATCGTCTCATCGGGACGCCGTCGGGAATAAACGTGAAGGCGTCACTATCTCCCAATTAAATTTGGTAGATTTGGCTGGTTCGGAGCGTGCAACGCAAACCGGCGCTACCGGAACGAGATTACGTGAAGGTTGTCACATTAACACATCGCTTACCGCACTCGGCATTGTCATTCGAAAATTGTCCAAACAAGAGAAACACATAAATTTTCGGTTAGTTGTTAAACGAATCACGGTTACCTAACGAGATGCATTTGAATGAAGTCTTCATCTTTACTATTATCTACTTATATTTTCCGAACCTTGGATTATAATTAATACAAGTCGGTTTGCTGTGCATCCAAAACAAGTGTGTATATCTAAAAGGTCTATTGGCTTTTTTAGGGATTCAAAATTAACCAGAATTCTGCAGAATTCCTTGGGCGGCAACTCCCGTACGGCTATCGTGTGCACGATATCGCCATTCGATTACGAGACAAGTCTGTCAACGCTCCGTTTTGGATCTGATGCTAAACGAATTCGCAATAAGCCTGTTATCAATCAAGTGCTATCGGAAGACGCCAGCCTTTTGCAAAAACGGAACAAAGAGATTGAGTCACTTAAGGCACTCATTTGTGTTAGTATCGAATGGTCACAATTGAATGCACTTTTGACACTTTCGATCGACCTGATCTATATCATTTCATAGAATAGGTATTTTCAACGCCCCTCAAAAAGATAAATGAAATCATCTAGTTTGAACCAAGTGTGTCGCAAAAATAGATAGAACATATCCCTGCAGGCTCCTTTTCCTTTATACGGTTAGATTTTCTGAAGGTCTTATATTTTTGTTTATTCCCGTTAGTGATACCTATTTATTAGAGTTCGTAGGTGCATTATGGCAATTGCCGACCTTTCTGTGCTTTGTGCAATTTGCAGAAGGTGAAGACCGGGAAGGAGCAAGAACTGAAAGAGAAAGACGACACGATTTCACAGCTGCAGAAGAAAATTGAGGATCTTCAGAGGCTAGCCATCTGCGGAGACCTACCATCAAGTATCACTGAAAGGACCTATAGCATGGTAGTAAATAAAATAGCCGTCGCTTCCTTAGAATTATGTTAACAAACGAACTTTGCCTACAGCTGCAAGCAATGTCTAATGAACAGCATAATCTTCTTGAACACAGTGTTCATTCTCATTAAAGGATAACACTTTTATTAGCTTTATTTTAACAGGAAACTTAAACGCTCACAATGGGCAGATTTGTTTCTATATATTTTTATTCTTGATTGTTTTCGGTACTCTGCTGTTATGCTGGTTTATAGAAAGATTTTTAAATCTAGAATTAATATCTACTGGTTTCCGGCGCTAATAGCAAGTATTTTCTCTGAGAAATAGCGTGGATAATATATTTTGTCTTAAGCTATCTTGTGTAGACTAATAATCACTGTTGTTCGGCAAAAAGCAGCTCTACTTTTATATATTTGGCCAGTACGAAGCAGGAGAGAAATTGTAACACAGAACTTCGCCTTCGAAAATATTTTGATATTTCGGTAACATCTGACAGTTCTCAATATTGGTCTACTCTTAAAACACACTAAGCTTAAATGCCAGAAAAAAAGTTAGTGGTAGCTTGAATATATAGTTAATATAAAGGGCCATAAATTTAAGGTAAAAAAAATATTCATTTGAATTTTCTACAGCAGTGCCAGTTTAGCTAGCTGCGTATTTTGCGTTAGACTTCTTTTTTTTCTTATGCCATCTTAAGGTATCTGCCACAAAACATTCTTTACTGTACGTAGGTCACTTAGTTATATGGTGTTGTAATAGTTTTGGGAAGGAAAGTTTTGCAGTCCTTTATCAGTACCGTAGCCAGTGGCGCGATGGAAATCACATAGTAATCTCTATAGCTAAATGCGTACTGTTGTACCATTTTGTCAGCAGCTATTCAAAGTATATGCAACATTTTATAAATTCTCTAAATGGTGTTACATTCCCGAAACTGATACGACTCAATATTTAGCATCTATTACCAGCCCTTTTTTATACATATTTATACTTACAAGTTTTTAGGCTTGCTCCTTTTGTTGGTGTTTTTGGCTGCTTTGTTACCAAAGTGTTAACTTCAATACAACATTCTTTAATAGCCGAAATGTGCGCTGTTTTTGTACTGGCATTTTATAATACGACGTATTGACGCATATAGATTCACTTAGCAAACAGTTCAGCAAAGATTTATTTTGACGGTTACTACCAGATGTAGGGTCGACACAAAGACCGTAAGGGTTAACGCTATATTTGATCTTGACGACGCTGCGGATGTTAATGTTTAACGAATTCGAAATATTAAATATAACCGAATTGAAACCAGTTCTTAGTTAGTTGTCATAGGTGATCATTTGCATAGTTAGAAATCAGTAAGTACAATTAAAGTCGTTCGTATCATGCGAATACACGATGCTTTTAGTCGGTTCGTCGCATGCAAAGACAAGATTGGTGAACATATAATCCCGTGTTTATTATGATGTGAATATTACGATTAACCATAATGAAAACTGTGTTGCGCATTTTTAACGGCAGCCATTGCGGGTAGACTGCCGTCGGCGAGAAACATGGTGTCCTGGGCAAATTGCCGCAGCGACGCCAGGTAAAAGTCTCTTAACTAGCACTGGGGCTTCAACGATGTTCGAGCAACGACATACATCGGGAGGATCGAACGAAGACTCGTTTTTAGCACAGTACGGCACGTATGACGATGGTCTCAAAAATGATTTCGGAGCGTTCTGTACTCCAGCGCGACCCCGCAAACGGAAGTCATTGGAAATAGATTGTCCAGCATCTTCATCATCTACGGAAACGTTAAAGAGCTTAACTAGTCAATGTGACGTTTCACGGAAAAATGAAGAATATGAAGATCTAGCTGCACTGAAGGGCAAGTACGAGGTCAGTATTTATGTGTGCAGCTTTAATGAAACCGAAATAATTCTACTCATAAGATAGCTGACTCGATGGGTTCAGTGTAATTTCAGTTAGGAGAGCAAAGAAATCAATTATGATCTCCGTCGGTCATGATTGACTCTTTTTTGTCCGAGCGCCTTATTATTCCATATGCTGTGTAGGAACATTGGAATATTTGGAACATTGATGATATAGTCCATAGTGATCGCGAAAAAGCGGGCCATATTTAGTACAATAAGCATGAACTTTCTTAGGACATCATTATATATCAATATTTCATTAGAAAAAAATGGCTTAAATCAACTATTTTCTCCTCCCTATGTGAATTTCTTTTATTTTACCCATATAATTCTATATGATAAGTGTGTTACATGAATTGATTGATATTTATTAACGGTCTTTTCTTAGGACGCCATGAGCGAGTTGCGAGAGCTGAGGGAACATATCGCGTTCCTTCAAGCTGAGCAAAAGCTCTGCTGTCAAGCTACACCTGGGCTAGCAGCAAAAAGACCGCGGATTAAGACAGTCGATCCTTTGGCTCCTCATGAATCATCTGATCCTAGTGGTACAGAAAGTGGTGGTTTTAATCAGGAATCTTCATCGTGTACGAATACAGATCAGGAAGCTGTTACGCGTACGCCGGTAAATGGACTGAGCCTTATTCTAGAGGAGGAAAGCGAGCTAGAGGGAGAAAGTCCGTTTGAACGCAAACTCAAATTGTTCGTACCTACAGTCAGATTTTGCTATTTTGCTTTGATAATTTGCACAGGACATAATGATCCATGTAGTAAAGTTCAAAACACAACACCTTTCGCTTATCCATGTTGATAGTCCTGTCTGTTTTTTAATTTGCACATACTTCCAAGGTATTTTTAGTGCAAATACCGATTAGGCGCAATGAATAACAAACTTGAATCGTTTTTCTATTTAATCATTTTTTTAGAATGGCGACTCCACGCCAAACAATCACAAGCATGAAACGGGAGAATGCTTTGTTGAAGCGAAGTCTAATGGCATTCAGTGGATACGCTTCGCCAAGTGAAACAACGGGAACAACTCTGCGAAATGGTTCTGGTGCGCTATTTCTAAGGTCACCTTCCCCAGGGGTACAAACATACGAAGTTGGCTGTCAGTATGAAGAAATCGTCAGCGGTGAAACTAATCCCCTTGAAAACCTAACCGCTACCGACCAGTCAACACCAGTTTCTAATGAGCCTCCACGTCAGATGGTGAACAGATCGACTTCGCCGTTGCCTCTGCTTGCAACTCCAATGAAAAGCGAGTTGCCAATCCGATCGACGCCGCGTCGCCGAGACACGTGCGATTCCCTGATCACTTTCTTAACTCCACAAACCAGAGAAATTTGCACCGCAAGCCATGTACAAGGATCTATGGTATCATGGCTGGAAACAGAGGGAACGCCCATAAACTTTCCACTCGTGCTAAAGGACATGGCCGTCCAAACCGACTGTGCGGTTGAAGCTAGCGGTAGCTCTGTAGAAATCAACGGAAAGATCAAGGAAAAGTCATGCGTCGCTGATGCCTCGATCATGACTGAACTGTCTCCTGTAATGACGGATGCTAGTACGTCCGTTACTGGTACTTTACTAAACGACGATACAAAACTTCAGACTGTTGTAGTCACTGAAGTCGAGGCAAAAACAATCCTCGTGGATGCTAATACATCGGCTATTATCTTTCCTAGCGAAGGACTTACAAAGGCGGACGCTAGCACTTCATTCGGAATGCCAACGCATCAGGAAAAAGCGGAAATTACTGAGATGGCAGTTTTCACTGAGCTTGAAGCCAAGCTAATCCCAGTAAACGTAAACGTGTCTCCTACGTGTTTCCCTGAAAATGCGGTGGCTTCTTTCGCAGCGGCAGGTCAGCCCATTGGGCACGAAGTCATTACAACGGACGTGGTCACACAAACCGACTTCGAAGAAAAACTAGACACGATGCATGCGGCCGATGTGAAACGCCAGCATGGCGAACGTGTTCTTCACGCAACCCATGTGGAAGTGCAATGCGTTACTGAAATGACTGACGTGTCAACGCTCGCTTCTGTAGCCATAATGGATGCCGCATCACAGACGGACAAGGAGACTAAGGTATGATCCAAACTTCACATATTAACATGGTTCAAAGGAAAAACAGTACTAATAACATCGTATTGCAGAGTAAATGTACAATGTGGTATAAGACATTCCGTACAGTTATACTTGGTCCGTAGAAGTGTATCTGAAAAGGCCGATAAAACGCTCCTCCCGGTGCTTGATTCATTGTTCGGCGGTTATCTGCGACTTTTTGTTCTGTATGCGCCTGACTGTGTTATTGCTCTGTAGGTAGCTCCGATGGCTCCATGTAGAGCCACAAAGTTTTTATTCGCGACGCGCTGTATGGACAACCCTGCCTTTGCGGTATGTACCGATACCAAACTAGTTCTCAAGCTGGGTCGAATATCCCGTTTGATTACAGTACTTTCATCACGCTCGAAATAACTGAAAACGCGATGTGGGACTTAGCTAAAACCTGTTAAATCTACGGATACTTATATTTCATATTCAGCAATAACTTCCGTTACAAAATCAGTCAATTCATACGCGTCGATTCAACATTGTCTCTGCGTTCCACCAAATTGTTTTAATCTTTTATTACTATAATTTTTATTATATATTATATTTAAACATGTCTTAATGGCTTTTCATGGTAGGTGGCTCATACGCACTGAACCATTCACGGGAGCTTTTTACGGTAGATGCCTTGTGATAATTTCATTCATCGAAGTCATCGATAAAAGACATGAAGTTCATGTTCTGAAACTGGAATATGTTTTAGGTTGTACAGCATTACCGTGGCATGATATTAGCTGACTGATTGTGCGCTTCTTTTAAAAGTCGGCACGCTCACCCGCAGTAACCAACACAAAAATATCGCTTAAATAATACGTAGTACTATTGTTAGAAATATTTATGGACTTTTTTTGAGTCATATTTCTATGGTATTCATGTTTTGTTATTTCGCAGGGCATTGCATCACCATCCGAATTGCTGATCGGAATGAATGCCCTACTAGGCAGTGCCGAAAGTGCTAAAGATCCCGTGGAACCTTCAGTCAAAAGTGGTACAAAGTGGGAGCAACCCGTCCCAAAGAGACGAGATGTTGGTTGTCAGGCCCGCATCGAGGAATTATGGGTCATTCGAATGAAGCTTGACAAAGAGAAAGCGGCTCGTGAGGATGCGGAGAAACGATGCGACGAATTGTGGCGTGAAAAGAGCCGACTCGTTAAGACCAACGATAAATATCTGGCCTTCCTCAAACAGAGTGGTATCGACCCCAAAAAAGTTTTGAGCGAGGAAGTTGTTGCCAAACCTTTAAAGGACACCAGAAACATAGCTAGTACGCCTGCTACTGCTACTCGTAAGAATTGTTGAGCTGAGACAGGACTTTTTTGTACATAGCATAAATGTATAGGGCTGATAGATATTTCAAAGTAGAGTTAGTTTACATGACACGCAGTTCCTGTTACAGCTTCTTGCTGAAAAAAATGATTTACTATCTCTGCCTTGTAGAAAGGTAATAGGATATATTAAAAAAATCTATTATTTAGAAGAGCATTGGGCATTGTTCCATCTTATGACTTCGATTTATAATCATGAGTTAGGTCTCTTTAAACCAAAGTTGTGTATGTTTTTCCCTAACGTCAGTTGGTACACTTCATTTTAGCATCAACTCCTTCAACGGCTGAACAGTACCGACAAAAATATGAGGCAATTAAGGAGTTCTGTTGGCGACATCCTGACATGTAAGTATAGCAGTTTTGTGCAACGTGGCGCGCAGAAGCGTTGCGCCTAAATAGCGTACCCTTCTACAATGTGCTTAAATTAATCGAGCTTTGTAGTGAGAATGTTGATTTGAAAAAGGCGTCGAGCGAAGGGACGGATTGGGGGAGTACAAGAGGCTTTCCAAGGTATACGTTTCGCTGTTTAAATCTGATAACTTCAGCCTGATTTTGATACTTTCTGAGTTTTACGTTTGGTACTGCCCTAGTTAAGCCTTGCTTCATACAACTGGATCCTCTTATCATAAACCGAAATGTGTCTACACACGGCTTCGAACCTAGAACTATGGTTCTGTTAAGTTACAAAAGGTGAACAAAACTTAAAGTGCTACAAGCTATCGTGAAGTGGCATTACTCTGTTATAATACTAACCAAAAATTTATTCACTTATTCATTCAACATTTATTCATAATTTTACTTTTCATTTATATATTTATATATACTCCTTTTATTTTTACAGTAAGGATCGTCTGCTATCAGAACGGGTCGTACTTGCCCGACCTAAAGTCCCACAGGTCTCTCAAACTCTGAACTTCGGAAAGGATTCACCAGCAGCCGGCAAACTTAATTGTAAGGAAGAATTCTGTTTACTCGCTGGGAATTAGCTACCTTTGTTAAGCATGAATACATTTTTCAGCGATAGATTAGTCGTGAAGCATATTTTCCTTTGTGAGCGAAAAAGTTTTTTGTGAACGGAAGAGAAATCGCTTCGGAATTAAATCTGTAGGAGATCTTTGATCGTAAATATATCAAGTGAGTATAGTGAAGCTCTATAATAATGTGGTCATTAACAGTGGTTTTAGAAAATTTAAAAAGTTTACTACTACATCGATGCACTTCACGAGGCGATCACAAGTGACCGCGGTACTCTGTGTGTTTCCGCCCGCACAAAGCTAAATCCTGAAGGGATTTTATTTCAGCCACAGGCTGCTTTTGATAATTTTGGTAACATATACAAATAAAAGATAACCAGGAATGTTCGCTGGTCACACTCGTAGAACGAATCGAGGGCGCGATCTCCTGCCGGTTTCCGTTGTGAGAAATCGAAGTCATGTCGGTTATACCAGAAGTTCAATACGGCGAAAATATATTGTTTTTATATATGTCAATCATTGTGGACCAGATATGATGGAAATTATGATTGTCAATAAACACATGGTCGAACCTAGAAAAAGGTACAAACATCACGTGTACGTTCTTGCCACGACTAGATGACCATTCGGGTTTGTCTGATGAAATAAGTCAGGCGAACGGGAAAGGAAAATTTTAAAAGACCAAAGCAAATGTTCCGAATCAAATATGAGATCGAGCATCAATAAGAAATAATGAAATTCAGTGACCACGTGGTAACTAACACCTCTCGCAAAAAGCTTTACCCCAAAGTATATCCAGTATGAAAATGTCTGCTGTGTCGATCCTTATATCATAGAAACCTCGTACTAACTTAAGGTAATTATTTTACTTCAGCTGAAAGCGAAACACCGGGTGATCATTCAAATGAAGCTCAAGAAGATCGGCCGTTGGCAAATTTACAGGACGTTCAAGAGTTTCGTGGCGTTGATTATCTTGCAAAGGCTGATCCTGGAGAGTGTAGGCCATCATAAGTAGCTTCCATAGAATGTTTAACAATAACAGCCGGATATTGTGTGTACCGTCTGGAAGGACAGGTCTATTACGGATTGGTCAAACGAATGTTAAATTGTATATATAAACTACATATATTTGTATAGTCATAAAGTTCGTTTATACTGCAATGTACAAACGTGAAGTTAGTTTCCACTACCTAGGGAGGGCAATATAAACATCATGTATTTTATATGTTGTTGCTTAAAAGTGGTAAATCGGTGTTTTTATTAAAATATGGGCAGACACCTAATATACATGAGTTTTGAAAAGCAACATAGTACCGCTGTAGGTACAGGAAATCTCAAGAATAGATAGGTGTTAACCCTGCAAACGATCCATCATAAATTTCTCGAAAATAAGCAAAATGATTTCTTGTTGCTTTTTTTTTTCTGGCATCATGATTTTTGTAAATAAGTCTAATGTGCTGTTCGAGTTTTTAGAATTTCTATCTAGATTCATAATAGGCCTAGGTAAAGAGAACAAATACAAATCATTGACGGTTTACACAAAACAAGATAGTTTATTGCACGTAGTACAGGCACGGTGACACGCAGTTTCGTCTAATACGATAATACAACGCTGAAACAAAAGCCGCTCTAACAGAGTCAACTAGCAGTTTTATAATTAGTTCTGTTTCTGTCCTGTGGTCCCTATTGAGCACTATTGTGCTGTTTGCAGAAACAAAGCTACAGTTGATCACACAACACACGCACTGTTGGCACGTCCGATTGCTTCGGAGCCCCATTCAACAAGGCGAACAGTGTATCAGGAACATGCACTCTATAACAGAGCTTTCGTGACATTAACCGGTCTTCGGTGAACATTGCACACAGCCGGCTACCTCTTATTCTATCAATAATACTCCTTGGCCTACGTCGCACAGCTAATCCTGTCCACGCAAATAGATACGTAGTTCACTCTTAGACTGTTGTGTTAATCAGCCCCTTATTTCATTTCGCATAATTCCCACAAGTCATATATATAAATATATATATATAACCATAGACGAGGTACTGTACTGGGTGGTTCCTACTTCCGTAGTGCCTTTCATAATAGACGAGACCCCACTGGTGAACAAACGCCAACAATGCCCTTAGATGTTGAATGATTTTCATGGTTTGTAATAGCCGTTCGATAATGTCCTATAAGAAGGTCGCATCGTGTTACTCCGTTCTTAGTTTTTGCAACCGCAACGTGTTACTTTTTTTTGTTACGCAAAAAATAGCGCTTTATATAGAAGTATATAACAGATTATTACAATCAGGCAACAACGATCCCTTTATTCAACGCTGATATATTCTCAGATCATAACCTGGTCGATGTGGGCGCATTCCCCATTTCTAAAAAAAATGTATGTACAAAGGAATGTAGTTTGGAAAACGTGGCTAGCTCAAATTGACCTAATGCATAGCGTCAACTACAACTAGATACATACTGCTATTTAAGGCACACGAGTTTTTAAAAACCCTCGCAAAAGGAGAATTTCTAGACCACCCTGGCATACGCATTTAATGTATTTTTACTAACTGATGAAGCAAAGCTTACAACAGAATCGTCCTATTGTAAATATTAGAGCATTATATAAGTCTTATATTAATATTCAAACACTCCTAAGAAGGTAACAAACAACACCCGTGTGTAACATTCGATTTCGTCCCGATTCATCGTATAGATCTATATA
The DNA here is from genome assembly GCF_002443255.2 of Varroa destructor. Classification (NCBI taxonomy): domain Eukaryota; kingdom Metazoa; phylum Arthropoda; class Arachnida; order Mesostigmata; family Varroidae; genus Varroa; species Varroa destructor. The sequence continues at coordinate 20,883,479 of NW_019211458.1, read as the reverse complement.
TGCGTAAATTGTGTCCATGAACGACTTGCACTCATCGAAGTATCTTACTGTCGAATGATCCTAGTGCTTGTAGCTCAAGTCTCCGACATGAATATTATGGCATGATCTTTTCATGGAATGGTAGAAGATTTAATAGTTAACATGAAAATAGTGTTGTCTCTAAAAGCTGCCTCTCTATATGCAGAACATTTTTTGCTTTTTGTCTTCTGCAATGTGTCTTCGAATAATCTTTAATTAATCAATGTTGTCATAGCATTCACAACTACACAACAACGGTCAAATATTAAGTATAGCATTAAGCATCATCATCGTTACTAACAAAACCGATTTGAAAGTGATGGAAAGTAATGTACAGATCGTGGTCGTAATTAATAAAATAGACGTATACGCACTTCGAGAACATTTTTCGCTTGGCGACAACAAGGTCCTTGCTTTTCAAAAACTACTCATTGAAAAATCCCTTCTAAATAGAGGGTAAAAACTTCAGTTGTTTTTTCAACCATTAAGGACGTACCGCCTCTGCAATACGACTTCATTCAGTGCTTCCCGTCGGCTCTGTCTACCATTTAATATGCCAATATAATTTAGACATTCTGTACTAGCACAGAAGCCCCCAGTAGGACCACTCGTTCCTCTTAACTGTTCTCTTACTTTGTTTTTTCGTTCACTTTATACTACACTGATCGTGGGTCAAAGTCAACGCCAAAGTCAACAGTATTGTCTCTGTAGACTGCCTCATGAACGCTTAATCGTTTAATTTAATACAACTGTACTCCTGTGCAGCACGCCATCGCTTTTTTCTTTCGTTCAACATCCAGTTCGTATCTGAGAACAAACATCTATAGGTTGGTAGATCGAACTGTGAGACATTTGATTATCTATCTATTCTATGTACGGCTTATATTTAGAAAAAAATATATTACAATTACGTTCTGCAAAATAATGCGGACTACGTAATCGAGATTCTTCCTGCAATACCACAACAACTATACTGAAGTAGTGGAATAGACTAGCAAGCTAGGGATCCGCCTTTCAGTAGTATAATAAACTAGAAAATTTTTCAACTATGATGCGTTATTTCCGTTATTAGATTATAGTACAAGGTACGTATGAGTAGTAAACAACCCAAGCTGAAAACAAACGCGCGCAGCTGCGTTTGAAAATAAATAGCAGTTCAATCTCGCACAAAGTTTCATGTTCAGTTGGCTAGAGGGGATCAAGATCAAAATCGTCCTTGGGTCGGGCCCGATGAGAAATAAGCAGTAACAATGAGTAATGTAGACGGGACGTCAATGCAGCCCAATATTGCAGGTACTCTTTAGACAGGTTGTTAAGCGAAGACAAGTATTAATCGTAGCAGACGGGTTGGGTTAACCTTAGTCGTTCAGCCTATGTTTAGGTATCTTAAACGCATGGAAATGTTCCTGAGATGGATTCACCTTATTCGTCTACTTATCCAACTGGTTGCATACTGTTTTCGTGGTGTTTAAATGTAAAAATGTGCAAAGCTGCCGGCCTAACTCGGTCGCCATCCAGTAGCGTTGGGGCCAAATTTGTAGACAAGTCGTCGGCCAAAAACTGGCAGCAGAACTTGATTCTTGTAGTAATATCTGAATGAAGTACAGTATGAAATATACATTTTTTTACCGATATGATACGGCAGTTGTGGAACGGAATAACGATATCTTAAATGTGTATATTCGGTATCAAATGGTGCTTTCCTTATTTCATGACATAGATATCTCTACATATCATCGTTGAAAAAAGATAGACAAAAAAAAGTTACCTCATTGCGCGTGAAAGCTTCTCGTAGGTCATTCGAGGATTCTGTTTTCGATCGCCCCACATTTTAGCTACTTTGTCGCTCTGCACAAACTTGAAAACGCCTTCCTCCCGCCGTTCCCATCTGATTAGTGACGGGTTCGTTTCGGGGTTTAACAGTAAATCTCTACAGAGGAGAAACAAAGCAATTATCTTTGTTTGATTTATTGACGAACCTATTCTTTGTTCTATGTATTAGTAGAAGTTAAGAAAAATGCCGTTGTAAGATTCAAATACTTAACTCTGAATTGTTACTATTGTTGAAAGCGCATCATATCTTCGCAGCGAAATTTCAGTCTATGCCTAAGCAGAATACATACCTGATAAACTCCCAAAGCTTCCCCATTCCCTTGTTGGCATTGGAGGTGGTTCGAGGCTCGGAGGTATAGTGTGAATGTGAATCGGGTGTGCTAACCGAGGAACTGCAAGTTGAAAGCGCATCGGCCTCTTCTGGTCCCCCAACAAAAAGAAGTTGCGTATTAATGGTATTTTGTTCCCCGGTTCCGTTAGCCTGGGCTAACTGAAGACTGTGCGGCCGTGAGGGTTGGCTGGAATTGTTGTCGCTGTTAGTTGGGCTAGTGAGCTGATGCTGGTGCAGCTGTTGCTGCTGCTGCTGCTGTTGCAAGTGATGTTGTTGGTATGTGTTATGTTGAAGTTGTTGATAGGCGTCGAGATCGAGGCGCTCCTCCATCTCCTCCGATTTGATGCAGACTTGAGGTTGGCTTCCTGAAAGCGGGCACCACACGATGCAATACAGCCGAAAGCTGCTTAAAAGTTGTTTTAGCGGCAGTAAGCTTCGGATGGAGCTTATCGGATGGGACCATTGGCGACATATGAAATGTACGTATTTCTATATACACGTGCTCATTTGGCCATTTTAGTTTGGCTATAAATTCAATCATCGGCGAAAATTTAATGGTTATTGAGTTTTCGATTCTGGAATAATAATGAGTACTGTTTAGTTATTTTACATAAAAGTGATATTTCGATACGTATAGGATATTGTTGTGTGTCGATTTTTTACATTATTTGAATTATTCTAAAGAGTCCCCTACGTTTCTTACAAGTTTGAATTATTTTCTATGAAAATGATTGCACGTACGTATTTTTCACCAAGCTTTTGAGCCACGGCCCGTCGCTGCCTTGAGAGAATATGATGAAATACTATATCAATTTAAACAGCAGGGCACGATACGATCTAGCAAAAACATCTTCATTTTGTACCACTGCCTTATATCAGACTTAAGCTGCAACGCCTACATTATATATTGTAATAAGCGCGGCAGTATACTATATGTCCGTTCTGCGATACTGCCGTGTAAAATATCCAATTAATCAATCAATGATTCGGTATGCCGTCATTAATATCAACTACGTAGAACTACTTGTTTTTCGTCTTCGCGCTTTTCATCGTCATCGCACTAGACAAAAGACAGAGGCAACTTCTGGCGCAAATAACCGAAAGGCGAAGTACAATTTGTCCGCAGAAATTCGCCGAGTTCTCGTTTACCACTGCTTTGCTGTCCAGTGTCTAACGTTCGTGAAGAGATGCTGGCAAATGACTAGAAAGTAGCGCGGTATTTTGATATAGGGAGTGAAGCAAGCGGAAATCGCTCAGACGGTCACTCACTATTTATTATAGTTGTTCAGTAAAAGCAACGACTACAGCGAGCGCGACGGGTGATCTAGTCCGTCCAGTACAATGACCGATTCAAGGCGCCGAGATGTAGTAAGAAACCTTTTGCTACGGTGACAAATGTCACCGTCATAGCAGCTGCATGAGGGGTACACGCAGGGACAGTACTACGATAGTCGTAGGCCTCTCTTCCTAGCTGAAAGAAGCAGGTAGGATCGTCACTACATTGTAGTTGGTTGCCTACAATGGTCCAGTCATTAGCTGTAGTCACAAACCGTCCAGAAATCTGCGAGAGTTGGCAGTTTGGTGGCAGCTAAAAGAAAATCACAGCTAAATCATGCAGCAGCCCTTTTGCTGCTCGTGCCACCGGTGTAAACGGAACAAGGCCGCGAGAAGTTCTGCCTTCTCAAAGATGGATGCAATAGAGTCAATTGCAAGAGGTCAGTAATCGCGCTGAGATAATCCGCCATCGAGGATTCCTTAGGATTCCTCAATGGTAGCAAATCATAGTGATAGTAATGGTGTCACCTACAGGTAACGAGGACTATCAGTTTAAACGGCGCTCTTACTGTTGCTAACTAATGCCTCCGAATCAACGTTACTGTATTGACAAACACATACACATAAAATTATAATCGACTTTTCTTATTATCGACTCTATCAAACCGATAACCACGCGCATGTTTTTTCTACTACCGTTGATGGGTAGAGCTGCGAGCTCTCGTCCATAGCGATGATGACGAAGATCATCTAACCACAAGGATGTAACAGGCACCGAAACGAGTGACATGAAATGTAGAAAACTTAGATTGTCAGATGGTTAATTTATCCTCTGTTCTAATTCTTATATAGAAAAGCCCCTGCATATTTGTATGCATTCATATGCGAACATTTATATAACATTCAGACTAATGGAGAGCAGACGGCTGTGTCTATTTATCGACATCATATTCACAAGCGGACAGTTTGGGTTCGGCCCTATACACAATATAATATACGGAAAAATAGACTTCTGTAGAGTATAATAATGACGGACTTTTTTTGGGACATCCATCTAGTCGTTGCGGTATTTCCTTTAATGGTGCAGCGGTAGCATGTGTTGTCTGCTAAACTTAGGAGCACATGAGCTGATCCAGGTTCAAGACCTGGCACAGACCTACTTTATTTCGTACCGAAAGGGTTAGCCGTACGAGGCAACGATTAACGACAGTGTCGAACGTAATACAGGATGCATATATACTATTAGTAATATGATAATGCGGAGGTTCGGGAAAAATCTAAATCGAAATTTAATGCTGTGATACAATTGAAGGTGGCACCATATCTTATGAGAACAAATCACCTGCTCTGCCATTGAAGAAAGTAGATACCCTTCAAGGCCCATGCCTTTTCAAATAGATTGGAAGGTCAATGACAATTGGACGCGTTTAAGCAGGACGTAAAAAAGATACTTTGTAGACTATACGTAGACTAAACGTATATTACAGAGAGATGTCGTTTGGATCTCAATCCTGTTCAAATTCAAATGTTCAAGAGGTATTTAAAATAGGACAAGGTATACTCAGCGGCTCTATAAAGTTTTGTCCTGTATTATCACTAGTGTTACGTGGTTAATTTGATGATCAATGCATAGGCTTGGGATAGATCACATGAATGTCGTAAGCCGATGCAACGCATTGCAAACAAACCATGTAAATTGGCCATGTCCAAGGACCAACAGCTAACGTAAAGCACCAACACTAAAATGTACCGTCTTTTATTGTATGCTTATATTCTAGATATGCGGTTAATCTTAATGAAGTGGAAAGATTGAGGCTACAATAAAGATCTCTTGGTAGAGAATCTAAACAAATTACCAGCGCGTCGTCTAATCAGAAAGAAAATGATGTCTCATAATAGAACGTTATATCGAACAAAATAAGCTACGCTAGCTTACTTCCGTAGGGATTTCGTTTTCCGTTCTGCGTCTAGGATATGTCGACGCCAACAAACGGCTCAAACACAACCGCGCATAGCAACACATTAATATGAAACTAGACCACTAGATTATATATGAGGCGCACGGGAGGCCATGGAACATTAAGAAACGCCATTACCACCGAGTTGACACTAGGCCAATGTTATTGTATCTGGACGCGAATATTGCACACAAAACAGCCTAGCGTCAAGCTACGGCGTGTCGACGACTTATTTGTCAGAAGGCCCATGTCTGTCAAGGACTGTGAACCAACCCATGTGGCGATAATGTCCACAAAATGTTTTTGCTGTTTGCAGGACCGACTCGATGCATCGCACTCATTCAGATACTAGCTAGATGTCCTGAGAGCAGCTCTTGAACGCTACTGCTGATTTTCAAGATAACTAAATTGAGTCGGAAATGCATCTGTCTCGCTGTGAGATAAACGAATTAGCTTGCAAGGTGAATCGATGCGATACTATCGACACGGAACACTACGAGATGCGATCATAGACGTCGCAAGTAGCGAACGCGTTTTTGTGTTGACAGCGGGTACGTCCGATTGATGCCATATTAGGTTAGATGAGACCGATCTATTGCGACCAGACCTGGTCTGATAGTTGCTTGCCGACTGGAGCGACGTTCAACGCCTAGCAAAAAGTCTTTAGTTAATCATATAAACACAAGCTATGAAAAGTCATCTGCGACAAACGCGATTTTGGTTCCTCTAAAAACGTTTGACACGAAACAAAAGGTAACCAGACCTGAGATGTAAAAAAAACTTTAAATTCTATTGGCTGAATTGTTCTATTCAGGCGATAAAGGTGCAGAGAGAAAGAAAGATCAAGGATAGCTTTATCACAGCCCGGAACATCGTTTACGAATTTGCACAGGCGCTTTTTCGTCTGGTTGTTTGCCTAATCATCACAGTACTATGAAGTAAACCGATGACAATCGTTACATAGTGTCACAAGCTGATAACATGAAAGGACAGATCCAAGCAGGTACACTTTATTCCAGAGGGCGTCGACAGTATAGGGAATATACTCAACGGATTGAACGTATGAAACTTTAATGTAAGCCGACTCCGAAGCGAAAATATTAAATACGGTAGCCCTTACTTGCTTCGTACGCATATGAGGTATCATTACCAAGAGGTATCCGTCTTTGTATGCGCTTTCATTATGGCTATAGCAACTCCGTGAACTGAAATAGGCTTTGATGAAGACTTTTGAAGAAGATGGTTGATTTTTTATCGTAAAGTTAGCTTGTTAAGCCGCTGACTTTTGTTGAAGATCACAAGTACTCTGTGGGCGGCATATGGCTCTGTGACTACGCTTGATGACTATCGTATGCTGTAGCTGTCCTTAGCATGTAATAGGCTGTAAAAATACACGTGCCTACGCGTATTTTCTCAGCCTAAATCAGCAATAGAAAAATGAGCTGTGACGGAGAGTCAACGCGAGTTGTACCATAATGCATTACATAGGTGCGTCACTCACAACACGAGCTTCTCTCAGGCAAAAAAATACATTCATGTGTAAATGCACGTAATAAGCGTTATGCTCGTACTGAATTTCTGTTTTTCTACCTCTGCCACCCGTTAGTGGCCATCCACGCAGCGAATACACGATTGTCTTTCTGTTGTATACATACGATCAGAGAGAGATCCGTCTGACATGATATAGGTCACCATCTTGATTCGTTCGTGAGAAAAGTTGATGGTAGAGAAGTTCATTCAATCAGTACTAACCTCTGTAATCGCTGGGAGAGAACGCTGTTGGGTTCTGAAGTTGCATGACTACGCCCGTCTGTTGACTCACGTGGTTTGACTGGAGCACCGATCCTGCACTCGATGACCAGCCGTTGAGCAGCAGATCGCCGGATACAGGTGGTGGTACAGGTGAAACCGGATGCAGCTGCACAGGTGATGAAACTTGTGTGGCGTTGAGATCTAGCGGGGGTCCAAACTCGGTTGGTGGACATGCTTGTGGCTGGCTGGTTAAAGGCAGACCCATTGGAGTAAGTCCGGTAACGGTGAGGTAAGGCGATCCCGATGGTGGAACAGCCTGACCTGGTGGCATCGCCAATGGACCGAGGCCGCTTAAACCGGCAAGCGGTTCTAAGTCGTAATAGGCGATTGTGTCCTTATTGTCTTCGAAGAAAAATGCTTCATCGCCCTCACTCAGTGGAAACTGAAACGGCATGAAAATGGAAGAATTATACATATTATTAACTTCTCCGAAGCGCAATACATATTTAATTATGTATAAGTAGCAATGTGAAACGTTGAAAGCGACATGCTTCGTTCAGCAAGAGGTAGCTTAAAATACAGTAAAGTTTATCGCTAGTTAAAGCGAAACATTTCTCTCAGAAATGAAAACCCTACAGAAATATCATGCCAGATTCTTCGGGGACAAGCAAGCTTTAAACAAAGCATTTAATAGGACAGGGCTATTTAAACGTCGTATTTCAATCATCCATAGAACAAGATACTATCGAAATGTAATTTTTTCAAGTTTATTCAATCTTAAAATTCAACTTCTACACACGATTGAGCGACTCCACATATAAGTGATCAATCATCATTGGCCTTTTACTGATCGCACCTGTGTTGCAACGAACGCAGTAGACTTCGCATAGACAGCGCCATTGCCCTAATATCAGAATATGGATATGTTCTGGATCTAATATAGTTCTAAAGTCTATTTCTTATCCATCAAAAATTATAACCCTTCCCCTTCCCGCGCAGCCTACATTACTTTTGCATAAAATCCGGACAAAATTCACTTCGCTTTAGCTATTTGGCCATCGATGGTCAATGCTCGACGTTGCCGATGTATCGTCGCCTGCCCACGTCCGTTGGAGATGATCTGAGAACTGCGGAAGTCGTTGCCAACATCCGGAGAGCGGGGCAATTTGAATTTAAATATTCTGGTGCGCGAGCCGGAACCGCTATTACAACAGAACGCGACGGTAACGCCGGGCACTGCCGATGTACCTTGTGTCCGTCGATCCTGTCTTTCTTGTTCTCTTCCGAGCGTCTTTGTCGTGGTGTCCGTCTAATGTGGTCTTATGCAGCTGCATGCAATCATCAGCGATTTTTATTCTGTTTGTTATTTGTCTCAGAACATCGCTGAATTTGATAGATTTATGCCAAGCAAGCCAGCGATAGCCATCATCATCATATAACCAAACAAGTATGGGATGCAACATCTTCATTGTCATCATGGCCAAAGCAGCACGTCTTACGGGTTTTGTCCGTTCGCCCACCCGTTCCGCCGCCTATCCACATAGCTTAGCTGGCTACAAAAGCATCTTTCTGCTCCACAGAACTCTTAGCAGCATAGCCAAGTGACCAAGCAATTCCCCATCTTCGGCGATCGGGAACCAAAGCGCAGTGCGATCAAGCGCGCTAAAACAATGCGCGGTCTCCACAGTATCTCAAAGCGGCTCCGACAGACCGATTTGCAATATGAGGGTTTTCCGCCCCGACATCACTGACGGCTTATGGGCTCGACTGCCGTCGCTCTTCGACTCGTCGTGCTTCGTGCGTCAACATGCCATTTGCACACACGCGCATAGGCTTACACATAAACGTAGCATCGACGTAATCGCGGTGTTATAGAAAGGTTAGGGCTCACAAGCTACATCCGTAGCTGCAGCATATAAAATAAGATCTTAAAGCACCAAACTGAAAAAGTTGGCGAGCGTCTCATCGCTTCAATCATAGTCCTATTAGTTAATACAACTTGGAAACGATGCAAAAATGACCTGTCTTGCGGATTATTATAGTAGCATTCAATGGTGGTCGATATGTGAGATCTATTTTTTTTTTTTCTTAATATTGTCTAGTGCACACTTCGTTCATTATACTTACTCGTATACAAAAAGTATTAAGTGAGTCGGTTTTTATTTTACCGCTAAATACAAAGACATATTCCATAAAGTAAAGTAAATATCGGGCAAGCTTTGCTGAGATACCAGGAATGAATGTTACTACTACTACATCTGATACACAAACAAAAACAGATTAGGGCAAGGTAACAACACTGTACTGCAAATCATCTCGTTTTTAAAGAAGGCTTTCGTCGAAACAATAACAGATTTAAATCTAATGGCTAACATTGATGCTGTACTGCTGGGGTAAGTTATTTTATAATACGTAAGGCAACTTACAACGACCTCTGTATCCTCCTTGTATGGTTCAAGCGTTATTGGGGTGTAGCGAAAATTAAGAAGTTTAATGACTTTATGTCGAGGCGACGCAAGTGACGATCGGCAAGCTAGCCTATAAAAACGATCCGAGATGTCAATAAGTAGCAACGAAAACAGAAGTAAGTCTCGAACGGGTGAAACTTTAATGTCAGTATATGAGACCCAATACAGCACCCATACCATAGATGTGTCGGGTCAGCGGACACAAAATCTTGATTACGCGAAGTCTAATAATTTTTGTCGTCAATTTTTCATAGCTGGTAGCTAGCCAATCTACCTTTCTTTTTTATTTAGGAGCAGCAGTAAAAATTTTGCCAGTGACTCTTAATTTTTCGTACTGAAGTGACCAATGGACTGGGCGATACGCTGGCGAACACGGGGTCAGAAGAACAAATCTGCTCTCGGTTTGATGTCGGATCGCTCGGAGAATCATCAATGTCATCATCGTATAATTTGCCGCTGCATCATTGCTGGCGCATAGCACAGAAGAGTATTCGTATACGAGAACGCTCGGTGACGGAGCAGATATTTCTGCCCGCTTGTTGTTACAATAGTCGTGGTAGGGAAAAACATCGTTTCGAGTAGGAGACGGCGGAAAAATCATGTATAACCTCATCTTCGTTCACCGTTGTCGTTAACGACTTTCCGCACCGATTTCTTCTGCATCGGCAGAAAGCAAATGTCGACAGTCGAGATTCGTTTGTTAGCACGAATCAGAGCAAGCAATACGAGCGGAAAGGCTGCTGTGTTGGCCAACAACATGTTAATTACAGGTAGGTTAATGCGTTACAGACGCACCGTCCGTAATCGTTCAGCGTAATCATGCTGATATCGAGGTGATGGCGCTTAGCAATCAAACGTATTCAAGCAACAGGGCCGATTCTTCAGTAATAACGGCTGATGCTTGTCAGATTGCGTCGCCAATTGGCCGGCGGCAGGTTTTTTAATCATTCGATTTTTTGTTTCGAGTTCGATGCATCGCACCACTTCGATTGCTGACCGACGCTGGAATGAAACCATCCCAGAGAGACATGAACGTGCTTGCAGAAACACTGCAAGCAAACAAAGTAATACGGACGTAAAGCAAGCGCCACCGCAACATTGCTTCCGGTCGGCGATCGATATTTGGTGACGGGCTGTAGCAAATGCCTGCGCTTTCTTGCCTCAGTTGAAGACGGCACAACTGATGACTCACATTAGCCAGACAGACAGACAGACATTAACGAAACGGATCCATGACAGAGCCACAGGGTGAGAATGGCTACCGCGATTTTATAAATACAAACAACGAAAAGAACAACAACATAGAAAAATATCATCATTACATCCTGCCTAGCAGTCGTGCTGCCAGCCGTACTGTCACGGAAGGAATACTTCATACATAGTAATGTCTTGACTCGGATGGACTAAATCGAGTGGCTAAGATTACAAACTATACAAATCGGGTATAATTTTCGCAGCCATTCTGACGTACTGGTTCATCACTTTGTTAGCCAAACGCCGACAGGTTGTCTCTCTTTCTTTCGCAAAATCCTCCTCCGGCAGAGCGTGCAATCGTCGCAGTCTGCTCGGATCCGCTAGTTGATGGCGTCGTCAATAGGCTGTCGTCACTGGTCACCGGCGGCACAACCTTGGCAGCAGTGCTGCTAACGTACGATCAAGGGATTCCGCGCGGTTGTAGCGCATGGGCAACAAGGCATAATAGCTGCTGGTACGTGATGAGCGATTGCTATCCAGCAGACGCTGAACTTAGTCAAGTGCTTCACGAAATCAGATAACAAAGAAATATAAGCATGAAGAATATCATGATTGTCACTATTAGGACCAACAGCAGCGCGGCTGTGGCTGCGACGCTCGCGCCACAAGCCACGAAGTAACAGGTGTGGGGGGCGAGGTAAGCGTCCGAGGCAACGCATGAATCAATTTCAATTGTACAACTATCTAGAGATTTTCAGCATTCATTTATCTACGCGACTTATCTATATCAGCTACGGTTTAACGTGTATGTATGTTCGGGACACAATTTTGCCCTAGAACAATTTCTGATGGCGGAATGTCAAACCGGTACAGCAGGTGATATTTTTAGAAAACCTGTCTATTTTAGGCTTAATAGGCACATGATCGTGTTTAGTGGGTAGTAAAACCTAAAAGCGTAATTGCAGAAAATATGTGACGTTTGTATTGCTGTAAGTACAGCTAAATCAGCGATTGTGATACACTGCATCGTATCGTACGCTGTGTAAACGAAACTAAAAATAGATATGCCATTGTTAAAAAGGGACAGATACAGAAATCCGTTTGATATAAACAACCACTAGACTATCTATCGCAGGCGTCAAAGTTCCACAAGCGTTGCTTGCTATCAATCAATCACCACAGCATCTGAAACAACGCAGAATGCGAATTTTTGTTCGATGCCTTTTAACCGGCAAAAAGGACAAGAATCTTAAAGCCTGAAGCTGGTTATCGGGCCACGTATAAATAACAAATCAATACACAGCTTGATAAATCGTATTGATGGATCACAGGAAATGAGACATCCTAGAACAAATTCGACTGTCGTTATTACTTCCCACACATGAAAATTCGACGATTGTGCCCTACGATTTGAAACCAACGATAGATAACTTTGTAGTTACATGACACTGTAGCTTAACGTATTCGCAAATAATTTAATTAGTTAATAGCTAACTTTGACGTGCCTCTGGGAAGCAGGCTTACATGTAATTGCAATATCGGGCCCACGTATTCGGAGCAAACGTGTCGAAACACAGTAATCGCCTATACGTGTATCCGACGCGAGTTCAATACGCTCCGCGCCATTTAATATATGCTGTGGGTTTACTGAACGATTACTCTGGTTGTTTTCAACGTAGAGGGTGGTCGCGGCCAGTTGATTATGTCGACTTGTAATAGCGTCAGCTGTAGGGCTCGTATCTCGGCGCAAGGCTATCTTTGCTTTGTAGCGTTAGGTAAATCTGTTGCCAGGGGTTGACCCAACAGTCGGAAAGTGTTCCAGCTGCACCCGACCTTGATCGATCAGTTAATTGCAGGCAGCATATCCGTTCTTCAGATGCTGCCGACGTCAGTCTGATCATGTGTCTACCTGTATTATGACCGGATATCGTACATGTATCTGGCTAGCTTGTGCCCGAATAGATACTGCTAGCTAGAGTGAAAACTTTACATCTGTGTATATATAATAATAAACGAGTTACGATAGCAAGAATATGACGCTTGGAGGACGTGGTTAAGTGGGTCTAATTTTGCCCAGCATAAACTGATCGAAAAGATACATAGTACGCATGTTAAGTACAGATGATAAATTCAAACTTAAACGAATCTCTCAGAGACCCATACGGTATCGTCAATTAGCAATAGCAATCAGTGGCTTTTCTGTGAATCGCCGTGTTAATCCAAAAGGTACTCGAAACCATCCAGGCCTTGTCGTGTTAGCGGCCTTTTCTGTTGTCTCTAAAGAGCCTTCTGCGATCTTGTGCTCCGTGTTCGACGACAGGTGCAGTATAACAGGAGTGCTCTAACTAAAACTGGCTCTAAAATAGCCAGCTAACCCTTTTTCTCTTACTGACTGCTTAGGCGACTTGAAGCACGTACGTTCCATAAACAATTGGCCAGGTTCATTAAACGATATGAGATCATGCCCATCATATCTCTCCGTGCGTCCGGCGCACGTATATGTAACACGACATTTAACTCAATTCACCACTAGTGATCGTCGACTAAAGCGGCTTTACGTATCGGCCAACAAAGTAGGTTAGACTCTATGTGGCTTAAATGTTTAAAACTCTTTGAAAAGGTAATCATAGATCTAAGTTCGACATGACCGACACAATCGATCAGAGCGAAAACGTAACCTTGAACGATTTCGCACAAGCTGCAGTCACTCGCTGATCTTTCATCTGGCTCTAGAAGCCGGTCGTTCAGACGTATACGACAGACACACACGCGTACAGCTCAAACGACGCAGATGCCATACAAACACTGTCAATCAAAGTGATAGTGATAAGCGATTAGAGAGTGATGATATTGTTACTCTACTACCGTATTGCAATTTCGTTAGAATTTGATTCGACTGTCTTGCGTGCCAAATATAATTAACGAGATCCGGGCCACAGCGATCAACAGTTGAAACAGGACGTACGTCTGAGAACCAAGTTGTTCCCCGAACTCGAGTTTTACGATTACAGACGCAATACGGAGGTAGGAAATATACGTTTGCGATAGAAAAAATTGACCAGCAGCACTTTTCTATGCCTGGCTAACTATAGTAGACAAACACCAAATTAATCGTTTATTGCTTTAATCAATGCAGAAGGAAGAAAATAAACGTTCGCGCGGTATGGGCAGTAACATCGATCGGTGAGAGTCGTTAAACAGGACGCGACACTGCTGCCTCTGCTACAGATATGTAAAAGTTCCAGTCTCGGTCACGCACAACGTACGAATATGTCAATCGGAATCTCATACGATGCCGACATCGTATATATTTCCACATTGAATTTCGTTTCACCAGCTTGACTCTGCCGAACTAAAGCAGTCGCAAGAAAAATTCGCTTGAACGGACCTAGCCCACAATATCTCACGTAAATCATCAGTGCCTCTGCTACGTTCTGTTCCAGAGGGGATTAGACCCAAGCGTCACATGGCACACAAGGCACCCACGAATGAGTTTCAGAATAAAGCATCTGTACCATGTGTGCTTTAACGAGCTTTACATTTGCACGACTTTGAACGAGATGGCCAATGGACGACAAGGCGATACAATGAATGAGACAGATCGTTTCTCGAGAAACAGAGAATTTGACCGAAACGAAAAAATTTTAGAACCACTATTAGCCGTCGCAAAATGACCAGGGCCTTAGGTTGGCTGGCTAAATTGTTTGTTCACCTACCTACTTATTCTTGCAGGCATTCAGGCATGGGCAGGACGGACGAGAAATCGGGCTTTCTACAATAGGAGCTACGGCGGCTACTTCGATGATATCCAGCCTGACCTTTCAGCCGGTTTTGTTCACGGGTGCGCTTTCGTCTACCTTTCTGACTTCGAGATGACTAAGCATCTATGCACCATTGGCTAGACCAGAACGGTCTACTGCGATTAGCGAAAAACATATGCTCTGACGACGATGTTGGGCCATACTAATACTGTCTTAATCGAAACCGAAAGAACTTCTAATGAACAATGGCTGGTAATGGTGCTTGTCAGCAGAGCTGGCAAACAAACCGTAAGAAAAGTCTCAAACCTAGAATTTACCGAGTTCGCATAACCCGCCTAAGCGGTTATATGGATGCGTCAAAATAAGTCAACCAGTACCGCAAAAACATGCTCTGTCAGTTGATGGGTGTCTAGGGCTTGGCGAGCACTTAATCCGTATTTGTTTCGGAGAGATTTTGCTAATTATGGACATTGTATGCGATCGAGGGAAGCCAAGATGCAGCTCATCTGCTAATCGATCCGAGTACACAGGGCTCTCGAGCTCAGGCGCTTGTCGGCGCTTGTTGCTTCTATCTGTTGCCGAACTAGTCGGCACTTCTGCGCTAAGTTCGTAGAATCACTGACCAACTAATAATTGAGTAACAGGAAGGAAACAATGAATCCTATTCAGCTAACGTCAGCTATCTACTACAACACATACGCCCATTGTCGTCTGATACGGTCCGTGCCAGATGCCCGTTTACAAGATGCTGCTCGTGTCTAGAATAAAGCTCTGCATCGGGAAAAATCTGATTGATTTATCATATCAAACTATCAAGCAAATATAAATGGAATGATTATTTGTACTCATACAGATGATATCAGCATCAGATAATGAGCGTACGGACCAGTGTATTCCAATCATAGATGAATGTTGCAGCGTATTGTAGGTTTTTCGTTGGCCGTATGTATGGGTACGACGACACCGTTACATAAACGATTACCGAATTCATCTAAGACCAGTACG
This sequence comes from Varroa destructor, assembly GCF_002443255.2. Classification (NCBI taxonomy): domain Eukaryota; kingdom Metazoa; phylum Arthropoda; class Arachnida; order Mesostigmata; family Varroidae; genus Varroa; species Varroa destructor. Next base: position 20,867,884 of record NW_019211458.1, on the reverse strand, counting down.
GCATCTTCAATAGAAACTAAAAAATATCGTTTATTCATGATGGCTGCATGCATAATTATCAGCCCAAACTGATATTCTATCTGAATAGATAGAAATTTCAGTTTGTTTCCAAAGAAAAACCCAAAGCATTGCATGCAGGCTTTCCTCAAAAACGTTTCTTGGCTTGACATAAAAGCTTGGAAGCAAAGAGAAATTCAAACTGACAATCAACCAGATGCAAAAAGACTTGTTGCTATATGAGAATTTACATGTCATGTTGCTGCGGACAAATGAACAGAGCCTGCAGTCGGTAGAATTGTACACTGCCTTGGTTGCTCATAATTGTTATTCTTTAATGTAACGTTTACCGATTCTTCTGGCGAAGACACCTTATCGTTGACTAGATATCGTTGTTGACCTACCTGTGTGAGAACACCCATTTGTCTGAGGCACAGTAGACACATCATTGACGGAACAGTCACAAACACTTGCACACAACAAATGTCATATTGTCGATAGTTTCTCGAAACGCAATTGCAAACGGTTCGGGCAAGTTGAAAGGACCACTCTGTCTCTCTGTCTGTCCATCTATAGGACAGCACTTTTGCCGCCGTTCGGGCGCGACAAAGGAAATGTGCAGGCCAAACAGGCCGTTAGTATCCGTCCAGCTTTATCAACTAAGTCTATCACGGTAATTTAACGAATCGAAAATTCGGCTCCATTAACACCAGCCACTTCTCTGCCAATAGTGTGTGCAGGTAAAAAGGTCGCGGAGGATTGCCTTCGCGATCGAATAATAATAAAGATGAATTTTTGCGCAGGGTTTCACGATAGCACCGTATACTCACGTGAGCGATTCATACGGCTGCATGTGAACACAGTAACTCTACTGTGAGTAAGGGTCAATGCCTTGAAGACCTTGAAGCCCTTGAAGTTTTCCACATCTGTACTTCGCTATCTAGTTAACGGTTAGGCATAAATGGCAGGGGTAGCACGACAATAACGCGTTAGTAAACAAATTACAATAGCATTTTTTGCGTTAGAGGCCGCGAGCACACATAGACGAACTTTGCACGGTTTTCTGCGTGCACTAATAACGGGTCTGAAATAAAACACAGTGTTCTTTGCCTCAATTTGGTCTTTTTACGATTTTCTTCTAGCGTTCATTCATTGCGTTTTTCTCATAAACATGTTTTTTCCCTATTGCCTTCGGATACTACTCGATTGACACTTCGGTTGACTATGACAATTTTGCTCTCTTTCATCTTGAATCTATCTCGCCCTTCTGTCATGAATTTACTCTTCTGTCGTAGAGCGGTCTCCCGTTTCTCGATCCTAGGAAACGTATGTTTTCTGGCTAATCCCCAATGGTGCGAGCAAACTTACGCTTATTGCCTACGGTCGTCTCAGATATTTTCTGCAGCCGGTCGTCTTGGTGATCATCTAATATCCTTTAAATTTATCCTCCGTTGTTTATCTGTCTGACTCGGCGCGTTCGTTTAGATTTACTAACGATGCTTCAGAATAGATGGTGAAAACGACAAGTTTTTTGCTGGTTGGCTCTGTATGGCGATCACTCGTTGAGGGCACGTAACAACTGGATTAGGTCCAAACGCCGATGGTCAGTGTGCCAGCCATTTCGCGCATTTGCAGCTGCTATTGGCTTGTGTTTAACCGCCAGCCTGGTCTATGCTTCGTTCGGATGGCTGCATTAGCTACGTTCAAGCGTCCGACAGTCGCCCATCCGGCGATGATGCGGTGACAGATAATCCGCGAGGAGGGTAAGTCTAAGTTGGAGAGGGGAGTCGGCAACGATGAGGGGCGAAAAAAAACACTGATCAACTGACGGAACAGGCGCTGCTAAAACATAGGAACCTGCGAGCGCATGCATCCAACCCCTGGCGTCAACGACAGTCGACGATAAAAAAGTTCAGGAAGGAACTATTGATAGTAACTGCCACAGACACAAAAACAGTATGCTATAACCAAAGTTAACGGCAAAAACGAAGTCAAATCAATAACAATAGCAACAAGAACAAACATGACGACACAGACAAAGAGTCACCATGTACAATCAGTCGAGCTCAGTTAAGCAGAGGGCGCCCGAAACTAACTGTCTTCTCGGTGATTAACGCCCAAAAACGAACGTTTACGTATTACTAGCTTGTGCTCTTCCCCTAATAGCTATTAGTTAGTGGGCGCTTATGCACGTACCAGGGCCACGCAGGGTGTGACTGAGATGAAACAGATAGCAGACAGGTTTGAAATTAGCTATGCCTATCTGTTGATGTCACCATCTAATTACCATGACAGACTTTCTGCATGGACATGATTGATAATTGTGAAAATTCTAAAGCTACAATATAGTGTTTTAAATAACGTTCACAGATTTAAATTGAATTCGTATATATACACACGAAACAAATACATGTGGAGGAGGTGAGGCATCGATTTATTAATAGACAAAACAGCTTAACCTTTATAAAATATACTAGGCCAAAGTAATCTTATTTTATTTTATTTATTTTTTTTTGGTAAAAACGACGTAGCGTTCCATTCGAGGTTCAATAAAAAAAATTATCTTAGTCAATTTATTGAGTCTTTCTCGCTAGAAATTTCCAGGTGTCGTGTTGAAAAGCTTCTCCAGTTAGGTTATTATGGTTGCATTATATATATATATATATAATGCAACCATAGGTAGGTCTTTCTTGACCATCTTGTGCTTCTTAAGCATGTGTCAGCGCATAAGATCCTTCCAGTCTTACCAAAAGCAAATCATCGTCTTCTTTGTATGAAGATCCAGCATAAGCACATCTCCTTATTCCCTTCTTTCTTTTATGTCGACATGGAAACATGACCTCTTGTCAACGGTGATAATACGTTACAGAAACCTATAATTGTGGCTGTCGGGCGAGATGTTAGGAGCCAACGAGAAGGTTTGCTATTTTGTGCGCTTATGGTTCTCGAAGTTTCTACCAATATTACATAAATTCCTATACCTGACGTTAGCCTGATGCTAGCAGCTTATCTTCTTACACCATTAACGGGTTGTCTGCTATCCGAAGTCCTCATCTGATAGTCAACCGGGAGTGAGATGCATCTTTTAAATATAGGATTCCTTCTTTGAACCTAGCAAATCTATTCTAATATTTCTCAGTTATGGAGCTCTAGCCGTACTTTCTATACCAATATATCAGGCTGCTTCGGTAGATTTTAATCTCGATAAATTCGGACCTTCATTTCTGAAACTTGAATTCGACAAAAAAACTCTGTTGACTCCAGGACGAAATGAAAGCGAACTTGTGGAAAAAACGAGAGCGAATGATACATAGAAGTAAATGAAAAATGGAGAAATTATCATGACAAACATTTACCATATCGGTTCGTAGGGCTAGTATAGAAATTTCAGATCAATTTAGCAAGACCTCCCTCGATCAGAACCCTTAGTGGGGCCAAATCCTTGATGCTATACCGAACGGGTGATTCTGAAAACTTCTTTAAAGAGCAGAAATAACCAAAAACAATCTAACATGTAAAACAGTGGAGAAGTAAACCAGAACGGGAACATTTAAAACAAATTGAAGTTATATTCCAGCACAATAGAGTGCGCGACTTCCATTGATCATACTATGTTAGTCAGCCAATTTTAATAGATATATTAAAAAAATTAAATTCTATCAAGTGATCAGATTGATTAAAATTTTACTGTGAGTTAAATTTTCGTTTTTTTTAAATGCTCGTTTTTTTCATGAAGACTGCACCGTTGGAGGCAAGCAAAGTGCTGTTTATTCTACCAAGGCTGGATATAATACAATGCACTTGACAGATTTTCAACATGTCAGCAGTTGGATAATCTAGTTGCAGAAACATACATCTTTTTTGAAAAGAGATCATGAAGTTTTTGTTGTGAAAACAAAAAACGTTATTACGTTACGTTATGGTGAAAGTTACTGCGGCAGTTAAAGGGGCTACGGCGTCACTCCGTTGGAAACATTTTTCAAGTGACGTAAAGAGGATTCAAAGATGAGTTCGGGGAAAATTTGACTGAAGTAATATGAATCGTATGGTGTGATTATTGCAGTACCTGTTTATTGTAATGAAGATACCATTTAAGATGTCCCATTTTTTGATAGGTCAAAGTCGTGCCTATTGGCGAAGTCGTCAGGCGGTAGAGGTATGATGTATGGTGCCTTCACTCAAAACGTCGTTAAATGTCGCCGTTAGATCGCGAGTAACATCGATACATTTTTCAAACAGTTACCAGCGGTCTGTTGTCCATATATAACGTTGCCGATAGTCATAATTAAGGCTCAAATATGATAACGTATATTCGATAAATAGCAAAAGAGCAGATAGATTCAAGGCTAACCAGGAATATAAACGATGGGAAAAAACTCTTCGTCAAGAAACAGCCATGGTGCCTCTATTTTCAGCAAAGGAAACAAAGAATCTGGCCCGAGGTGTTTCGTCTAAATTATAGCTCATCTTGTTAGTCTTGTCGTACTCTCCAACCCGTATATTTGACTAAATAAAATTAAACTTAACTTCTTTAGCGAATCGGTTATATATTTTAGTATATCTCCCATGGGAACCACTTAAGACAGAGAATGAGTCTATATATTTTGTATAAGAGCCGATAACAGAAAGAGGATTATTTGATGCGTATGAAATTTAGACAGCGCTCCTATGGTTTGTTGAATATGAAAAGTTCGACCAAGCTATTCAATCAATACTACATAGCTAGCGGCAAAAATAACGGAGGCACAATCAAGTGATGTTGCAGATAAAAAAAAACTGAACCATATTTCCCCTACTAAGAGACATTTCTTTGTCAGACCTTGTTTCGTGTACATTGTCAGATCGATGATTGGTGCTGCAGTCATTGCTAGCACTTTTAACAAAACTTCTCGGTTTTTTATGATTCGTAAACTATAACGATAGATAAACAACTTTTGCCATCTTTCCCCAAATCTTTGCTTTCGAAATTAGGAACCATTAGCTGTAGTAAAATATTTCCTTACAAAAACAATGCTAAGTTTAAATAACGGAGAGAGCACAAGCTGTTTTGCTAGAGCTCTAAAGTAATTAATTAAGTAATTGTCGATAGCACCGTAGCCCAAACAGACGATTCTGTGATTGACTAGAGAAAGTACGTACTAATGGTTCAATTGCTCCCATCTAATAATAAAACTTATGCTCTCCCAAGACGCTGGGAGCACCTTTTACAAGATATTTGAAATAAATATCCATCTTACTATTAGCGTACACACTTATGTGAAGAACAAGCTGGTTCAAACTCACTTCTCCAGTTCGTGAGTACCTCTGCATAGAATTTTAGCCTAAACTCTGGTTCTAGTTAGCTCGATTGATTAAAAAAGTTGTCGCTATTTACTCAGGGTACCATTGAAGCTTGGTCGTCTTCTATACGCTAAACAAGTTTATCGCGCCTAAGTTCTACAAACTTGTAGGCCTAGGAAATATAACGAATGGGTCATTCGCCTTCGCTTATTCGTTGTCGCAGTAGAATTTTTTCAAGAATTTATTATTTATATGTGTTCACTTCATATAAACGCATCTTGGTTAGTAGTTCTTTCAAGGATTGCAAAGTTATCTTTCCTTCGTTGATCCAACAATCTCGTTTACATAGTATGGTCATTATCGAAAATATTCTATAGCGTATCGGCGAGCACGGCTGATCGACATTGCTTTTACGGCAGTTTGTCGAGTATGTCCTTTTTTAATGTTCGCATGGCACCTTTTATATATTTTGCGCTCCATTTTAGAAAGGCAACGTGTCAGCAAAGCACAAGACAGATGTCAGGACTTTGAACCCCGATTCGCCCCTATTCGCACCTGCGACCTCACGTCCTTCGGTTTCTCTCGAAGGCCTCAAGGTCAACCTTCGTGTTTGTGCGGCTACGTTTGCAATGTGCCCTTTTCCGGACTAACAGGCCATGTCGATCCGGTATAAGCAACGAACGCAAAAAACGATGCGCCAGGGTCGTTATTTCCTTTACCCCATGGTATTTCTGTGCGTCAACCTCATACTTGGTGGCGCCGAAAAGCGTACCGGTTATTCCTTCAGTGCTTTAAACAAGTCTACTATAAGCGGCCTAAAAGTGGTCACAGCGATACGTTGAGTATATGTATATCATAGAAGAGTAACTTGATCGTTTTTATGATTTTGGGGTTTTAGTATAGAGAATGCAATATACATTAGGTGCATATATTGTATAGTTAGCCGGTTTATATTACGTTAGATAAAAATAGACCTACGATAGAGTGCTGGGTAAGTGACATATGGTGTTTTCAGCATCAAATGGAGAAAAGTCAGGTTCTCTTTCGAAACAAGCATGCCGTTCTTAGAACACGTCATGAATCGACTCCTGGGGTAAGGTTGGGTGTAAATAACGAGGTCGACCAGCTAGCCAGAATGCTCTTTTGTAGATATATTTTATAATATATCGCTTATATATATATAATATATGTTAATCCCTAGCTACGTTTAGCACAAAGCAATCCAGCGTTTGATTTTAGCTTAAAACCTAACAGATGATCCTCCGCTGTCAGATTCTATAGGTGGACTTTTATATACGTGGTACATAACAGCCGTGAAAAATACATCTGTACCTGTAGGGGGAAAGTTGTAATAAGTTTGAGATTGTAGGAGTTAGTTGTTGATGTTAGGGGTTCTATATAGTTACATTTAGATTGTGCAAAGTGAGGCTTTGTGCACTATAGCCAGATTTCTAGGCAAAGGTACAAAAATTGTTTGCTTATTCATTCCTGTTCAAGCAAGGGATGCAGTCTAAATGAAGAAGAACGGGGCTATATCAACTTTGCTACGACAACGAGTAGACGACAACGAAAAATGTGATTTGCGCCGAACCAAACAGGCTCACCGTAGGCTACTGTAGCTGGACAATCAGTAGGCCCCCAGTGGACTGAAATGGGGCATTGTACCTTATGTATAATGATCTATTGACTAAAACAACGGAAGGTTCAGGCGTATTAAGGAATAAGAATAGAGTGAAACTGTGGACGCCGTGTACGTATACGATGAGGATGGCCAGTAGAATTTGGCCTGTGGATCTGCTGCAGAATGCAGGTAACAGGCGACATATCTTACGAGGTAATCGATTTGCGTCAGGGTGCCCGGGCCAGAGTAAGCCGAACAGTGTCTACATCGCCATTTTAAGTGGAAAATCATTAATGTAGTATGGATCTTTACTGCTGCGTAAGATTGCGTGCGCCAACGCGGCCATTTCTATTTTCTAACGTGCAAGCTCTCTCAAAGGTACGAAAACATAATTCCAGTTTACCAATATATAGAGCCCCTAGAAATATTCTGTGAATAAATTAATGTTTCTTGGATCCATGGCAAACATAGCTGATTCGGCTGACGCTTCAGTGGTCAGTCATTTTTTGCCGAAACAGAAGTTGAGTGACGTGCAGTGGGGATTCTATTACTACGAGATATAGGCTTATTTAAAAATTGTCCCGTTCTTAAAGGCCATTTTTAAATAGCAGCTTTAGACAACGGCGCCTGTTTTCGTTGTGTGCTAATGTGTATCGATAGGTGTGCCGAAAATGTCGTTCTACGCCATCAGATATTCACATTTCAAACCTAGCAAAAAATAAACTGTTGCTTGGGTAAAATGAAAACCTTTTTTTCATCATTAGCAAATGAAGCAAGCCTAAAAGCGGTGAATGAAACCGAACGTCACTTCTGCACCGACCTAATAGATCGCGTCGAAAAGCTTCAGCTTTATATCCCTATTATTGTTATCACAACCCCCTTACGTCATTATCATTGCGAGTGATTACAATGAATCACATTATTATTAATTATCATTGCTTCTGTAACAGCACAAAGCCGATACACCCGCCATCGAAGGCGACGGGCGTGCCCGACTCATCGGATGTCTATGCGTTCGTCTACTATTCGATCTGTATGTTTATCTGTCGCCGCGTCTGGTGTGTGTTTCCTTGAACCAACTGATGATCGACTCTGACTAGGCCGTATGACCAGCTACCGCACACGCGGAGTCGAGAACTTATCGTGTTAATTTTCATTATACATCTACTTGCTAGTTACTGGCTACCGCATCACCGCAACGAGCGGCAGGGCCGACCAACGACCAGAAAGTGAATACCAACGACTATGCTGACTAACTATGGAAGTCTTTATGGGAATTCTCTATCTTGACGGCAAAAGCACCCCGCACATGACCGCCAGCGCCGTCATCATCGTCACCTCCATCGTGATCATCAGAATCATCATCATCATCATCGTTACTAGTAAAAGCAGTGGTGGCAGCGACTAGCAAGAAGGGATTGCCTTCCCGTAAATAGCAGAAGCAGTCCATAAGCGATGCTACGTGTATAGTTTTATTATATGTATACACTTACGTATATCCATACGAACATGTGTACCAAAATTGGCAGTAATTAAGGCAAATAACGTTCGTGAGTTGGCCTTGTTGGGTAGGCGCCAATACGGAATGGCTGGTTGGCTTCTGTTTGTGGAAAAAAATACCTGGGGTAAACAGTGGTAACCAGGATGTTGGCATCGATCGAAATCGGTTTGGATTGATGCGATGAAAACGTCCACGGAAAAATAGCAGCGACAGCACGTCGAAAGACGCCCCCATGTTTAAACGTTATTCATTATTACCGTTGCCTAGAAACCATCTAGGCTACCGTCATTTGTGAAGAAAAAAACACTTAGCGAGATGAAGATTGATACGTGATCGACTGGAATCTATTTTCGGGAACGATTTTCAATCGAAATTTAACTAGATTATTCTCAGGCTTTGTAACTTGTTGCCTATTAGCTTCGAGACTAAAAGCAGATATTTGTGTTTTTTTCTGCTATCGTGAAGTTCTTACGAATGACCTTTGTTTGTTTATATTAGCTTAGCCCGTGTTATTCCGGATATCATCCTAGCTTATCAGCCCAAGCTGCCGAAGTTAAGTATAGTTCCCGATAGCCGGAGAAGAGTTCGTCGCAGGAACGTGGCCGTACACGAAGTACATGAACAATTTTCAGCTGCGGTATCGGCCGCAAAATTCGAAACGTTATGAAACCCTAACTCTCAGCTAGACTGTCCTAAGTCTAGCTGGGTAAGTCCTAGTGTAACTGTCCTAAGTGAATCTGGCGGACTTAAGAGGGTGAATAACTCTTGAATGATGATTTTTCTTATTCCCCTTTACCTATTACATAATTGCCCTAGCGTTTTAGCAGCTTCTCCTACCATTGCAATTTCTCTATCTACGGATTCTCAAAGTGGATCGATAGTGAGATACGCCCATCAGTTGTCATTTTTAGAGTATAAGAAGCCCCGTCATCACAGGGACTTATCGAGAAAACAAACGGGTCAATGCTAACGTTTAATCTTCACTTGCTCAATCCAGAACGTGACTGAAGCAGACTTATAAAATCTTGCGTGGTCACCAAGTAAACAGACTGCGTGCTTTCAGTTGTCGTGACAAGGGTCCATAAGTCTTTCGAAAAATTCGAGGTACTCGGCTGCATTCACTGTTTGACTTTCAGGGAGCTTCTCGTCGTAGCAGACGATTCGAGTGTTGATTGTAAGTATTACTGTCACCTTACGCTCGAACCCGTTCGACGCTTCCCCCGGGCGTAATTTCTCTGTAGGACGACACCACTCGATAGGTTGTAATATGTTACATATCAAATGTCGGTTCAGATTAGAAGTTTCGAGATTCAGTTTAGAGCCTTCGGACTCGAAGCTCCGATTTCGTGAAGAGCCTTATTGATTGCCTTTAGCAGTGCTTTTTTGTTTATCGGGTCACGCTCTCGTTGCTCTGCAACACCCGTGAAACGTTTGCACCAGCTACGTACTGTGCTTTTGCTTAAAACCCTCTCGCCAAGTGTCTTCATCAACGTTTGATGAATTTCCGTAGCGCTGTAGCCTCGGAGAAACAAAAGCCTTACCACTGAGTGTTAATATTTTCGCAGTTTAATGATGTTTCTTTTTTTGGACTAATTTCTTTTCAAATGAATTCAACTTATTTTTACTAATGAAGTTTTTAAAAAACTTGAGTATTCGCCAGCCTAACTTTGTCTGCTAGCGGTTATATCTAGCCCAAAAGTTATTTAATTCGAAAAAGCCGCCGGAGCCGCTTACAACAGCTAAATAGTCTATATGAACACTGAAATCTTTGTACCCTCCATAAAGGGTCAATTCATAATAGCTTTTTTGGTAACACACCCATGCAGAATTTACTCTGACCCCAAAATTGAAATTGATTCCTAACGGGAATGAATGTAGGTCAAACACGGGTATCATATATTTCAGCTATTCGTCATGGTAATTACATATTAGTGATAATCTTCGCGCGCCCTCACTGCAGACACTGCAGTCTACTACTAAACTAACCACAAAAAAATAAGGTCGGAAAGGAAATTCGTTCGCTGAGTTGAGTGCTCCAAATACAAATGTATTTAAAAAGAGATAGGGAAAAATTACTCGGTTATCGCCGAAGATCGAAGTCTTCGATGGATACTCTTCGGGAATTCAAGCGCAGCCATAGTTTAACCCTAAGCGCGTACCTGTCCATGACAAAATGGTATTCTGTGTCAGAAACAATAACCTGTTACATATAAGATGAAAATTATTTGCCGATAATAAGCGATATACGTAGGAAGAGGGTGGTTAATTGGGACCCGACTCGACAGACAATGGGGCATGCTTTGAAATAAAAACGAACAGCGAATCTCCTAGGAGTTGACTGCGTTCTATGGAGGTATCTATCTCATAGATAGATAGATGTCTGGATAGACGACGATCCATCGTTAGGTCTTAGCTTTTTGTGGTGTATTCAAAGCGGCCATAGAATATGTTTAAGGCGTTCGGTATCAACGTTCAGGAAAAATGGCTAATATTAAGAACAGTAAAGCGGTGTGTACAACAGTGTATATGAACTTTGAAAAGTTTCATCGTTACCCAGCGTAGCACCGATCTTGAACTCGGACCATACTGTAGAATTGGATAATAGATATTCAGCTTGAAGGCATGTGAGCTGAGTAACTGTAGCTGAGTGTGATAGCGAATTATACTAAATATAGTGGACTAACTTTTTCTACTGATATTTCGAATCTACACTATTTAAGATGGCTTCTTTTAAATAGTACTTATTCCTATATGATAAAGAAACAAACAATAAGCTCGGTTACAGGACGCCCCGCTTCGATACTGCTCCCCTTTAATGCCACTTGGCTAGGCGACCCTTAAACTGCCACCCTCTGCATGATGGCCCAGTGGTCCTCACTCGGTGAGCTCCTCGTGAACAATTCTCTAGTTCCTCTAACAATGCATGCTATACGACGTTCTACATTGAACCAGCGCTAGAGCACGAGTGCGCTGGTCCGTAAAACCTTTGAGGTCGGACCAACTTGACGAAATGAGCCTTGAACCAACGCCATTATCAACAGTGCTATGTTAAATGAATGAATAACGCACACCCAAACTTGATTGAGGCTCTTTGTTAAATGTGTCGTCATCATGCGGAATCGTTTATTTCGGTGCTGAGCGGCAAACCCCAACCAACGGCCGGACAGACTAATCAAGATTCTGACGAAGTTTCAGACAAACTGGATCAGAACACTGCGTTACCAATATTGTACTTACCCACGCCGCATTCCCCTGAGAATGATGACAGTCCCGGCGAAAGAAGCAAATTTTAAAATACAATTAAAACTAACAAGAAGAAAGTAATTATGCGCGAAAAAGACGACCAGCCCTACGTCATTCAACCAAAATGGCGATGCTACGGATGATCACAGGGGCGACACCACGGAAATTGGGAGCAATGCCACCGCAGTTCTCACGCATCATTGTAAAAGCTATCTATATTTTGCAAATTCTACAAAATATCATTGTCTCTGCCTCATCGCCGTATTTTTTTTGTTTGCCTACTTGATTAATTACTTCCATTGTTGACCTCAAACGCGCGATGCGATCGTACGCAGGCATGAAGTACATGTGTGAAAAAGGCGCCGTAAATAGAGTTTTTGAAAAGTTCCGCAATGCTTATCATCTGACGCTGACTTCTTTGCAATAAGAACTTTATTAGGATCGGAAGACTCGATTGTCGAAAGGATAGGGCTTGTGCAACTTTTCAATAATTATTATCATAGATAAATTCGCAAACGCTATAATACGTGTTGAGTTCGTACATTGAAGCACAGCAAGAAATGATGTTGTCGTAGAAATCTGTTGCCTAGATATGATATACTAATAATAAAATTCCCCCTTCTTTAGGCTCGAATGTACGATTAAGTACTCCCTCATCATATGCGCACACAACTTATTGAATTGGCTAATTAGCGTTAAGAACGAGTGTCGAAAACGTCGTCACATTAATCATATGGGCTAAGTTTAAGTTATTCGGTTCGCTCAAGGTTGGAAATGGCGTTAGGCACAAGTACATTCAGCCGCTGGATTCGTTGATTATGGCTAGTTTGTATTCTTCGTTATGTACATAGACAACAGGCCAGAACACTCACCGCATCATGAGCTTAGCTGAAATGATCGTACTAATCTGTTTCGTCATCAAATTTTGCTTGGTAGTGCTTATAAGTTGTTCGGCCTCTCCTTACACCTAACTTGTATGAATGGGAAGCTTCATGGTGGAAACTTACAACGAGACGATAAGATAGCAGCGTGAGCGGTGCCATTTTACAAGCGCGACGAATTCGTGAAGACGTCATTACGTTGAAGAAATAATAATCCAATAAAATTACAGGGGTATTAGGGGAAGACAGGTGTAACTCCCCATTGCTAGTAACGTTTTGTACGTGTACAGCATGCTCTATTCTCTTAATACTTACGCTAATTTATCATCAACAGCGCGAAGTTCAGCTAGTTTTGGCTATGGCTCAGACAGTGAAGCATACATAGCGCAATTATGACCTTTAGCCTATCAGCCATCTCCTATTGTCACTGGCATATGTAAACATTTCAACATGGTATTCGCAGCATTAACACCAGCCTTTCCAGCTTTAGTTCCCGCCTGGGTAGTCCGGTATCATCTGATAAAGGCCTGGTTAGATGGCACGACATTGCCGCAGACCAGATAGAAAAAACGTGAAGCGGCCGGTTTTATCTCGCCCCTTCTAGGTTATGTGACTGAAAAGTTTCGAGACGTATAGGAACCGAATGATGGAGATCGCAAATTGGGCCGAACAGCGGCCCAGAATTTGAGCGATGCTTTGAGTGATACTGTTGGTGATGATGAAATTACTTAACGCGTAACTTGATAACATACCGTTTCCTTGCCCACCATCTATTTATACCTATATTTATGTATGTCGCAGCAGCTTCACTGCTGATTTGTGCTGGGTGAACTTTTTTTGTTATCATGATGTTTGCTATTTGTCTGGTGACAGTTTTTGTTTTGCTACTTCTTCTGTCATGTGTAGCGGAAAGATGAAGGAAGACAACAGGAGAAAGCAACCCAGTGTTCAAAATAGCTCAGAATCAAGGCAGTACTATAAGAAATCACCGTATCGGACGGAACTTGTCTGGCGCTCACTTACTAAATCGACACAGGTTGGATCTTCGTTGGCGCCAAACTCGTCTTTGCTGTGGGTGAAGTCTGATGGCGTGGGAAATTCTCACCCTGTCCCGCAACACTGACAGACGACTGCTTTTACACTTCGCCGTATCTTCTACCGAGAAGATTGGAGGTAGGTGAGCATCGAGAGGGAAGCCGCGTCTAGGTTACCGAATTAGCAGCAATTACTTCGGCATTTAGGATGTACACCCTGCACACCTTATAATAAGCGCTTCATCTGTGTTCGGAGGCAAACTTTCGGATGACAAAGGCAAGGAAGCTGTGGGTATTATACAATCCACCATAAAAGAACTGGTCATAACGAAAAATTAGAGAAAAAAGCGGCTGACATCGGACGGTTCGCGCGAAGCCGCTTCTATTCGTATTCTTCAGCTGCTCTGTTTAACTGCGCGGGGTTAATATAGCAGTTTAATTATGTCTTTGTCACTGGGCCACTATGTCAATAAGGAAGCTTAAGGACGCACAATGTCCGAGAGCGCAGCAACAAAAAACAAAAAAATAACGAATAAATAAAATCATTCACAACATTACTGCATCATCGTGTTCCATCCATGGATCCATGCTGACTTATCTAACTAGTCTATGATTTACGGGAATTCTACATGAGTGGCAGGAAAGCCTGTGTAACTGCATGCCCCGGAACACAAACACGACCACGTGACACTAAGTGTGTGTGTGTGTATGCTCTAGTGATGCAATACGTGGATACGTGGACATAGCTAAAACGAAGCCCGTTACGAAACGTACCATTGCGACGTTAGAAGATTTGTGATCATTTTCATTCGAGATGGATTACCACTAACCTGTCTAGGAGTAGCGTACTGATCGCCCAACATTGGATTTTGTCCGCCAGGTCTCACCCACGTCTGAACTTAATCGTTCGAGTTTTTTACGCCCAGAAAGACCATAACGTTGCATCAGATAATTGTCAGCGGGTCCAGACGGCTGACGAAACAAACGATTCGGAATCATCAGACATCAGACCAGCTTGGTCATAATCTGCTGCCGTTGCCCTCAGCGCAGCTTTGACATATCGAATTGTGCCAACATTAAATAGCTCGATTTGGCAAAACTCTGCGTCAGACGACCCTAGTCTCATTATTTAATATTGTTTAAAACAATTGGCCTTTATAGGAAAACTATACTAAACCAGGACACAGCGCTATACGCAGCCTGCACGGCGGCCTCTGCTCAGCTTTTCACATGACCTCATTGATCTAGGACCTCTGTCGTTGGCTAATAAATCGCTTCTGAAATTGCGAGAGAAACAGCGTCGTATTGTTTTATACCACCGTGCTACATACTCTACTCATAATTAACGTATTTCAATGAATACCCACCCCTCAAGGAACACTTTAAAGTACTTTGCAGAGTACAACAAACCGCAGTAAAACATTTCATTATATCCAGTAGAGACAATAAGTAGCGATTTTTTGTACGTGTACGTTTCTTCAGTTCTAGGCAATGCTTTATGTTCAGCCACTACTACACGCACTCACCCAATCAATAGGTCGTCTGCGTATGGGCGAATAGCACTACCTAATACAGTCCCATGGCAATCCTGACCCTTTCCTTCTCTGCTACCCTCCCCTTACCCTCAGCTATTAGCGCCTCTACCCTTTTGTCGTCTGTGTTGTATGTGACCGAATAGAAAGCGGCCGACCTAGGCTCTGCGGAACCGACGCTCAATGTCTAGTTTGTTGTGAATTCATGCTGATTCATGCTTGCCATGGGTCCCGGCCCGCTTGCCCCTCTGTATGGCCTTTAACCGCCCCCTTAACAGTGATCATTGTTCTTATTTAGAGCATTTTCGGCTTCCAAGGACTTCTTGAAGGAAGATTACATTTGGAAGTTCGCCTCTTATCAAATCCCACGATCACACTCCACTGAGCTTGTCCGCATGCTGAGTGCAGGCGACCCATCGTATCTAATGTCGCTGATCTCATGGATCTCCCCTATCCCAACTAACCTACCCGTTTTTTGGACTGGGTCATCGGAAATTCGCAGTTTTACACGTAACACCATTTTCGGGCACTCTCCAATTTCTTTCCTTTCAGAACATTATTTCATGACGTTCCATCCATGCCATCTCACCACACCCCTTCCTAATATCTGTTCGGCCGCCCCATCTTCCTATATAACCTCCTCCTGGTACGAGACTCGGCGAAGAAGTGAAAAAGATAACCATCCGGCTAGAGGTATTCTTAAAGGTTGAACTATTTGTCAGAACAAATCTGCTTAGCTAAACCTATCCTGCAACGCAAACATACACATACTTGGTAAGTATACATATAAACGGGCATTAGGGGTTTAGTCAGAAGGAAGAAAAAAGAGAGGTAATTGAATTCTTAGTAGAACAGCCAAGTTCCATCCGTTAACTGGCCCTGAGCACAGTTTTCAGTTCTCGTTTGAACTTTGCTTTATTGACAACCGCTGCGGGATGCAAGCACTTTCGACCATTCGTTCGCACATCAGAATACAGCAACAGGAATATAGACCGAATGGGCGGTAACTGCGGCATGTCGTCAGGGTTCTCGCCAAAGCAATATGAGTCTCCACAAAAAAAGCGTGGCCCACTCAGACAGTCGTGTCAGGGTTAAACGGCGAGCGATCGCAGCGAGAACAAACATTACATGCGGCAATTTCTCACAGTCGAAAACGGTGCCGGCATAGTCGCTTCAGCCCATCGACGCCACCAAGCATCTGGCCGTCACCGGCCAGACGCTTGGCAGTTTTTGACTACAGCAGAGAGAAGCCACCCGTTAAGGCAGTTAAGGGCCAACCGTAGCAGTGGTTCGAGCTGCAGACCAATACACGCAGCCAGTTGTACTGGCTCTTTGTTGAGAACCCATAGAATAATTCCCGAACAACTCGCGGAACTATAGCCACAACTAAAGCGCGAATATGAGAACGAAACGGGAAGAGGACATATATATATATATATATATAAAGAGGAAGAGGCGAGAGAGAATTCATAGTAACGCATGCAACAGCAGAATAGTAAAAGCCAATATGATAGAAAAAGAAATAGATGGACGCCAGGCAAAATGAGAGACCCAGAGTTATAGACATTATGGCCCACCCCTCACCAGGCAAACGAACGCGGCAAAGGACAAGCCAGGACATAGCTATAATTCACTCGTCGAGTCTGTCTAACTACTTACTTTAGGTGCCTTTTGGCGACACCTTCAACAGCCACAGTTTTCGTCGCCATTGCACCAATACGCGTACGCGACGGCCACCCTACCACTACTCACGGCTGGCCTCCATGCTCCCGTAGGTCGTGAGCTCACTGTGACATCGGGCACCATTTACTAGAGCATGCTGTGGCCACATCAGTGGCCTCTCGCCTTCGCATAGAAGTAACGGACCCTACAGCTACAACCAACTGTGCTGAGCGTCTAGACCCAACAGCAGCAGCAGCAAGAGAAACAGCATTGTACCCCGTAGAAATCGTGCTGAATAAGTCATACGGTCCCTATGGCTGCATCATCGCAACAGGACACTCCTCCTAGAGTTCGCCTTCGCGTCGTCTCTTTTGCTGCCACAGAGCAGGCTATTGGCAATAGTGTAGAAAAATAGAAAACCTAGTAGAACACATAGTAGAAGCGACGAAGGAAAACCGTTCCACAGCAATAAGGATGTAACGTATAAAAGCAGACTGTTGTCAATAATTTATTGGAGTAATACGATAGTGATTGTGGAAAAAAGCGTAAAAATTGGACCAAACCTCAAGCAAAATATAACCAAGACAACTTGTGGATTGCTGTACGCTAAAACGACGTTCAGCTCAAGTTCAATTGATACGTAAGCGGATACGTTAACGATCTCCAGCCATCGCGAGCGGATAAGTGGCGTTTGACTCAAAGTCTGGGCCAATCGAATACAAACAGGACAGATATCCCATAACCCCTGGCCGGTTCGCGATACTTCTCCAACTACTTTGTTGCCAAAGGCAGCCCAAAGCCTGTGCTTGTCGTTTACGTTTGTAGGGAGTAAGATGTGAGTCAGCAATAGGATCCCGCAGGACACCCGGGGACCAGTGGTGGCGGAAATAGTAGCAGCAGTCCTCTTAGTGCCACTGCTTCTTGGCGGGGTTTCTGACCCCCGCCCCGTGCGAAAGAAGGACCTGGTTGTCCTGCGTAGTCCTTTAGTAAGAGCGCGTATCTCTTACCCTCCAATCGCTCCATGAAACTCCCACCTATAATCCTGACAATATGCACACTCGACCCCCGCACAGTAGTCCCCCCATGTTTCATGTCCACAGCGATGGGCCCTCCTCCCTTCCGCTCCGCTCCAACATGTCGGTCTCGTGGTGACGGTGAGTCGAGGAGCATACCAGCGGAGTGAATGGTCCTATCGGTTTGTCCGTTAAATTGATCCTGTGACTGGAGCCAGAGGCGCGCCAGCTGCGATCTAACCATCAGTGCTAGTTATCCTTAAAGAGCTGGTGCTCCTGTTGTTTATATTATTTCGATCTGTGCGAAGTACTCTTCTCGCACGGTGTTTTGTGTCGTGGTGGTTTTAGATTGTGTTGTCATTCTGTTGCGTCGTCTTGCGTTTACCGTTGTAAAATTCGACCTTTGTACACCGCCCTTGTGGCCCCAGTCCGATACCGACGAGTCGATGGGCGCAGGTGTCAACAGGCCCCCGCTGGCCTTAACAACGTGCCCCACGTTCGCCCGGGCCGAGTTAGTCGCCAGCAGTAATAAGGTGTTTCATAGCTACGGTGGAGTCGGCGTCAGCACTATATCGACGAATGTGAGCGACACGGACAGCACTACAGCCGAGGCTTCCTTTACTTTTGCTGCCATCGCTGATCTCATTGCCGCTAGCAAAACTGAAGGTCATCGATGTCTCAATGGGGACTTGCTATAGCCGACAGCATGGTATGGATATATGGAGCACCCAAAATTGAGGTACAATTCGTGCCTATCGGCCGTAACAGGAATTCTTATTTGTTGTTAACATTTATGATGACAATAATGGTGATGCTATTGTTGTTCTAACAATATGGCTCTAGATTTGAACAGACAACTTACTACAGATAATACAATGAGGTACGACTACAGATTTAGTCGACAGTGAGCCCAGCAGAAGTACCGATAGCAGCCGGTTCCTTGACAGTCTGCTCCTGATTACAAGCTGCATATTAATAACGACAGTAACAATAATAATAAAAATATGTATTTGGATCCTAACGAAGTGATTTGGATCGTAGCGCTCGCCTTCATCGTTGCTTTCTTCCTGGCGTTCGGCGTCGGCGCCAATGATGTAGCTAACTCGTTTGGAACTTCGGTGGGATCGAAGGTTCTCACCCTGAAACAGGCCTGTATACTTGCGACAATATTTGAAATTTCCGGTGCATGTCTACTCGGCTATAAGGTGTCGGATACGGTTCGGAAAGGCATCTTCGACATAGCAATATACGAGGATGACGAGAAGACCTTGATGCTAGGCAATCTAGCCGCCCTGTGTGGGTCGGCCTCGTGGAATATTATTGCTACTGCCTTCCGTCTTCCGGTTTCTGGGACTCATTCGATTGTCGGAGCCGTTGTCGGTTTTTCGCTCGTGGCTCGAGGTTTCTCCGGCATTAACTTTCGTGGTCTACTCAAGATTGTCGCATCGTGGTTTATTTCGCCAATTCTGTCGGGTATGCTTTCCGCTGCTATTTTCTACTGCTTGCGTCGTTTTATAATCTTCCGTAAAGATGCCTTAGAAAAAGGCCTTATGTTATTACCGTTTATCTACGGCTTCACGTTATTTGTAAACATATTCTCCCTTATACTGGATGGCCCACCTCTCCTACGCTTCGACGTGATTCCAATTTGGGGGGCAACAATTTTATCCTTGGCCGTTGCGTGCCTCACCGGCGCAGCCGTGCGGAAATGGTACGTCCCATGCCTTCACCGCGAAATACAGCCTGACGAAGAGCAGGTTAAGCCATTAAATCCACCGGAATCAACGTCGCAAGAGGCAAATGGTCAGGAGAAGTTAGGCGGCGTTGATGCCAATAAGAGGAAGGACGAGCAGGACACCGCCACCAAGAATGCGATGGTGTCAAACGGTGAGGTGAAGACAATTTCAGAGAGCGCCAACGCAGTATCCTTTGTAACGATGCCCCCGCCAGTAACAGACGTTAAGTCTGAGCTACTTCTTCAGCCACCGAAGGCACACATCCCGCGTTCAATGCATTCGATGGAGAAGGTTGTCTTTCATGATGTTCCTGAGGAAGAGAAGCCCGAGGTTGCTAGACTTTTCTCGTTTCTTCAGATTCTTACTGCGGTATTCGGATCCTTCGCCCATGGCGGAAACGATGTGGCCAACGCCGTCGGACCGCTAATCGCCGTCTGGCTTATCTACAAGGACGGTACTGTTCAGCAGGTGGCCCCTACGCCGTTCTGGGTACTGTTTTACGGGGGTATCGGCATTAGTGCCGGCCTATGGATTTGGGGCAAGAGGGTTATCCAGACGATTGGAAATGACCTGACGAAGGTGACGCCGACCAACGGGTTCTCAATCGAAATCGGCGCAGCGTCCACCGTGTTGCTAGCATCTAAAATGGGCATACCCATTTCTACGACTCATTGTAAGGTGGGCTCCATAGTGTTTGTGGGTTGTACGCGCAATCAACATAATGTTGACTGGATTCTGTTCCGGGGCATTGTCGCCGCATGGGTACTGACACTACCCATCACAATGGCGCTTACGGCAATCATCATGGCCATTCTACTTAAGATAGCCTAATGACGGAAAAACCTCGCGCCATACTCAATGTCTACGGAAGCTGTTATTGATTGGAAGACACCATTTTAATTCCAAAGTTCCAGCAATGCAAATCAGAGTTCAGGAGGAGCGTATTATACCATCGACGTATTATGTTATACCTAATAAACGCGTAAACAAGATCGGGCATAGGATCAGGCAAATATTTTCCTTCTCATCTGATTTACGCCATCACTAGCATGTATCCAGTGTTCAAGAGATTTTTCGGGACAGATCGCTGTGTAACAGTGGACATTCGACTCACAGAAGAAATGTCCGCAGGAAAAAAGGCAAAAGGTGCGTTCAAATAAAAAACGATAAAAAAACATTTGTTTCGTTAATTGGTCCTCTTTAATGTTCCAGATGATGGTGCTGAAGGCTAGGTTTTGAACTCAGATTTAGGCTACTGCCGCTGTTGAGCATGACTAAAACATTAAGTATATGCATTCAGGAAGCAGCACATTCGGGTCTGCATAGCCCGTCAACTGACACAAATCAGCAAGACAAAGCCTTTGAACAAGAAGCAAGCAGGAACAATAAAGAACACGTATTCAAAACACGCAGCGCGTCTAGAATAAAGAATACACACGTCAGCGGTCATAGATCATTATAGCATAGTACTATTTCTGTCAAACCTCCAGAGAACGTGGCCTCAGAAACCAGCAGATGCAGTAAAGCTCGTAAGAATATCGATAGCCCGCCCGTAAATGAGAAACATACTTCTTTGTACGCAGATATGTATGTTAAGAAAAACATTACAGTTTACTTATTTAACTAAACGAAAGAACAAGGTGACAAGTATCGCAGGCCCCATATATGTAACACGCGAAATAAGATAGTACACACAAATATTCTCACAAACAAAACGGAATAACATCTGATACAATGATCAAGACAATAAAATACAAAGACACATACTAAGTAAATAACTGTGTTGTATTAATTAGAGAGCATTGATGCAGGACGACCGGGTGGCGAGGTCGATAGTAATTATTATTTTCATATACGGAAACCAAATGTTCTATATATATATATATATATATATATAATGTTGATGACGACTGTATAGGCAAACAATGCAGAGATAAGCCATATTTCCACAAGAAAATTTGAAGGGAAATCGTGACATTGTGCCATTTTGGTGTTGGTGAAAAACTCGGAGACACGTATCGTCACTAGTGGAATATGAGTACTCAGTGAAAATTTACGGCCAAAATCATTTAGATTTCCCTTCATCAGACAAATGTTAGAAGAAACCTATGCGATGAACGCGCAATATTGATTTGATTGACTTTATGCGAAGGACCCATGCAAACAGGACAATAAGGAGCAAAAGCAAATTTGTCACCGAACGATGTTCAGATAAAGAAACAAAGGACAGAAATAGTTGTATAATAATGGCATGAGATGACGTTGCAAAATAGTAATGAGAATACACAGCGACTGTATGGCATTATAACGAAATATGAGAAATATATCGATCAACTGTGTTGTCATTTTAACGGATATGTACATGTGACCAGTGAGAAAAATATCTAAGTGATGTAATAACGATCATCACCAAAGACTCCGAATAAGTGAAAGATAATTATCATAAAACTTATTATTTTAATACTGGCCCTAATATTTCTCTTGGCATTTTAAAATGTCGAAGTATACTATTTAAACGGTATCTGCGGAATGAGGTCGTCAAACAAATTCTAATGGCGTACGGTTAGAGAAGTCTGATGGCTTCGTATCCGTACAGATTTCCTAGAGGGATTTTTACCTATTCATTAGTAGTAATTGTAAGCTCGTTAGATTCAAAGAAATTGATTAGGTTTACTGCGTTTAGCAAAATACAGTTAATACGACTTAACCGTCTTATCCTGTCTTGAAAGTAATAACGGGCCGGATCCTTCCTAGGGGCTGCACGCCTGCCTTTCAACGTAGATCCATCAGTAGGATCTGCCCTTAAAACGTAATTTACGACGAACTGACCTCATCTAGCTTCCTCGGCCTTTGTAGGAAACAACGTGAAACTAAGTGGATAGTCCTTTAAATGGATTGCTGGGTAGTTTTTTTTAATACGATCTACCGCCTCTTTCTTGACTGTTATTCTTTTATGAAATTTTGCAGGTCATGCATGATTAGTTAATTTTACTCGGCAGTGAAGAAGCGTTACGGTAAAGCTGACTGGTAAGCTCAAGTAGCGAACAAAAATGATTTCTAGCATTTCAGACAAGTGGGCTTAGATCAACAAAGACAAGAACTTACTAGGATACTTCTCAAAGGTCTACGGCCCAGATGATTTTAGCACGAGAGGGTACACATATGATGGATAGTTGACAAAAAGTTTAAAGCATCTATGAGCGAAACAATTATCATCTAGTAACCGTTATTTTGTTTTCGCCTCACCCCCAAGTCGGTCGTGGATAAGTGAGCATCTAGACTGGCGGAGTTTGTTTGTAGTGGTTACTGCGATTGTTCAGAACGCACGCGAACCACATTCGAAATCTACTTTGAAGGATTCTACTCTGAGTAAATTAAGAATCGTAAAAAACGATACTGGCACTACGTAAAGCAGAGTTTAATAGCACCTACCTGTTGAAAGTCCATTCCTATCGTTGATGAGTGCAGCATGATTGTGCACGGGTGTTTCCTGCAACAACACAATGTTAAAACGAACACCAAGGTTAATTGGCTGCTAGATTAGAACATATGATAGAAAACCGCTCACCGATCCATAACCTCCGGCTAAACTTTGCGGCCACAGTAATACAACAAGCGCACGAGTTCGGTGCGACGGAACTACAATTACAACCCCTAGGTTTGGGTCTCTATCGTAGTGCGTCCGCTTAAGTAATATCGTGCTAAAAGTGGTAACTATTCCTTTGTTTCAAGAATAGAAACTCTTGACATTCGATGACGAATGTCTCCTTAGAAAAAAAGGACACAACAATTTTTCAGATTTGATTTCGATAACAAGTGTGCTATTTTATGACCTCGCGACCCAGACTGAGCAACTCTGCGACGATTTCTTTCAGGCTCAGCTTGAGAGAGAAGAGTACTCACGCGGCACAGAATAGTTTCTTTTTCAATTTCCCTTTTCTTCTCGTTGTTGTTGTTGTGAAGGATTTGAATGCATATTGTGGACGGAAGGACTAAATCTATGTAAATATCGTTCATCAGCCCTTGTACTAGGACAACACCAGCGCCGAGTCCGAGCTGGCGGCCCCAATCGAAATTAGTAAAGATACGGGAAAAAGTGTTGCAATTTGCACAAAATATTTCGGAGTACCACGGAGACTTAACTGGGAACGGAAAATACAGTTTAATGTAATGGTAAACTGGAAACTAGGGGACTGTTATCGTACCCTGAAAACGCGCTACGGTTCAATAGCCAGAACATATCAGGATTGATACAGCAAAGACGAATAAGCACGGTGAGTTTATTCAGTAGATGCCGGATTGATGCACCTCTTATGATGCTTCATATCTAGGCATCGTTTATCATAAAAGCATTTCCCACTTTCAGGCATACCACGCACGTAGGCTGTAGAAGACGAAAATACAATATGCTGTTGTGGCAATCACTCTTTCATTCGATATTGTGCAAATTTAGTAGGAGAAAACCTAATCCCCCCACAAGCACATGATCTATCGAACACGACAAGACGAAGTGTATGGACAATGTAGTTACGAAAGTAATGCGTATCAGGACATTCCTGGATACCTGGGGAACTGATCAAGCTGGATGGGGTCGCACGGAACACCTCCATTGTGGTCGACGCCTGTAGGCCACAAATTCAAGCTTTTCACATGTACGTCATAGGTAATTGAGCTGTAACAAGTTAGGGAAGTCAGATAGGCACTTCCACTAAAATGCAATGTATTGCCAAAAGAAACCCGTAAAGGTAGGTACAAGGCCGTCAAAATTATATTGCCGTTCTTTCACTTGATTTACAAGCAAAAGGTTGTTACATCATTTACTTCATGTGGCGAAATTTCACACTTAGCTCTACCTGTATATCCATTGAAATTCAGCTGTTTCGTTCATTACAACATTATAGTTATAAGCAAGGAATCCTTACGGGTTAGCGCAATTGGACCAAGATAGGACTGATAATGAGGTGATGCGACAGGGGTAGGATTCGCGAAGGAAACTGCTTCCGCTTACATACAAAGCAATGGGCAACGAAAATCATAGGACACAAACGAGACAGTGCTGAGCATCGACGGTCAGTGATTTTGTAGGCCACCATTTTGTAGATTTTGTAGGATAATGAAAACACTAATCACATAGGGCAATTATCTATGAAACGGTGAGTTCTACAGACACAAAATATACAGGTAGGGGCGCGCTGTCAACAATATGGATTTACATGCAGGCAATTTAGCAACACGAAGCTCTCTCCCTTGAACAAAGACCTGTGACGAAGAGAACGACTTCAAAAGGCTTCGCTCACTAACAGCACGACGTAACTTAGCTTCCTTTTGACGTAACGTGGTGAAGTCTTTGTATCGCAGCTTCGCCTAATCATGCATTGTTGAAACGCACTCCACCAAATAATCGATGCAAACCGCCTGCGGTGTGTCCGTTATGAAAGGATCCGGTTGCGTGACGAAGGCTCGATGTATTAGGCCACTGTGGACTCGGCCTACACTTCCGCGTGACATAGACAAGCAGCTTAGAAAGAAGCTAGAGCTACGCAGTCCCATGGACGTCGAGGCAGTCTATAACTAGCCTACTAATGTTCTGCAACGGATCTTCTTCAGGATTTTGTGTTTTTAGCGTTACTTGTATTTGTGACGATTGTCCGGTGATGTGTAGAACCTCCTGCTGTGGTAACGGCCATGGAGGAGGAGCCTGAATCGCTCCATCCTTCTAGCAGATGCTATTGGTAAAGGTCTGACAGCATGCTCCATTCGTGCGGTAATACAGAGGATAATAGGGGGACAGCATCGAAATCGCGCTATTAGCATTCTGTAGTTGTAATAACTCTCACTATCGAGATATCCATGCCAAACGTCAAAGCCAAAACATTTTCAATAGGTTTTCTATCGATGGTTTTTAATGTATAGCATCCTCTAGATCGTACCCTTATCTAACTTATGTATATCAATTTTAGATAATTTAAGAATAAACATACCTAAAAGCATGCCTAGAATAAACTACGGTGAAAAACGTTTGTCTTATGCAAAAAAATCTTACTGGAATAACCAACTGTTATCGCCATTTACTAACGTTTTTAGCCCAGCTAAAGGCTAGGGTAAATTTCGGATCAACTCGATTATTCCCAAGCATGTCGCTGTATATATATATATATATATATATGCCGCTGATGAAAAGTATAGGATGTCTAAAAATATAGAATAAATAGAGACATGAAAATTTTCATTGTCACTGATTTACCATTAACGTACCCATGTTATATGGAACATCGGAGTGTTCTGTTTTCATTTTACCCATCATATCGTATCACAAATACTGCAGAAGCCTTTCCACTGTTTTCAGTGGCCTTATAAAGCCAAATTTAAAGGCTTTCGAAAAAGCGGCACAAACTCACCATGAGAGCGCCGTCGCAGCCTGACACTCTGAATGAAAACATGAGTGCCACAGTGATAAATAGTGGCGAAATAGTGCCTCTCGAGCTCGCTAATTCAATGTAAACATGTTTCTTCTAGACGCTTTGATTCGTATAGGCTATGTTTATGGGTCAGTAGTTGCCAGTGCTGCCGCTGTAACGAGTCAACGGATGTTGCCTTCGCGCTAAGTTAACTTCCACATGATCAAATAGAAAAAATGGCAGAAGGACACACTCTGCATCGAAGATCCTGCGGGGAAAGAAAAGCGATTTGATAGTATTCCTACTGAATGTAGAGCGCAGAGCCTCACGTTCTCCCCGCTGCCAAAATCAATATTGATATTTGACGTACTTGGCATCATTGCCGTCCTTCTGCCTTCGACTATTTCCCTTTAGTTATCTGTATCCATCAGAGCTAAATCAGAGGGAACTTTAGGCGAAAAACGTGTAAATTAAATTGGCCGTATAGCACCGATACACGTACATGTGAAATGATTCATAGTGAAAGTAATCGATTTGAGGAAATCAAACGAGAAAGAAGAATCTTCTTAATTCAAATTTCATGTTTCCCTCATTGGTTCAAAATGACGAGCTTATTCCTTAAGTACGGAAAGCTGCTCCTTAATCAAGAGGTTACTGAGTAGTCGATGAATGCACGTAACGTTCCAGTACTGATAGAACGCTTCGATAGATAGCAACATACGACATTCGGCAATTTCTCCCCATTCCGCAGTCCTAGTTTTACTGATACTATCGAGTCTTTGCGATTAGGGATGAACTAGTCTATTTCATAGTATCTTTCTCAATATTTCCTAAACGAGTGGTTTTTAAAATTGATTACTAGAGAAACAGGTAATTATTATTATTATTATAATTGCAAGTATATCTCTTGGGCCTAATAACTAACATGTCGGCTAAGAATCTTAACGTCGTCCAAATCTTTGTTGATATAAATAAGTTAAGTAGAGAAATATTCGCAAAACAACGCTATCTCTGATAAAATTGTGTTTCCGAACTCCCTGCACCTAAGGGTATGACCATGATCTTGATCAGTCCACACAGGATGTACGTATTTTACATGGTACAGCCAATCGCCCCCAGGGCTAGCCAGCGATAATGATTTCAAATCCGTTAGTGAATTTAATAATGGTATTCAGATCGAATATTATCGACACTATTTCTAAGATAATCTGTAGCGTGCTTGTTTATCTGATATCTGACAATTTTATTAGGCTTCTGCTTAAGCTAACCATTGTCAACAAAGGCCTCGCGCGGAAGGCATGCATCGTGCAGGCGGGTGCAATAGTGGTTACGTAAAACTTCTCACCGGGTCCTCTCCAATTCTCTAAATATATAAGTAAGGCAGCTGGGTTATGCCTATGTGTAAATCATGCTAACCAGCCATCAAGAATCTTTAGTACTAGCAATTCTAGTTCGATTAACCGGTCCTTGATGCCAACAAAGACATCAATACTATGCATTGGTAATACAATTATAACGCCAATACAGTTCGTTGAAGACGAACGAACCGAAACGAAACGAAACGTGCACGATTTCAATAGATTCAATGGCATAATGAACAAAGTTAGCGTTATAAATCCTTTGTAATTCATAGAAATTACACGATCGCGCGTTTGTCGTAAGGATTTTCAACTACTTTTTTAGATTTTTATTTCCATAGCCATCCATAGATTTCCAATCGCATTCAGAGGTGTTTAAGCACAGCATTGGTGTCATGCATTCGTGGACCTGCAGGCACAACGCTACACAATCGCAGGTATAAAACACTCTCTTCTGTGCACGTATTGGTCCTGTGCACAAGTTACAACCTCACCACATGACGCTCGATGCTTCATGTATATATATATATATATGGTGTCAAAAAACGTATACGCTGTTTAGCGGTTTTTGAATATTTTTTTTTTAGGGTGTAATACATTAGAAATAATAATAAGTGGACCATTAATTTTTAAACCAAAATAGTTTATCGGAAAATGATACTAGAAGTATAGAAATATAGCAGGAGTACGCGACAGTTAATCGGATAAAGGATGGACAGAACTGTTCAAGGTGTTCATAGACAACGTTCGAAAAATCAATGAGCCAAACAAGAGTGCTAGAAATTTATCATCAAAAATCCGTGACATAATCAAATTGTGAGCTTGACGTCAGTAAATTAAGTATCTACCGCTTTTTACAGCGTTATAAATGGGGCACTTACATTCCAACCAGACGCTATAAATCAAGATAATCCGGACCAAATGAAGCCGTTTTGTAACTGTTACTTGGAAAGAATGAACAAGATACAACGTTTTCGAAACAGATCGTTTGGAGCTATTAATCGATGTAAACCAATTTAACTCCACGCAATGTTACGCAAGTACTATCTAGGAGAAACAACAATGAACTGTAAGATATAATTTTTTTCATAGTATAAATACCAGTATCGATTATTTTAAGGGTCTGTCATAGCACGCGTTCGAGTGGGCCTCAATGAAGACGGAGAGTAATTTTTATTCGTATTATATGAGTTTCAGCTAAACGAAGCATATACACACACACGTTATTATTGTGGTATACGTATAGAAGAGCAACCCTACAGGTTGGACGAGGAGGACCCATGGAGTACCTTATCCTTTTTTATACCTGATGCCAATGAGCCTTCCTTGTGGTGATACCTTGAGATAACGCCACAAAGCTGATGACATTGAAACATTTCAATGTCGCAGTTGAGTGAGCATGCGCTACGGCAGTAAATCAAATGTTCGTTGCCAAGTGTGAATCAAGAGTCCACTATTATCAATAGCGTTTACCTGAAACGATAATAATTTTAGGAATATGTGGCAGAAAGAGAAGTACATTCTGCATACAATATCGTCAAAAAAAAACCCACGACCATTTTAAAGCTAAAATTTTAAAATAATAGTAGTAAGATGAGTATGCACCATGTTAATCGATAACTCTGTACCACTTTTATGATGACACCGTAACATGTCCACTGTAGAATTTCTGTGCTTTCAGGCCGAAAAGTTGTGGAAAGTGACTTTTGCGTTCTTACATTGATTCTAAACACCACCAAGGGAGCTGTGCGAAAAGCCAGGCAGGTGATAGTCTAATGATGCAAGGCCTGGCCTATACGGCGGATGCATGAAAACTTCCCATTTGAATTCTGTCAATTATTTCCCAGATAGCTACAGATGCACGCGGTCTAGTATTGTGACAATAAGAACAACGCCTCGTCTGGTCACTATTTTCGTATGGTTGATTTCTTTCAATGACTTGTTATTTTGTTAAGTGTTAACAATAGCAGTCGAAATCAATTGTTTTGCTAGGTGGCAGCAGCAGCAGCAGCAGCAGCGACAAATAATGCACGATTCCTTTCCAACTTTACCAAACCTTCTTTGGTGCCAGTCCGAGCTTCTTGTGTGTAGAGTATGTTTTTTTTTACTTACACATTTTTAATCAGTCGTTTATCATTCGTAATGAGCCGTCTTATGGCTCGCTTTGATTGCGTTTCTATGAGGTTTCACAGACGGAAATACGATCGAGCAAACTCGTTTTCGTCAATTCGTGTGTCGTTCAAAGATCGGGTTTTTTTTTGCAGCCAGCTTTGGTTAAATAAGTTCAAACTGTTCAGTGGTGGATTTTTAATTGTTGGTCATATTACGGTTACTCACGGCTCATTCCTACTTAACTTTCATGACAATTTCATCATCTATTTCCGTAATTCGTCAATGATTACGAGGAGCATCTTTTGCCTTAAAAGTTGCAGAGCTATTTTTGTGGGCTGTTTTTTTTTCCCGATAACACGTCTTGCCCGTAAAGAGCGTACAAATATTTTATGGACCTAGCCAGCATTTGCGCCTTTATCGCTCCATTTTCAGTCTGAATAAAATCGTTGTAACAATTATACCATATCCTCTGCTGTCAAATCTCAGCTCTCAAATGATGCTAACTCCGGCCCGACGCCATTCACATTGCTTAAAATACCTTATTTTAAAGCGATTAAATAAAAGAGGTCAATACTTTTCTGACAACTATATATTGCTTTTAAATACTGCGTTCTTCTTGCTTGACGTCGCTCTGTGTACTTTGTGACAGTTAAACCATTTATTGTTTATACTTTTTTATGTTTCGAGTTTTACGTCCGGTATCGCCCCTAGGCATTCCATCAGACAGACGGCTGGTTCCCAGCACGAAACGAAGTCTGTCCATGCCCTCCGGGTTCGAATATTGACCGCGACGTGTCTCTAAGGTTACGAGGCGAACACCTTACCCAATAAGCTATCGTGGGGATGGTTGTTTATATCTAGAGTAAGCGAAGTAGACATCTAAATGAACTTTTTTTGTCAATTCATTTACTGCAGGCAAGTTTCATTTTGCTGATGACACCCACGTCGACTTCGATTTCATGATTTTAAAATCGTGTAGATGAAAAAAACGGCCTATACGTTTTCGATGACCCAATTGTCTTATATACAAAGTTTAAAATTCTAAAACATATCATACATAAATTTGCAATGATCTGATGTAACACACTATTTTGAAGGCCATCCATACATGCCCCGGCTAGCATCGCCGCAAAAACAAATTACGTCTTTTGAGCCATTATCTCCGTCGTTTGCTCGCTTTTATACCCGTCGTCGCTGCAGTCGTCTTTATGCGCTAAAAACACGAATTCAAAATAATACAACACAAGGTTGAAGGTGCCATGATAAATACACGCGGAAGTGACGGCGTCACAACCTTCTGCCAGCCGTACAACAAAGTCCTGTCAACATAAATTTGACAGGCAAATGCTTACACGAACGTATGGATTGACGGAGCGTCTCCCAGCAGTGGCAAAGGGAAGTCGTCCTGTTCACGCTCGTTTATGAACACATTACAAATGTTCGAACTATATGCAGCGGCATAAGCGGCAAGGCAAAATGCCGTGGCCGTAGCGACAGTGGCGGCTGGAGCCGTTGAGATTTATGCCTGCAAATTTACGTCTGTGGCCTGTGAGCATAGCAAGAGGAAGCTGTAGGTCACTTTTACGCTTCCTTCGTACGTTTCTCAAGAAGCAGTCGTACCGCGGCGGCCGCAAAGCGATGCCGAGAGGTTAACAACGAGAGCTGCTCATCTCAAGGACAACAAAAGCGAATCTTATTGCTTCTGTTTAGCTTCTCGAAGCCAGCGTCATACGCCAATGTCGGAAGAAATCACTGCTGTTATTACTACTACTATGATTAAGTACCACGAACTACTGCTGCAGTTTTCGCAGTCGTATAGGCACAATGTATGGGCATAACGATAGGAAAATTGAATCGGCCTAATAACCTGTACGCCGCGGCTGTGGAGTGACAATCATGGCTGATAGGCACGCGTATCGCACAGCGCCCCCTAGCAGTGACTTAGTCGGTCGCCAGTGACATGCGACATAAATGACGATCAACAGTGTCTTTCAGCTCTAATGCAGGTTGACTATGCACTACGCAATAGAAAAGGGTAATATCCTATCAAACTGTCGCCAATTAATCTGTTTATCTTCTTCATGAGGTTACGTAGAGCTCGGAATACTGTGCGCGTAAAAAACAAAAAAAAAACTACTAAATCTTAGATTGATAAGGCTCTGGGGTGAGTGACATGGCGTATATACATATTTTTTTTAACATTTACGTGGTTGTACCCACAGAGTGCCGAAGAGAAACACTAGCTTCAGCTGAACTTACGTGGCGTCAGACCCAAACGCTTCACGAGACTCTGATATACAGCGAAACACCGCGGTGGTTTCGAACCTTGTACAATCGAATTATAGCTATTGGGAAAAACTACTGTTTAATGCAGTAACCAAGCTTTACAAACAGATCGCCACCGCTCTTAGATGTCATATTTTTTAGCCACCGACTGAAAGTAGAAACCGCTGAAGAAGCGGACGGAAAACATCCTAGAGATTAACGGCGATATGTTGATTTGAAGAGATAGCATCAGTTACTTTTCCTACAGCGAATACATAATGGACATGAAAGGACGTTAAGGGACAAAGGATACAAAGTAAATAGGCATGTGCCGAAAAAGGGATGGCTCTGCCATGCGCATGATCGAATTAAGGCTACTGCGAAGACGGTATCTGTGGCTCCTGTAGTGACGCAGACCCTGGAAAATTTTTTCGTCAACTTTCTGTTTCACTTTTATCTGTCTAATATATGAAACGGTATATATGATACGTGTGGCTGTCGTAAGTTGTTAAAACCGTTTCAAACAAGTGCATGTGTTATTATGTTAAATAAAATAAACATGACAAAAAAATCCGACATGAATTGATTACAAACACTTTTCTTTTCGAGCATGGTTTGCGTGTAAAAACGTGTAAACTCTAACGTGTAAAAAGATCTCGAATTGTGGAGTTTTATATACCACCTTAATAGACATGTAATAGACTTTTGTACTAGACATCACACCCTCCATTGAGATATACTACACAACCTGTGCGATTCAATAAACACAGATTGAAGTTTTTGAGATAAGTGGCTCTTACATGTGACAAAAGAGCTAAATGTGCGGCTGATCATAATAACGTCAATAGTGTATTAACAGTCTTAATCTTATCTGGGTTTGATACGATGTCAACGTCATTTCAGGCAACTTAAGTCACTATATAAACAAAAAAAAAAAATCTTTGTTTACTGTCAATTTGCATAGACTCATTACGACCCTCACATGTGCCATCTGTATCGCTTCTATTAGGCCCTGATGATACAAAGAGAATGCTACCAAAGCGATGTATCTCACACAGTGTTATCTATACACATATTTATTAGTGGGTTGAAATCTCGGTGAAATCAAGTTCAGCCGTCAGGATTGAGCCTTCCATTCATCGATCTACGTTAGAAAGGCCGCTTTGTTGAGCTTAATCGTTGATATTACAGAAACTCTTTTGAAAAAGGCCAATCCTATGGACACACTACAAACGGTGCGTATGACGATCGAGTAAGACACGATCGTATCTACTCGAACGCAAGAAAAAAGATGCGGAGGAGATATAGAA
The DNA here is from genome assembly GCF_002443255.2 of Varroa destructor. Taxonomy (NCBI): domain Eukaryota; kingdom Metazoa; phylum Arthropoda; class Arachnida; order Mesostigmata; family Varroidae; genus Varroa; species Varroa destructor. Next base: position 20,834,941 of record NW_019211458.1, on the reverse strand, counting down.
TACGTATCTTCTTCTTTATCTTGAGCTTTTCGTAAATCTTCCTTGAATAGCTTCAATAGGCATCGAAACGGACAATCGTCCCTAGCGATCGCAGAGCTTTCACAATCTACAAAGTAATGCTAGATGAAAGCACGTTATACTAACGCTAAGATCGTCGTACTGTGAATAGACTTTGGAGCGATGAAAAGAAGCATGGTAGCTCATTTGTAAAGCGACGGCATGTGTCGGTTAAATACTAAATATAACGTACCAGCACGCCGAATTGCATCTGGAATTTGCGCGGCACGTAATTAAATTCTAGCGGCTAGACAAAAACGATTGAAAGATCTAATAGCCAGAACCTCTTCCCATCCGAAATAAGAGCGCAGCCTAACATACATTTAGAGTATTTACAGAATACCAATTTAGAATTATTAAAAGTCTCTATACAACATAAAGTTATATTTGCTTTAGTCATACTTGACTTTCTAGAGAATATCACCACGGGCGTTAGCTGAGCATCAGTGCTACTCTTAGCGTTCATGGTACCTTAGGAAACGATTCCCTGTTACGGAAAAGGTTCTATGCAAATGAGCTTTTCCCGTAGAGACATTTGTATAGGCGTACTCGTATGACCCCTACGAAGAACAAAATTTCCAGTCGAGTTACTTGAAGCAATCTGGGCAATATACGCTGGAACCCATAGGAAAAAAACATGCCCCAAAAAATTTTACAACGATCAAAGTAGATCGTTAGAACTATAGAAACTATTTCAGCAGCGGCAGCCCCTGGAAAGTTGCAGAAAGAATTTCTCTAGGGGCCTAATTTCCCTCGTATCTGGTTAATGGAACCCCGTATGTTGTACTCTGCATATCCCAAATTTACGTCAAAACTACTTAAAAGGACCGATACGATTAAATCAAAAAACTTCCCACTTCAGTTCCTAATTCCTATTAAAAAATAAGTCGCTATTACGTATGGGAAGCTCATTGGTGTTTAGCTCTACCTGGATTGTCAATCCTGCTTGTTGATATGGTGAACATGGAATTCGGGACAAGCTAATATCAGCTTTCTTTAATATAATCAGTGTTACATTATACAGCTTTATACACAACCACGATTATCCATTATAGGCGTCGTTTGTTGGTATTTATGCAGATCGCGTTAGCTTCAAGGCACGGTAAACAATTTGGCCTGGTCAGAGAGGGTTCCTCAAGCGTGGCCTAACTGGGTCGCGTCATCACCATCGTCTGCAATGAAGTCGTTTACAGATGCAAGCTATGCGTTGGCGTTTGTCGCAGCAGCTGCACGCTTGAAGCTAAAGGTTCCATCCAAGCGATCTAACCAAATTGGCGTTTTTACGTTTGGCGCACTGAAAGGAGCTAGAGGGTGAAATGGCGTCCCAGGCGAACAATGCATCAAATTATTTTCTTAGGTTTTAACGTTTATTTTTGTTAATTATGTTGTTCTACATTATCTTCCGTGTCTTGCCATTGCATACGATAATAAAATTTCTGTTCATACAAAATAAACTTACAGCCTATTCGGCTATACAGTACATATACGCAGGAACGTAGAAAATTTTACGCCCGAACTTAAATCAGACGCAAGCTATCTCACTCAAATCGTAGACTTTACACAGTCTGTAACGAAATAGGCGCAAGTTGTTTGCGAGCAAATTCACACCAGCTTTCGTACGGGGTGTGCATTATGTATATAAACAAAATGCAGGTTCAAATCCATTTTCATACGTTTCACAATTACGGTAGTCACAATGTTTTGCAATGTTTTTAGCGTATTATTCATTAACACGTGTGTATGTTCTAAAAAGTGTCTGTCAACATACAACTTCATTGTAAAAATTATATAATCTGTTATTTCTGCTCTTTCTTATCGTTCGGGTGGGAATGTTTGTACTCGGTTACTTTCGTAGAAACCAGTTAAATGACCCTTTAGCCTGGGAATGTTTATCTTTTAATAGAGCTTACTTGCTTGCTTGCTTGCTTGCTTGTTGTTGCTATAGTCAACAACAGTAAGCAAAATCCTTCGAAAAATCTCATGCAACGAACCCATTTTACACACATATAAGGTCGCAACAGGAGGCCCCGATAGAACCTCTTATATACCTTACTAAGTCTTTTTTTCATTCGACGCAACGACCATATGAATGATTGACGCCAATCTAGTCAGAAACATTATCCACGGTAGGCATTGATTCAATTGAAGTTTATGTTGCCTCACCTAGGATGTAATGTTTTCTAGGTGCCTTTCACATGCAGGTATTATAAAATTTAGTAAGTTTGTGTACTCATCTGTCTCAAAGGGGTTTTGTCAAGTTATTTTTCAAACTGGATCAAACAGATAGTATAGAAAACGCTCTAATTTATGTTAATTAAATAAGCTAATTATCACTAGTTTTTAGCAAGTAGGGTATATCACATCTAATAATGCTTGGAAATACGTTCGATCAATTGTGTAATATCCTCTTTGGAATTTTGTTCTTCATACTAGATCTCGTGGCAAAATAAAATAGATAAAATCCAACTCTTTTTCCACGTTTCGACGCAGTTTGTATAGCCGCCTGCCAGCGTCGCCAGCCCAACTACAATTTTCAGTTTCGAATTTCGTTGAAAAATACAGAAAGGAAACTATAAAAAATAGCAACGGGCGACCCAACGGTTCGCGGAGGGTGGATTCCATACAAGCAGAAATGCGGCCATTTCCGATTTTGTCCTTCCTTGAGGACCAAATACATCCTTACGTCTATGCCACGAGCGAAAATAACGAGTGGATGAATTTTTTAACGCTTACTGTTTTCCAGCAGAATAGGACAAAATGCATTTGTCCTTGTCGTAAATATAAAAAAAAAGTCTATACATATATATATTGCATAATATTGTTATGTGATCTATGTAACGGCTAGAGGCTCGTTCCAGCTGTGGTACACCATCAAGGAGAAGTGATGGCTTGATATATTTATTTGCTAGTAGTTTATGAGAATTTATAATCAAAAACCACTGGAAGGAATTAATCTAGGAACATTCTCTATGTATCGTAATCGCCGTAACGCATCCATCATGCGTACGTCGCAGGACCTCGCGTGCGCGATCGTCGCGTGGTAAACTGTAAGGATACACTATTCTGTATGGAGACATGTCTACGTGTCATCAAAATCGCAAAATTAATCTATGGCTGCGATTCATCTACAACTGAATTAGTTTCTTCGCTTGCAAAATGAGCGTAGTGCGACACCCATATATATACCAGAGCATCGCCATACGAATGCTAAGGTTAATTTAGGCTAATATACCATAAAAGCCTATCGGGCCGTGATCCAAGGCCGACTAGATTACGCAGCTTTCCATCACTCCAGTTGATGACAGTTCTACTTTCGAAGCAAATTTATAGTTTCCAAACGTTTCGCATCGTTTTGCAGATCCGATACAATATTTTCCCTAACAAAACAATGGCACTCCCTACAAATCTGGACAGTTAACGTTTCGTGTAACTTACGTACTATCCACCCGCGCAGACCACTGTTACTTCGCTGTCCGACACCTTTTTTTCGGCAGAGGGAAGCGTACAGGTTTATGCAAATTCAGACGTATCTCGGCAGGACCACAAGTGAGCATGCAGGTCCGAGCGTCCACAACTTTGCCACTCAACATTAGTATCTGCACGAAACGATCATTGCGCACGGGCCCTAGATGCCCTCATTCAACATTCTGACTCGAGGGTACATCTTATGGTCGAATGCCATGCGATCTGTTCTCCTCGGCGATACCTTAGAGCGTTCAATGTCAGTTGCTTACACATCCGTAGATGAGGGGATCTTTTGCCGTAGAACAATATGCGTTCAATCAAAATCGTGAAGTACGCTCATATTTTGCTTATGTATCTGTGTGTTCATCCGTCTGTGTAATTACGTAACTCAAGAACTTGATAAGGTTAATGCTGAAGGCGTAAGGACAGGAAACGCTATGCAGGAATGAAAACAAGTTCGTTTACGTAACACGCCTATATAGTTGTGGCAATATCTAAGTGACCTTACTTCTATTTTGCCGAAATTGATCGGTCACTGAGGTGTACGACAAACAGAATTCAGAAGAAGTTGTCTGTAGAGAGCTAACGTAGGAGGTTAGTGTAAAGTTAAAAAAGAACGTAAATAAACGTTTCTCTATATGCAGTATATTCCTTTAATATCCATAACCGCTAGTCAAGAGAAAGCTACATTTCGGGCTGTTACTGTCGGAGTGCATCGACCGCCATATCGTATCGTGCCATCTTATCGAGCCATTTCAAAGAACGACAAAATGTTCGCACCATCACTGGCATTATTCATTTTACGAGTTATATAGAAGATAAGTAATTATCGATTAGTTTATCAGAAGCTAAGACTAGGTCGGAACTTGTGCTAAGCCTGAGCTGAAGGGTTTTACTGAGCGAACTGATGATCGATGTGCTCAGGGTATACGTGATATAGAAGGAGTTAATGAAATCTCATCATAGATACAACATTGGCGAGTAGCATTATTGAGATAAGTACTGATCACCCAGAACGGTGCTGCAGAATGGTCACTTTGCAATCGAACGCTAGCTATAGAACTAATCCAGAAAAAGAAGCGGATAAATATTCATATATTTATGTACGAGTATCTGTGAGCAGTTCGTGTGCCACTTTGACTGCACAAGCCAAGATAAGATATTTGTCTAGAAGCTTTAGTTTTGTGTGCCAATGAAGTTATAAAACAAAACCTAAAATATTTTCAAGGCTATTTACTTTCGGACAAATACATCAACGTATGTTTCGACGAAAACACAAGAGTTCACTTAACGCATTCACGGAATTTACGTCAAAACGAATCCGAACTATTTAAGAATTGAAAGCGATTTAACATTTTATGCTACCGTCACCACTAGATGCGCGAAAATATCACGCGTTTCAACTCCTTTGGGGGGTTTTCGAACATCTTCCCTGTACATCATCGTTAGGTGTTTGCTATCGGGATTGATCGAGGACAAATGTCAACTCCGTAGACATGAACTTAACGTATCTCGCAAATCTAGTATCCAGCAACAGCGCAGAGCTACGAGACGATCGTCGATCAATTGAAAATCACAAAAACGGGACATGAATAATGGTGGCAAAGCGCATATGTTCACAGAGCCGAACGACGGCCGCGCCCACTGGAGCTAACAGACGAAACGGGAAGAAAAGTGTGGTACCCGTTATAACGGAGCAAAACAACAATGGTTTAGTCTTATGAAGTTCTCTCTGTCTCTCGTTGGACATCTCTATTGATTCATTTTCGGTGCTTTATGGCAGCTACTACCGAACTAACTGCAAAGTTGAAAAGAAAAAAAAAACTGAGTCTAGGGAAGAGAAATAGATTTCTCTTCTAGGGTTCGATTTTTACCAATCAGCGAAAAATAAGTCGTCGTTAATTGTTTTGATTAATACACAAATCTCTGTCTCTGCTTGAGTTAAACGGGATGAGTGATTGTCTGAGGTAAAAATCTACATAACGCTTGTGTAGAGATGCTTTTCTGCTGTGCTAATATATTTATATGGATATACACAGAGACGTTTTTAAGGTGCAATTAAATAAGGAAGCGTACTGCTATACCCAACAGTATCTATAAAACGAGTATTTCAATAGATCCGCTTGTAAAAACATTTAAGATCGAAGAACTGGCAATAATTCATGGTAAACTAGAATACTTACTGTTGGCAATCTATCAACGAAATATATCTAACAAGCATATCATAACATCTATATA